>NC_058124.1:11629486-12265736 GCF_914725855.1 Thunnus albacares
TTTGAATTTGTTTTAACTGCACTCAAACTTGAGAGGTTTTAATACCTTTGCTGCAATGGACATTAAATTTTTGTGTGTGTGTGTGTTTTTTTCCCCCAGAGGGTGTTTTTGTAACCATGAAATATGGCAAACTGATCCGCAAAAGCAACATTTTAACAACAAAAAATAAATGTGTATAACTCTACGTCCACAGAAAAGTATTCACAGAGGTGAATAATAAACTTCACCTTATATGGTTTTTTTGTTTTTAAAAGCCGTATATGGCTTCAATGGCAACTGCAGTGAATCTACTGTTTAAGATCTTTGTAACCACACAGTCTGGGTGTCATTTATGAGTTGAGTTGACTGCAATAACCTTGCATTACTCCTGTTGGCATTGAGTTTCTAGCACCATCTGAGCCATGAACACCACAGACCACAACCAGCCAGCTTCTTTCCTTTATGGATAGAAAACTGACATTCTATATATGTGTAATACTGATATATTTATAATTTTAGTAAAGTAAAATATTAAAAGGAAACATTTAAAAAAAAAATCAGTACAAAAAAGTGTGATGCTCATATCACCAGGGCTAATAACATTGATGAATAACTATAATCACATTGTCATAGAGCATATACTGGATTGCTTTATAAGTTATATCCGTGAAGCCAAGGTTCAGTGACTTTATGAGGTATTACAAGTAGTTTTGTCTCTTACAATTACTGATTTCTTGTTCCAGTCTTAGTAAAGTGCCCCATATTCAATGCAATAATTAATATGGCTCCATATTGGCCTAAGTACTACATCACAGTCAAGACATCCCGGCTCATCCTGGCTCTTCTGTTGCCTTAACAAACATTATCAATCTGGGTACACTATTTCAGCATACTTTAAGCATATTACTATGCTTTCTGTTATGACTACAATAAATAATTTTACATCACAATTAGAAATATTAGAGTTTGTAGGATATATCATAATTATATTTTTTTATGGACAATCAATTTAAGTAAGTGAGCACCAGCTTAGTGAACCAACCTGAAATAAATAAATACAGATAAAGTTACAAACAGGCTCCAGCAGCACCGGTCAGATAGGTGAGCTAATGAACCAGATCTGACAGGACCAGTCTTACGTTTGACACTCCATGTTCTCCACCAGCCAAACGTATCACAGCAGCATGTTGCCAAGCAACTGGGGTGAGGGAAGACGATGTGGGGGTAAGAGGTGTGAGTATGTGAGGAAAAAGTAATCTCAGCTACACCTACACACAACTTCTGCCCTGTTTGTGTGTGTGTGTGTGTGTGTGTGTGTGGGCGCTAAAGGATACAACTGAAAAGCACATCTGCATGTTGCACCTGCAGTGATGTCACATTCAATTGCTTTTTTAAATGAACGTCATTTTTGCTGGAACCAGCAATCACCCTGGCTGGACACAACGTCCTTAACAAATACAGTGATGAGAGCTCGGAGAAGGTGGGTGTGGGATCTATTTTAAAACAGCCATTTGGGTTTTTTTAAGACAGTTACCCATCATTATGTATGTAACATATGCCCAGCTGCGTCAGGGAGGTTTTGAAAAGAAAAACTCTTTTGAATTGGGAGAGTGGATTAAACATGAAAGAAATGCTTGTTTAACATTGAATCTGCAGGTACCCTTGATTTAGCAGATTCACTTCACTTCATGACAATCCCACCCCCCACCCCACCTCACCCCCTTCAAAAAAAAGATAAGTAAACAGATTCAGTCAACAGATACAGTCAATATAAAAAGCCTATGCGCTCTTATGAAATGGTGGGCTTTTGAAATGTAAAGAAAGAAATAACAACAACATAAATGTCAGATTTGTTCCACCTTTAATGTGATCTTCCAACAAACAAAAATCCAGAGAAAAATAACAAATCATTAATCATTAGGAACATTTAAAAAACAAACAAACCCTGCAACGCACTGATTACATAAGTCTGCACACCCCGCTCAACTAATACTTTGTGGAAGCACCTTTTTCATTCATTACAGCATCAAGTCTTGTGAATACGACTTTGGAATTTTATCCCACTCTTCTCTGCAAAAAAGTTCAAGTTCCTTCAAATTGTGTGGGAATCTCCTGTGTACAGCTCTCTTTAGGTCATTTCTACATATTTACGATGGGATTGAGGTCTGGGCTCTGACTGGGCCATTCCAAGACTTTGATTTTCCTTTTCTGAAGCCATGCCTTGGTTGACTTGGATGTGTGCTTTGGGACATTGTCATGTTGGAATGTGAAATACCTCTTCATCTTCAGCTGTCTGACGGAGGCCAGCAGGTTTTGTGCCAAAATATCTTGATATCTGGAGCTATTCATTATCCCGTCTATCTTGACAAGAGCCCCTGACCCAGGCCGAAATGCAAAAAAATTCAAACCTTTGTCTCGTCAGACTATCAGACATTGTCCCACATGGTTTGGGGTGACTGAATGCATCGTTCGGCATAATTCAGACAGGCTTGGATATTGCTTTTTGAAAGAAAGGGTTTCCGTTTTGCCACCCTACCCCATATCCCAGACATGTGCCAGAAATTCCTGTAGTTCCTTCAATGTTGCTGTTGGCTTCTTGGTAGCCTCCCTGATAAGTTTTCTCCTCATCCTCTCATCAACTTTGGAGGGTCATCTTGATCTTTGCAATGTCTCTATGGTGCCACATTTTCTCCCTTATTGATAATGGTTTTGACAGTGCTCCATGGTACATCCAATGCCTTCGATATTCTTTTACATTCCTCTCCTGATTGGTACTTTTCAACAATTAGATCTCGCAACTCTTTGGGGACCATGGTTCTCCCAGTGGGATGCAACACCAAACGTTCAAGCAAATCCAACAGCAACAGCTGACTTTCATCTGGTTTTAATCAGAATCACTTTCATTGATGGCAGGTGTATGCTATTTACCTACAAGTATGATTCTGAATGTGATTGGTTAACTCTGAACACAGCTAATCCCCCCATTATGAAAGGGTGTGCAGACTTATGCAATAAGAGTGATTTTTGTTTGTTGGAAGATCAAGTTAAAGATGGAACAAATGTGATTATGTGTTGTTATTTCTGTCTTTACATTTCAAAAATGTGCAATTTCATAGGGGTGTACAGACTTTTTATATCCACTGTGGTCAGCGATCTGTAGACCTGCTGTGCCAGCAAAGAAACAAAGTACACTCTCCTAAAGAGGAATCTGTCTTTCTCACAGACACACTATTAAACACAACTTGGTGTGCAGGTCTGTAATGCCTGTCTGCTTTAACTTTGAGCCAACATACTGTACGTTCTCATCAAAACATCTAGGCAATTAGATACGGTGCAATGAGACTTATAAGTCATCAGACGTTTCTTGTTAACTTAAAAGGGAATCACACAGTTTCCCATGAAAACTTTTAACAACTGTGTGAAGAGATAATATATGTCCATTTTAATGTTGGGAGGGGCAACTCTACACAGTGACAAATGTACTGTACATATTGGCTTATATGGTCCAGAACAGAAACAATTTCACACATCCTGACAAACATGATTGGGCTATATATTGTAACATGAGACATGTGATAGCAAAATCCAGATGAGGAAGTCCATTTTACCAGTTGTAACTTTGCAGACTTTGAAAGAATGTTTATTCCAGTAGAAAAAAAATATTTTAAAGTTCCTCTTTCTTTGCCAATTCATTGACATTTTTGTTAAAACGACCAGTCTTCATTTAACCAGCTTCCAAAGTTCTTGTAAGGCTCCACTTGACTCTGAATAATTACACTCTTCAATGTAAAAATATAATACCACCCTGCACCTCCCAATTAATCTACTAGCAGTAAAGACAATGTCATTTGTGTTTCAACTGAAACCACTTATTGATACTGTTGTCAAAGCCAATACCTATTTAGCGTATCCAAAAGAATGCAGAGGTCCACCATACCAAAAGCTTTTGATAATTGAATAAATAGTACAGTACATGTTAATAGCTTCCTGTCATTGTCACAGTGCTTTGACCAGGCCTAAAACCAAATTAGAGAATCAGATATGAGATGGTGATTTCCCACAGGAACATATTTTGGATCATCTGCTCCATGTTTCATGTTGTATTACTTTTATCATGCATCATCTCAAAAACTTACTACATGCCAAAACAAGATTCATAGCACATAGAAATTTTGTCAAAGGTACTAAGTGTCCATGGAATTCAGAGGGATTTTTTGTTGTTTTTAAACCACTGACTCCCCAGAAAAACACAAGAACCTCCCAAGAAACTAAAAAGTAAAAGATCTAATCAACTGGGGTCCTGGCCTGAGGGTCATAAATCAAACAAAACACTCCCCTTCATGATTAACAGCTGCAGCTCTTAGATTCTATCACTTAGATTATATTCCCCCTGTGACAGAGTAATAAAAACTACAAAAGTTGTCTGATGAATGCCAAAAACTAGGTGCTGGTTATGGCAATGGCATATATCAAAAATGACTGCATAGGAAGCTCCAATAATTTTATTTTATAATTGGCGTTTTGTCCACATTTGGTCTTTCTCAAGGCAAGTTCAATAAAAGTTTCAGATACAGCCTTGGATATACATTACGCATCTCACATCCAGTACTTAATACATACATAATCAGTGACATCAACAGGTTACAAGAGTACACCTGAGTTCATCGCAATCGCTGAATACTACAAAAAGTTAAGAGCACATCAAAGTAAAGTGTCATCTTACCAGAGTGATTAAAAACTACATGACCAATTTTCATCAAGCTGGGGAGACAGGTTGCACAATGATTGGTTTCATTCTGTAATTAAGCTATGTGCAGCCATGTTTGACTGAACACAAAAAGCTGGCCTAGGATCACTGCACTACTTAATATGAAAAAGCATCCACTCACACCACAGCCTCGCAAAATGGTCCATCCTTCATACAGTGGCGCTAAAGGTCAACTTATGTCAAAATAATGGCACAGCACAAAGGAGAGTGGAATGAATCACTTTAGGTAACAGATGAGCAGTTGTTTGATATTATTGTCATTTGTTTCTCTATCATCAGAAAAGTAATGGCTTTGATAAACACAAGTAAAAATAATACTAACAGGCTTAAGATCCACTAGAAGCTTCCAGAGGCCCCAAACTAATGAATCTATTATTCTTAGCAGAAATATTTACAGCTATTTTTTATTCTGGCAAGCCGCTGATTGTCTGGATGAATATCAATACTATAAATACTGTATATAGTCCAGCTTTTACAGTCACCTCCTCTGAGATGAAAACTTCCTATTTCCATCAGGAGAAAAGTCAGACAGACCAGGGGATTGATAGGGAGTGAAGCTAGCCAATAATGATGAGATGTTGATGTAAAATTAATAAGACCCTTTCACAATCAGAACTGACCTTTCGGAGTGTTCCCTTTTCCCTTGAATTTTAAGTCGCATAAGTAAGAGGCAAGTTCAGAGGGTCTAATGTGGGCTCTAACATTTTTTAACCTTTGTTTATCAAGGGAATAGCAACTGAATAAGTTTGCTCTTCTACACAAACAATCCAATCAATACAGTAGTACAAAATTAACACATTCCCCGCTGGGCAGGTGAGTGTTCGATGCCTTGCTCAAGAGCAAATCAATAAAGCCAGTTAAAAGAGCACAGAGCATTTTCTGCAACCACTTTTTTTTGCAGCCGGTCTGTTGATTTGAACAGGAAACAACTTGTCACCAGGGCTGCAACTAACCATCATTTTCATTATTGATTAATCTGCCAATTATTTTCTTGATTAATCAATTACATGCTTGCTCTTTAAATGGTGAAAAATGTCAATCGATGTTTCTCGAAGCCCAAGATGCAACCTCAAATGTCTTGTTTTGTTGCAATCAACAGTCACAACCCAAAGATATTTGGTTTACTATCATAGAAGACTAAGAAAACCAGAAAATATTCAAATTTAAGAAGCTGGAGAATTCAACACAACTCAGCATGATTAATTAATTATCAAAGTAGTTGGCAATTAATTTTCTGCCGATTGACTGACTGAATAATCAACTAATCGTTGCAGCTCTACTTATCACAGATATATTTTTATACCAGTTAAAGAGACCTAGGAAACTATGCCACAAATTGATGCCTCCACGTTGAAACTTCACAAAAATTCTCAGAAAGAGATTGTTTTCTTCAATGTGAAGGGCATTTCACAGACTCAGAAAGGTCAAAAAAGACAGGTTTTTTAGCCAATCTTCATATTTTTAGCACCTCTTCAACCAGCTCACTCCAGTGTCTGAACCATATAAACTACATAGGCACTTGTTTCACACAGGTACTTCAATTAGTCCTCCTTTTGACATTTTTTATGGCAGGTAGATAAGTGCCCACTTAAGGTATAAAATGTGCCAAAATAGAAACTAGCCTCATATAAAATAATCCAACGTAATGCGTAAAAGTAAGCTCCACACTTGATCTTCCCATAAGAGTCACTGCAGACAGGCTGAAAATGCAGTCAGCCACACAGATGAACTGTGTGTGGGTGTATACACATCTCTTCATTTGAGTGTGTGCCTATGTGTGTGTTCGTGCTGCCCTATCAATCATGATCACACAGCCTAAAGTGTAATGACACATCCCATCAATCTTAAGTTGGTAAGAGCATTTGTACAGTATATATGCATGTGTGTGTTTGTGGTATCAGTGGAATCATCCAGGCAACAAAGCTTGTTGACAGGGCATCTATCAGACACAAGTAAACATCAGGACATGTCTGTAACTAGCGTACAGTTGCATGCACGCAGTATTTCAGGGGATCCATGACACTGATTTCCAGTAGCCTAAGCCTAATAAGGGTTAGCTCCACAGGAAAAACAAAAAAGGGGTCAAAAACAACAGGTTACGGACATTCAAGTTTGTCACTTCAGCTTAAGGGAAGAATGTTTTGTTTCTCTGAGTGTATAATATACTTTAGATAACATTGCAAAAGTTTAGTGAAAGACAGCTGGAAGTAGTCCAGTTCCCTACAGAGGATAACCTTAAAAAATACCCTGAAAGTCATAAGAATCTCAAAAATGTCCAATTTCTCTAGAGTTGTGTCTTGTTATCTTTTGAAATTAATTTACGCAAAATAGTGGCAGATTGAAAAGAAGCATCATTTCTATATGGAAAAAAAGCTTTATTGTTTATCTGATTTTTTTTCACCATAACTCAATCTCAGGTTTTTATTGCAGTGACTTATTCTGAGATGATCTCACATGTAATGGTCTAGAATAAAAATAAAGCTACTTTATTCAATGTTAACAGCTGTTACTCTCACAGACACTTTCCAAGAGGCACCTATTCCACCTTATTAATAATAGCAGTGCAATATAAACAAGGAGAATTATATTTGCACTAATAGCTTGACATATGCACTTTAAGCGTGTGTCTATAAACACAAACTGGATTGTTGATGAACTGGCATTACTGTCATTGGGCCTGTTGATACATGCATTGTGTTACTGTTTTGATGCTTTCAAGTCCCCCGTGTGCTCTCTGTCCAGCAGAGGCAGAGCCATATTCATAATTGCATAATTTATAACTGCAGCCACTTGTGTCAAGCTAACAAGCTAAAGTTCCTTGCCAGCAAGATTCAACCTCACAACAATGAGAAAAAATCTCCCTCAGACCACAACTGAGAGTCTGTTAATACTTAAATAGCATCACTTCATCATCATCATCATCATCATGATCCACAGTTTTGTTCTGTTCGGAAATCCCATGCACTGTATGAGTGAACCTAAGCAATGTCAAGAAACTAAATTTTTAAAGAATCCTGGTCTATTTTGATCCATTATTCAGCTTTTACAATATCACACCAGCCAACTTGAATGCAGGCTACCACTGACACCCCTGGATCTAGACCCAGGTGCAACCAAAAGACGCCTTGACCTGGAACCCCCTGCCTTTATGAATGATATGTTGCTTTTTCCAGGCCACTTACCAACTGGGGTAGGAAATCATGTATAAACAGAAAGAAATAAAGAGTATTCAGCGAGGTGGAGAGGAGGAGAAACAGCGCAAAGCTCAAAGGTAAAGGGCAGGGTATTGTAGACATGAGCACAGCAGGCAATGCCCCTGGTAAAAGCTGTGCAGTCAAACAGCAAGACCAAACATGGAGCTAGAGGGTCAAGGAGGAAAAAAACTATGACATACCGGAAGAGACGGTAAAGAAACAAACTCTAACCTCTGATCAGGCAGGGATAACCTTTACCAATACCTCTACATACCCCTGTGCAGGACCTAAAGTACTATAGGTTAGGCTGTAACACAGCCCCTGGGACAACAACCCAATCCCAGCAATTTCAATGATGAATTGTTCAGGTTATGGCTTGCTGGCCATGTAAATGTGATTTATTGAAGTGGGCGGGAAAGACAAAAAGACAGACATCAGAGACAGAAAGAGGGAAGGAAAAAGACAGAGAGAAAACTAAGAGCCAATATGGAAAGCCCAGTCATGCTGCTGCAGTGTGTGAGCAAGATTATCTTGTAGTGAGAGGCAACGATAAGGCATGCATCTCACCAGAATAAGAACTTTTTCCCCCCTTTCTCTCAATCACTTTATCCACACTTTCCACTCCTCCTTCATTTCACTCTATTATGAAAATCTGTAGAATTCCTTGTCATGAAATACGGCATTTTTCGCTTGGCTACAAGGCAATAAGAAAGCTAGAGGAGGGTCGTGACTAAAAATGTGTGTGTGTGCTATTAAAGTTTTCACTTAACTGACTAAAGACATGGTTAATCTTCACATTGGCATCCAACCAAAATTACATACAGAGTGGATGAATATTGGCGGAATAAAGTAACCACCCACCCCGACACACACACAAATGCACACTCCCGTTTCCTTACCGTGCAAAGGTCCTTGTACTGCATTTTCTGGAACTTTGTATCAGCATTGCCGGCACACAGCTCCACGTATCCCAGCACCACTTGGAACACGGTGTTGTGGATGGCCTGGGTGAAGTGCATGTGCAGCTGGTCCATAGCAGTCTGCAAAGAGAACCAAAAACACACAGTTTTATGAAACCTATTATGTCAAGATGTCATTGTCATCTGCCAGTGTGGATCTGTGAAAAGGGCAAACAGCAGGGACACTACAAATCAAACTTCTTGGAGACACATACTGTATATTTGATATTTTGAATTACTTGCAGACGTATTATATTAGTTACATAAGATGGCACAAGGGCAAATGAGGATAACCGTCTACCCTGGGAACTGAAATGTTCAGGTTCAAGTGAAAATGGGCAATTTTGTTCCAAGAGTTTCCATGAATCACATCTCTGAAACCTGCTCAGTTTGCTGTGGAAATATCATTAATGAGGCACTAAGGGCGAAGAAGAACAAACAGAGAACTCAATGGCAGAGACATATTAATGACATGTATGGTATGGTAGCACAGCTAACTGCCTCCAGCTCTGTTCACTCATGGCACCATTCATCTCATGTGAAACACCTCAAAGAATTTCATCAATATAATGATTCATTATCAAGGCACTCTAGTAGTATCCCCCTGTTATATATGACATATTGAATGTCCTCTGTGAAAGAATGATATTTACTTTTTGGTGTATCCATGTTCCCTTCCAACTCTTCCATTATGACTTTGGATTTCTTATGTTTCCCAAAGTTGTTTGTCTTGTGTTTTTGACAACCAGAGACAGATTTTGAGATTGTTGAAAGCATTGTTTTAAAGAGAAACTTAACACCCGCTGAACATCTTGTTTTTGCCTTAAGTGGTTAAAGAACCCCTCCAGTCAAAAATGTGTTTTTCTTCTTGAAACAGTTGAATGTTTGAGCTTCTCTGTGCAGAATGATGCATGTAAATGACACTAGAAAACTGTTTTCACATTCATCTCCTCAAGGACGTTTTTCTGTGCTTATCGAAAATCTGAGTTCAAGGGTGGGCCTTTGAGTGAAGTAGGAGACATCCTATGTCCAGCAGTTAAACTTTTGAACTGGAAAATATTTAAATATTCATAGATTCCGAATTTTTTCATGAAGCAGAAGGAGTAGATGTAATTTTAAGGATTTTAACAAGATTATTCACTTAGCTGATTAACTTTCTTGTGGAAAACCCATATCAGACACGAGTCAGAAAGTATCAAGACAGACTATCGCACTGTTGGTTGGTCTTTACATGGGATTTATGTACAATAACAAAAGTATAGAATATAACCAGCCTTTTCCTTTGATAATACTAGTGCAGAGCTTGTTTGGAACGGGCCAATTGCTTTGCCTCCAGCCGCTACTTCAACGCACAGACAGATTAATACAGTTGATGTGAGGTGTGAATACACCAACAATCTGAAAAAAACTAACATTCTATTATACACAGATGTTATAAATAATAAGTACTCTAACAGTAAATACATGTTCTTTTATGTTTATGTTCTTTGCATTTAAAAATAAAATAATATGCATCCTAAAATAAAGTGGACTGATCATATTGGGCTCTTAGATCCTTCCTATTTTCTGTGCTTTCAGTTTGGATTTGAGTGGGTATGTTTGCTCCAAAGATTTGTGCTTTGTCTGTAGTAGTGCTTCACAATCGCAACGGTCTCTGAGCATATGAGACAAACTGGTTTTGAACTGCCTGTGGAAAATATTTTCTTCGTTTTACACGTAACTACAGTCATTGTGTGTGAGTGTCCATTCTTGATTAAAAGCTCTGTTTTTGCTGTCTACTTTTCTCTTTTTACAACACTTTTCTCTGACTCGTGTCACACCTCGTCTCTGACATAATGGAGTCAGTTGGCAGAGCCCTGAAGCTCCACCCTGCTTCTGCACAGAGCGGAGTGGCTCGCTCATCGCTGGTTTATTCAAAGTGTATTTATATTAAATGTATTGCATGTCCAAATTGCACCAAATTCTGCACTGCACTCCCTTGAGTCCCAAACCATACACCCACAAAGTGTGGAGTCGATCGGATGAATGGTTCAAGAGATATGTGGAGGACATACATACATACAGACAGACAGGAATTCCTTGGGATTTTTCAATTATATAACCGTAAATGACCATAACTTTTGTCATTTTATCATTAGACTAACTGTTAACAATTACGGATTTCATTTTACAAATAAACCCAAAAATTGCTCTTACTGTCACCATGATTTCATAAAAAAACATCTGCAGTACAATCTTGCTCTACTGCACTGTGGTCTGTTTGCACTTTTAAATCCAAGTCTATTCTCCCTTATTCTCCTTCAAGGTCAAGTTACATTTACCATCATTTCCTATTTTCCAGCTCCCACCCACAGTCTTGCAGTGGGACCCTATAGTGAATTGAGGACACCAGAGTCGCAGGAGACGTGAGCACATTATTGAGCAAAGCCCTATAGGCAATGGGTGTTGCAGTGCAATTAGATTTTCTCACCGCAAGCTCATGACCACAAAATGTTGCCCCCATCCATTCTGACTTCTCGCTGCCACAAAAGTAATTTAAGCATTTCTTCCCTCCTTGCACTTCATCTGTCCTAAAAAGACTAGATAAAATCGCTGGGTGTACAAACCAGGGATTGTAGACAAGAAAAAGGAGGCTATGGCACCTCTCACCTAATAAATAGAATGGCCAGGCACCAAGCTTTAGACATAATTATTAATCAATTACACAAGCAAACAGGCTAATTTTTTCTGCAGCTAACTACATTAAACACACAGGTGTTTCATTCAGACAAATGGTGGAAGAGCAAACTGGGTGTCAGGTTCATTAGGCTAAGAGCAACCAGTGCATCTGAGCCAGGTAATGAGCATTAGAGCCAAGAGACCAATGTAAGGAGAAAGAAAATATAAATGATCTGAGATGATATTCTACTGTTTGTCAAGAGCTTTATGATGCTGATTATTACTTGGGATGACTCAGTTCATTTATGTATCCAACTGAGGAGTCAAATCAAAAGTGATAATGCAGTAAAAAAAAACATTGCAGTTAGAGCTAAGACTCAGATAAACAACATGGCTAACTGTGAGAAACACAGATGCAGAGAGGCAAAAAAGGCAAGGATGAAAACAACACACACTTAGAGGCAATGGCAAGAGGCAGTCAACATCAGCTCCCTCGTTAGCCTTTGAGTCTGAAATGCTCATTATCACAGTAACAAGAAAAACATTACTCATTCTCCACCAGCCTTGATGATGCCATCCCCAACTCAAGGATGGCTGTAAATGTCAAGTGGCATACAGCATATTTATTAACATCAACATTGGCTCAAGTCTGCAATAACAATGACATGCTCTGTTCATTGTTGTAGGTTAACAAGTGCATTCTGATTTCCAACTTCTACTGTAACTTGTCAAATACCCTTCTTGCATTAGTATTACCAAGTGTAATGTGGAGAAGCTGATATAAATTTGATTTTATAATGTCTCTCACATTAATTAATAGAAATTACACTGGTCCTATAACACTTAACAGCTTACAGTACTTACAGTATAAAATTTTAGTAAAAAGCAGCTCTGTTCATGTTTGCACAGCATTGATTTACCCGGTGTAACTCAATTTCTGACTGCCAAGTATCCATACTGTACATCCATCGAGTACAAACTGGTCCAGTCCCAAAGTCCACCTTAAGCTTTAATGACTATCATCTATATGCTCAGCGGAAAGGTGTGAGTGCAGGAGACGCAAATGCTCTAAATGTTAGATAAGAAGCAGAACAGCATTTGTTTTTTTGTGTATGTGTGTGTATAACAAACACAGGAACCAAAAAGATTATTTTCAGACACATTTTTGGACATAAAAATGAAGGGAAGAAGGGACAGTGACAGGTAAGAATTTTAGTCAAAACAAAAAAAGGTGCACTAAAGAGAAGTTCTAGCATTAGCTAGCAACACTGTTTGAAAAAAATATACATTATATTATACAGTATATGGAAGAGCAAAGGCTGAAAGACAGAGTAAGACAGAGGGAGATTGGTATTAAAAGATAATCAGTGTGATTTAAGGTTATACTCTTTTTAGTCATTTTTAAACAGAATTTATTTTTTGGTTTTTAATATTTAGATTTTATAGCAGCTTCACATTTAACTGCTGCACTGGCAAAAAAAGTCACATACTGTATAATATGTTGATTGTAACACTATCATTTCTGCCTTTTTGATGTTTTGACAGCAGATTTTATATTATCCTATGGATTATTTTGGAAAAATGTGTTTCTTTTTGTGGGTGATTTCTGTGGGTGTCAGTTGATTGACAGTAAGCAGTGCATAACGCAATCACAAAGGATGACATGCATTCCCTGTGGCCTCGCTCATTCAATACAAAGAGCCTAAAATATTCTCTACTCCAATAAGAAGACCCTGGATTCACTCGCTGGAGTACAAAAAGGAACCACAAAGAGAAACTTGAATAAACCATATTACATGTTCATGTTTTCTGAGATGGTTTAACCCATCTGCCTGCGGAAGATTTTTTTTTTTTTTATACTGTTGTTGGACTAAAAGGTAGCCAAAAGTTCTGAAAGTAAGGGCATAAGCAAAAGCATATATGCAGTACATGAAGACAACAAGTGGAAAATCTCTTTCAGTCAAGTTCGTCCATTCCCAGTGACCTTGTAGAAGAGTCAAACCACTGACCTGTGTCTTGCCCAGGAGTGTGTAGGCCAGCTGGACCTTGGTGTAGTGCGCAACATCAAAGTGCTTACAAGTCTTCGACAGGGCGACATCAAGCTGCTCCTGGAGCCAGAAATAGTTAGATGACAAAGGGAAAAAGGGGGGAAATTGAGAGTAAAGAAAAAAGAGAAGGATTATCAACGTTAAACCAGGGATTAAGATATAGATGTGCAGATGTATAGCTACTACGCAAGGCCAAAGGCAGGTAATTGGAATGTGTGTGTGTGTGTGTGTGTAAGTCTTTGACAAAGAGATAAAAAAGAGAGGTCAGAAAGTAAGACGAGGATAGTGGGAAGCAAGGAAGTACAGGGATGTGGAATGACCCTGACAAACTAAGCCGACCTCAAAGAAAATGGCGCTGACAAAAGCTAAATTATCAAACATCTTGCATCACTTCACATCTTCTCACGCCTTCAGTGAGAGACTGCGCATGAACCTAAAGCAAAAACTACAGCTGAACGTTTTAGAACTTAATTCACAGTCCAAAGTATAGTGTGGAAAAACAAACTATAAACTGATCTCATTATATGATCAAAATACACACTGAAAATAAATCTGATAGTGTTTTTTTCTTGTGGAAAAAGAAATGAAAAAAATAAACTCAAAGATACTCATTTGAAGATTAAAGCCATTATGTGTAGAATTGCGAATTTGCATCTTTGGTGCCCCCTAGTGGTAGTATCAATAAAGTCACTGTGGCACAAAGCAATGCAGGTGCCCAAAGACACAGAATGAATGAGTTGAAGGCAACATATGGATTGTGCCAGTTTTCAATGAGATTTTCCCACTTTGTTAAGAAACTGAAACTCATGGAATCACAATAATTGAACATATGATATAATCACTTAAAAAAGCCTACATGTAGGGGCTAAGTAGGAAAACAAGCTGGAAAATGATACATTACTAAATACAGTGACAGAGTGATTTTTGTTCATTGTGACTTTATTCAGTGAAAACATTGCCAACTTGGTGTGATGCCTAATGTCGAATACACCTAACAACAGTGCATACCTCACAAAATAAATTCACTGATGACATGTTCTCTATATTCCTACTGCGCTTGGTCACCTCTCAAGAGCAGCTAGTGATGCTTCATTGTGTTTTTATTTATTGAGAAATTGCTCAACTCAGTTGACTGGTTGGTTGCTTTTCTATAGAGTGCCTAGACGGAGATGGTTAGCACGCTATGAAGAGTGATGTGTGTAATGTGTGTGTGTGTTGTGGACAGAAGAAGTGTTGCCTGTAGAGAGAAGAGATGTTACACACTACACCGACCACCAACAAATGACAAATTGAAAAGTATCTTCACTCTGGAGGGCTTGTATGTGCATGTGCATGTATGTATACTGTATGGCATGTTTATGTGTGTAAATACAGCATATGTTTACTTAAATGTGTGTTTTGGGCTCTTA
Source organism: Thunnus albacares (assembly GCF_914725855.1). Taxonomy (NCBI): domain Eukaryota; kingdom Metazoa; phylum Chordata; class Actinopteri; order Scombriformes; family Scombridae; genus Thunnus; species Thunnus albacares. The sequence goes on from NC_058124.1 coordinate 11,644,502, forward strand.
GCAATTGAGCTTAGCACTTGAGATAGACGAGTAAGCAATATAGCTGTGAACTATGCAGAGTGAAACACTGCTCTTGATGTGTGCGACTGTGTTTTGTGCAAGTGTTTACCTATGTGATTTTAGAGGATTTTGCTTTGCTTATTCACAAACTCAAGCTGACAGGTAAACAAACAAGCACCTTGGCGCATGTGTGCTTACATGCACGTCTGCTTCTTGTGTACAGACAAAACTGTAAGTAATTAATCTACTCAAGCGCAGCAGCTGCAGCAGCAGCAGCAGCAGCGGAGCAGAGAAAATTGCTTTGCATACCATTTATCACACACAACTATCACAACACAACTAGAGATGAAACAGATATAATTTACATGCTTGCACACTCATAATAATGACTTTCTGAATATGTCAATATTTGGCAGACCCAGAATGAGAAAGCCAAACTATCAACATGTCAAAATGAAGTATAAATTGCTTCTTTCAGATGAGGGCTTCTGGAAAATTACAGGGTTAAAGCAAAGTATTATACACCGCTTACAGTCTCTTTACAGATATCGCTCTCAAATAATGGAATTAGAGATAAGGCGGGGAGGCACATACCTCTATTTGCTCCAGAGTGTCTTGTAGTTTGGAATTCAATTCGCTGTGGGGGAAAAAAGGAGATTATTGAGGTTACGTTACTAAATCCTGAACCAGAATATGGAAGCAAATAAGTTTCATTATTGATTTATCTATCCGTATTTATTTATAATATTTTCCATTTAGTCTATAAAATATCAGAAATAATAGAGAAAAATTGCCACAACAATCTACTGGAGTCCAAGTGAGTTAATAAAATGTCTTAGTTTGATCGACCAGCAGTCGAAATTTGAAAAATAGTCAAGCAAACAAGCAAATCATCACATCTAAGAATCTGTAACCAACAAAAGTTATGCATTTTTTACCAATAAATGACATAAATTCTAATATTTCAATTATGAAAATTGCAATTAATTGGTTGTCTATTATACTTTTTATACCAAAGCAAGCATGTCACAAACACATCTGCTGCATAATCTTATCTAAAGGAGAACCAATTTATTAACAAGCTGCAGCCTTGTGTCCCATAAATCTGTTCCTACAGTACAGGGTAACAAGGGAGCAAAAATATAAGTGATGGATGTATTTCCAACAAATATTTTGTGAGGAGGAGTACTTTTTGAATTTCTACAGTGGAATCCACTATATAAATTATATTAGTGTAAGGGGGGGGTGTGTGTGTGTGTGTGCAAACTATCACGGATACAAAACGCCTACACATCCTTGGAGCATCCTCCGATTTCGCCTCATCCTGGGAAATGCTTTCAACTCAAAAGCTGAGAAGTAGCAACAGAAATCATGACTATTTTACCAATCCCAAGACGCAATTTCAATTCCCTTGTGACTCCCCCTGCACTGCACCCATTCATAATCATCCTCTGTTCCACTGTCTCCCTAGCTCTGTCCCTGCGTTGCTCGGGGTCTTTTTCAGGTCAGCCTGCTCTTATGTTGTGCCTTGTGAGACCGCAGTCGCTCAGGGGAAAGAGTGTCCTTAACAAATTGCTAATTAAGCATCTCAGCTTCAGCTGGGGATAGAGAGTGAGGAGGAGGGAGCAGAGAAAGCGAGAGGAGACTGCAGATTGAGTCCCACAGGTCGTTTGCACACAGGTAACAAAATGAGCCTTCCAATTCAAAATTTGACTGTAACGCTCTCATATATGCCTTTGTGTACATGTATGGAGGGGTAATAGATGGGAATACACACACACTGAAAAGCAACAGTTCCTAAAAGTTGAAACATATAAATTATATATATATAAATTAATCATATGAATTGCTTCAGAAACAGTAGCCGGTATTCTCGGCGGCAACTAAAATTGGAGGTCAAGATAATGAAAGCATACAAAATAACTTGACTCAGCTACAGAAGGGTGCACTGATCAATAACAGGTCCTGACTACTGAAGAAATATTATAATATTGTCCATATGCAAGGCCCCAGAGAGTGCTAAACAAAGGCTAGCAGTTCCGGCAGCCAGACTAGGAGATACAACAGAGGAGCAGAGGCCAACAGGATGAATGCTCGGTTCATCTTCAGAACATTCTAGTCTACTCCCACGCTGCAGTGTGGTAGAGCAACAAGAGCTAACCCACGAACTGAGCAAGTACTGGAAAAGCATATGAAAGAAAAAACTCATGACGTAACACAAGTGATAAGGGGTTAAAGGTTAGTACCCTCCAGCCAAAGTGTTTGTGGGATGATTGAATAGTCAAACAACACATGAAGTCAACTCCAAGTTATCATTCGGTCCTCCTGTTATTTTGTTATAAAATGACACTGTCCATTGATTGTGCATACCCTACATACTGGCACCCTTCCATGATCAGACAGAATGCATAAATAACAGATGAGGAGAAAAACCTAATTAACAATCTATTCCCGAGGCGCCATGGTAACTGAATGGTTACAGCACATGCCACATAAGCGCAACGTCCCTGGTTTGACTCCGGCTAGGGACCCTTGCTGCATGTCATGCCCCCTTCTCTTCCCTGCTTTTCTGTCTGCTTATCCAATAATGGTAAAAAATACCCCAAAACATATCTTTAAAAAAAAACACAATCTGTTCCTTGCTGGGAACAGGAGGACTGAAATAGAGTTATGTGGAAATCAGGGGGAGGGGGTGGGGTTCAGCTGGTTTTCAATTATCACTGGCAATAGGTGTCCACAGGGCCTTGAGGCAAGTCCCTCCACAGTGGCTTGCTGACTCGATAAATAGGCAATCTGTGGCTTCGTAGATCCGGCCGGATGCTCTGATTTTGTGAGAATGCCATTTTTGCCGGAGTCATGAGTCACCCACTGTTACAAGGCAGGCGGAGAAGCAACAAAGTCGTAGGGGAAGGGCTTTGAAGAGTGAAACACAGTGAGAAGGGGCAATGGCAGCCACAACTATGCAGGTTGGGAAGCAGAGTTAAAAGAGGAGAGGGTAGGAAGAGAAATATTCAAAGAAGAAAGCCTGGAGACAAAGCTGGGGGAATGTTGGATTGTTTTCTTGTTTTCTTGAAGTGCAAGATTTTGTGTGATATTGAGACATTTGGTTCTGGCATCTCTAGTGGAATTGTGGCCATTTCTACACAGATAGAGCTCTCAGTTGTGGGCCCCGAGGTTACATGGGCTCTAACACCAACAGCTCACTAACTTCAGATGGCTCTCGAAGGACACTTAGACAACCATTCTGTTGGGCTCCCCTCTGTTTTTGTTTGTTTGATTGTATTTCACAAGACAACCGGCATCTGTTGTCGGTTTGTGCCAACTTCATCATAAAAGCAGTCCAATCAACATTAGGCAATTAGAGTATTTCAGGTAATTTCTTATTCTAGAAACACACTTATTATACAATTTTCTAGGATCACACTGAGTATTTTACTGCTATTTATAATATATGCTGGTCCACTAATAATAGTGTGCGAGTCTGCTGTTACACTGACTCTTCCATCTAGTAGTTTATGTGCACATCCAATTAAATCCAAACATTTGGAAAGAAGATAACATGTCTGTCTAAAGCAGGTTAACTGGAGAAATGATTGCATAACTGGAGCTCATCATGAAAAAAAAAAAAAAAACTGTAGCTGCAAATAAACAAAAATGTTTATTATCTCGTTTCTTCCAAACATACAAGCATGGCTGAAAAAAATACTAATTGGTGCACACTCACACAAATGCACACTGGTTCAGCCCAATTTGTAGGTGTGAAAGCAAGCTGCCAGAGTGAAAAAAACACCCCCAAAACAACACATAGTTTATGACTAAAGTAACAAACATGACTTTGAATCTGCCCTAAGAACCTGCTGATTAATATGGAGATCTTCACTGGCACACAATCACCCACTCAGCCTCCAAAAGAATATATACAACAACCACAAAGAGGAGAGGGAAGGTAGCGTGGCTCTGAATAACTTTGTGAACATCGGCAGCACTTACAGTATCATGTTGGGCAGCCTGACCAAAATTGCTTGTGTGTTTGAGACAGTGAATATCCATGACACAGAAATTAACGCAGCTGCCCTCTCTTCTACATTTTGCTCCTCTTGAGCCACCTTGCCCTTCGAATAGATTAGAACGCCTGAACAAACCACCTGCTAAGGATACTAAGGAGGCAATTAGCTGAAGTGGAGATCTGGAGGAGCTTCACCTAGAATAACCCATTGACACACTGGTATAAAATAACTAGTATATTGTAGTTATACTAGTTTACTTGTATATATGGATTAAATCCTAGAAGTGGAAAGAAATGCTTGTAAATGGTAAGAAATGTTCTGTATAAAAGCCACCTGTAGCATATTTCTTTCATTGCTTTGCATAAGGATTCTCAGATGTAAAATAAAATGATTATAGTACATTATATACAAGCTGTCCCTCATACTGCATCCTCATATCCATAAACCCTGCAGAGAACAACCTCTCATTTATTATTACTATAATGAAAGTGAGGAGCAAGAGTTGGTTGTAAATGTAGAGCTGCAACAATGAGTCAATTCATTGATTAATCAATCAACAGAAAATTAATCAGCAACTATTTAGATAATCTAATAATCGTGTTAGTAATTTTTTTAAGCAAAAATGCAGCTTCTCAAATGTTGATCAGACAAAACAAGACATTTGAAGATGTCACCTTGAGCTTTAAGAAATTACAACATGCATTTTTTTCTATTTTCTGACATTTTATAGACAATATGATTGATCAGTTAATTAAGAAAACAATCAGCAGATTAATTGAACATGAAAATAACCGTTAGTTGCAGCCCTAGGTAGATGAGAAGCTAACATGAATTGATGTTGTAGATCTTATGTCTTTCATGATTTCTTCCAGGCTGAATTCTAATGATGTAAAGAAGAAAACAAATCAAGGACGTTCTTAAAAAAAAACAAAACAAGGATGATTGCTAATCATACACACCCAATCCCGAATGGAATGTATTCTATGATTTATGTAGGTATTACCATAATTTATTACTGACCCAACATCTTTTCTCATTTACTCATTCATTCATTACTCTGTAACCTAGCCTTGAGCAGCTTTGTTTTTCTCTGGCCAGGAGCAGGTTCACTGTTTATGAACACTGTGCTGACATGAGGGGTCTCTAAGCTGCCCTATAGCTGCCCATGTGGACCACCTGATGAAAATGGACCACGGCAGGGCATGAGGCTGTGTAACTGCTTTCTTGGGAAAACAATATTGACTTTTAAAGGGTTAGGGACAGGAAGAAAGAAAGGTCAGGAATGAAACAAAGCCTCCATGTCGGGCATTCAGCGGTGCATGGAAAAACATTGCTACAAGATTAAATCAGAGTGCATCAGACCGGCAACTAGCTGCTTATAGAGGCGGTGATGCGGCAGTCTAGGTTCTAGCAATTTTGGGCAGAGAGCTGCATGCTAATGCAAAGCATGACAGATGTGTGATCAATGCACTAATGTTAAAGACCATTGCTAAAGTGGTATTAGCATATTGCAAAGGAAAGCACAGGTGAGGAGGGCAATCGAATTTCTATCCAGCTGTCACCGACACAAGTTTGCTAACACATCTGGACCGCATATGGATACGGCGACACTGATGATCACGGTCGCATTTCCTGGCTGATTGGTTTGTTACAGTGGGAGGTACAATTGGTGGGAAAACAAAGTGGATCCGTTCTGCACACCGCCATCCTCTACTGTCATTCAGCTGCAAAAAAAACCAGTACATTCAGCGAGTATCACTGAATGGACATGCCAAGCTGTTAATGACAAGTGAAGACAAGTGATATCCACGCAAATAAACAGCAGCTGCAAGTGGGAGTGAGGAATGGGAGGAATTTTCCTTACTGATCAGCATTTCCCAGCAGTCAATCTGTCAGTCAAACAGCATCGTAACAGCCAGAGACCCATTGTTTTTCCTTTTAGCTCTGTTAATATTCTGTGGTAAGCGAGTCTTGTTAGTGTTACTGGTGACATCAACTCACTTCTATGGGGCTTTTTTCCTATGTTTATTCAAGAGGTCTTTCAATTTGAGAGCATTATTTATTGATTTCACGCTCAGATTTTGTAATTCTTTCCCTCAAACCCTGCTCTTGCTCTCAAATAGCCACAGCTTGCGCTTAGATTTGCTCTGCTTCTGCTCAAACTGTATGCTTGCCCTCAGATGTATTGTTGTTTGCACAGATTTCCTGCACCTGCTTCAGCACTTCTCCTCACACCCAGGCTTCTTCTGTGCACTTGTGAAACGTCTGCTCACAGATTTTTTGTGCAACCATCCTGTCAAAAAACTCTCAACTAATAGAAGGCCAGGTGTAGTGTCGACCAGTGAAATTATCCCTGCCTCCTTGCGGGCACGTTCGCTTTACTTCAAAGAGCGTCCTGTATGGGCAGCTACTCGTTAATCAGGTTCATCCACTCCCGCCCTTCAGGGATTTATTATTGTCTTTTGCTTTCTTGTACGACTTTTGGAATAAAAGGACAGGTTAATATATACACCAGTGCCCATACTTTTTACTATAATAGCTACATATAATAGTAGTATAATAGTGTATAAAGCAGTGTAATAGTGGCCATATAGAATACTGGGCAGCCGTCTGCATGTCTCTCTTTATCTTGTAACTGGATACCTTTTGATTCAGCAACTACCTTAGAACTAAAAGCCTTCACGATAAGAGATAAGCTATAATATGCTTCAAGCCAGCAGCTGCGTTCAAACATTCCAAACACTCCAGCACCAAACAACAGTGTTTACTTACACTCACTGAGACTTTGTAGACTTTTCTAAAGCTAAAAGCCTATTGACAATATTGGCAGATGGTAAAAACTACTTTAACGTCATAGCTGGTGTAATGGCACTGCCGCAAGGAAATGACAACGAACAAAATAAGAGGCATTTAAAAGCCCCTTAATAAGACTTTTTCAGAGCAAAGCAATTCAATTCCAACCTTGGGAGAAAACATGGTGAAAACAAAAACTTATAGCATTCTTCGATCTGCAATTAGATGAAAAGATAGCTTCAATACTTAAAAGGAGGCCAGTTTCTTGTACTGAAATAGAGTTGACATCAGATGATTTCAGAATAATACTACTAATCACATTTAAATCATATTCTAATCTATAAAGATTAAAATATTTTCCACCCGTAGAAAATACAGACCATGCCTTCTCCCATTTGGATATGACTAAATACCACTCGATCAATCTGTTCACACTGTACCTGATGCAGCTGTAGTGTTTGAAGGTGCTGGCAGCCTTCTGGCATTCCAGACAGAGCTGGATAGCACCTGGATAATCTTCCTCCTGGAGCAACACAGAAGTGAGGTCATTTAATGGCATGTAAAAAAAAAAATAAAATACAGCATATTCACTGGTATTTCATGTACAGTATAGTCTGTGAACATTTTATAAATGGCTTTCAATGCAGAATCCCTACTAAAATTTGACCTTTGAAGTCAACTTTAAATATATCTCCACATGTGTATTAGTGTGCTTGTGTGTGTGTGTGTGTGTAGGGGGGATTACCTCAAGCATCTCGCTGAGTCTTACATCTGTTCTTTGCTATGAGGGGAAGAATGACAAGAGCGAGACATGAACACGCAAGAAAATCACAAACAGGCCAAAATATTGAGTGAAAACTAGCTCAACACTAGTTACATGATTTTGAGCTGTGACCACGTTGTTGAATGTATTTTTTGTATTATAATGATTATTGTACAAGAAAATTCTAAAAGCAAAAAAAAAAAAAAAAAAAATCATTAAAATTAACTGCAATCTTTAAATCAGGTGAGGAAGACCAGTTGATTTATGTCACAATGGTGACCCACCACGCAGTGTCTCTTAAGGCATTTCAGACAAACAGTTCAGTGTTGAGTCTTGCAAAGAGTACGTCAGATTCCCAGAGGATCCGAAAAAAAAGAAAAGAAACACTGAAAAGTGAATAAAAAACTTCCCTCAGAATTACAGGGTACTTGCATTATGCTGCAGGTCAGAAAAGTACAGTCGTCGACAATAATAGTACAAAAATAACTGTAATGTAATTATGGGTGTGTTCACTACATAAACAACTTTTACACAATTAATTAATAAAAGGAAAGTCTCTAGATGGTCAAAGGTCAGGCTAAATGACAGAAAAACACTCCTGGAGCCTGAATGGATTCAGCATCTTACTGCCACTTAAACAGGAGTTTCTTAACTACTTGTGGTTTAAAGTTGGTCTAACGTGGCTAGGAATGAGTTTGTGTTTTTGTGTGTTAACTTTACCAGCGTCTTGATGGTCCTCAGCGACTTAAGCAGGCTTGTCAGCAGTTGTCGTCTTCTCTGATTGGCCAATAGGCCCAGGCTGGCCTCTGTGAATCCTTCCTTTGCCACACTCAGTTGCCTTTAAGAAAAAAGTCACAGAGCAGAGAGAACATAGCGCTCAATACGGGTTCATAATACTATGTTTAACAAGCATTTAGAAGTCCAATACGTTGTGGTGAGAAGTATATCTCTGTATTAAGTACAGAATAGGTCCAGAACTGATGTAACTGGATCTATATTACTAAACAGAATAATACATAGTAGTGTTGTACTTTTTCTTTAGAGTCATTGTTGCAATTAATGCACCAGAAACCTATTTTACCAGCCAAAGATGAAATATATATGTGATTTTGGACAAAACTTGTATGAATATTTTAATCTTTCAATATTCCAGCTCCACCTAGAGGGGTAGGTCATGATGTCCGTTTTTCAACTTCCAAAATGTTAAAATAATTGGGCTAAAGTAACACTGCAATATACACTTAACTGTTACCATGCGAAGTTTTAGGAATACAAACATCTCCTGTCATATTGCCAACAACAATCCTTATACAAGAGAAATGTTGTATGTTATCAGAGTCAGTACATATAGTATCATGTGTAGTGGCAAGTTCATTTCACAGGCAAACAAAACAGTACAATTTGTCATTTGTGACAATATTGACAGGCTGAAAACATATGAAGGGAAGACACAGTTATCTAGGTTCTGACAAAAACACTTAGTATGCAGATGGAGTATGAATGGCCTATTTCAATAGCTATTTCATTTATATAAAGTGTATAATAGAACACTATTACCTCCTCGCATTAGTGCAAATGACAGCTGCCAGCTGCAGGTTGGTCTGTAATGCTGTCACTCTCTCCAGTTCCTGTGAACAAGCAAAAAGTTAGCAGTAAAAATTATTATAAAAGACAAGGCAGCCTATGTATAAATACCAAGACATTTCAAAAGGTACTTTTTTAAAGATTCCCTGGAATATTCTTTGGCACTAATTTTGTTCAAATGTCTTTTTTTTGGGTGCTAAGAAAACATCTTCTGTTCTTGTAATACCTGTAGGACACAAAGATATTGTTTGACTGGTTCATGTGCAGTGCTGTCAGTGAGAAATGTCTCTAATGATGTCATTTACCAAGCAAATCACTTTCCCCACTAAGCTCTCCATACACATTAATAGCAATGCTCATGCACACATATTGTATATCAGGGCGCTCTTCTGTGAGGTGCATCCTGCTGTGAAAATTTAATGAAGTTAGATATCAGAGATGGTGTTATTATTGTGAGGCACGTATCATCAGCGCAGAAGTGCAATGAACTGTAGTTCAAGACAACAAAAACACACAGAAATTCATAGAAAACCTTTATTTCTTCAGAGCTTTGACATTTAGCGAAGGATCAATGAGCACTTTGCTCCGAGAGTTCAGTTATTATGCCACTTCAATGACCCCTACAGAGAACAAATACCCCCTCAGCCAATTCAGAACCGAGGGACAAATTGTATTGCTGTTATATTTTCAACTTTTCTCATCCTCTTTTTTGTTTTTATTTTCTTGATCTGCCAGATGTCATGCCTGAGGTGGGAGAGGCTTGTTCTTTGATCTTCTTTTTTTAATGTTCCATCACCCCTCCACAAAAAAAGGTCCAGTGTTCACAAAAATGTCCTCTTAACACTGTCAGATATAAAACAACCTTTTACCAACGGAATATAGTCTGGGGAAATTAATTTTCAACGGTAATAAAAAAAATAACAACAACATCAAAGTGGCACTTCAGCTGTGGATACGAGATCAATGATCCCATTCAAACCAATCTCCCCTCATGATCTTGAGTGTTGACGAAGACCTTGACAAGTACTCCAACGGTTTGCAAAGGTTGATTCAATAGAAAGGGTTTTCTCTGAGGGGATATTTACCATGCGACTCTTAAGCATTTCCACTCAGCAACTATGAAATTGGCTCTGTTAGCTAACATTACCATGCCTTTATATTTATCCAGAAAAATAATTCCATGAATACTTTTACAAATGTTACAAATGTGATACTGGTATTGGTGCCAAGTGTTAGTACAGCCAACACTCTGAACATCTCCATCAAAATTTTGATTTTACATGGTCAAGGGAAACATGGACTTGATAAAACACTCACATTGATGCCTTTGCAACTCATTTTTTGTTAGTGAGAACACCTTATTAATGCATGAAGGTGCTAGAGCGGTCTTTGTACATTCAGACGTGCATTAAAATGTGTCCTCAGAGTTTGCCCTTGTTCGCTACGCAGCAGGAACTGGCTGAGACTGGGCTGACTCACCAGGTTCAGCTGAGGAATAATTTAGACACTGAATCCACTAGATTGATTTACACACTGGGAACAGTGTAGTGTCTTTAGCACACACACCGTTAACAACTGTAGACCAGTACAATGTCTAGACTTAGTAATAGAGCCAAATTCATTGAAGCCAGACTCGTCAGAAAGTTCACAGTGAAAGGATTCAAGCTGTTTAATGCATAGGCATCAGTCTCACAGTAAAATCCCAAACTCCTGACCTCACCAATATCATGAAAGTGACGGAAAGTCCAAGTTGTAAAATGAATCAATCGCTGACTTGCATATCAATAAGTAGTTTGGCTGGTTTAATTCAGTTCAACAGTCAAGAACATTCAGTGTAGTTACAAAAAAACATGCACTCAGGAGCAAGCCGGTCAAGGAAGGAGCCATTTCTACCCTGTATCCAATAGAAACTGAGACACCTTGGCCTTAATACACACATGCAGCTTCAAACAGAATCACATGCTCACCATGCTGAGTGCTCAATATGTAGCCTTAGGCTACAATTTGTTAATATACCGCTGCTCTGAGTTGTCTAACCTGTCTGTAAGCTACAGTTAACCTAACAAACATATGGCTCAATCAGTTTAGCTTGTGTAAGAGGAAATACCCTAACTGTGCACAATGTTGGACATTTGGTCGATCAGGTTTCCGTGGATAAAAGAGGTTAAATGGCTAGCATGAATGATTGAGATAATCTTGCAAAACATTACATAGAATAAGACTTAAAGTAAAGAGAGGCTTTAGTCCACTATGAGAACACAAATGCATGTATAGATGAGGATGTACTGCACACATACAGGAAAGGTGACCCTGCTCAAGTGCAATTAAACAATACAACCCAACTCCTACAACGTCCACAAACACAAGCCCTGGTGTGGGAAGTGAAGGTCGAGGAGAAAGAGATGTTTAGTGGCAAGGGAGATTTTTTTTCAGGCCTTTTCATTCATATATTCATAAGAGGTCTTCCCTGCAACCCTCATGCACATTGACTATACACTGGCTCCCTGTCCACATCCCGCCTGCACATTCTAATAGTTTGGACCCTGCTCAAATAACTTTTTACAGTACGGTGAATGAACAACAAAGTTGGATGGCATTTAGGACTGCATGGACCCTCACCTGGAGTTTGCATTTTTTCATATATAGTAATTTTGTGTCTCTCCATATTAACACATAATTACCTAAAGGATATGTGAGCATACCCGCATATCTCCACACATATTAGCCATCCTGCCACATCCGTTTCCTGTCAATTTCTAGTCCCTCCAATGAAACAGCCTTAAGACCTCCTTGTAATTGGTAGGTATGACCACCAAGGTTGGACAAATTACCAATCTCTTTTAAAAGGAACTAGGGAACACAAACAAAGGTACATGCAGTGACTGTGATGAATAAGTGTTTCCAGTGGAAAATAATTGAACACCAGTGCAAGTCCATTACTTTGCAATGGTGTTGAGTGACCTAGTCAGGGCTACCTGCTGCAAATTCATTACAGCTTGGACTACCGCAAGGTGATCTCTCTTTCCTGACAAGTCGAAGGACGTGAAGTTTGGCCACTCAATTCTAAACTGCCTCTTTTAAACTGGGGTGATAAGAGAGGGCAGTTATTTTTAAATCACCCCACTACCTGTTTTATTGTTTTATTCCAGCAACTCATGGAAAATAATATTACATCTGTCAACTTTAAATGACCAAACTCAAGTGCAGAGGTAGACAAATGAAAGACAGGGCAAGCAAAATGGGAGCACGTGAAAAACATACATTTAGTGATCAACTGCTATATATGAATCAGAAGATAATGGCTCTGGCCTCCATGTAACCTTCCACGAGGTAGCTTGATCACACTTTTTATCCTTTCTGAGTGCAAGGGGAGGCCATGAGTCACTGTAGGGCAACAACAGTGATCAGACACAGGCCCCAACAGAAGAGAGGTTGGTCACTACATAGCTATGAATCACATCAGATGCTTAGCGGGCCATCATTTCAAGCTCTAAGCCAGGAGAAGCATGTGTGTCTGCACAATTTATGAGTCCACTGATGTGTGTTATACACAGCACAGCACGCACGCATTGCAGAAAGGCAGCATTGTGCCCTACGACTGTGTGTTTCTGTGGTAGTGCATGCTTCTGTGTACATGTTTGATGAAATATCACAGTAAGGAGATAAGGAGAGTTGGGGAAGAAAAATAGTAGAGAAAGTAGTAGGTATAAAAGCAATGATACTCTTCATATAGCAGGTATGTTGCAGACCAGCACAGTGAGAGGGGCCTTGTAGATGTTTGTCCCCATTTTGTTCTCATTTTCCATAAAGCATATTTGGCACAGGTCATATATACTAAAGAAATCTGCAAATTAAGAGACATGTATGTCCTTAAACTTGATTTCTTTTAAGTCTCTAAGTCCTTCTGTATGCTAGGAAATCGCAGTAGTAGTAAGCAGTGAAAGTAGTGAAAATCTGTCTTGCGAGTCATTGTGATATTAATGCAGCGTATGTAGATACTGAAGTGCCCTCTGAACTCCACAGGGCATCTGTAGACCAACTGAATATGGGCCAAGATGGGTCAATGGAAATGCCCCTGAAATCCTTGGCAAAGTCTACTAATAAGCCCTGCTGTCATTTTGACTCTCGGAGTCACAGGGAGGGTCACAGAAATAATGATCAATTTACTATTCATAGACCAACCTTCAGATGGCTTGACAATGGGAGTAATTTGACTGCAATTTCACTTCATACCATATTTGTTAGAGCTGTCACTGGTCTGCTGCGTGTTGTAGCGATCAAAGCTTCACTGATTAAATGCAAAGATTATATGTTAATACCTTTCTCAAAAAGAATCAAAAGACCAACTCATTTATATAGAACGAAAAAATAAAAACACACATGTAGGCATTTTGGCATGTACACAAATATTTGGTGCCGTCCTTCCCAGTGATTTTGAAGCTCACTTGATGCAGCCACAAATTACATACAGTACACTAACACACAGATATGTTTACTTAGTCCTGACAGATACTGATAATGCACCAGTCAGTCACAAAGAAGTAACAGAGTCATTCCTCTCCTTTTCCGTACGGCATTGGGTTCAGCAAACTATTTGTGACTTTAATGTTTGAAGGATCAAGAATGTTACTTTTGCTGCAGGATTCATTTCTAAACAGATTGACGATGTATCAGTTTTACAGCGGTTCACTACTGTCAAATGAATAAAATCAGTACAAAGAATTATTCTGACTCATCACTACAGCAAATATGGTCTCCTGTAATCTCTGGTCTCCACTGGGTCTGACCAAAATAGACTGAATAACAGCTTACTTGATATAAAGACACACACACACTGGTTCATTTCAGTTCATTGCAACATCACTAGACAATCAACGAAGGGATTTTATGGACTTAAGTTTTAATTCAGAACGTAGTGGGGTTCTGAAAAAAAACGGGATTATTGCCCCACTTCCTTCTTTCCTACTGCAATGGTTATGAAAATTTTACCTCATCTGGATGGCAGTTAGCAGTCGACACAAGATGACACAGTATCAAAATAACCTGATACCCAATTATAACATGTCATAATTTGAGACAAGATGCAAAAAAATCCCCAATATGACACACATAAGCAATGTATTTTGCAATGAAATTTAAGTGAGATGACTGCGTGGGACAAGAAAAGAAAAAACATTTCTTTAATGTTACCTTAAGTTGACACTGGTAGCTTACCTTGACATAAGCAGGCTGTTTCTCCAGAATGAGATCAGCAACCTTTTTAGAAACCTACAGAGAGGAAGAGAGAGAGCAAAGATGAGAAATGGAATATAAAAAAAGAGTCAGAAGGCATTTTTAATGCTCTTCCTACAAAAACAGCTTGGGCAGTGTAATCTTGCTTTAGAGAATGGAGCAAGAATAACAATCACATACAATACGTCTCTATCTAAAACACAATATAGCAAAAGCCTTTTAGGAGTCTCAGTTTCATTTCATTCAGTGTCTGTCTCAATACCACTCTTGTTTATTTCAGAGAATCTCTATTTTCTCTGCTCCTATTGTATTTTCCAATGTTCTATCCCCTACTTTGTGCCTTTTACCAATTTGAGTCATAGCTGAGGTGAAATTGCAATTATTTGAAAAGTATGTGCCCTGCTTATGGCATGAAGCACAATATTGAGTGGGGCAATGAGATCAATGTGACCCTCTGCCATGAGTGTTGCCCACTACTGCTTTTAGTGGAGAGAGACAAAGCTGAAGAATGCTGAGGGTCATTGGAAATAAAATGAATCATTGCCACTGTGAAGGACTATATACACAAGGTGAAACAGAATGGAGAAGGTGCTGGGTTTTTTTCTTCTACTCCATCCTTGGATACTGTATGTGTGTATGAAAATTGCAGTTGCACAGTTGAGTTAGTGATCATTTTCCAGTTCACCTTCTAATCCAGAAATGTATATTAATTGACCACAATAATCTTAATAAAGGCTAATACACAGCAAAGAATAGGTTCACAATTTTTCAAGTCAGTCTAAAAACAACAGTCAGGTGCCCATATGAACACTGAAACAGGTTTTGCTTGCTGTAATCATTACTCCTGTTCATATTGACCATTAAGATCCCCTCAAAATGTGCTTACAATCAGGTATGCAAACAGGTAAGGGGTAAAAAAGATGAGAACATTGTGTGAATAGAGAAAACATATTTGTTTTATATGCTCATTTCTTATTACTTTAAAACATATTTGCATCTACCTGAAAACTAATTCTAACATCCACTATGGGGTAAAACAACCCTACATAAAACACATAAATGGAATCAATAGATGTGGGAGGTGAATACATCAACAAGACAAAAACAAGATCAACAAGATAAAAAATTATGTTGGAAATCTGCTAAAAGTAGCTTCTTTATTAATGCTATTAATATTCTTCCACTACCAGGCATGTAACTGGTAAAATTCATAAAAAGCATCTAGTTTATATGCATAATTACATATGACAAGTAACATAAATACAAACGTGAATTCAAACATTTTTCTTTGTTTACTATAATAAAACTACAATAAAACTATGAAAAAAATAATTCTATGACCACGAAGGAAACAACAGAAATCAAACCATGGTCACGCACAAGACACCCTTCAAGAGGTGCATTAGAGGTTCTCAGGGTTTAGAGGGCTCCAAACCACATAATTGGAATCCTGTGCTCCAAAGCAAGGATTTGTATTGCTGAAGTTAAAACTGACCAATTCTCCTCGGATATACACAAATCACATAGGTGACCATTTTTAATCTCAAAACAGTGAATTTTCAACAAAAGGTGAGGAGTTTGCATCTTTGTACAATGTATGGGGGACAGAATCCACAGCCCTTGTTTTGACCAAAAATGTATTTAAAAGTTTATCTAAAGATATGATGAAGGTTCAGCAGTCTGTGTTAGTCAAATAAAAAGGATATCTCCCACAGCTACAGTCTTTTTAGTAAAAAATTTCCTCTTTCTGTGTGAGTTGTCAATGGACAGTGTTTTCCTGTTCAGGAAGGATCGTAACAAAAAGAGGACATTTGGCACTAAAAAGACTAACTTTAAAGACATTGAATTGATTTGACTAATTTGGATGGTCAAAGCCTTGTATTAGCTTTAGATAAACCTTTAAATACATTTTTGTGTGGAAGAAAGGCTGTGGATTTTGTCCCCCATCACTAACATTGAAAGTGCATTATGAAGGGATCTCTTAATGGCCAGTATGAACAGGGGGAATGATTATAGCAAGAAAAACATGTCTCAGTATTCATTTGGGCACCCAACCATTGTTTTAAGACAGACTTGAAAAATTGTAAACCTATCCTTTAAAGGAAGGTGAGTGCACATTATTTCCCTCAGGATCAATAATGTTTCTATCTATCTAAAGGGGAAGAGGCCAACATATAGTCCCTAGTACGGGTCAAGCTCAAAAAGGGCTGGATCCTACATTTCCTTCCTGTTAAACACACACATCTTTCAAACTTCACACCCCCAGTTTGTAATGCAGGCTTTCTAGCCCAAACTGAGATAACCCTGGTGACTTCATGATGACATCATCCAAGTTATTTTTCTCAGACTGGACAAAGCTCCTCCAGAGCCACAGAGCATATAATACGACAATTTTCACAGGCTGAATAGTACTAACTATGAGGAATAAACTAATTTGTGTGAGAGTGCCTCTTTAAAATTGGCTCCCCAGTGTAACATGAAGGGCTATTTCATGTAAAAATTTACATCCCAGTAGATGTTCAGTAAGGGCTAATTTCTAGCACTCATGGGCAAGAAAAAAAAATCAATTTCAGTTTCAATGTCAAGCATGAACCTTTCAAATCTTACTACAAATACATGAGCTGAAAATCAGTGTGTGGCTCAATATAATGACACTGTACTCAAGAGCACTGCCATAAGGATGAAGGAAAAGCCTCCAGCAGCTACAGTAAGAACAAATCCAGGAGACCAACCCTCTTTCTCCCACTCTCAGTGAGCCATTTCATTCCAATTTCTGTGTAACTACGCACGCACACACACACACACACACCAAGTAGACATTTTAAGTATATTCAGAGCAGTGAAGAGGAGTTCATATCTGCTAGTATGCAGTAGACAAGGCTAGGGGCGGGGATGACATTTCAACATGTGTTAAGTATGCATGGTGTCCAGCTGGAGACCTGAACAGATGGTGAATGCAGGTCAACTGAAACTGTTCATTCCACAGGGTCCGTATGAACAGTGTGTGTGTGAGTTTTTTAACATTCAAATGTATGAATAAGGTGGTCACAAAGATAAAAAATATTCAGTGCAAGGGATTGGGCAAGGGAATGGTGGAGAAACAGAAAATAATGTGGAATCACATTAAAGAAGACCTGATGGACACTCAACCGTTCACCAAACTGGCCCCAAAATGAGGTCATAACGCCACCTATTGGCAACCTATCAACTGCAACAAAAAACTTTTTAAAAAAAGGAGTGAGATCAGAGCATAAACTCTTAATGGAAACCCAGCTGTGAGCAACTGAACCCTCCTACCTGAGCCACAAGGCCAAAGTCATTAGATCTCAGCCCGCCCTCACACACACACAAATGGAGGCTAATTGTGCAGTAACTGGGTTGCAAAGTGAGCACAGTTCATGCAATACTTAGCAGATGGAGTAAATGTTGTCCAAAATTACTAACTGGCGTAGAGCAATAATTAGTTCAGACACACAGCAAGACAATGAATGCATCTTTTCCCATGGGGACACTGACATGTGCCATGAAGGAGGAAAAAAAAAAAAGAGGAAAAATGAACGAAGGAATTACTGTCACAGGAGAAGACAGATGACACTCAGCAGCTCACACACATTATCTATAAAAAATGAAAAATATGCTCACAGAGTTTGAACATATTAAACAGTGATTAGACAGTTTATCTAGCATTTCCTGATTAGCAAAAAGGCTGTACTCTATAGATATATGACAGGCATAAGAAATGTGACTGAAAAAGCGTATTTGAGACTTCCTGAGAGTATTTATTAATATGTATGAGTAAATTAGGGCTTAATTAGCTCATACTAATTGGGGTTGGTAGCAGTAAAAAGTATCGAGCAGCTAAGTAATAGAGAGGGTCAGTCATGCTGATTAACAGAGCTCAGCACAGAGACAGAATAAACTCAACAGCGAGGGTTTCCACTGGTTACACAGGGCAATATAAGCCATATTTATTTTGAAGTAGTGCTATAATGCACTGGTCCTTCACTTCTAAGGAGAGATCATTTTGTTTTTGATGTAGCAAAAGAGAACCCAAATTGCCAAATGAAAACAACATTTGGAAAATGTATTTCAAAGGTCCAGTGTTTGGTATGTTGTGTCATATGCTGTCAGACTGACTTCTAAATGGGGTGTTGAGACACTTCCCTGCTTTTCAAAACACCGCTACACCCAGCCTTTGAAGCTATCTGTGTGTGTCTGTGTTCATGGGATGATGTGCTACTCCGTTTTTACGCTCACACACACACACTACCTGAAACTTCCCCTGCACAGCATGACATCGTTTCAGCCTGATTTAAACACGGGCAGAGACTGAACAGCCAGGCAGAGTTTAGGCAAAGGTTGCGTAAGCAAACTGAGAGAAGGGGGAGAATTCATTACTGCTCCAGGAGGGATAGTCATCCCGAGCTTTCAAGTTTCATTAAAAATTGAATATGTTCGACCACGTTATTAGCATCGCCTCTTCCGACATCTCTGCAGCCTGTTTTAGAAAGTCACCTTCACAGATGGAAGAGCTGTAATGCAAAATGTTGTACCTTCGACTAGATTGTACTTAAAAAGGTGTGAAGCAGTATGAGGATGACCACTTTGTTAAAAACACAAAATGTGAACATAGGGTTAATTTATTGAAAGGTCTTAGGATAAGACTAGAACTAGGATTTAGATTCAGGTTGGGAAAAGTATTAATGGAGACAGTAGTTACGGTTTTGGAACAGATGACAAATAATTTCAATGATGCAAGCATGTGTCCACATTAATTAAGGCTTTCTAGCAATTGTGAGGTTACATTGGCACTATGGCAACAGCTCACAGCCAAACTGCGTGTCTGGATCCTGACATTTTTCGTACGAGCCGAAGTCTCACAGCACGAAAAGGCAATTAGCCATGAGACGAGCCCCTGCCAGCGTGTGTCAGAGATGCCAATTAAGCTCGGATACTGTGGCAGAAAGACGAACAGTTGTTCTCTTCTGTGATACCACAAAAAGTCTCTTTTTCTCTGATACAGATGATTCAGGTGAGAGGGGAGGAAATAAAGAAATTGAGGATGTATTTGTGTGTCGGCATACCAGATCACACACGCTGAAAGAGTGGAAAAAAAGGATGGAAAAGAGAGTTCATACAGCACACAGTACTGCATCTTTCTCACTTTCATCTCATGTACGTACACCCCCGCCAGTGCACACACACACACACACACAGGAACACACACGCTTAAACCAAACTGCTTTACAGCTTAACTAATGGCGTCACAGATAAAGCGTGTGGAGACCCTCGGCATCATCTGAGAGGAGGAAAGGCTGTCACAGGACAGCCCCATGGTGAGAATGTGAAAGCCCTATTATCGCTTCTTCGGAGGGCTATGCTCTATTTCACACACGGACGACTGCGTGTCTCAGTAGGCAGCGATGTGTGTGAGTAGGAGACTCGGTATGTGTACAGTGAAAATGCACACACGTAAACTGCCCACCTGCGGAGATGGTCTTCCTATCAGTGGCAGCAGGGGATGAGAACCACATCCTGTTAACAGTCGTTTACATCTAGGACTTCACCACACATTTCACATAATGTTTACTTCACTGTGTGCTACTGTATATAAGGTTTCAAATTAATACTAAAAAAAAAAAAATGTTTTTAATTCAGCAGCCCCTTTGAGCCGTGCTCTGCTAGCGTATATCAAATATCCTCCTGTATCTCATTTGTAATGCATAAGAAAATACTGAGTCAAGCTTTAGAGCTCCCCATATTGAACCAAATTGAAGCATGAAATCAATCAAGGCAACATCTTTTTACCAGGTAACATATATAAGGTACCAAATAGAAAACTGTTGTATCTGGCAAGGAAGGGAGTCATTAGTTAGTGGTCAGAAATATTAACTGCAGAAGAAAGTCATTATACAGAAATGGCTATAAGTGTAATCCCTGCCTCCAATTAATTAGACTAGAAATGTCTGACTCAACAGCAGGATGTGAAGACTTCTTGAGAGAGACTGGAAAAACATGAATACAGAATATTTCTATAAATTTTTGTTTTTTGCTTTGGGGGTTTTTGGCCTCCTCCATATCATATGTTAATATAGGTACAGTTGTTTAATGTGCGCTATTTGTGTATACTACACAGCATATTTGTAAACCCATGGAAAGCATACTGTAAATGCATTTTACATGTATGGAATCTCACATGTTATTTTACTTTGGTGTCTTTTAATTGTCAGTTTAATTTTATTTTATTTTTTATCTTTACATTTCACTTCATTATGATGTCGCTACGTTCCTGTTTAAACTCTATTGTCTCTTTCTCAGCTCTCTTGTTGATGGACATATGGCTTTTAATGTGTACAACTGCAACAACAGCAGATTGGAAGTCATATAATTAGGATACAAGATGATTATTGGCAAAAAAAGAAATTTGTGCTTTAAAAAATAAATATAATCAAATCAAAGGACGCACACGCTGAACTTCCAAAAGCCTCAAGGCATTGAGTTAGACAAACAGGTAGATGGTTTGCTATATAGGCTCAGGATTACAGGTTTGCACTGATAAGCTTGCTGAGAAACATAGCTGCAGATTTTATGCCCGACAACACACTGGAGCAATTACCATGGCTATTCCCAAGAGGTGCCTTCAGGCTCACAGCCAGAGAGAGACACAAAGAGAGAGAGAGGGTGTGAGAGGGAAAGCGGGAGTACATATGTGTACTCTTAGACTTTTCAAACTAATAGGTCTCACCGTGCCACAGGCCACGCAAAGTCTAGAGCGTCCTCTCAACTTAACGGACAGCTCTGTGGGCAAAAAACAAAAAGTCGAGCTGATAGAGACAAACAGGTGTGTGAAAGTACAGAGGCATGTCAGGAGGGAGGGTAAGTGGGCGAAATCTGCGATGGACTGTTGGGATCGAGGGAGCGGAGGGATCAAAGAGCTGCTTTCTCTCCCACGTGTTTCTATATATAGAATTTTGTTGACAGGCCAGCTCTCCAGTCTGAAAATGTTCGTACCTGACTGACCTCAGAATGACTGCCGCTATGGAAATGGTCCTCCTGTCACTGATGTCACAAGAGCCTGCTATTACAGGTAAGGCACAAAGAACTCTGGATATCTGAGAGACCAGACTTGCCTGATTATTATTATAAATTACTCCATTCGCAGTCTGTAAATTTGCCAATCACAAAAGATATTTGAGCCTGAAGAAAAAAAATATAATTATGGCAAACGTCACCATGTCTGTGGTGTCTACAGCAGTTCATGTTCCTGTCTATCATCATGCACACGTTGACCGCAGAGGCATTAAAGATGTTGTCAGGCAGCAGCAAATTGTGGCAACAAGTGTTAGTTTCTTACAAGATAATAAAGTTTTTTTTTATCTAAATAAAAACAGAGCCATGTCAGTGATAACAGAGCAAACTCCATGAAGATGAGGACCATGTGATACGGTTGAATGCAAAGATGTTGACTTTCACTTTAATGCTTAAAATAAAAACTTTTGAAAGACTTCCTTTGACGTCTTGATTTTTAATACATATGCCAGTGTGTGTGTGTGTGTGTATGTGACAGAGAGAGATACTTACTGCAGCCTGTTGTCTCTTCAGCTTGTCTCTATACTCCTCCAGCTCCTGCAGGTTCAGCTCAGGTGGGAGTTTCTATAATCGCACACAAACAGATACAGACACGCAACCTTATTGTTTATTTACATCACATCCTCCTACACAGATGAGAGCGCCCGAGACTTTTGCAGACACATCTGCAAACACAGTCTTTAAGACCTTCTTTTATAAAGCAGCACGCTGCTTCCAAACATTAGTACAAGTCCCTGCTAGGTGTGTGTCAGACAGAACAGTATTTGAAGTAGAACTGTGGAGGTTCTGGCACTCAGGGCCATAAGAGGGATTTTGTTTATCTTGAGAGAGCTAATCTTCACTCCTCAGTAGGGCGCTATGATTTCCACATTGCGGAAAACATGGACGCAATCGTGGAATTTGATAATAAAAATGAAATCAATTGTAAATCATGGAATACAGTGAAATTTGCCAAAATGTGGATGCAATTTATAAAAATCAGGGTTTTCCCTAAGCGTTTTTTCACAGCGCCTTAGCCGAACAAACAGCAGAAAAACATGCTGAGAGTCTTGTTTTACTGTCATTTACTGGCGCGCTGTTTCTGTCCTCCGCTGCTTCTCCGGCTCAGCTCCTCACACACACACACACACACACACACACCGCAGTGGACACAGAGAGCCAGGTGAAGTCGATGACAACTACGCTCATTACTGAAAGTGCAATAAAAGCTTTGCGAGTAAAATACCAATAAGAGTAATTTATCAAAACACCTGTTCAACAAGCATAAACATGTAGAAAGGTTTTGTCTGTAGCGAATTGTTGTGAACAAGCTAAAACAAAATCTAACTGTTTAGCTTAGTTTGCCATAAATCTTAAATGTGTCAAATTCTTGTAAACTTTGCTAGAGAGAGGAGGGCAGAGGACAGGAGGAAGGACTGGTACTGACTGATGTCTGTGTTCTTCATTCTTTCTTAACTTCACTCAGTATTTTGATGTCAGGAATATTAGATTTCATTTTATGGAAATTTTAGATTTGTTTCCAGTGAGAAATCATTCAATTTATGTAGTGACTTAGCTGTTGCTCCTCTAGAAACAATATTGAGTTATATTGGAAAATATAAATCAATTCTAATCCTGTTCTGAATTTATTCTTTTTTTTAAAATAGTGATTCAAAAAACCCAATTCTTTAGTAATGAAAAAGAACCAGTAAGAGTATGAATCAGGCCGATAAGGGTTTGGATAAGATAAAGATGAAAAATCCTAATGATACTCATCCCTACAGCTGACTGAGCAAATCGCTGTTCAAATCCCTTCATAAGTCTCATTTCACTGATGTTATTTTGTGATTATTATTTGTTATGACACACAGACGATTACTCATAAAAATGTGAAGCTTTCTTTGATTAAAAAAATAGTGCAATGTTGTGTTGCATCACTACAAATTCACTGATATATATTCATTTCATTCAATGTATGGTTAAATTTTGGATACTTTCTCATTGAAATGTTGAAATTTTATTCATCCACCACATGATTAAGACACTCTTTCTAATGACAAAATGTGCTTAAATTGTAAAGCACAGAATTCAGATTAAAACGGAAAACATGGAATTTGGGAAAAAAATTTCATGGACTCTGGAAAAAATCCAACCACATTTCAAAGGGCCCTACCTGAGCATCTTAATTTTTCAAACATATCTCGCTCGGCGTTTCAAGGAGATTACGCCGGTTTCACCGGTGTGACTGAAGATAGCTAGCTTATCCTCCATTCAAAAAAACAAAAAGAATTTGCTCAATAAATACACTTTGCCAGATCATAAGTCAGATTAGTGAAGAAGGTAGAGGGCGTTATTTAGTAAACAGCAAACAAACTCTGCAAGGGAAAAGGAGATATTGCAAATCCATGGCCCAAAGGATTATAGGTAATTACTTTCCCCTTGACTGAGAGTCTCATTTCAGATGGTGTAGCAATACCAAGATAAATCTAATGAGATTTCACACCCTTCTTCTGTTGAGCGGATGCAATCCATCAATCTGGATGTCAATGGTAGGCGTGCAGCTCAGCAGAAGCGTAAGAGACAGCTGCTCAGGTGAGAAAGAGCTTTAACTCTGCCAGTCAGATGGGGTTCAAAGAACAGGAAACCATATTTATACACATGAGGAATGCAATATTGCTGTTATCAGAAACACTCAAATGTGGTGGGTTTGATGGAATTATTATAGTATTGAGGGGGGGCGTGGGAACTTGGGATCGAGTCTCTTGTCATCATTTTACAGGTGAGTGGTGCTCATTCGGTCAATAACGCAAGCGTACGCTCATTCAAACACAGTGTATCTGACCTCCAGCTCGTGCTGCACCATGTCAAAGGAGTCGTTGGAGAAGTAGACCTCCTCGATGCTGTCGATGATCTCCTGCTCCGCCTGAGGGTCAATCGGCTGCTCCCTCAGCTCCCGCAACTCCTCCTGAAAGAGAATTTAAAAAATGTTCTTGAAGTAAGCAATTCAAAAAGTTCCAGGGACATAAACAGAAAAGGTCCAAAACAGCGAGTTACATCACTTACCAAGTAATGAAAACAACAAACAAAAAATATCAAGAGATGTACATCAGCCCAAAGAGATAAGAGAATAAAAAGAGGCAAGATGCCAGGGGAGAGAACAATAAAGGGAGGAGAGATAGGATTAGAGGAACAAGAAGTAAAGACGAGGGCAAGGGTGAAGGACAAAGTGAGGAGAGGACAGAATTAAAATGAGATAGAGAACACGGGGCGAAGAGAGGGGAAGAGGAGGTGAGGAGTGGGGGAAAAAAAAGAGGAGGAGAAAACATTAATCGCAGAGTTTGGGAGAGGATTGCAGCTTGTTTCGTTGAAGGGCTGTCATGGGGGATGGCGAGAAGTCTTAAGAGGAAAGAAAAGAAGAAATGAATGACTGAAAAAACACAACAGAGATTCCCCTTCAGAACGTCTCTGAGAAACATCAGAGCCGTATTGATTAACGTGTGATGGTCCATCGAGGCTTATTGCTGCAATGAGTTTTTTAGATGAAGAGTTTTAAGCCCATATCCCATCTGACTGCGTTAATGAGCAGAGATGTAGTCAGAGGTCAATAAAAGAGTGTGATGTCATGACTCTGTCAGTGGTTTACACATAGGAAAAGCTGGTGAACAACAAATTAAAGTATACAGGACTAGAACTGTGTTGAAATCCCTCCCTATTTAGTATATGGTGCACTATATTTACCCTCCACTATTTTATTTGGGTGTCAGAATTTTGAGAGCGAAATTTATGCTAACAAATTTATGCTAACAATCCCGCAATTACTGTTGGACGACACCAGTCAGCATTGACGCAAAATGACAGTGAATGACTATAGAGTAAAAAATACCAACCAAAGTACTGGACAAATTCAAATTGTGACTTGATGGCGGTACTAGATGATAAGTCAGGGGGTCATAGAAGTTACTGCAGCTCATCCTTAGGAAAACATGGATGTGTGTACCAACTTTCATGGCAATAAATTCAATTGTTGTTTTTGTTGCTTTTAAGACCTCATGGTGGCGCTAGAGCAAAAGTAGAGGGATCACCAAAGTTATTAGGATACATAATCTGGGAACCATGGATGTCCAAATTTTGCGCTAAACCATCAGGCATGAGTTGAGATTTATTTCACAGCATAAATGGAAACTTTGACCAGCTGGTGGCGCTAGAGGAAAAGGTTTGGGGATCACCAAAAAATAATTAGGATTCATCCTCTGGACACTATGAATATCTGTGCCAATTTTCATGGCAATCACTCAAATAGTTGTCAAGACATTTCACTTAGAGTCAAAAAAAGTCAACTTGCTGGTGGCGCTAAAGGTAAAGTCAGGGGATCACCAAAGTCAGAGGGATTTATCCTCTGGGGCCCATGAATGTCTGCACACAGTTTCATGGCAACCCATCCGGTAGTGGCTGAGACATTTTAATAAAAGATGGTGGACCAACCAACTGACCGACATTTCCATCCCTAGAGCTATGCTACTAGCGTGGCTAAAAATCTTATTCTATTCTTTAAAATTCTTCCAATAAAAATCCTATATTACATACAAAATGACACCCTATAAAAAGGAAACATCTCATGTTGAGTTGCTTGACTTCATAGATGCCGTGAGTGAAAGTCCTTTTATAAGTTAATGCTGAGTCTATATTTTTGCTTTTTGTGGGATCAATACATTGAGGGATCAGCACATTCAAGTATAATGGAACTAAAAATAGATTGAAGGCATGGCATGGAGGATGGATGAGGAATTATGGGATAAATGCAATCCATAGACGCCCCCCATACACCCTGACCCTCATTCATCCATATCCCATTAAAAAAATATATAGAATCCTCCACACATCATCTCATATAGACTTCATGAGATAGCAGACGCTGATCAAGAAAACCTGTACACACCTGCCTGGCCACAAGTATTTTCCCCAGCTACTATCAGCAAGAAGTGTGCAGAAAGGCAACAAAGTGTGCCAGCCATTTCACTGAATCTGCATCTGTGGGTTGCGAGTGTGTTTTGCTGAGCGACATTTATAAGAGGCGACGCCGTTGTGAGTTTGCCGTAAAATACAGCCTCATTTAATTCAATTACATGAACAGAATCCCTTTTATACTGTATATAAAATTTATACAGTGCAATTGGGTGGATGTAAATGAAGCGTAAAAATGTGTATGAATGCATGCGTGAGCCGTGCACGTCACCATGTATGAATCAGGTAAAGGAGTGAGCAGGAGCCCAGAGAGAAATGTGTGGGCGGGTGTGTGTGTGTGTGTGCGTGTGAGATTGAAAAGGAGGGGTAGAGGTAGGAGATCACGCTCTGCCATCAAAACGGTGGGTGGGAAATCAGCTCAAATGAGAGGGAAAGCGAAAGGGGGAGGGGGAATGAGGCGGATGACTCATTGGTATAGTGAAAGTTAGAAGGGGAAAGAAAAAGACGGAGGAATGAGTGAAGCGAAAGAGAATGATGCGCGTCTCCTGTGAAGCCACTACAGCACGGTTAGAGCGATTCTTTCTTCCTGCCTCAGTCTCCCACCTGCAGTGACACACAAAACTCTAAACATCTTTAAGTGAATGACTCATTGACAGGCTACTGCAGGTTAAATAATTCCCTTTCCTTGCCTGCCGCTGCGCAGGCACAAAACAAAACAGACGCCCCTGTGCCCCACGTGTGAAACCCAATATCAGCCGCTGTGAGGGCTTTGATCAAATTTCACTTTGAAGGATGAGGGACAAACAAAACATCCTTCATCCCATCCGCAAATTAATGAATTGCTCGTCTCGTCGCGGAAATTAGACACCTATTTGCATCCAAAATGCGGGACGTTGAGCGAGCCTTATCAGAGAATCAAAGTGGATATTCTTCTGGAGTGCTCATTGAATGTGGAAAATCAAGCGCAGGAGGAAAAAAAAAAAAAAAAAAGGGCGCTCAACAACGCGAGGGGCCCTGATAAAACAAAAGGCTGAATAAACAACGGGAGGTTTGTGGAAAATCCTGGGAGACACAGCGAGAGAAAGACGGTGGAGTGAGGAAGACTGAGACGAGGGCCAATTATTTCCACTGTGGAATCATTCATTAGAAGAACGAATCAAAACCTTCTCATTGTCATCAAGTGTTGAATATTTATGTAAGCCTAACCGCTCCTAACCAAGGGTTTAACGCTGTTGTTTTCCGGGACATTAGGATGCAATCACGTCCAACAGCAATATACAGGCTGCTGCATTAAATTATAGCTTTGTAGTATGTGATTATTGTTATACCTTAATGCTCGTTCCCCATTGTGTTCACAGAGAAAAGTGCATGGGCCGTCTGCAGCTGTGATGCCATGAAGATATTGTGATATCGTGAAAACAAGCTTCTAAAATACTTTAAATTGCTCAGATTAACATTATATGAGTGGAAAAAACCTGCCACCTTAGGCTACAACACATGTAGAACTGTCAAAATGATAGTCTGTGTGAACTAATGACAGATTATCACAGCTTCAGCCCCAGTCTCTATCTTCAGAAAATATATCTTAGTGGAGGTACTCACTCAGCCAATCACAAGGGACCTACATGATGGGTAAAGTGAGGGTGACCCCTGCTGGTGGGAAACGGTAACTGCATGGAGCTCAAGTATTAACAGCATGTGTATTCATGCCTCAGGGAAAGTGTAGCCTCTAGGAAAAAACCTGCTGTGCCCAACATTTCCCTCAAGAGCTTCAAAATTAAATTAAACATTTATCTTTAATGTTACACGGCATCAAACACACACTGTGTACGTGCTTGTTCCTGAGCACCACTTTTACATTGAGTTACATTTAGTGCTGACACTGACAATTATTTTTATTATCAATGATTCATCTGAAGATTATTTATTAGATTCATCAATTAATTGTTTAGACTATCAAAATTAATGAAAAATACAATTTCAAAATTTCTCACAGACCAACGTGGAATCTTTGAATTTTTTGATTTGTTTGACCAAAAGTCCAAAACCCAAAGATATTCAATTAAAATGAAATATGACATGAAGAAAAGCAGTAAATCCTCACATTTGAGAGGTCAGAACCAGCAAATTTTTGTTTGAAAAATGACTAATTGACCATTAAAATAGTTTCAGCTCTACTTAGTATATATTTGTGAAATAATCAGGTCCAAGATGCCATTTTTGTGCCTGCATCATTAAATCAACTAGCAAAAGCAGACATCTTGTGCATCACTATTCACTGGAAGTCAGTCTGACATAGTCCACATCTAGTAGAAAAGAAAAAGCCTTGCTGATTTAAGCCATGCTTTGCCAGACACATTTGACAATAATGATGGAAACCATCAAAGTCTCGATAGTGTCGACAAGGTTCAGAGAGATAACTGTGCCAAAACACCTACAGAGAAAAAATTGACTCACAGAGGGACAACAGTTCTGAACAAAAAGGATTGGAAGGGGAAAAAAAGGTTTGTTTGGTTTTTTTGTTTGTTTGTTTGTTTGTTTTTAATGGGAACCAACAAAGTAGCTTATACAATCACAGGAACCTGGAGAGATTAACAAAAGGAACAAAAACATCAAAAATAGTCTGGAGCCATTAAAATACAAAACAATAAAATAAAAATCTGCCGAGGTTGCAGGTTGTATTTAAAGGTTTGATGCAAATAGCTTAATATCTTATAATTATGTTTGATATGAAATAATATAAACTGTTTCTATATATCTCCATCATTAGCCAACTTCCTTTTTATCATAATATTTGAGATGAAATCACTCTGTAAACTTGAATAAGGTCAAACCTAGATTAGATTTAGGACCTGGCTCATTGCAGCACAGATTTACATTTTAATGTCCAAAGGACATTAAGTACACAGCAGCAGGTGAACAAGAGGGATCCATTTTGTTATGGTTTCCCTGAAGGTAAACTGCTGCTACAGCCAAGAGTCTGATCTCTGGACGCACACATAACCAGCCTGACATCTGTGGGAGGAACCCAATCAAATGTTCCACCTCAGCAGCTAGGCTATATAGAGTAACACTACATAACAGAGACTCTATTACACATTTAACAGCGGCCATTTAAATGGCAATCACCCAACCAGGACAAGCAGGTAGATCTACTGAAGTTGCCTTTATAAGCACAAGGTTGTTGGTCTAAAATTGGACAACAGCCTGATCTTGACAACTACCAGAACACAGGTGTTAACTTGCTCTGTTAAAAATCAGCGCATGGTTGCATGCCTTAGTATAAATAAGTAGCTACACAGTTTGTTTAATAGAGTCTGTGAGTTTTATGGCTGAACTGTATTATAGACTAAAGAGGTCAAAAGTCCAGCAACACTTGTAGTATACAGAACAACTTTATTGTTAGACCAACACTTGTCGGCTTGTAGCTTATGATCCTGAGGAAGGCCACAAGCTGAAACGTGTTGGTCTAACAATAAAGTTGTTCTATATATTACAGGAGTTGCTGGAGTTTTGACCTCTTTGGACTTTTTTCCTTTCTCTGTGCACCTTGGAAGTAGGTGAAGTTGTGCCAGAAACCCCTACTGAACTGTATTATAGACTAATGAAGAAGGGCTGGACAGTATACTGTTTGGATACAGTATTTATCCATTATTCCATTAATAATTTCATTGTTCAACCTATAAAATGTGAAAAAAAACAGTATTTAAAAAAAGACTCCTATCAGAAATTTCCAGACCCCAAGGCGATATTATGAAGTGGGAGCTGGGAAGCTTGAAGCAGCATGTTTATACCATTTGAATAATAACTTTTGTCTGCTATAGTTTTTCCACAGAAAAGTTCAATTCAATTCTTAAAATGATCTATTCTTTCTCCCTCATTGAAAAATCCAGAACCAATGAATATGCAAATATTTTTTCACTGCTGGACACAAGATGTCTTTAACTGAAAAGTCTGTTCTCACTGTATGTGCACTAGAGGCTTCAACTTTCCACATCACACTTGTGTCATTTGTATATTGGACCACAACTAGCTCCGAGCTCATTGTGATGTCACAAATCATGCTGGTAGGTGCACGGCTTAAACTCAGATTTAAGTAGAAGAAGAAACTTTCAACTTTCAACAGATGTGAAAACAGCTGTCTAGTGTCAAAATCTGCACAGCGAAGGTCAAACATCAAAGTGAAGAAACAATAAAGCAAAACATATTTTTGTTCGGAGGTGGCCTTTAATAATTACTTAAATGATTACTTGATTATCAAAATTACTGCTGATTAATTTCACATCAATCAACTAAATTATTTACTGCTTCAACACTACATTGAGCCTTGTGCACAAGTCAACCTAGTGTGATTCTACTGGCCTTCCCACACACTCACAAACCTACAAAATCCTAATTAACAGCTGCAAGCTAAATGTGCTCATCTTTCCCTGCTTATTACTCAAACTCTATCAAACCCTGAAGTCATGTCCACATGTTGACACGACAGCATCATTTGTCAATCCTCCCCGGCAACAGCTTTCCCCCCCTGCAGTGAGCCAGATGTTGCTGTCAGCTCCTGGAGGATGATAAATGATCTGAATCATGCCCAGTGTGGTTGCAAATACATGAAGCAGTAAGTATGTATAAGAAATACACACGCATAGTCGAGCACATTGGTCTCACTCTCTTACACAGAGCAGTGTTCCCCACAGTAGCAGTGGGCACGGCATATTGAGAGGATTATTCACATTTCAATCAACAAGGACGGTAGGTTTCAGTGTATATAAAGCCTGGCCTGTGTGGATCATATTTCACTTTTCCTGAAAGCTGAAAGGCCAAGCAGCAAAGCACATTATCATCAAATAATAAGCCCTGTGTTTTGATTGAACACACAAATAGGCAGGTGTTTGCAGTACACACAGAAGACTCAATTCAGGAGTGACGTGTATATGATCCAGACACTTCAAATCCATACTGTCTCTGTCAAAACCTTCCCATCTTCCTATACTAGACTGCTTCATAAGACATAAGCCAAAAACAGCAGATGTGATGGGATTCACAGTAATGCCCTGGGAGCATAACTCCAGCATGGACAAAGGTTGGGCGTTTCCGGCCTAAAGCGGGGTGTTTGATTACTGCATATCCAGTTTGGCCACATCAACTGATACCAATCTGAAAGCTAGAGGGAGACCTTCCTCCCATGAAAAGAGACTAATCTTTCTTTCAGTCAGGCTCCAATTGCACCTGAAGAATACAGGGCTCCTTATCATATCTAAGCCTGATCTGCGATGGTTTTCTGGAATAACAGGTCTGACAACAACCTTACAACAATCAATATGATACACTGACTGACCTCAAATGATTAAGTTGTTATATAATGTCATTGTTGTGGATATTATGAGGCTGTATTTAGTGTTTATTGTTTCAATAACACCAAGCACCGGCCCTGATTTTGAACAAAAAAAAAAAAACATTGTTATGAGCCTTTGTAAAAGAGACAGCTTGTGTTTATTAGGGCTGTAGTCTGCTGGTCGACTGGTCGATTAGTTGGTCGATATGCTGGCCAAAAAAAATATTTTTTAATATTTGATCGACAGTGTTTGGGAGTCTCTGTGCAGCGCTGTTCAAGTACGGGAGTCAACCTCTGTCGTTGCCTGGGAAACTATTGGTAGCGTAGCTCCGTTAAGGAGTATGTTTGCATAGCGAGTGGGAAAGAGCGAGGGTCAGAGAAGTGACGGTGGATGCGAGCGGGGCAGAGGAAAAGGTTAGTAGTAAGTTGTCAGTACAGTACAGTCAGTTAATAAATGCTAAAAAGTCACATCTGTTGTTTCCTCAAATGCTGGAAAAGTAAAGGGGGTTAGGTCCAAAGTTAGCAACAATGGGTTAGCCTAACCTGAAGATACAAAACAGAGAAATACAGAACAGAGAAATGTGTGGCTGTCGAGTTTAACCCCCCCCACCCCTGCACGCGACTAATCGATTAGTTGAAGATTATGTACGATTTTAGTCGACCAAGATTTTCTGTGGTTGACTACAGCTCTAGTGTTTATCACACACAGCCGGCTTTTTCTTTTCTTGTGACAACAGAGCTTATGAGATAAACAGCAGATTGAAAGATATTTTTCAAAATTCAGTTTCACAACTGTCACAGATGGACTGATAGAAACTTCCTTTTTCAGTCTTATCTTTTGCGGAATTTTTCAGCCTGCCTGGCAAATACTCATATGGTAAAATCACTCATATATATTCAGTGTTCAGGCCAAACTAGGGTGACAATCAAAACAATCGTCATCATCATGAAAGCCAAGTCTTTAGAAAGAGGGAAATTAAAACATCTGGTTGTATCAAAGAGGCTGATATCACGCTGCACTGTGAATAAATGGAGTTGATCACCTTCCAAATTGTACTATAGAAATAGAAGGTCATCACTACAAGGCAAAGTCACAGCAAAGACAGCAACTAGCAGAGCATTGAGGTGTAACTAAGTAAGTGACTATACGTTATATAGAGTCACTCTGTTGAGCCGCTCCATCCGCTCTTGACAAATTGAATTTGTACATGTGGCTAATGACAACTGCTTCCTGTGACTAAGCATGACTGATTGTATTTTCGAATGCTGCCATGCCAAAATGCTAAAATACCATTACAGCAAACAATATTTCACTCTTGGGGGGGTTAGGATAGATGTAAGTGAGTCTTTAAGTCAGTGGCCCTCAAAGTAGGGTCCGGGACCCTCCAGGGGTCCTTGAGGGGGTTCCAGTAGGTCCCCAGCAAAAAAGTGAAATGATTTATTTTCACTATAATTCCATCCATAAGTAACACAATGACTATTTTGGTCATGGGTTTCATACACTTTCTGTAATAAATCATCTAAAAGCAAAAATCTTACTAGTTGGGGGACCCTGGGACAAAATCTTATCAAATGGGGATCCGTGGTCTACTACTAATGCCATTTACATGTACAGGAAGCATAAAAATTGAAATGTAGTGCATGGTGGACAAGGCACTGACACACAAATTACGCGATAAGTTTGGTTAGATTCTAAAGCCATCCTGACATAATTCAACCTTGTTGTGTCACTACTATCAGATAGAAGATAACACTTCAGAAATTGCATTTATAAATCTGAAGTTTGTTGATTTTCTTGTGTACTGTATGATGAGAATAGCTACTATTTACCTTGCTACACAATGAAAACAGGTCAACATAGGACAGGTAGCCTTTACTATCACCTATTTGAACTACTTGAGTCTGGTCAAGTTTTATTATAATGAGGCAGGTTTTTACAGTATAAACAGCCCAGATGCGCAGTGAAATAAACAGCTGCAGTTTCATTCCTTTCGTGAAGTTTACCTTGCTCGGGATCCTCAGGTTCTCCACAGGACTGAGGTCTGCCATGCTCTCTTGGGGGCTTTTCAGACCCTGTCAAGATAAGATTCACTGTCAAACTTCAATAGACCCCAAAATTCATGTAAAATTAGGCTGTTTTTAGTTGCAACCTGTTCCTGCTGTCACACACAGCAAAAAGTGGAACCGACGGGCAGATTAATGAAAGCGATATCCTTTATTGTGTTCAGTCTAACCTTACTGCAGTGCAAACTGACAACTTCCCTAACCGCCCACTTTCCACTGTTGAGCCCTGTTGTTGTGGTTGTTTAATAATAAACTCTCTCTGCTAGGGCGTGAAAACAGCTGCCCATACACGTGTTTTCTTTTACTGAAGTAAAAAAAAGGGTCGTAGCTGTGGTGTCGCCGTTTAAAACCCACCGTTACACCTGCTAAATGTGCCCTTTGATGAGCTAACTACACGATGAGCTGTCAAATTAGCCAGTTAGCTTAGCTAGCTGTAAGATACAAGCGACAGGCAGTCTGCAGTTTCTGTAGCGTCGCTTGTCTCACCTGCCGGGCCATAAGAGACTTGATCTTCTGCATCGTGAATCCAAAATATGTCCAGTGGGCAAATAAATGAGTTTAAGTTACAGTCGTGTTTTGATGTCAACGACGCGCCTCCATCACTACGAGAGGGAAGCCATAGTTGATCGTCACGTGACTGGTACAACGGGAGACGGGGAATTCCAAAGTATCCTGGGAAATGTAGTTTTTTTTATCATCAGGCGTGTTTGACACCTTATTTGTCAGAATCTCACATTTTTAAAAACTGAAAATATTTGGATTAACTTGAAAGTAGCCTACATGTTGTTCTGAATATACAGTATGTATATGTATTGTATATTCAGATATATAATGATTACATGATTTAAAAAAGGCCTAAAAACCTTAATGTTGTGTTTTGTATGTTTTTAATGCTGTACCACTTTGAGATTTACTACAAATGAAAGGTGTGGTTTAAATTAAATGTATTTTCATATATATTCAATTTACACCACACTTTTATATATCTAACATTATAAAGTAGTGTAGAAAAAGTAGTGTAAAGCATGAACATTGTGATACGTGTATTGCTATCATACACCACTTGATGGTAGTATTAACATCATAGAATAAAATATAACATCTTATTAGGCAGCAATGGTTACTCTGCCTTCATAAGAAGATGTTACTTGATCAGGTGAGATATTATGACGTGGCACAGTAGTAAAAGCACAGATGTTGCAAATAATAAAAAATGAATGATTACTGGATTTAGCTGCTTTCGTTTCAGTGTCCTGAAAATGTGCGTGTGATGTCATTATGACAAGTCAAAAGGTCTTCTGTGAAAAAGACCTATAGTAGCAAATAAATCAAATAATATCATGGCAACCCCAACCCACTCCCCATCAGATTATACTGCAGTTACCTTGATTCATTCCATTACATTGTTATATCTATATAGTGGTGCAATGTAACTCAGTAGATTTACTCACTAGTGTACTCTAGAGTACTTTACACAATTATTTACTTTTAATGCTGATTTCTACTTATACTACTCTACATTTTAGAGGGAAATATTTTATTTTTCACTCCACTACATTTATTTACATACAGCTATTTACAAGTTATTTTGCAGATGTTTTTTTACATATTATCTTCTTATAAAATATGATGCATGGTTATAGATAAAACCGTCTAACAATAATAAAAAAATAAAAATGCTGCTTACATTCTGATGCACTGATAATGATAATCTAATAATGTAATATGATATAATGTCATAATATATCATACAGCAGTTTCTCAGCATAATAAATACTTGTACTTTTAGTACTTAAAGACATACACATTACACATTAGTATTATCAGTAAACTGGGTATGGACAGTTTACTATTTAAGTCAGACTTTCACTCATCATGGAGCATTTTCACTTTGTATTTTTGCTGTTTTCACTTAAGTAGAGGATATGAGTATACCACTGATAGCACCCTATATATCTATATGGTATTTTGTTGTTTATATACTTGTTATATACATGACATCTGGTCTGAAACAGGTTATAACCTTGTTAGTATTCTTCATATGGCTGCATTGGTAAACCACATTTCATTTATATGAGCAAGATCGATTATGTCATCATGTCATGTCACACATGACTTACTTCCATGTAGCTTTATCTCTGCCAAGCAATTAGAACTGGCTCTACATTGTAAACTGTTCCAAATCATTACAAAAACGGTGCACGCAGACCCACTGAGCCTGCATTGTAATATGCCCCTTAGGTGTTATTTTCAGCAGCACTTGGTTAAATGCAGGCAGCATGCAGCAGACAGCAGGCACTGTGAGCTCTAGTTCCTGGTTAATGATGCCTCAGGCTATTTCCTAGTCAAATGAAGGTGAGGTTGCTCTCCTCAGGTGAATTTTCTCTACTGTTGTTTGCGAGGCATTCATCCACAGTTTGGAGCCTCCCTTAAAGCATACACTGAGACGGAACAGATGGCAGCCCCTACCCGGAGATGCCACCACAAAGACATAGCACACTCACCTGGTCAGTTCATAAGCTATAATTAGAGCTTGATTCAATAAATTGCTTGTTGTTATGCAGGTGGGCATTATGATAAGCAACACTTTATAGCGCTGTATGAGGTCAGAATTCAGAATATGTATTTTCCTTAACAAGGGAATGAGCAACAATATACCAAATACTTCCTCCTCTTTTAATAGCTCTCTTAGAAAGCTAATAATATTCTAAAATAAGTGCCAAATCTCTTCACTTGTTTCAATTTTGAAATGTATTTTGAAGGCCCATTTTTGCTCAGTCAGCTTCATAATTTGAGTGATGTGTTTCTACATTAACACACAATTTTCTGACAAAGTTAGAAGATGGTCGGTAATGTCACTTGAGAGATTTCTGCATCTGTGTTTTTGTCTCTGCTGTCAGTGCCTTGAAGTGGACAGGGCCCAGGTGTAAAAAAAAAAAAAAAAAAGAAGATGTCCTATATGTCCATGCATCAATCAGGATTCAGCAACATTTGAATAAGAATCTGATGAGTGGCTGTTTGGTCACTGTCAGTCAAATCTGATCCATCCATACCCAGACAGTCATGATAAGGCAGAGTAGCTTAGGTAAAGATGTTTTTTTATAACTTTGATTATTTTCTCAAATATATATAATGTTATAAATAACTATATATATATATGCAATAATATCAAGTTTTCAGGGGCTTTAAGATAAAATACTTAAACTAGCTTGTTAATTAGGGCATTTTTAGTGCAGCAGCCTTTGTCATGCATTTAAATGGAAGCACTCAGCATAAAAGAGACATGATAGGGACAAAATAATGTTTTGGTAACAAGCTGAATCATAGCAGAAAGCTTTCTTCAGAAAGCTTAGACTCTAATCAGTTTTGCTAATTGCAGATAAAGTTTGACCTCTACTTTCTTAACAAAACGTCTTTGTGTCTGGTTCTCTCCATGCCTGTTTAGGAGCAAGCACTCAGGTTTTTATCTACTCGTGACAAGGTCCCAGCAGGAGCAGGTGGAGGGCACACTGCCACATGCTGAACCATCCGTCTGTTGCTGCCTGTCTCCGTATCACACCAGGTACACCGCATACCAATACAACAAGGCTGAGAGGAACAAGCACTCTGCAGCAATTTTGCAACAAATACAACTCATACAATTGTGATAGGTGGCATAACAACTGTCATATATAAACAGATTTCTAGAAGAATCCAGTATGTTGTCTCTGTCTGGTTGTAAGCAACAAACAAGTATTTAGAAATGGCCCAGATTAGTAAACAGTTATATCTTTAATAAAGTACAAAACAAACATGTGAATGCAAACTGTACAATAATTTAAGAATCATTAATCATCTTCTTTGTTTCAGCATTTCATTATATCCATGTTGAGCAGAAAAAATGCTACATTTCTGGAAACAGGGTTAAGTGTTTGTATAGGAATAAATAGATTTGAGTGAAACATAGAAATAGAATAATATGTATAAAGAATCTGAAGTATAATCCATGTATAATATTTACACTTGATGCTCATCAAAACTTTAAACTAAACACAGTATATTTCATAAAGGATAATGCATCATAACACTTGTCTGCTCACAAAACAGGCTCTTTTGGGGGAGGGATCTCAAATTCCAATGATATTATACAAATCCATCTACGCTGAGATGGCAACTAAAGCCTTAATATTTAAATTCAGCTTTTTAAAAATAGTAATTAAGATGTAGGAATGGTAATTTGTCTTGCAGGTAACTTGTAGATATGCTTTAAGACAAAAAGATCTTCAAATAAATGTAAGAAAAGCTGTTACTGTTTTGTGTGGTTTCATATCATCCAACTGATCTTCATTTTTGAACAGAACAAAAAAAACAACACAGTTTCAACTTCAGTTAGACCTTCACATACAAATGTCAAGCCATACATAAACCTTAATTTCAAAAACATCTGTCCTAAACTCTGGACAATAACAGTGCATGACCAGGTTGTGTGCTCACACACGTCTCTGCCATCCCTTGTGCAAAAAAAAAAGTCAGCTTCGGGCTTTGACAACAGAGACTGAAGAGAATAAAGCTACACAAGAGTCTTCAAGTGAAACAGCTGCAAGTTACATCTCAAACCTCGAGGTCAAAGTTACTTGAGCAAACTGTGGCTGGGGGTTTCAGGTACGTGTCTGATCACATCATAGATGGTGGTGTGCATATCCTGAACCGACTCGAAGCGAGCCAGAGATCTGCACGATGCCTGCAGGGACAGTTGTAAAGGAAAATGAAAGCTAAACTGTTCAACAGTGAACAAAAGCTTCAAAATCGTGTTACTTTATCACTGAATTTATGTCAGAAAAATACCTGTGCAGATTCCATTTTCCCAGGTATGGAGACAAACTCGTAGATGCCAAAGTCTTCTGATGCATCCTCATGACCTGTTTATACAGAGGTGTTAGTATCAGACCAACACAGTACAGTACATTTGATGGTATAAGCAGGTAAAAATATCAATAAATAACAATCAGCAGCCTACCTGAGCGATGTGGTCGTTTCTGCTCTGCAAGCGGCCTGCCAAAAAAAACCAGGCAAATAAAGCTGTTAGTTAAAGCTTATATGTGTCTTAAAAGTGTGGTCATTAGTGTCTGTTTTAATTTCATAATCAAGAATCTTACCTGTTGTAAATGTTCATAAGCACTGTTGATAATGTAGAGAAAGAGAAATGGGGAAATAATGATTCACAAATGCAGAAATGTCAACACATAAAATATTATAGCGTGACTTCCTCATGTGCTGTAGTTACTTTGCACTGGTTCCCGTCAGACATTTGCAAGTCATTTACATTTATGATCAACTTCAACATGTGAGAACTTGGTGCAGCCAGCCGTTAGTGTTATCTTATGCCAGAAAAAGGTGATAATTCAACTGCTATGATATTCAGATCTCGGCTATTAAGACATCCAGATTTAAACTGTACTCAACATATTACAGTAAACTGGTTGCTGGACTGAATGTGGGCTCAAAGCAGCAGAAGAATAGACCATCTAACCTCTCTTCGGATGACAGGTTCTCTTGAGGAAGAATAGTAGCATACAGCTGATGATGAACAGAGAGCAGACAGTAATGGCTGCCAGCGGGGTTACAGAGCCGCCCTCCTGGGTGTGCTTCTCTTTCCCTGTAAACAAACACAGGAGGGACATTGATATTTATAGTTATTTTTAAAAGGTTAGCCATCAAGTTTGAATTGAGTTTTTGATGTAAAAGGAAAATTAATGCTGTCACGACTTGCTGTTGACTCAATAAACAGCATCTTAAATCATAACCGCATATCAGCGGCAGCCATCAGTGAGCCTTTCTCAGTATCACCAAGACAACATATCAATGTCCCATTCGGCACACAGAAACTGAACATGCTATAAAACTTAGTCAACAAATACAGCAGCTGTTATCCTCTGTTTACTTTCCTAGCCACTGAACTTTAATACAGGCTGCAGAAAATGGAACCTAGCAACAGAGATAAAATGGGAGTTTCATAGTAGTCATGTATATTTCATGCTATATTCATAATCTGGTTTCACTTCTCGTCTGCTGTGCACACACTGCTCCAACTACAGTATTTCCTCTACTAAAAACTGGCCACTGTCAAGCAATATCTCTCATAGCTTGTTCTGCTTTTGGCATGACACATTGTTTACACAGTGTTTATCTCATAGGATTCCCAAAATCTACCCACGCTCTGCTCCTTCTTGCCATGATCCACCCCCTACCCACCTGTTCCTAAGCTGGCCACCACCAGAGTGAACTCGGCCTCATCCTGCTTCTGCGTCGCGTTGTTGAAAGCGCGGCACATGTACTCCTCAGCCTGGGCCAGTCTGTAGGAGCGCACCTCTAGCCGCGGGCCCTCTGTGATGATCTGGGTCGTGTTGCGGCTCTTGGAGATCCAGACGTAGCTGTTGGGTGGGTTGGAATCAGCCTGGCATTCGAAGAAGACCAGTTCTCCAGGGTTGATGGTGAACACCTCCCCTGTCCGCAGGCCCTGGCCCGAGTTCACCTCCAGGTTGTAGGGGCCATCTGTAGAGGCCGACAGTGGGTCAGGGAAACATGACAGTTTGCTGGTAATAGGGTGCTTTATTATACAGAATGGTTAGTTTACTGTAAACTGTCTCATTTTAATGCATCATGGGTTTAAAAGGTCACATGTTCAATCCACAGTCTAGCAGAATAAGTCATCATATGGGAAGAACAGTGTTTGCCCCTCCTGGGCAAACACTGGGCAATTT
Source organism: Thunnus albacares (assembly GCF_914725855.1). Lineage (NCBI taxonomy): Eukaryota > Metazoa > Chordata > Actinopteri > Scombriformes > Scombridae > Thunnus > Thunnus albacares. The sequence goes on from NC_058124.1 coordinate 11,685,047, forward strand.
AGTGATGTCAGTGTGTGAAATGGGGCAGTGCTGCATGCCGTAATAAAGTTACTTGCCATTTAAGTAAACTGAAAATAAGCTAAGTAAAGTAAACTGTTCTTAACATTACATGGTTGATAAGGCATCTCTTTGTTTGATTTACAACTGTAGACTGTGTGCTTCAATCTAGGACTAAGACCTCTATCAGTACAACCCCTTTAGCCCCTCCGGATGATCAATGAGAAAAGACGCTACTTTTAAGAAGTTAGACTGATTTTTTTCCCCCTTGACACCCCAAAACCTTCTACTTATTGTAAACATATTTAAGATAATACCATCTGCTGTGTTTGCTCAGTAACAGCAAAATCTCACTGGGTCTCATCCCAAGCACAAAATAAAACTTAACTAGTAAAAAAGTCACGGTCAGTTTCTCTGATACAGGCTACGATTTTGTCTCTTCAGATTTTTTTGCTATTAACAAATGAAAACAACGTACTATAACAGCATGTCATAAAAACTTGTCATAACAATACAAAGACTTCATTGTAATCACAAGATTTTCCCCTTGAGATGAGCAGATATTTTTTCATGGTGGCAGCAATATGCTACCATACCTACTGCATCCCTAATACAGGAAGTAAAAAAAAATGTATATGTTGTTGTCAGTCACTTACACACACACAATAGCATTACTAAAGACTCTGGTTGCAGTAGAAACTGAACAGGAGGTATCTTAACTGTTGGTATTGGATTCTAGCTTTCTGTAGGATGTTACTGAGTGCCAACACAAACATGTTCTGTCTATGCAAACAGAAATTATGACAATGCATAATTGACTAGAGGCACAGTTCTCACTACTTACTATATCAACACACCCACTGTTTGAACACTCTGACCGAAGTGATGGAAAAAAAAATAAGAAAGTTGCACGTGTGTGTCTTCAAATTTCAAGTCCTATCAACTTAGAAACATCTGTCTTCTGAAAAACACATTCAAATTCATTCATGGAAAGACTACAGGTATGTTGTCGGCGCAACTTCAGACTCACTAAGTTTATCAGTATATCTACACCCTTCCTGGTAGAACAGGGGCGCTCTGTCTGATAAGTCTGCTCCCATGCAAATAGCACCCACGTGTTTTCAGTTGTCAGTAAATAGTCTGATCTCATGAATTTACATATGACCTAATCCTTCCAGTACGAAAGAGAAAATTGAAAAATAGATTTATTCTATGTGTTGTTATTAGCAGAGGAGCTTTGTGACTAATTTTATTGAAAAAGTTTCATCAGCCACGTTTTTGGTTCTTTTTGGGGGGGGGGGGCTTGTAATGTTAATAGATCTGGGTCCAATGTGTGCCACATGAATAGGCTTATATGAGAGCAATCATACCAACAGTTTACTTTCTTAGACTGTGTTTTTGATTTTATGGCATTTCTGTATTTGGTTCATTTAGCTTCATCCTGCCTAATTACAAGTTAACAGCAGCTTGTAAACAAAGGTTACATGGACTCACAAGCACTGTACCTCATACTAATATATTTTTATTGTTTTTTTTTAATCCAATCCACTCCGAATTTATACTAGGTGTTATAGACTAGTATTTGCTGTAATTTCACCATCTCTGGTGTCCTTGGATGTTACTTGTGTGGATAAAAAACCATAAAATTTAGCAACAATTTGTTCTGCCAGACTTTCTTAACTCCAGGAGCTGCTGGGTCTGAGAAACGTTTGATATATTACATTCTCACACCTAGTTTTTTAGGTGGTGTTGATGTGGTTATACGGTACCATCTCAGTCAAACAGCATGTAATTTAACTGTTCTGAGCTAACGAAATTGCAGTTTAGTTTAAATATCCTGCTTCAAAAATATATAGAGTGAACATATCCTCAGCTTACATACATTTTTCATATAAATCATGTTTCTTGTTGATAAGATGGAAGAGAGGAAGAAGAAGAATACAGATGGATATATCTACTCACAGTAGACATTGAGTTCCATGTTCCTGCTCTGCCGACCCTTGCTGATTGGGTTGCTGGCAATACACCGATAAGTTCCCTTGTCCTCTTTTCTCACAGGATTGATAAACAGCGTAGAGTTGTCATGGGAGAAGTGGTATCTGTCACCGGGACCCAGAGGGACATTGTCCCTCAACCACTGAAACACAACTCTTGTTCCTCTCTCAACAGAACAAGTCCAGGTAACGTTCGCTTTGTCCTCAACAACTGCATACGATGGGTACTTCTCAATGACTGGAATGGACACTGGGACTAAGGGAAAAAAAACAAAAAGAGTTGGTAAATTTAGGGTTTTGTCAAATAAGTGTCATCAACAGGTCGGCATGACAGGAAATATGAGGAAAGACCTTTAAAACACTCACCATCCACAATCACACGCACTGTTTTCTCCTCTTTGACAACCAGTCCTTTATTGTTATGAAACTGGATGTTGAGGTTTAGGTGATAGTCCCCCTCATCGTCCTGGTTTAATTTCCGAATTAACAAAGAAACATTGGGTTCTCTGAAGAGGATATGGTTGCGATACATCATGTCAGTGATTGTGGCATTTTTGGTGAACGTCACCAACGTGGTCCTGGTGCCACTTGTCGTAGTGTGGGACCATGTTCCCTGGATCTCCACCTCGTCCAACTGGAAGTGAGTCTCAACAGGCAGGAGCAGGGGCTTCCCTTCAGTACCATGGTGGACTAATGAGGGGATGTGGATAAACTCCGAGCTGACCTCTGTGTTGGTGGAAGATGACAAGAGATTAAGACAGAGTGAGGGAGGGTATGAAAAGCATATTAATTTAGGACCAGAATCATTTTAGGGATGAACACTGTTTAGTGCATTAGCAACAGTTTCAGATGAATTGAACCAACTGCAATTTCAGTGGTAATGGAAACTATTTAATAAAATGTGCAAAGAAAATAAAATGTCTTGCAGCCTGTTATTGTGAGGAAAGACAACTTGATATCAGCTATTCAAAGCTGCAATAATTGCTTTATTGGCCACTTGGGGGCAGCACAACAAGTTCAAAACACTACATTTACATATTATCACCTTGTAAAGCTTTCCTATTTACATATCCAGCAGATACGGAGCAACATTAGCATTCATAAATATATGACTCTTTAGTTAATAAATGCTCCACTATGTTCACTAGCAAGTTGCTAAATTTTTCCATCTAGCAGTTAGCCTAAGGTCAGATTTTAGATGAAAACAGCTGCCCACTGCTGCTGGAAACTGTGATTATGAGAGTGTTGAGACTGAACCAAAACAGTAAAGTTGCAGGACAGAAAACCAAAACAAAGAGCAAAAAGAAACTAAAATGCTTCATATACTTCAGGGAAAGTGTAGAGTCAGATGATCTAATGGGTGTGTCACTATGAAAGACTTCTTTCACATTACACATAGTCAGCAGACCCACTGTTAATATGAGAATATTGATTACAGCAGTTTTACTAACAAAAAAACAACTGGTACATAAAACATGCATACTAATATATTGGTCTAGTCCTCTCCCTTCTGTGTATATGATAGCAACCACAAAAAGATGAAAATCCACTCAGTGTGGCTTGAAAAGTATATCATATTAATGCTGCATCATGGCATTAATTGTTTTTTGGGTGTATTATTATCAGTATTATCATTTATCAACTTACCGTGCAATCATACTATATATTACTATATTTATTTTTTGTTTTATAAACTTTTGTTGTCCTAATTAACTAATTCAAGACATTTCTAACACTTAGTTACAAGCTAAATCTGATTTTGCACATATTTTTTATATCATGAATTACAGTATATCGATCAATATTGTAAAAATATTATAATTCACTTTATGCAATTGATTTCAGCAATACTGGCAGCCCAACTGAGTATTAAAACAACTAGATGGCATGAGGATGATAATATAAAGGTTAAACAGGGCTATTATCATTTAAAAATGAACTCAGGTCTGTTTTGACTGTCTGATCTTATAATTTATATCCTGGTCTTTAAATCGTTCAGGTCCTGAAACTATAGTGAGTTAATATTGACTCAGCTCAATACAGAGTGCCCTTGTTGTCAGACAAGGACGCGGCCTGTTTCTTTCATCCCAACTCTTCGCAAAACAAACACTTGGGCTGTCTGAAGAAACGAGATAACTGTTGATCTATTGCACCTTGCCGTCTGTTTGAGCGCTGGCTGGTTGCCAGGGCAGTTTGTTTGCTGGTTACGGACTGAAAACAGAAAGCTTGGAAGAAAAAAACAAATGGGGGAGCAGTTGTTGTTTTTCAGCGGATATCACTTCAATTGGAAGTGTTAATCAAATGTATGGCGACGGTGTAAACTCTAAACTCAGTGCATTGTAAAAATGAAATTATTCAATCAGACATGTTTCCTTATCTATATTACATTCAAAGACCCTTAATGTTTCACCTGAGCCATGACCCGGTGGTGCCATTTGGCAGGAGTTTTTCAACAACTTTTAACTGTGTTCTTTAGGAGTTTTTGACAGTTTTAAGGTTTAAAAACGAGGTGAATTAGTGGGCTGTTTGGATGCCAGGTTGAGCTTAGCATGAACAGCATGTGAGTAGGCAGTGCTGCTGTGATGCAAACTCTCTAAAACCTCTCACTTTTTGTTCACAGGAATCTCTTTTAACTCCCCCTTTCTCCCACATGTGTCTCACTTTCTGACTTTGTGTCTTCTTTTACTCAGAATTAAGGAAATGACTCAGTGGTAGGTGGAGAAATACTCATGAAAGATGATTGTGATATATTCTCAAATTATTTAATCTTTAGATGTTGAAGAAAAAATTCTCGTTGAACCAATTCAAGTGTAACAACTACACTGATATAAAAATGGGAGAAAAGTACATTAGTTGATTAATTAAAGCATTTTCATCTACTTCTCTCACTCACATCTCTACCTCTAATCTGTTTTTGTCTTTATCACCCTCTTCTCTGTCCTCCCAGCTGACCACTAAATACTTCCTCCTCAGGGACGTCCAGCTAGTGTCAGCCAGGTTCCTGGTGACTGCTACCCATGTTGCCCATCACAATAGATTCACTGTCTGCCTGGTGTTATGTCCTAAATAATACATGCAGCACCGACGCCCACGCGTCACGTTCCACTCTCACAGGCCTTCAGGCCAGTTTCTGTGTAAGTGTGGCCGTGTGTTTGTGTGTGTGTGTGTGTGTGTGTGTGTGTGTGTGTTGTCAGAAGCAGGAGTGTGCCAGTGTTTACACCAGCTGAGACCTGGTGAAAAGGCAGAATGAGGAGAAGTGTGCCGAGCCCGCTCCTTCATTGTTGTCCCCAAACACCAGGGGGATTGTTGTGGTGATAAGGTACAGTGGAAGAGGAGATTAGAGCGACAATGGGCTTTTGGGTGAGAGGATATCTTCATTATTGGTCATGCACACACACACAGGTAACAAGGTGCACACACACATTCAAACAACTACATGTAGAGAACCACAAGCACCTGCCTCTTATCACCCTCACACACATCCAAGTTGTTTGGATACTAAATAAAGTCACCCGGTGCATGTCCAAACGCGGGTGCACCACCATCCTCTGGCCTCTTTCAGATAAGACAAATACTGGTCCTTAAGGCGGGTTGATGATACAAACACCAAAGCAAGGGGAGAATCCATGTTTGAGGTTTATGTTTCTGTCATGTGAGAGATGCTGGTTATGTCTGTTATCAGTGAGTCACAGAACTGTGGCCTATGTCACTTCTTCTTTCCACTGACCCCTTCCTATTGTTTTAAACTTACAGCCAACAGTAATAGAAAAGCTAATTCTGTAAAGTCACATGGTGAAGACTATGGAAAGTACATGCAAAATAAAGCAAAATAGATTTTAAAAGGACACTTGCAAAGAATCAAGCTTAAATTGAAAAAAAGATGTGGAGAGGGTGAAAAGTGTTCCAATATTAGGATATAAAGTTAAATTTGGTAAAAGAAAATAAAATAAAATCATACAGTAGATGTCCTTAAATTCCCCTGTCATGCCAACAGGAGTCTATTTTTGCATTTTTAAAATTTTGCAGCCCAGTTTCATTACTGCTACACTGAGAGGAACCCTTCAAAACCATTGTGAGATGAAGGATTTCACAAGGTTTCAGTGTACATTCTGTTACTGCGCACCACAACAAAACTTCCTCAACTTACCCCTCAGTTTTACCCTGCCAACCAAACAAACACAGCAACCACAGCAACTGCTATACAGCTACACAACAATGACAACTCAAGGACAACACGTATCCCGCCACGACAACCGAACGCTCACCTGTTAGGATGAACAGAAATGAGCAGACACAAAGCGCCGTTCCTCCTGTGGCCTCCATGGCATCTTATCCTCTAGGGATATGTGGGACTTGTGACAGGCAGACAAGTAGTGAGGGATGTAGGAAGGAGGAGAAGAGTGGAGGAGAGAGAGAGAGAGGAGGAGGAGGAGGAGGAGGAGGAGGAGGAGAGAAATGTGACTGGTGGTGACAACATTTGCCAGGGAAATAAGAGGAGCTAGCTTCAGCCTGCATACAGCCATCCAGGCCCCTCCCAGGTGACACCAAGAGGAAGAGGTCCACCTGGCAGAGGGACAGCACAGTATGGTGCTCTCTCTTACACACATACACACACACAGTTGCCCTAAGGCGGAAGGTTTCACTCTGTCCAAAAGAAACTGAGACATAAAATTGTAAAAGGATAGTTGAGAGTAGAATGGAAGCCGTTTCTTTACATTATAATACACCAGCTGTCTGCTTTGGTCCCTTAGGGTGTGAAAAAAAAGAAAAAGCAAACAGATGGAGAGCTTGCAACTGCTAAAATTTGGTTAAGTTACAGAGCTTTCAGTGGTCAGAAATCAGTTATTCTGTTTGTAACGATTTTGTAGTCCAGAATTAAGAAGACAAAACAGAGAAACAGATACTGGGGTACAACTCAGGTATGACCTTTCAGATGACTTCAGGATATAGACTCTCATCAAGATCAGAGGGATATACTGTCCGTTGACAACAGTTTCATATTGTTTTTCAGCCCTCAGGGAGACACTGTGGATGAAAAATGATTCCAAGACATAAAGACTGAAGAAGAAAATGTGTGGTTAACTTTGTCTCTCAACTTGTTTGCAGCCTGCAAACACCCTGACAAAGACTTGTTTGTGTCATAGCCAGTGTGTGTTTTACTTGTAGGCCTATAGAAGACTAAAGATGATTACAATCCATGAAATAATGTTAAAAGGCATTCACTTTATGTTTTTCAAATAATTCCTTAATGTATGCAAGGTGTGCTTGTCATATACGGTATATGTTTAGAGACAAGTGCTTTACAGAAAACACACATTAGCCACATGTTAGAATCTTAAACACTCACTATGTCCGCTCAGTGACTTGTGCAAAAGAGTTTTTTTTTTTTTTTTTTTTTGCATGGTCATCCTCTGAAAGGATGTGGTGAAACTTAGGACTGAACTGCAGAATGAATGAATTAGGCCATTGTGGGCAGTGTAAATGAGTGCCTAGTTTGGTGATGGCACCATTAAAGAAGCTGATTATTTTCTCTGCTGTCAAGCACTCCATTGCAGGATGCCCGTTTACTGATTAATGGTTAAAACCGAGGTTTTTATTTCACATCAATAAAGTATTTGTTTGTGAGAGCACGTGATGTGGCGTATTTGACTCACAATCATCTATTCATGTTTGATATACATTTAGCAAATTAAACTTAGATGAGAACATCAGCACAGTCTAAATAATATCAGTTAAATGTTCTTCATAAAAATATGTAGTAAAAAACTCTGCTATGTTTGATGATACTATTGTAGTATTTGAAAATGAAAGATTTTGCAGCATTGTCTGGTTTCCTCACTTCACTTTGTGAAGCCACAAGAATCCGCAAGTCTCTTCTTCGCCTTTAGATGGGGTCAGTGCACCATCCACTACACAAAGTATGCCAGCGGATTCACAAATTGTACTGCACAGCACTTTATGGACTTCAGGTTTGATTAATACATAATCAAAGCCAATTGTTTGTATGACACACACTGGTATTGCATGGCTCTATGATAGTGTTTCCCAAACTTTTTGGCTTGTGATGCTATAAACTGAAGCAATGTCTTCACAGTAAAAGAAAATAAAGAAAAGTTAAAATTAAAAATGAACAGAATTTGTGAAGTTGACATGCTTTTGTTTCCTCTCTTTTTATAATCATATCATGATCCGTTAGATTTATCCACTTATCCATTTACCCACTGCTCCATGTCCTGTTGTGGCTACGATAGACCCTGTCATTCACTTTATTTGGCCTTACGTGACTTGACCAGTTCAAAAATTCTCCTTTCTTTCATCCTTCTGTTTATTTATCTTTCTCTATCACATATGATCATACTATGGGGAATATATCACTGCTATCCTGTGAAAACCAAGTGATTTTGAATTGTTCAGATAAAGTGAAGGATTACGTATTCCTTGAGAAAATATTAATACCATTAAAAAAAAATCCATTGGACTATATTGTGTCACAAAGCTGAAAACTGCTGCTGAAAGCCGTTTTACATGAAAAGGTGATGTTTTGGAGATACATGGCTGTTCAGGATAGCAGCAATATGATATATCACTATACCATGCCCTTCCCAGTGATTGTTTGGATCACTGATGAATTAAGGATTTAATATCATTCCTTCAACTTATATCGCTCCAGTTAAGAGCACTGACTAATAACATTATTAAAAAGCATTACAGTATTCTAAGTGAAGTGAAGTAATTGTGTGCTTTCATTCAAAAGGGAACAACAAATTGTCATACGACAGGGGGATATTGAGAAATACTAACAGAGCTTAGCTTAAGGCTGGATTAGGATGTTTTGGCTTATACTGTGACCTTTTGACTTGACATACTCTTGCTGAGTGATGAGTGTGAAAAGTAGATCCACCCTTAAGCTAAGAGTCATACAGTTAATAGGGTAAACATAATTTCCTAACAGTGAATATTAAATCCTTTAAATGTTCGTGACAGCAGTTTGGATGTTGAGTTATGACAAATTGACTAACTGAACGTTTCACATGTCTGCTCAGTATGTGGTCCTGATACCTGTGCATAAGCGTGCTCTTACATGATTAAGAATGACACAATCGATGGATGCAATCCGACATTCTATCAAGTGGATTTCATGATCCACACCCATAAACTCATGAAACACGTGAAAGTGAGGAACACAAGCAAACTGAAGCTAGTCTAGTCTGGCTCTGCCCAGTTTATCTGATAAGATAAAGTACAGTATGGTATGGTATAGCCTGGTATGACCGCCCTCCGAAAGCCAGGACACAGGAGCTAAGTGACACACCACACCCACACCCACACCCACACACACACACACAACCTCAAATGGGGGCCCTCTTGCTGTGCTAAAACATGTCACATTTTCCATTTTCGGCCTTCCAGCTCGTGTCTGTGACTGTTGCCATGTTCACCACAACTCTAACCCGCTGGACTGCCAGCCTCCTAGAAGCCTCCTCCTCTTCCTCCTCATCCTCATCATATTATCTCACCCTGTTTATTCTTGAGATACTAAATCATTTTTCTTTCATTTCAGATTTGTTAAGTTACACCCACATAAACTCCTCCTCACTCTTATTTTTGTTGGTCTTTGATAATTTTTTTTTTATCCTTTCCAACCCTGCTTCTATGTTCTCTTAGTGTCTCCCTCTCTTTCTTCACTTTTGGATCCTTCCTCTCCTCCTTTTTTTCATTCCTCCTCTCCTCTAGCAGCCTTGGCCTCCAGCTGCAGGCACTCAGAGCAGACACAGCACACCAGCCCACATCAAGGCCACACTATTGGCACACGTGCGTGCATGTGTGTGTGTGTGTGTCTGGAGCAGTCGTTACAGTGGGGCCACATAGGGTGTCATGGGCCTACTGTGATACAGGCTCACATACGTATGCCTCTCTTAATCTGAAGTGTGGTATAAAAGATAAATGCGGCTGTGTCGTTGTATTAAAGGGGCCCCTCGAGGATGTGAAAGCGTAGGAAGAGCACGTTTATGACATCACAAACACTCACCTATATATTACACCAACTCAAGTCATATTAAAGAGTAGTTGACAGGAAAAGACAGCACTCTCACACACGCAATCAATTACTGTGCGACCAAAACGAGAAGCGGGCACATACAGTCGTGCCTTTGAGGTTGTCAATAAGAGGATGTCACATCTCGGATGACAACTTGAAATGTTTTTTGGCTTCATATGTAGAAATGTTACCCTTTAGCTGAAAGAAAACACAGAGAAGACAGAGAGAGAGAGAGAGAGAGAGAGAGTTGAGTTAAGTGGAGCAGTAGAGGGACCGAAGAAAAGGGGCGGGGATGTCTGCAATGCCTGTGAGTGATTTGATTGGATGACAAAGTTTCATTCACACACAAAGATTTATAACAGTGGGAAACATAGAATGTTGGACACACACGCTGCGCAGTGTGCGTGCGTGCGTGCATGCATGTGTGTGGGTGTATGTTTTTCCCTTATGCTCGTATGTGAACAACACTTTTTTACTGCTGCACCGTTGAACCCTTGTATCTCTCTCTGGATCTCACTGTTCTTGCCTAAGTGGCACCTTGACTTCATGAACCGAGTGCCTGGCCCGGAGCGCGTGGGCCGAGTCGATGCGAATCTTTCAAAGAATGCCTCAGCACTCTCCAAGCCTGAACTTTCAACGTCGGTCATAATAGTGTGAAAGTTTGGGGCAGTGTGTGTTTGTCTGTTTGTGTGTGTGTGGGTGTGTGTGTGTGTGTGTGTGTGTGTGTGTGTGTGCTTGTACTGCATTATGCACACTTGACCTCTATCTATATGTGTCCCAGTCCAAACAAATGTAGATATGTTACATATTTGTATGTCTTCCTTTAGTACAACATGTATCCAGCTCTATGTATTGCTGTGTGTGTGTGTGTGTGTGACTGTGTGTCTGGTGGAAAGAGCCTCACCCCTTTAACGCATTCCACTATCTTGCGCCCACGCACTCGCCATGTGACCCGCAGTCAATGACAGGAAATAAGCCGATGTCAAATCCTGCTGCCTGCAACCCAGATCCTCTTCTGCTTCCAGTCAAAGACTCAGCTTTGTGTGCTCAAAACCTAACACACCCACAACACACAGCTCTGTGTCAATCTATAAGAACAGGGTTCTATTTTCATCTAGTCCATTTGCACTTTCTTCCCTCACTGTCATTGCTGTGCCTCTCTTGAATAATTGCTCTCTCAATTCAAAAGGCACACAAATACTTTATTTAAATGTCTGTCTTGCGCACTCATAACACAGAGTGCACATTCACTGCAGCCCATGTGACATGGTATCTGTTAATGGCAGGTGTAGCACTGATAAAAAAAAAGAAAAAAAAGAAAGAAAAAACTTTCCTCAACAGTTGTGTTGACATGGTTGACACCCATATACACACACAGAGACACATTATCTTGTTCCCTGTTCTTTTTCTCCTTAGAGAGATTATAAAATCAAAGACCCAGACAGGCGCTTTTCCGTATTGCCTTTTCTCATACAGTATGTTCTGCTGTGGGGCAAAGAAAAATACATACACAGACTTTAAATATGAAAAGTGTCTGCTCCAGACATGACTGAGTAAAATGTCTCTGCACCGCAAATGTGTATATTTACCAAAGCAAAGAAGTGAAAGTGAACATTCATTCCATTGCAGCAATGACTCTTCAATTAATTTCCCAGCAGACTGAGAAATGCAAAATGCATTTCATCCAACACACACATCTATGAAAAATAGATGTTTACCTCGCACACGCTGCAAACCAAACTGGTGTGTGTGTGTGTGTGTGTGTGTGGGGGTGGGTTGCACGTGCATGCATACAGAGTTGAATGAACACAGCCACCTCTATGTTCTCTGCAGCAGTAAACTGTTGGCTGTTAAGACAGACCACGATCCCAGGCTGAAAGTCAGTACTCCCTTTGCTCAGGTCTGTGCTTGTCCCTCTTTGCTTCACACAGTCGTAAAGCGCAGGATAAGGGAAAACAACACCACGCTTGCACCAATCTGAGGTAAAAGGGTAGCCTATATATTAACCTTATTTGACCAGCTTCATTGGCTCAGTAACAGCCTCAAGTAACCTGAGAGGAATAGGTGACATTCTACAGCATAATGTCAGACACAAGCACCTAGTACGGTTTACATTTCCTGAAAGCATGGTTTTGTATTTTGGAATTGCCAAGGGAAGTAGGAGTCAAAACACCCACCTCCCAACACATACACACACACACACACACACACACAAACACACATACACCTTTGGCACTTACAGAGACCACCTCATTCCCCCTCTTTCCTGTCACGGAAGGTGCTAATGTTTATCGTCACTCGATGCAAACAAACTGGTGGCTGCTCGTGTGTACCGGAGCACAGGTCTCCACCGTTTATCAAAATATTCAACATAGTGCTCTGTGCCCCGCAACCCTGCTGCGAAGCCCAACATCTGGTGGTCTCTCCCTCCTTCCCCAGAGGTGTCACGGTGAAATGTTTCCCACCGGTACATTGTGGAGGTATGAGATTACATAGTTCCTGTCAAAAAAGAGAGATGTATGGATAAGGGTGGTTGAACAGCTGGCTGGAGCCTATCACACTGCAGTATCTTAAATAGAGGCATTCCTTTGTTTGAATGTATTTAGCTGTGATACCCATAACCACCCACAGAGGTGATGTAATCAGTTAGAGGTGGGAAGTAAAACAAGCCATGGTGACCTGTGTTTACCCAAGTGCCTGTTGGTTGGTTTTCTAAGGAAAACGGATGGTAAGTTGTTTTAAATTCATAAAGAGAGCGTTTTATGGTCAACTGTGTCCATAATGTAAGAAGGTAAAAGAGAGCTTACATGTGCACTTACAAACTCATAAACACACTAAATGCAGTGTGCACAGATTCAAAAATACCTTGTCACACACATCTCTATTCATTCTATCCATTATTTCACATTGAACATATATATAAATATTAGAAGACACAAAAGGTTGTTCTGTATTGTCTTAAGGTTAAAGGAATTATTTGACATTTTGGGATTATTTACTTTCTGGCCATGAGTTTAATGAGTTTTCCCTTTGATCTTCTCATTGAATTCTCAGCAAGAATACAAATGAAGCATACTTCCCAAAATGTCAAACTATTCCTTTAATCATATTGATTGGTCATTTCTATTAGCATAGTTTGTCCTTAATCTGCAGCAATTTGGGGCAAATATTCCAGTGTGTCTTTCAGTTAGAGTTAGTGAGCTTCTAGTTGTGAGAACTGTTTCTCTTTGTCAAAGCAGTTTTGCAACATTACCTAATTTAGTTAGAAACTGCCACAGCAGCAATTCAGGCAGTGCCTACAGTAAATTGCTCTAAAAAAAACCCCAAAAGCAAATACACAAATGAGTTGTATCATGCAGAAACGATGACAAGTACAGTGTGTGTCAGTTTTGACAGAGGTCTGGCAATTACCCATGAGTTTTCAAGAGAACAGAAGGCCAGTCACTGCCTGAAGTCACTGCTGGTGCATCCGTCACAAAAAAGTGCGTAATGTTGCAAGAGGAAAAGTCTCCAAATTCATGTCGACACAGACAAATACAGCACAAGCAAAGAGGAACACAAGTAGACCCTCATCCACAATGGCTGAGACTGCAAGGAGGAGATTGTTCTTGTCAACATTTCTTACTACTGTCTCAAAGATAACTATTGAGTTGAATCATAACCTCTGTCATGCTTAACAAAAACAGATTATTATAAGCCTATTGGTATTTACTCCAGAGCTACTGTAAGGTGTTTCTGCTGTTTTGTCCACGCCCTGTATACACCCAAGAACACAAGTGGAATGTAAAGTATGTGTTTACTTGTGCAAAGACCATAAACAAAGACAGAACGAGGCTTGCGAGACCCTCTAATTGAAAGAGCTGTGGAAAACAACCATCACGTTAGTAGTAATTAGATCCCACCTGTCTCCAAGGACTGTTGGTACAAATACAAGGAAACAGGACAGTAAGACCATAATGCCCTTCACAAACACAGCCCGACTCCCACAGCAGGCACATACACTATCTGTGACCACTCTACTGATTACAGACAAGATGGTATACTGTAATTGTTCCCAGGTGAAACAATAACAATTCAAAATACAAGAGCCGCAGAGAAACTTCAGCGGTGCTTTTCAAGGTCCAATTAAATTCTTCCTGGAAAGATAAACCAACTTTGATTTCTTTACGACACATGCAACAGAACAGTACAGCACATTGTCAGATTTATAGAGGTTTGGATTGCTGATATTGTTTTTTTCTACTATTCCTTTTCCAAAAGAGGGTTTAAATGTTGCGGCAGGTTGTCAAAAACAGGTTGCGTGAAGTGTGTGCATGTGTTGCGTCATAGATAACTTGCATGTGTTGAATTGTGTCTGCATTCTTGTTCCTCTGATCCAGACAGTTACACGTGCTTCTTGTCTGTGCTAATGCAGTAAAGTGCAGATTTCTGAATTAAGACTTGCAAATTACACATTTAGACCAGAGCAGTCACATGCACTACAATAACTGTTAAGCCACAAGCTCTGAACTTCCCCATTCCACTTTAAGTTGTACATAAAGTAGTGCTTGGAAGAAATCTTAATAATAATTTCTTCTTTTTGGCACTAGCGGTACCTTTCAGGGGCCAGTCAAAGTCCTCTTCTGGTAAAATACACCAACCTTAATCTCTTGATTTCAGTTAGATAACATGGCATGCCACTCATCCTTAGAAAAAGTTTAATGGGTGACAAAATGTCTCTACCCAGGGCAGAGTTTTGCTCATCATAGCTGCTTCAAATTCAATGTTGATTACATCCTTCAAACATTGACCACTACACTAACTCTACATTTTTTACCTTAAATCGATAACATATTGTATAATGACAAATTCATAATAGCCATCATTTCCTCAACAAAGTTGCTGAGTCCATTTGCAGTTGCTGAGTCCCCTGAATGACTAAGCCCCAACACAGCAAACATTATCTCTACTATCTCAATCTTCCGCTTCTTTAATTATTACGGCACAAGCTTGAAATAATCCTTCCGATCCACTCCTTAATCACCAATCCATCCCTTTAATAAAACAACAAAAGAAATCTGTCAAATATTATTCATTTGCTCCCAGCTTGTTTTTCCGGCGTCTGCAGTTAATTTTCTGTGGAATGTGAGGAGCAGCTGTCACTTTAGCACATGAATGGAGTCAGTTTAGTGGCCCAGAGGCATCGGAGTGGATCAACGGTGGAGGAGGGACAGCTGGGCCCAGGGGGACAATAGCACTCTCAGTTAATCATTAATACTCTTAATGAACAGCAGCCAGGCACCAGAGGTTCACTTGCCAGTCTCTCCAGAATATCCCGCCTGTAACAGGAGGACGCAGGCAGCCTCGGCTTGCCGGCTGACCCCAAACTGACACTTGTTGATTGGGGCCTTTAAAGGGGTTGCCTGTTTGATGAGGTTTGATCCATCGGCCCTGAGAAAAATGACAACTGAATGACATAAGCTTGATTCATTATACCGTTGAAACAAGCTATCTTGTTGTCAAAGTACATTGTGTTTGTCAACAAAATGACATGTGCTATCTATCCAAAGGTCATGTTGAAATTGCCTTTTTGCCATGAAAGCTAATTAACATCAAGATGCGCCTACATAAGCTGTTTATAATCGACGTCATAAGATTTCATGCAAACTAAGCCAATTAAACAAATTAATATAATAATAGAATTTATCCACTATAAAAGCTTAAAGGAATAATTCAACACTTTGGGAAATATGCTTATTTGCTTTCTTGCCAAGAGTTAGATGAAAGGATGTCTGTATGGTAAATATCAAGCTAGGCCCAGCAGTCATGTAGCTTAGCTTAGCATTAAGGTTGGAAACAGGAGGAAACAGCTAGCATGGTTCTGTCAAAGCTCAATAATTGTAACATTATATCTTGTTTATTTAATATGCACTAAAACTATGCAATGTTAAACAACAATATGTTGTTACCATGCAACCAGCAGGAAGTTACTGCGCCAGGCCAAGAAAAAGTCACATAACACCCTGCAAAACCAAAAATTGTTGTTTTTACATATAAATATTTTATGCTTTAGCTGTTCTGGCGGGTAGATTAGCTCAACTTTCCAATCTTTGTGCTTTATACTTAACTAGCTGCTGGCTCCACCAGCTACATACTTAACAGACAGATCAATCTTCCCATCAAACTCTTGGCAAGAAAGTGAATAAACGTGTTTCCCAAAATGTCAAACTATTCCTTTAAGATACTTTCCCCTATAATCAGGGAGTGTCTCAGGTGTAGGGGAGGTTAACTAACATTTAACAAGCAAGACTCTTTCACCTAATGACCTCACAAGTACAGCTGGTGTTGCCTGGATAAGCTGGTCAAACAGCAGAGCAGGTGCATCATCCTGAATCTTCATTACAGTAACCACTGGTGTAAAAAAAGATACAAGTGAGATGTTAAAACAAGGATGACTTTGTGTCATAAACCTTATCAATAATGAATTCTTTGTTTCCATAAAATTATTCTCCTGTCTTTTGCCACAACAACACGTTTAGAAAGCCACCAAACAACCTGAGATGTTATTGGAAGATAAATGAGATTCTAAAGGGGAGCAGATGTTAGCTAGAGGTCTCATTTGAATGTTACACTGATCCTCTGTTTATGTCTATGTGTGTGTGTGAGAGAGAGAGTGTGTGTGTGTCTACATTTGTGACCACATGAATTTGTATGTAAGTGTGTGTCTGCACGTGGCCGTGCGTCAAGCCCAGCCCTCCCCATCGGCGGAGGTGGCAGGTGTTCCTGTGTCCCCTAAAAGAGCAGGTTTTTATGTCGCCTCCTCAAGTTAGTGGCTTGGTTGCCATGGCGATGCCCCAACAGAAAGAGGCTTGTGTCTGGGGGCCGGTGCCGGGGAGAAGAGAGGAGGACAAGGGAAGAGGAGAGAAGGGGCTTTACTTGCACCACACACTCTGGACTTCAGTCTGGCTTGACAAGAAAGAGGAAGAGAGGAAATCAAGTCAGAGACACAAAACAGGCCTGGATTGTCTGCTGGCATCACGTCAGGCTCTGTCTTTACACTCAAGATGTCGCTTAAATATTAAACTGCTGATGGGTGGATAAGAAGTGACTCACATGAAACATTGCGGACTAAGTGATGCTTGTAAATCCTGACAATGGGACTGGGAACTTAAAAAGGAATCCAATATCACACATCCTATCCGATTCCTCCCCAGGTGTGACAGCTGTCTGCCTAAAGACTTCATGTTATTATCACTGTACTCTATGCCTTGTGGCATGGACATCCCCTCTATTTAGGTGGGACGTGGTAGACAGGCCCACAATCAATCTCTCCCTCTCTCTGTATGTGTGTGTGTGTGTGTGTGTGGATCCTCTGCTGTGTGTTGGTGGGTGTAAGGAGATCTGGGAGCGACTGGGAGTCACCTGTCCCTTGTTGGCCTCTCTTGTCCCCCATGGGAGGGCCGTAATTCTCTCTTGGCTGGGCTGATCAGCAGCTGCCACGCGCACACACGCACACACGAGCACACACACACTCACAAGGATAAAGGCAAACTCATACAGACACACAAATATAATGCATTTTCTCTCACAGCTCAGATTGAAATGGCCTTTTTGCAGAGCTCAAAATCAGCAGCACATTATGACTCATATAACCTGCCTTTTAATAATCAGCATTATTACGGTATTGATGTAAAATTGATGAGCGTTGTGAGAAGGTTGGGATCAGATAGTTAGTTCCATTTTGGATCTGGGTCCAGGTTACTAAAAAACCTGTGACTAAATAAACTGTGAGCCTCACACACTTCTTATTGAATCCTTAATTTCAAATCCTTTTATTAAAATATTATAAAAGAGCAATGAAAAAACAGTAAGGGAACCACTTAGCTAAATGCTTCATCTGTAAAAGAAAAAAAATCTTAAAGCTGCAGCAATCAATATTTTTATATCAACAATGTGTTAAATGATGATGTGTATGTGAAATGACTCATAGTGGTGATAGACCCACTGAAAATGATGTATCGCCTGACTCTGTGGTACCGCTTAGCACTACAGAGCTTTAGCATCTTATAGCTCATTGTTTTGATTTGAATATTGGATTTTTCAGGTGGCCAGAAACTTTATCAGCTTTGAATGTAAATATTAAGTTTTTGTTAATTAAATCAATTCAACAATTAAATTGCTTTCAATTGTCGAATTCACTTTAAAATGCTATTGAACCTGAGTACAATTCTCATTGACGAGTTTTAGAAAAAAAGAAACCCACTGAAGCGAATAGAGCTGTCTCCAAATTTTAATGTTAGGCTTCTCTCTTTTCCCAAGTTATTTGATTCCTTTTCTGGTTTCACTTAATCCCTACTGAGCAGTTCCACCCAAAACACATCGCACTGTCTTATCACAGCAACATTCAAGCATTCAGAAAGAGCTGCCAGCTGATTAAGTCAAGTCAAGTCAAATTTATTTATAAAAGCACATTAAAAAACAACCCGCATCGTCCAAAGTGCTGTACAGACCAGAACAGGTAGCTAAAATCAAATACAAGAAACACCGACATAAACAACAAGGGACATGGCATAAATAGACAACACATGGGGGTAGGCACAAGCCAAAAATCAATCACATCAGGAGGATTCAAACACCAGTGGATAAATGTAAGTTTTGATCCTGGACTTGGAAGAGTCGATGGAGGAGGGATTAATTGGCCTGGCCATACCTGCAGACATGTCACTGGGCCACATTGTGAATGAAGCAAACATGTTAAATGAGTAAAAACAGTAAAGCCACCTTTTTTAAAGTAACGTTTCCTAATAAAATCTAAAGGAGTGGCTCTGTCAAGCAGCATTCCTGCACACTATGGACGCCAGTGGCAGCTTCTCAGGAATACTGAGCTGAAATGCCAGTTGGGGCGTTTGGCTTTGCAGCAACTTGTGTTATATTTCTTAACTGTCAGATGGGAGTGTTTATAGTTTTGATAAGGGGTGACCACAAGACATGTTTCCATCTTCACTGGCTTGTTGCTGCAGTCAGGGAAACTACAACCGCCTGGAATGTTGTTATTAAAAAAAATATGCACGTCTGTATCAACAAACAGTATTAAGTAGAGGGAGCATGATAGTTAGAGATGCCCCGATCAAACAGTATTCAATTGATTAATGTGTGTTTGAAAATCAGGTTGCTGTAGACCCCTTTCACCTTAAAGGTGGGGTTCTCAGTTTTAAAACAACAGTCAGGTGCCCAATGAACATTGAAACAAGTTTTTCTTGCATCCTGCTCATACTGGCCATTAGAAGATCCCTTCATAATACATTTACAATGTAAGTGATGGGGGCCAAAATCCACAAGCCTCCCTCTGTGCAAAAATATATTTTAAAGTTTATCTGAAGCTAATACGAAGCTTCAGCCATCCAAATGTGTAAAATCAAGTAGATATCTTTCAATGTTACAGTCCTTTTAGTGCCAAAGTCCCTCTTTTTGTTACTATACTTCCACCGCAGCTCAACAGGGAAACACTGTCCGAGGAAACACAAAGAGGGAATTTGATGCTAAAAAGACTGTAAATGTGTCAGATATCTACTTGATATGACTAACTCAGACTGCTAAAGCCTCATATAAAGCCTCAGATAAACTTTTAAATGCATTTTTGCATAAAATGACTGTGGACACACTGTGGATTTTGGCTGCCATCACTTACATTGAAAGCACATTTGAAGGGAATCTTTTAACAGCCAGTATGAACAGGAGGAATGATTACAGCAAGGAAAACCTCTTTCAGGGTTCATGTGGGCACCTGACTGTTGTGTTAAGACAGGCTTAAAAATGTGCACCTATCCTTTAACTTCTTGCCAATAAGGTATTATTTTTATTAACTTAGTGGACCACTAATAACTAATTAAATTAAGTATACTGTAGCTCCAATAAAATGACACCATAACCATAATTTCCATAAATCTTGTCCATATTTGCTTGTACAGAGTATTATTATTCAAAATGCAATTTCTACCCAAATAGCAAACTCAAGAAAAGTATAAGATTAAACATTAAATTATTTTCTGCCAATGTTGATCCCAGAACAGGATATTCTTAAATAGACCATCCTACTTCTGCATCTTTTCTATAATTATTAACCCTGCATGAGCTGCATCAAAGTAAACACATGACAAACACAGAAACTTGAAAAAAAACCCTGCTGTGTCGCATATTGACTGATCAATAACTGTTGTGGGAAATTATGTAAGAACACAGTTTCAGAATGTATGTGTGAATGTCTGAGGGGTGTGTGTCTCTCCCATGCTTGTACCGCACACAACGAATCTAATTGGTTTGTTCTCTAGATAAATCAGAAGTATGCATGCTAATGTATTCAATCTGAGCAATGGTTCTCAGAGCTGATTTCACATGAACAATGATGATGAAAAAATGTAAATTCACACATAATTGGTCCGGGATTCATTGTCTGTATTGTGTGTTTTGTGATGCAAATGGTTTAAATTTGGGGTAGCCTATAAAGTTGGGCAGGAGAAGTTGCCATACATACTACTTCAATCATCATTATCCCACCCAATTTATCTTTTTCAATGGAAACCAATGGATTCTACCAGCAGCATGCAAGACAAGTTTTTCTTGTAAATCATAACACCAGGGGAATGTCCTTCCTCTGATCTCTTGTGCATCCCTAATACACGCCTCCCAATGAAGTTATGATAATGGAGTTTGGTTACACGCCTGTAATTGGCCATTCATTGGGATAATCTGATATCAGGTCTTGTCATGTCTAAACCGTGTCCAGAATGAAACAGGAAAAAAAGTGAAACAGAACATTTTTATGACAGAGTTTGAAGAGCTTTTCAGTCAGAATATATTGTTTTAAATGTCTACACCTGATATAATATTTACACTTGATAAAATAATATTAAGTTCAAATCTTTAGCATAAAATGGTTTCTTAAAAAAAACTAAACAAATAAATAAAAACAAAAATGAAACAATATAACAAGATCTAATTTTATTCTAATTTTAGGTTGCCTCTAACATCTGGCAAGGGACAACAGATGATTTCTGCTAATTAATAAGCATTGTCCCTGCCAAATACATAAAATAAAATAAAAAGAAAGAAATATTAAACATTGAAAAAGAAACTGATAAAAGCCTTGAATTAAAGCATTTCTAACATTTAATTTTGCCAGACGATATTCAAGGTTTAACAATCGACAATTACATTTATTAAATACTACAATTATTGATAATAAATTCCAAAACATAATAACTTGAAAACTATGTTTACATTGTATACAAGTTGTATATAAATTATCAATATTGAAATTACACATTTGACATTTCTTACTGTTATTGTTATTGTAATAACAACAGCAAGAAATGTCAGTATTATTACTATTATTATGATTGATGTTGTTTTTGTCGTTGTTGTTGTTGCTATTGTTATTATTATTATTATTATTATTATTATTATTATTATCATTGTTGTTGTTGTTGTTGTTGTTGTTGTTATAGTGGCAGCATAAGTCTGAGTAGTCAATACCCTGTTGACATTTGTTGAATTGCTTTGCAGAAATTCAGAATTTCCCTTCCTTTGCTGTGAAATTAATCAAAGATCTCCAGAGATGATGATGATGCTTTGCAAATTTCCCATATGTGCATGATAGGTTTGCCATCTACTAACCCATGCCTGTTGCGGGGCATGAAGCCTTGCAAACGACCACCCGAGCAGAGGAGCCCTCCTGCACACAGATCAAGCCACCGGGCCTTGAACCTGACCCCTCAGGACCATCTCGGGTGAGCTCGTCACATCGCATCCCCGCTGGCGCATTGTTGCCGCGGTACTCCCTCAATGCTTTTGAGAGAGATAGATAGTGTGGCCGTCCATCCAATAAACCTCCTCTCTCCCCTCCCCGATCCCCGCGGTGCTCCCGGTTTTGACACAGGAGACAAAACCCGCGGAGAGGACTATGAATGGTAGGCCGAGGGAGAGCAAAAAGGAGGCGGTGTGTCTTTGTAGTCGGGGAGGAATGCGGAAATGTCCCCGCTCCGTGTCAAACCTCTCTGAAGGGGGTCAGGCCACATTCAGCCGGCGTGGGAAAGCCAGGCAGAGACGGAGCTCACACAGGCGAGCGGGGCTGCAGTTGCATAGGCCTATCCGGGGATATATGGAAGGAAAAAAAAGAAGAAAGAAAGGAGAAAATCCAGAGAAGAGCGTGTTTTTTGGAGGGCTATATCACGCGTTTGCCTTTGTCCTATGACCCCCTCCCTCCCCATCCACCCCCTCCCCTCCACAACCCCCCCACGCACAAAGTTTCAGTGAGAGTGTGTGTATAGTTTTGCACCACCCCCCCCCCCCCCTCCTCCTCCTCCACCTCCTCCTCCTCCTCCTCCTTCCCTGTGTGTGAGTTGTCTCTACTCGGGCTGGCTGGTGCAGTCTGAGGGATGGGGGGTTAGAGCATGCACCGTCCAACTACCTGTGTGGCCCCCGCATGGAGGACAGTGGACAGGGGATGCGTTTGATGCAGGAGTTGAGCATTTTTATCCGACACACCAATGCCTCCTCAGCAGTTTATCCGGCATGCCGACGTTACGACATATTAGGCTATTGACAACATGAAACAAGGTAAACACCAAAAATGGGTATATTTTGTGCTAAATGTGACAGCAAAAATGTCTTTACCGGGTTAGAATTGCTCCTTTACAGTCCAATAACATTTTAAACACCAAAACGAGCAATTCATTGACTTGTTATAATTTATTTTAATTATTTGAGGCTATTAAATTAGAAAAAAAATAGAGGACGCTCTCTAAGCTGATGGAAACACCTTTAAAACTTTGCTACTGCATTGTTTTACACGTTTATAACGATTTCGGGATAAAAATGCGATTTTTATAGTGTTTTTAAAGGACTGTTGCTGTAGGAAGTTTAGACAATGCAATCAGTAGACAGCCACGTGCTCGGCAAGTTTGTCGCCTCAAACAGAAACTGTGATAAAACACGAGAGGGACAAGCAGGCAACTTGTTATTTTATTAACTTTAAACAACTTTGTTTTGAAGGGTTGTGCTTTCTTTTTTTGCGTGTTCTCTTTAAATGTCCTTTATTTCCTTTAACAGAGTAAGACAGCCCACATGAACTTCACTTGAGCAACATTTGCATGTGGAGGGGAATTTGTGAATGCGCGAGGCAGTTCTATTTAATGCAAAGCTAGCTTTAAAAATGTGTTAAATGTGGTTATTTTGCATTATTATTTTTTTTTTGCGTTACTTTGTGTTGGAGGTAGGATGACATGAGTTGCTGTGCGTAATAAGAGGAGGAGGAGTGGAAGTTTGGACGCAACAGGGCTCTTGTGTTGATAGTCGGAATAAAACATGATGACAGTCCTTTTATTGCCTACCTGGAGCACAATTTGACCAAATGTGATCAAGACTGTGACTTCCTCCATCTGTGTCTCCCTGTCACCCAGGCATTGCATGTGCCGACCTTTTTTCTGTGAATATGCCTTTGTGAGAGAACTCTGGTTCGTCACCCTCGCCGGGATTCCCCGCAATATTTTCAACAAGAGACGAGAGAGAGAGAAAGAAAAAAACCCTGCAAAAATGGACAAAGAAAGTATTGGTACTCAGTATGAACCTGTGGCCGAGATTGGAGAAGGCGCTTACGGGAAAGTGTACAAGGCGAGAGATTTGAAGAACGGGGGACGCTTTGTAGCCCTAAAAAGAGTTCGTGTCCAGACGGAGGAAGAGGGGATGCCTCTCTCAACCATCCGGGAGGTGGCGGTACTGAGGCAGCTTGAAGCCTTTGAGCACCCCAATGTTGTCAGGTGAGTGAGGGTGAGAGGTGGGGAGACTAGTGTATGTGTATGTTTGTGTGTGTTTTGAAGTGTGGGTTTGTATGTTTGAGACTGAGAGAAATGTGTATGAGACAGAAACACACACTACTTCCTTTTTGATGGTGCCTGCTGGCAACCATGCTGCCTCAAATGACCTTTAGCGAAGGCCTGCACTCATAAGTGTCCCTTTTTTGCAGCAGAAGTCCTTTTCTTTAACGGTTTTCTGCTGACAGTATGAAAATGTGTGTTGCACAACAACTATAGCTGCATGGTTGCTGCCACTTTTCGCTGGCAGTAGATGCACACCTGTCAGAACCTCACTTTCTCCTTTTTCTTTACTTTACTTTACATTGTTGTTTTCCCGTCAAGCATGAAACCCAGCCTCTTGTTCCATGTTATTGGTCAGCTCCAATCACTATGAACCAGGTCATGCACTTTCCTCTAAAAACTCTTTAAAAAGATGAACCCACCAATTTTGCACCCAAGAAAGGGCACTGGCTTACAGAATAAAGATTTTGCATCTTTTGAATCTGAATGTAAACACAAATAATATAGAATAGTGTTATAGGCCTAAACATTATGGCGAACACTCTAACAGGACATTTAATGGACACACGTTGGATTGAAGTATGTCAAATTTGTGACGGCTTTCTAGTAATAAGGCTTTCAACTCTCTGCGAGATTCTTATAGTTTGCACTTGTTTTCAATGAGATTGTAATGTATTTAATAATATATTCAAAGTATCTGTGATCAAATATTCTAAACTCATTCACTACTAGCTTTTTTTCCAGAGCTTTTGACTCATGCCCTTCTTCAATGAATGGGATTTCCTCAGGTGTCATCATGTGACCAAAAAAAAAATAGTAAGTGAACCAGTCCTGCAACCAATGATTATTTTCATAATTTATTAATCTGTTGATTATTTTCTTTAGTAATAATGTGGTTTAAAAAAAGGCAAAAATAGTGAAAAATGCTCATTGCAATCTCAAACAGCAAATATTCACATAAGAAAAGCTGAAACTAGTTTAAAATGTCTATACAACCATTTTAAACATGTCACAAGTTTGAAGCATTTCTTCATATTCCAAGCCAGTGTGTGTCCATCAGTACTGATCTATGCTATCAAAGTACCCTTTACTCAAACAGTGACTCCATCTAATTCACTATAAATCATGCTGGATTCAGTGTATAAAGCCATTTTAAGACATGGTACATATAGCGAAGTATAGTGAACTATAAAAGCCGTCCTCTCTGCTCTGCACACAGAGGCCATTTTCTTTCACTTTTGTAATGAATTGTTCACTCAGAGGTCAGTAGTCAGATACTGCGTCATATGTTGGCACTAGCCAAGGTCTGACCTTGGTACTCGTTTTATTATGGAATATTTGGTGCTTTGGGATTGGAGGGGAAGTTCTAAATGGACATTTCAGAAGCATGACCAGTACACTTGTGCCTCTAACAATAATTCCCCAGTGTATCAATGAATAATGCAGGATAATGGTTATAGTTTTGTCTTATTGGGATCACAATGGATTTTGTTCTCTCTGTAAGACAAATGCGTCAGAGGGATTAAAATTGTCCTAGGTCAGTTTATTTGGTGATTGAATTCACTACTGTGAAAGCACGAGTTTAGAGAATATGCAATAGCATTGTTGCAATAAATAGTTTTAAGAGTGCAAACTGTCAGCTCCTTTCAAAGTTGACAGAACCTCACTTTTCTCCAGTTTAACCAAACGACATAGCCAAGCAGCTCAGGCCAGGAAGGGTGCATTGTGGGCCTTCTGTGTGACTCCAGGCAACCCCTGGATGTTTGTAATAAGGCCCATTATTCATTCCATATGTTCAGTGTCTGCTCAGAGCCCCCATTGTAGCCCAACAATCGAGCTGTGAGGGGCGTTTAACCCCAACGCTTCAAGAGGAGGGCGTCGTCTATTCTGTGACATCATGCACAGTACTAATACCTTGAACGAATCGCTTCTCACTCACTGCACTGACTCCCAAGTCCACTGATTACAAGGGTGTTGGCACGGACACATGATGCCTCGTTGGATAGGAATGAAAGAGTTTCCGGAGAGATTTAGTCATTTCTTTCCATGCTCCAATTTTAAATGGCTTATGTAGATTAATTAGTTTGAGTTATAATGGCATATGCATTGAAAGTTGTTAAATATATTGGTGTGACACTGAGTAGGATCACCATGCGTAGAATATTTTCAGCAATAACAATGTGTGGACTCTTAGGTGATTTCCCCCAAATTCCATCTATGTTTGCATTTTGAGACTGAAAGTAAAAGCTGACACTGAGAGATACCCTCAATCAGTCATGACGCACTGAATTTAAACTCAATAGGGTCTGTGCAGGGTTCATCCTTTCATTGTTTCATGATACCAATAAATATTGTAGATCAAAGTTATGCCAAAGTCTAAAATTTTAAGAGATTTCCAACTGACTTTCCAAGTCATATATTACACTTTGTTGCCTAATTCACATGTACTGTACCAATAATAGGTGAAACAAGACTTGGATACAATGATGCTGTACTTTTATGTGATTACAGAAACTCATTAACTCATTACTCAGTACTCCCAACGCGGCATCTGTCAGATGGAGAGCCATCATGGCTCCCTTGGTCTCTTGTGTTACCGCGATGAAAGATGCTGCCTCTTGCAGCAGCTCCACTCCACTTCCCAAAGAGCATCAGGAGTTGTCATAGTGCTGGTTGAGGAATGCTGCTTGTGGTCCCCAGCTCTTTGAAGAGGACATACTGGATAGCTTTTTTTTCAGCTTTTCACCAAAGCCTGCCTTGGCAGGTCTGCCGACATAATCTGGATTCTTGGCCTTAGTTTGTTGCCTAGTGAAACACAACCATAAACACTGGTGTTTGGGGCTTGATGGTCTTAAAGTTTCAAAAGCTTTGCATTGAAGTAGTGGAGTTTTTTTTCAGGGTAACCTGAGGCAGTGTTATCAGGATTTCCTGCAGTAGATGGATAAGTCTGATCTTGTGTGTCCATTTTCTGCTGCAAGTTTCTGTAAGATAAAAAGCCACAGGAGTAGAGAGCCTAGACTTAGGTTTTCCCCTAAGATTTATGATTTAATGTTCTATGTGATGGATTTTCAACTCCCAGCTGTTGTGGTTTTATTGAAGGTCTCATTCTATTTTAATTAAGGTGGATATGAGTGTTATTGCATTTTGTAAAAATCTCTTTTAGTCACACATATGAAGAGCTCTTGTCCTGAAAAAACTCAAGCCAGTGAAAGCTGCCATAACACTTGTTTTAATTTGCTTGTAAGTGTAGTTAACCAGAGGGTTTAAATAAAATCAGGATGTGTATAAAAATGTTTCCAAGTGGAAGATTCAGTTTTTTAAAAGACTTAATACTGGGTGATATTTTAGAAATAACATTGAACATAGCTCTAAAAAATGTCTGAGAAAAGGGCTAAAAATGACAATTTATCAATCCTAATACATTGTTATTATGAACCTAATCAGTAATGTGCACTAGATTACTTTCCTCCACTATATTTGAGTGTCCAAGTATAAAGTACAAAATGAAAAGTGTCTGAAATTTCAGAAATTTCAATTTAGTATTCACTACAGTGTGAACTATTAAATGTGTAATATGTGGAAAATGAATGAACGAATGAAGAGGTGAATTCAGTCATGGTCTATTTCTGCCATAAAATAAGGAACATAATAATGTTGATGTCCCTTGTTAGAAAAGTACATGGAAAATGTGTTAAAAGAGAAGAGATTTAGTCATTTTTTTATTAGTTGTGGCCTTGTTGAAGCGTGCTGACCCCATGAAATCAATTGTATTGATCTCCTCCTCCTGTTCTTCACATTCCAGATTGTTTGATGTGTGTACAGTCTCTCGGACTGACCGTGAAACCAAACTCACTCTGGTCTTTGAGCATGTGGATCAAGACCTGACCACCTACCTGGAGAAGGCCCCTGATCCCGGAGTACCCCCGGAAACCATCAAGGTAACCAATCAATGTTATCTAGAAGTACCTGAGATAACAACTGCTGTCTATGAGGACTATATAAACTGTATCACTTAAGAACTTCATTTGAAGTACTACTTTCAATTTCTATTTGAAATGTGAGGGAAATCTATTTGCTAATCCTCTGTGGCTTGAACATTGCATGACCACAGCTGTGTCTGTATGGTACTGAGTGAGTTTTCTTGGACAGAGACATGGAGGACAGCTTCCTCCAACATCAGAGGTACCGCGACATTTTGAAGGGCAGCACATGTGGCAAATGGGCTCCAAATTAGAGGCTCCCTGTCTTCTCTATTTTCACTCTGCCCTCTCTCTTCAAGTTTACACTGTGTTGCAGAGAAAAAAGTGCGTGTGCATTGTGAGATCATGAAACAAAATTTTAAAGATTTGTGTTTTAAAACCCAAATACATTTGACGGTGACAGTGGTACGTCACAGTAGTTCTGCTGAAGGTACAGAAGTTCTTCTTGTGAAGGTACAACTCATTCAAAGTCACCCCCACTATCAGTTTCTCCAATACATCTCATAAATCCAGTGTTCACTGACAGTTTGCCAAAAGGTCGGAAGTGGACGTGTCGCCAAGTCCTTTACTCTGTAACTGTCTCCTTTTATTTTAATCTTTCCCACAAACATTTCTTTTCTAAAAATCTCTATCATGTTTCACCCCCCGGTCTGTAGACACAGTATATCATGTACGATAATGGAGAGTTATAGCTCCATTTTTGGACATGGGCCTCAGAGTTTAAGTGTCAAATTGGAAACGGAGAAGTTCTGGAAGCTAGAGTAACTGTTGATTTTCACCCCAGGGCCAGGTTTACATGGAGAGTTTTGTGTCGAGCTGTAGTGTTGGTGGGATGCTGTGCAAGCATAGACGAGTCAGGTAGATCACACCTGAGGCTTTCCCAGGGTGTCTGCTGAAGCTGATACAATATGTGGTACTGCAGTTTCTTGGGATATCCCTGTGACCATGGTGTTAGGTTTGAAATATTTTAATACTGCAGTAATACTGAAGCACCCATTTACATGACAACTTTTAACTTCCAATGTAAGTGATAATTCATTACTTGATCTTTGACCAATGAACATTTATACACTACCATTATATATTTAGTTCAAGAAAATCAATCCACAACCAATTGATTAATCGTTTCAGTTATTTTTCAAGCAGTCAAATGTGCAGATTTGCTGCTTTTCTTGTTGTCTTCTGTAATATAATTGTAAAAGGAATATCTTTGGGTTGTGGACTGTTGGTTGGAGAAAACAATCAACGTGCATGTGTCATCTTGGCTCTAAATGTTTCACTGTTTTCTAACAAAATGATTCATTGAGAAAATAATCAGTATTGGACATAATTATGTGTTGTAGCCCAAGTATTTCTAGCACTTTCATTGCTCTTAAAGCACTGGATTTTAAACTCATTCATTCATTGTAAGTCCTAATTAACAACAATTAGCTGATTAATCAAGTTAGTTAGTTGTCAGAAAAATAATTTTTATAGTCAATTAATTTTTGTAAATGGCTGGTTCGGTGGTTCCAGTTTAGCAGATGTTTTCTCCTTATTTTGCAATATTGTAAATCAAATATCTTTTGGTTTTTTACTATTAGTTGAATAGTGAGCATGTTGGGCTCTTGTCACTGGTGGTTCCTTTTATAGACCAATTGAATTAAAAAATAATCAACAAATTAATCAATAATAACAATAATCATCAGGTGCAGCCCTAATTCACGGCACAAGATCTGTGGAGGCTCAGCCACCTGTTTGGCTGGTTTTAGACTCCACTCCTCCCTCTCTGTGCTTTCTCCTAACATTCATACAGCTGGAGCCACTGGGGGACAAAAGGACAATGATGATGGAGTGACAAGATGACACAGGCACCATACCCTGTTATTTCTAGGACAGTGGACACTGCACAGTAAAGCCCAAAGTGCCCCCCTCTCCCCAACAACTTAATTTGCCCACAGCTATACCAGATGGCACCAGATTGTGGATTTTAGTCAAGAAATCCCCAATTTAGCACACCTGTGCTCACCTAACACTTACCTTGTGTCACTCTAGAATATATTAAATCAAGAGAAAACATTCACAG
Organism: Thunnus albacares; assembly: GCF_914725855.1. Classification (NCBI taxonomy): domain Eukaryota; kingdom Metazoa; phylum Chordata; class Actinopteri; order Scombriformes; family Scombridae; genus Thunnus; species Thunnus albacares. Next base: position 11,714,971 of record NC_058124.1, read on the forward strand.
CTAATGACCCTAAACCAAAAAGACCAGGCATCCTTTTCCTCGAACCAATCTACCCAGACACCCCACCCTGGGCCAGCCAGTCCACTTCAGCCCCCCACCCTCCACCACCCACTCAGTCTTACTCAGACTCAAGACCCACCACATGGTCATTGATGAAAGAGGCCCTCCTCCAGGAATCAAATGAGCTGGAAGGACATCAAGCAGCCAGGCTGCCCCAGCCTCAGTGCTCCTCAGCCGGGCCAGCGCTTGGGTCTCACCCACCCTCCTCTGCCGCCATCGTCCAAGCCTCCACAACTCCATTCTCTGGGCCCATAAAGGGGGAGGTTAATGAAGCATGGGGAGGGAATTACACTAACGCTAACCGGCAGATGTCCCATATTGTGCCTAGCTACAATAAACAATATGGCTGCCTCTGGGACATTAGCATTAGAAAAGGAGGCGCACTCAGAAAGCCATGTTTTGACTGCATCTTGCAGTGGGCTGACTACTTTTTTCCTGGTCCTCCTGCTTTTTTCAGGGTCAGATCTGTTGCCTTTTTGTGTGATTTTTGTTTCCTCCTGGCCAAGTTGTTTGTGGGGTTTTTTTTTTTTTTGGTTGATGTGCTGCCAGTTGAAGACAGTTGTGTCTTGTGCAACCTTTCTGAGTTTCATTGCTGCTGGATTCAACTTTGTGTGAGGCTACAAGGTGGTTCACTCTTGCTCTCTGTGCTGCATGTAGTCTTAAACTTTGTGGCAGTATTAAACTATTTTAATGTCCGAGCTAAGTGTTTTCCTACAGGAAAAACTGCAAGTCATGCTGTGGAACATAGTTGGAATATTTTTCATTACTCAGTTGTAAGCGTAATTGATACAGCAGAGAAGGTGGCACTCAGGCCAAGGGGGCCAAGATTGTTTGTGTGTTTGTCCAAGAGTCACACTTCTGAGATAATTAGTGTTTACTAGGAAATGCTGCTGAAAGGAAGCACGGTGAAATGGCTATTTAAAGCAGAGAGGAACTGATGGGGGGGGCAATGCTATTGTGTCAGCCCCCCTCCACACACACACACACACACAAAATAACCAACTGCCTGCCTCTGTCCTATGGCCCTGTCTGTCTGCTGCCCTCCTCGCTAGGTCATGGCTGGATGGAGATGTAGAAAGGAAGGTCTGTTTATGCATCCTGCCTGCCCTTGGTCAGAGGCCACGCACACATGCACATGCTTGCACACACCCATATTGATACAGGCTTACATACACACACAAATGGAAATGTAGATACACACTTATTACTTGAGCACAGGGCCAGGGTAGTTTGTGTGTGTATACACACATACACACACACACACACACACACTCACTCGCATTACTCCCCATCTCCACAGTATTCTGTGGGGCGCCCTGTCTCCTCCTCTGTGGCCAGCACAGCAGCCAGCCCTGCGCCGTTTGCTAATGTTTTCTGCTTGAGTGTGCAGACCCCTTTGACTCACTCACCAGCTGGTCGGCCAGTGAATAGAGCTGTGGGCTCAGGTCCATGTCACTTGTGAGGTCTTGGCGGAGGGTTTTGGGGGTGTGTGTGTAGGGGGCATGTGTGTGTGTGTACAGGAGGGAGTGTGTGTGCTTAGAGGGGGGCAACACACCAACCCCAGCATCAAGACATTTCACTTTACAAATGTCTCTTACACACAAACGTACTCACTCCGTTGCTGTTCTAACAGGCTTTAATTTTTACCCACCTACACTTCTTCATTTGGTATATTTGCATCTTAATCTCTCAGTAAGACATGAACTGAAATAATCAAACAATCCAAACTGTAGATTCTACCGTTTGTATGTTTTTATTTTTGAGCCAAAACCACCTGGCCACAGTCCCTTTTTATAATGACTTATTTGTTTACAGGTGCAAGACCTGTTTGAGAGTTTTTCAGTTTGAAAAGAACAAGTCTAAGCTGGTTTGACATAGTTCATTCCTGTTCACACCAGTTTACTTTAGCTAGTGTGTCACGGATGCAGTGTCTACGGCAATGTCTGAGGTCAGCTTTTGGGCATAAAAAGAGAACGAGTGCCAATTAACTCAAGCAGGACAGCTGCTGAGAAACAGAGAGCCATGCTTGTACAGAGCGGGGCCTCTCTCTGCCTCTATCATTTGTGTGTGTGTGTGTGTCAGTTATCAAACATCTGCCACAGTCGACAAGAAAAGACACAGGCCTCCCCGAACACCCTCCATACCACAATGTCTCTGCCATTATAGTTAACTTCTCACTGCAGGGTCTTGTCATTCAGGCCTTTTGTTGTAGATTTGACAGAGGAATGAATTCAAATGTCGCTTTCGAGGTGTGGGGGGGTCATGAAGCCATATGTTTGTGACATTTTGCAAGCACAATTAAGGCTGAATTATTTAGGAGATCAAATTCATCAATTCAAACCCAGTTATTCAGAGACACATATTAAAAATTAAAACAAATTTCAACCATCTGCCCTGTGCTGTCATGTTATTCGCTCAATGATCTCACACCCATCAGTGCCACTTTTAATATGACCTTGTATCTATCATGACCACAATATCCTAAAGCTTAGATCATCCTCTGTATTAACTTTTTTGGCCTTGTCATGTTTTCAAAAATCCATCCCATTCTCTTTCTCTTTGTTCTTTCCGTTTTGTTATCTGTCAGGATATGATGTACCAGCTGCTTCAGGGGTTGGACTTCCTGCACTCACACCGAGTGGTTCACCGTGACCTGAAGCCCCAAAATATCCTGGTCACCAGCGGAGGACAGATCAAACTTGCCGACTTCGGCCTGGCCCGCATCTACAGCTTCCAGATGGCGCTCACCTCCGTGGTGAGTTGCATGTTCATAGGTCTGACCCGATACGCCGAACAAAGCTTCCCAAACACTGCGAGCTCTCAGTTTTACAACTTTGTAGACACAGATTGACTCAGATGGGGGTATATGACATGATCTAATATACTGCATCATGATGTCATGGGAAGTTTGGGGGGCCTGATGAAGTGTTGAGCCCTCTTATATCTATCCATAATAAAGTAAAAAAGTATTACACCTGCATCCATAAAGTCTAGTGTTTAAAATCTCAAAAAATTTACCCACAATTAATCTGTTTTTTTTTTTGTTTTTTTTTATACAAGTTGTCCCTATTAACAGACAATCCAGCAATTTATTGAGGTTTTTTTTTATCAATGATTTTTACTCAGAGAATGTAGAACACTTAGACGGTTTACATCTCACTTTTATATTAGCAGTTCCGCGTTTTTATTTTAAAGTGAACTTATAGCACATAAGTGAGAGAATACGCCTCATCTATGTACTATTGAAGTGCAAAGAAAGTAGGTACACTTATCATCCCCATGTCCTCCTTTGCTCTCTGAAACCCCATTTTGATTTTCAACTCTCTTATCACTATTATGACTTGCTGCTTCTTTTTACAGAAGCAAACTGTATAACTGACCTACAAAATCTACTCAGTAGCAGCATCTGTAGAGCCAACAGTGTATGTGTGTATGCCAGCGCTTTTGTTATTACAAGTTTTATAATTTCAAGCTGCTCAAACTCACTTGCCGTCATTCACATTAAGGCTTTTTTTTGATAAAGACACACGCACAGACACAGACACACCACCACCGCCTTGAACTACCCTCCCGTCTCCTGAGAGTTGGATGAAAAGCGTCTAATGTGATGTAGCGGGCACTTAAAGGGCATCAGTGGGTAGCTCAGCAGCACTGGGCCAAATGATATAGGGTTTCTCTGTGTAAAGTGAGAGCCAAAGGCCCCCGTGGCCTGTCTCAGGAATCCCTCGGTGGCCGTCGCAGACAGGGATGGAACAGACGAGGAGAGACAGACACCCCTCCCTTCCCGCTGTCGGTACTTTGATGTCCAACTGTTGAGCTCTGGGCTCTGATGACCAGATAAAATAGAGAGACTGAAAGGAGTCTTTGGAAGTGCTTGAAATAGGGAGAGATGAGACTTTTAAGATTAAGGTAGCCAGCAACAGTAGCCCAATACCTTTTTTTTTTTTTATACGTCTTTATTTATGTAGGGAAGGTTTTCTGATCTGCTTCACAGTCACACAGACACATGCAGTTGTGCATCTTATCTCCTTCACTGATCAACCAGAACCAAACCTTCAGGTTAATTTGAGTTCAGATATTGTTTAAGTACAGTATATTTCAGGTCTGGCCAGGTTTGAATTTTATATTATTGTTTGTATTTAAGTTTTCTGTTTTATGAGGACTGGATTTTGACAGAGATGTACCTGGCTTTCAAATGATGTATGAGTTGTTTCACTTTGGAGTCGTCATGTGGCGCCTGCAGAGATGGAGATAAAATCAATCAGATGTAAAAGTGTAAGTGACAGAAACTCGGAGACATAAATGACGCTAAGACGGACAGATGACAGATAGTTCTTTGCTGTCTTCCCATTAAGATGTTCAATTTTGACCACTGGTAATGTAAAATATGTTGTAAAATAAACTGTTAGTTAATAAAGTTCACCCCACCTGCTGATGAGGATCTGGAGGATTTGAGGGGATGGAGGGATGGAGCTGAAGGCTAGGCAGCTCATATTATGCCAAGTTAGCAAAGCTCATGGCTCTTCCAGTAGCACAGCATCTGCCCGTCCAATGTAAATATAAACATCCTTTGGGAAAGAATGTAAACTTTTATTCTGCTCTTAACATCCAAATAGACTGCCACACGTTTATGCCACTGTCACAGAACAACAAGAGGTGAGCAGCCGGGCTGGTGGACACAAGCAGGTGCTCTGAACTTCATATCAAACATAATGGCAAGGCAAGTTTTATTTGTATAGCTCATTTCAACAACAAGGAAATTCAAAGTGCAAATGGGGACTCTTTGTCCTCTGTGACCCATTTCTTAAAGACAGCAAATGTAGTCTTTGCGTAAACCATTTCATAATGCAACTGAAGACATGACATACCATTTTTGCAAGTAAAATTCCAAAATCCATGACTCTGCAGTCTGCACACAGAAGCAGCTTCACACTGAGGTGCTGGTGGCATCATGAAATCCAGCAGCATGAAACTCTTACAGCCCATCACACACAAGGAGAGGCCAGGTTATTTACATAGAGAATATGTTTATACACTAATTAAAATCAAGTGTACTACACATTTTGTTGTATTGCTTCATGTATTTTAGCTTCTCCTTCTCCTGAAATGTACTATCATTTGAGTTTTATATGTTTTATTGAATTAGATGCAATAACTAAATTGGCTCGTTGAGCCTTTAACAGCTTTATTTTTCTTGGCACACCAGGAAAAGTAGTCATTGCAGGCCATTTTCAGAATCTCTGCCATGGATTTATACCCGTTTTATTGTATTTCATTATACGTATATTATCCTTATTATATTATACGAACAATAAACCACTCTTGTCGTTATCAAGAGGCCAAGACAAAACATCACAGGAAACGTGAAGTCTAAAGTAGAATATTGTCAGTTAGTTGTCAGTGTAAGTTAATTACTAACCTATCATTATGAAGAAATGTCAGGACTGATTCAGTTACAACTTTTTCAAACTTTTTCTTTGAGTAATGTCTTCTTATAGGCCAGACCCTAAACTGTTCTCAGTATTGATATCAAGGGTAATTTTTATGATTCAGATAAAATTTATCAGTGGTTTTATCTGTTTATGTTAACTGTTAATCCCCAATTAATTTCTATAATCTATTATTCAGATTGGTGATAATAAACAGCTAACTCTCAGAGGAAGACGTACCTAAACCATAAAATTTACATAGTGTTACACAATATTCTGTGTATGTGTGTGTGTGTGGTTTCACTGGAGGTTTTGTCTTTGAGAAAATCTTACACTTTATGACTAAGAGGGGACACTTTGCGTTGGGGATTGAATTCTTACTCGGGAATTCACCTTTAGATATGGGTGACAGACGTAGAGTCCCTGAAATTACTCGCAAACACACAAAGACACTTGACATGTGAAGCCGTTTGCACACGCACTCATTTCCTTCCTTGGCTATACAGATTGGGACACAAAAATGAAATGGAGGTGGTGTGCGTGTGAGTGCGTGCATGCATGCGCTGGAGCAGAGCGCTGCAACGTGAGCACTGGATCTTCGGTTCCAGATGAATGTTCCTGTGTCTGGAATCCCCCTATCAGTGCCTACAACACACACACACACATAAACGCGTGCACACACACACAGACACACACACACACAATCTCCATTCATCCATTCAGTGTTTCCTCTTGCTAATAAAAGCAGATAATCTACATTGTATGCAGTGCACATGTACACAAATACACACACTATTTAAGAGGATCTTCCCCTTTGCCCAACAGACCAGCAGTTACTTATTTAGTCACCTAATGCCACCGTTACTGGCAGACAGATGGGCTTTGGAGAACTGCTGTTGCTTAAGCGAACAAGACACTTCTCTCTCTCACTTTCAAAGTGATTCATTTAGTACTTCTAGAATGAGAAGATGGCTGAAGTGAGCATTTGCATAAAGTTGTTAAAAAGAGTCCCTCTCTCCTTCTTTTTTTTCCATTGTCACTAACTGAAAGTAGCACTCTTGTACATACTGCCGATGATTTACCAGAATTGCGTGAACTTCTGTTTCTGTGATGAATTTGCTTTTTCACCTAACAACATGCCGGGTTGTTAATGTCAAAAATTGTGGTCTGTACGTGTGTGTGTATAAAAAGTGCGTGATGGAGCATTTGCGCACGCATGGTTGCATGTGACTGATGGCCCCATCGGCATCACCCACCTACCATGTTGCACATATTTCACCCTCACTGAGAGAGGGAAAGAGAGCGAGGGAGACCACCCATTTGGTTGGTACAGAGGTCCAGATTAGGCTGCCCCTGGCAGTCCCTGGGGGTCCGTTGCTTTGTTGATGTTTTTTTAATGACCCCAGTCTGGCTACAGCCTCATTGTACTGCCTTGAGTGACAGGCAGATGGGTCAAGCTGATGGGTTAATCTGACATACCAGAAAAGAGTAGAGTGGGGTCTTTTTTCTGTCCATCCCATTGAGATCCCATTTCTGCCAAAGTGCTTTTGGGGAAACAATTTCCTTTGATGGATGTTGCTTGAATTTAGTATAAATTCTGCAGAATTTCTGCAAAATACAACCCAACAGTCTGCAGTGTGACAGAAATGTGTAATGCAACATGACTTATTAACATCCAAATACTGGTACAAATTTGGGCATGTTTGATCAAAGACGCTGCTATGCAGTAGTATTCTTAACAAGTAAGAAGAACCCCCATCCAATCAAAGTCAAGGGACATTCCTAAAACATCCTATGGCTAGAAGTACTCCGAACTGGCCAAATTTGATCTAACTTTAGGACTCCTAAGTTTTTGGTCTAAGAGTAATTACTAACTGTTAAGTTTGTGAGAAGTCAGAGGTAGTCCAGAGGACTCATAAGTCACTAAGAATTAATAATAATTTGAAATTTTATCATCAACCAATCACTGTAGGAGTACATATCTCATGGTACATGATGTGATCCATAGCAATGGGGTCAACCCCACCTCCACTCTTAAGCCCCTTTCACACATGCAGTTTGTCCCTGAAATGTTCAGGAACATTTCCCGCATGGGGTCATGTGTGAATGGGAGCAGGCATGGATATTCAGGGAAATCTGTACCTCCAATTTCCCACCTCAAGACCTTGTAACATTTCAGGGAAAATGCCGGTACAGCTGTGTTGTGAATGAAAGTAATAACATTACAGGTACAAGAGGTTCATAAAAGGTACATAAAAGGTTACGTCTGTCTGATGAAAGATGCTTTCACATGGAGTGAATGAACCAATCACATGACTTGACGTGTGGGTGATGTACTGCGAGTTGGACGATGCTTGATTTTTGCTCGTCTGTTTTCAACATGGCGGCCGTGTCACAAACTTTCTCATATTACAGCTAAACACTACACTAAAATATGTTTCTAAAGACATTTGAGGCGAGATATAGATAATGCGGTAACAATCTTGATTCATATTTGATCAGGACTGCCTAATTTGAAAGTTTGATCTGAGTCATGTAGGGCTGTAGTCAACCAAAGAAAATCTTGGTCGACTAAAATCATACATAATCTTCAACTAATCAATGAGTTGTGCGGGGGGGGGTAACGGGACAGAGTGCACAGTAAACTCGGCAGCCACAAGTTTCTCTGTTCTGTATTTCTCTTCAGTTTATGCTAACCCATTATTGCTGACTTTGGACCTAACCCACTTTTCCAGCATTTGGGGAAACAACAGACGTGACTTTTAAGCATTTATTAACTGACACACTGTAGTCTGTACTGTACATTTACTGCCAGACTGACAACTTACTACTGACCTTTTCCTCTGCCCCGCTCGCATCCACCGTCACTTCTCTGCCCCTCGCTCTTTCCCACTCGCTATGCAAACATACTCCTTAACGGAGCTACGCTACCAATAGTTTCCCAGGCATCGACAGAGGTTGACTCACGTACCGGAATAGCGCTGCACAGAGACTCCCAAACGCTATATCCATTAATTCGGATATCAAATATTAAAAAATATTTTTTTGGCCTGGTGGGGGTTCTAGTTGTGTCATTATGGAGAAACACATAATGACATAAACGTTGAGTACAGTTAGACCCAACAGTCTCCATTAGGTTGGGCGAGTTCAAAGTTGTGAAAACAACGGGGGTGTATTCAAAATACAAATTACCCGTTTTCACAGGTAATTTGTTAGTCTGTCCCTCCTGCCGCAGGAAATAATGGATTACTCCTGGAAAGCTACTGATGTAGCACTTTTCTCCATATGAAAATAACACGGAGATTATTCGACCAATGAGAATTTAGTCGGACGAGAGCATATCGACCATTTTATCGACCAGCAGACTACAGCCCTAGAGTTATGTGAGTTTCCCTCTCTTCTTCTGTTGAGTTTTATGGCGTTAGCATCCACAAGTGTTGCATTACCGCCATCTGTTGGACTGTCCCTTGCCCCCTATTCCAGCATTACCATGGCATGTGTGAAAAGGTGCAAGACGGAAATGTTCCTGAATGTAGCTGCACGTGTGATTAGTGAAAATCAGTAGCAGTACCTGAAAGGTTATCTCAGTAATTTACTGGGAACTATGTGTGAAAGAGGCTTTAGCTTAGAACTTCTCTCAGTTCCTTCGTAAAAGTTGCTCTCAGCAGCTCTGTGAACAGTTCTTTAGAAGGAACTTTAGGAGGAGTCCATTTAGGAGGACACCTAGTGGTAAGATAAGACCCTTTGTGAATGTGGCTCCTGATCTGGAGGTGACAGAGGGGCTAGAAGTTAGGTCAGGTGTTGTTTTCAAAAGATAACCTCCAGTAACCTGACAGTGGTGGTCTTCCCATCTTCACCATCCACACATTGGTAACCACTGTAATACAAGGCTAACTGGATGGTCCCATGAAACCCATTAGCTTCCACTCTCATGCATGTCATGCGCATGTCGTTGCCTGACAAATTGGATTTGGAAAACTCAAGGGGAATGCCACCAGACTTTTATGTTATCACTTGTTGTCGGACTCTTGTGTTTTTCTAGCTCGAAACCAAAATAAACTGAGGGGTTGCCATAATTTACAGGAGATGACAAAATAAGCTTATAAGTGGCAAAAATGTTTCTGTCTTGCCGCTGAGCTTATCTTAAGTGAGTCTGTAATTGAGTTACACAATAGCCAAATGGAATTTTATGACTCTTGAGGCCTTGTCCTTTCAAGTGTTTTTCAGTGAATAAATGGCTTCTAAATTTCCTTTTATGTGATCAAATGAAGAAATTGTTATTTTTAGCTTTTTGAATACTATCTTATAAGACAATCTGTGAAGTCCCTGTCGTAGTTTCCTGTAAACTCTTTCATGGGTGACAGGCAGAGGAGTAAAATTGTTACCTGATTAAAGGTATTCACCCAATTCTTCCCCCAGTCCCCTCTGCTTATAGCCCTCCCACTACGCTTACGAGAATAAGACACCCATATCTCAGACGACATTAAACAAATCGAAACCAGATTTCCTGCCCGCACTCAAACAGCAGACCGGCTCTTACAATACAAAGCTTTCAAGAACAGTCAGACTCTATTCAGTCTGGATTTCTATTTTCACTATGTATGTGTTTCCCATTTTGGGCACTTGTTGGACTGTGTTAAAATCTGCGGGTAAGGGGAAAGCATAGATTGGTGATCTCTCACTTATGGCACGTTATGATAATCTTCCAAGATAGTGGTGATAATGAAGATAAGATTTCTCTAACTTGGCAAACCGCATGCTCGTAGATGACTTTTTCTCGCTTTTGGCTCTTAAAGTTTATGATTAAGCTTTATTTATTGCATCAAACAGTTTCAAGACAACAAAAACCCTTTGCAGTATCAGGACTACAAGCATCAGTAGTGCAATATCTCCAGTAGTGCAATAGAATTCAGGAACAGAGACTAATGAAACTGAAATTTCTCAGTGATGACCAACAATGAACTGGACAGTTGTGTCTGTGAATCTGCTCTTTTGCCAGACAATGTGTTTCTACTCTGGACAGACAGAAAGAAAGAGAAAGAGAAGCAGGCAGGCAGCAGTAGGGAGAGGGAGGGGGGAAAAACCCTTGCACTGCACGCAGGAGAGCACGTGCAGCGCACTCTGGGAATGTTTAGATATCTCCTCAAACGGCTCCGCATGGGAAAAAAAGGAAAAGTCATCCTCTATGCTTTGACTGCAGCCGGCTGGAGCAAAGGGGCTGGCCCCAATTTGACATAAGCAAACACACACACAGCTCAGTACATGCACACATACAGTACATGAACAGGGTTATGCTGCACATACACACAGTCAAACACAGACAATTACATTGTTATCAATATTTGTACCCACACACAGATACACTCACATGCACAGTGCAATGTGCAGGTCTTTATTTGATTTTGTGTGTGTGTGTGTGTGTGTACCCCCTTTTAGTGTGTCTGAGCGGTAGCACCCCCCTTACGCACAATCCTCTGCACTTCACTTTATTGATCGGTCTCTTGGCAATGGTCCAGGTGGGGAAAAGAGGGTACTGACCGGTGGTTGCGGTGCATGTGCACACACACACAGCAGCATCTGGATATTAAAGCCTTGTCTGTACCAGCAACGGCCAGAGGAAGAGGAGGAAAAAAAGAGAAAAAATTACAGCATATATCAGGAATTTTCCAGCTAATGATGTGCGGATGTGGTAGCACTGGGGAGAGAGAGCCACTGACTGTGCTGTCTTTGTTTCACTCGCCGAGGGCCCCATGCTGCATTCCTGTATGCTGTGCATACTTTGGCAACAGTTGTAGTCCCAGTTTTTTTTTCTGTTTTACTGTATACAGTTTGTGTGCTGCTCTTGCACTTTTCTTTCTGTAGCTCTGTCTCTCCCTCCCTCAGTATCTGTGTCTCTATCTACCTTTCCCCCCCCTCGTCTCTCTCTTAAATCTTCTTCCTTCTTCCCTTTCTTGGCCAGGTTCAGCTGCATTGTTGGGACTTTAAATTGTCCTTTTTTCAGAACAAGAGAAAGAATGAGGGAAAGTGAGGGAGGAGTGAAATAATAGTGTTTACAGCATGGCTGACTGCTGGAGCTTCGAACAAGGCCTCTCTGGAGACACAACATCACAGCCTCAGCTCCACTGTACTCTCAGGATGCATAGTTTTGCTCATATTATTATTATTATAACATCCGCTCTCCCTCTCCCATATGTGGCATGCCTATACACTCTGAAGTCTTTATCCCTTTCCCCTCGGAGATTCACTTAGGAAGACTTTAATTTGTGGTGGATTGCTTTCAGGAATGTAATCAAATTCTAGCTTAAGACTCAAAGCGCGAAGCGGTCGAGTCATTTACCTGAGAGACTTAACTGCACTGCACAGTGATTCCACTTTATTCAGTAATTGCTGAATGAGTTAAAGCTTCCAATCATGCCCTTATTGATTCAATTACAATAGTTATTTGGCCTCCGGTGCTTCCAAAGTGCTGGTCTGTGCAGTGTGCAGTGTGTGTAGATGGTATGTGTCTGTGTGTGCAGTGGTGCTCTTTCATCCTGGGCTTCCTCAGTGAGAGGGAATGTAAACACGGGGCCCCGGCCAAGCTCCATCAGCCCCAGTGCCTCCGGCGCTGCAGCCTTAAGCCCCAGCTTCAGTCATCCTTATGGCATCAGGTCACTGCAAAGGTCCACACATAGAGTGACAGTAAAATGCCTGTGTCATGGTAGTGGAGGCGGGGGTTGCAGAGGATAGGGTGTGTGTGCGGTTTCCAACAATTCCATGATTTGAGGATTAATTTTGTAGTTTTGGCCGTCATTGCTATCGGTTACTTTTAAACAACACTAAATAATGATTTTAAATACTTGTATTCATTAAAGTCACCGCTGAGATCTGGCACGCGGCAAGAAACGCAAGCGGTCAGACATTCAAAAAGTGACTTTACAGAAAGTTACATGAGAAGGGTTGGGTTAAATGTGAAGCTACAGATAGCAGCTGGTTGGCTTAGCTTAGCATAAAGGCTGGAAACAGGGGAAATACTTAGCCTGTCTTTGTCCAAAGTCTAAAAAGTCTGCCTACCACCACCTCTAAAGCTCACAAACTAACATGTTATATGTTACATGTTGTAATAAACCAGATTTATCGCTTAAACCCCAAAAAACATGCTGCAGATAACTTGCATACATTTGCAGACACATACACTCAAAAGTTCATGGCACTGAAGCACATTCATTCCAGGCAAAAGCAGGTGCTCAGTCAGTCACGTGCAACCACTCACACATACACAAACCAAACGCCCCCGCGCTCACATGCGTGCACCCTATTGTCATTATCCTCCGCTCTGCATGCACAGTGCCCTGGTGGCATAGGTCCGGTCCGGATGTTGCAAGTCAGACAGGCTTGGAGGTCCAGACCAGGAGGTCTTGAGGTCCTCTGGGGCAGGAGAAGCCATTTCCTCCTGCAGCGGAGCGGGGAGGAGAGAGCAGCAGTGAGAGTTGAGGAGGATGGTGGTGGTGGTGGTGGTGGTGAGGGGGAGGATGTTCTCAGCAGAAAGGAATTCCTAGAATGTTGTCCTTTAATCTGGAGTCAGCCTCACACACTCTATGTCTCTCAGTCTAACTTTTTTTTTTTTTTTTTTTCTCCCTCAGCTTTATCTGACCTCTTCTGGCTTTTCTGTTACCATGCGGAAGGGAAGAAGGGTGTCAGATAGGCAGTGAGACAGATTGAAAACACAAAGCAGCTGACCTAAGACGCTAAACACCTTATTACACAGTTGTGGGCTGACTCATTTTCTCTCTGTCTGACTGTCCTATATCCTGCATGTTACTGTCTTCATGCAGCCTGTACGGATAAAGGAGAGCAGGAGAGGGTAATGAAGGGATACGTGAGGTAGAACAGAGAAGGGTGAAAAGGGAGACTAAGGAAGAAGGAATGCAAACGTGGTCGGAAGAAGAGGAAGGGAAAGGACAGAAAAAAAAGTGAAACAACATTGCAGTTGGGGAATGTCCTTTTTCTTCAGCCAATGTGTTGATATGCTCATCTCAGAGCAAACTGTTATTAAGTGTAAGTTTGGAGATATTTAGTATAACAGACTTGACTTAAAGATGGAGACATTTGAGTATTTTATGGAGAGTGTAAAAGTGTGAGTGTGATCAAAGTGCATCCATGGATATTACAGGCTCTCCAACTGTTCTGTGTTGGCTTTACTGTGTTTCAGACGTGCGTTTTACAGACTGGTCGGCTTACAGAAACGGAGAGAGAAGAATTTTATAGAGGAGTAAGAGTTTGCAGGAGAGAGGGAGGTGAAAGGGAGAAAAAGGGTGAGGAGGATTGCTGAGGGGAAAGCAGTGCTGACAGTAGACTGACTTAATGCACAATATTCTCAAACTTCAGATTTAGAGTTTCGGGTACTTGTTTTCCAAACAATTAACAATAGCAGAATTGGCTTTCTCAGAGAAGGGTTTTGTACATAATTGCTGAATGGTTGGCACTAATGTTAATTTTGTTCATGAAAACTGTGACTAAATATGTTCGTCAACAATCTTTGTTTTCATGACTAAGACGAAACAATGACGAGACGGCACTGACGTCATTAATGACTAACCGTGACTATGTTGACATGCAATATTGTTAATGAAAAAAGACGAGACTGTATTGTAGTTTAAAAAATAAAAACTTAACCAAAATCTCTCTTTATTTTCGTCAACAAAAACGATGAGACAAAATATTATTGACTCACGGGAGGCGTAGCCTGAGCAGCATGTTAGCAGAGCAGCAGCGGGTGCTCCGTCTGTGTGTGTACACACACTGAGACGTTCAGGGGCAGTGTTGAATGTAGGTCATTCACATTTAGAAGCGCTCAGAGCCCAGTACGCAATGACTGTCATTACACACATAAAACAGAAGATAATAGACTCCAGGTCACGTTTATGTTTATATAGTGGAAGTGAAACACGAGCCATTACGCGGCCAATGTAGACAGCTGTATTGATTAAAATCACAGTGTATAACATTACCGTTCCTTATCATGGTTGATGTTATTCTAGCAAACCTTGCTTTGTGTAACCTTTAATATTGATGTCATTTGAACTACCTTGCTAGACGGCCATTTTGTTAACCTTATTTCATTATTAAGTCCATGGGGCACCTCAGATTTATTTATTTTATTTTTTAATGCAAGCAGATTGCAATTGGTGTGTGTGTGTGTGGTATTCTTTACAGTTTTGTCAGGCTATCTACTTTGATTTCCACTGTTCAGAACAGAAAGGTCAGTTTGTCATGTACTTAGTTTTATTGGCTGTACAGCTCTCATTGTTTTTTAACAGTTTTAAAGAGAGTATTTGGCCCCAGTTGTTGAATCATGAGGGTTCAAAATAAAAAGGCAAATCAGAACATGTTCCATGTTTGGATGTATTCCTTAAATTGATACCATCAGACCAGACACTCTGCAAAGCTGCATTCTTAATCATTCAACCCATTTTTCATCAGATAATGATAAGATACAATCTTATGTGAAATAAGTTTGACTAATATGACAAAAAATTTTGGTTTTGGCTCGACTACATTGACTGAAATGTTCAGTCTGATGGCTAAAAATTACTAAAATCTCAACAGTTTTCATTGACTAAAACTATACTTAAATAGTTAATGGTTTTCTTTGACTAAGGTAAGACTAAAATGCCCAGACTTTTAGTCAACTAAAACTCGACGAAAACAAGACGAGGTCAAAACCTAGTATATGGCTGGACTGTGTATGATCAGTGTGTGAAATTGTGGCCAATTTGTTGCAGGGATAGTCAGTGGTAGTGTCTATAATGTGAATTCCTGAATATTAAATGTTCATCTACAATTTTCTGTAGTGGTCCCAGTAATATCCCAGTAATATTTGCTGGTAAAGTGTACTGAAATAGTATATCACATGACATGGTTAGTTATGTTTGAGTCGAGAAAAGGTTATAAACGCAGTTCTAAGAAGAATACTCTCCACTCATCTTGGGATGTTTGTTTTAATTTATTTTAATTCTAAATTTAACTCTTCTAATCATCTATGTGTTAACTCCCCCTGCTCTTTCATCTGTTTCTATCTGCAGATGTCTCTCGATTTTCACTCTGAGTGTTTTGTCAGAGTGATGGTTACTTGCGGTGCTTTACTCTGCGCTCTCCCTCATGCCTCTATGTGCCTTATTTTTGCCTCTTTCCCAGTTGATGATCACGTAGGCTGTGGTGGAAATTGTAAATGAAAGTTTTGAGCATTTCGGGTGCGAATTCAGAAGGCTTATCCCCGCCAAGTTACTGCAGTTACAGTCAAATCAAGCGCACCTGCAGAGCAGCCGCGTCTCTCCTGCTGGCTGCTGATAGCGCTGCCAGCCGGAGAGTCGATCACACTGGACGGTAGAGGGGGAGACAGCAGAGATGCTGGTATGCATCTATTTAAGCAAGAGTTTAACTGACTGCGCTGCATTTAACTCTGGAGTTGAAAGCGTCAGAGTTCAGAGCTGGAAACACAGTCACTCTGCATCACGCTGCTGTCCTCCGCTTCCATCATCTGGCACCAATTCATTTTTAAAGAGTAACGACCAATGGGAAAACTCCAACTCTGGGCCGGCCAACTAATGGTGTAACTTCATCACTCACTCACTCACTCACTCACAGACAGCCGCAGTTATAGGGCAACAAGGACATTTGACACAGCACTATGGCTGAATGCTAGAAATGAACTACCGTAAATGTCATCCGATCAGGTTTGGTTTATATAAGATTCTTAATGTCAACAGTTCCAATGGAAAGAATGAAACCAACAATTAAATGATCAACAGCAATGCTTAAAAAGTGAAAGTTTACTATTTAGCATTTATAAGCAGTATTTACACATTCAGAGGTATAAAGAGTACTAAATTATTTTACTCAAGTAAAAGTACTTTTACTATGGTGAAACTGTACTAAAGTAAAATTACTTGTGAGTGAATGTGTAAAAATCCACTCCAATAAAAGTAAAAACATAACTTGTTTAAAATGTACTTTGAGTAAAAGTTACTCAGTTACTTTTTCTTTTAACTGCATGGTTGGCAAGGTGCAGATAGATTGTCCTCGAGGACATTCCCCAGGCAGTGCAGACCGGGCAAGAGCATGCACTGTATATAACATGTTCAATTTCAGATCACCTTAATTGAATGAAGTGCATTAGCAAATTGAATTAAAAGATGAAATAAACATTGCATAAATATTTTTAAATGGAATAAAAAGATATAAAATAAAGTGCATTCATACAAAGTTAAATAAATAAATAAATAAATAAATATGAAATAAATACAAATTGAAATAAAAAATAAATGATAAATGATATAAAACAAAGTATAAAAACATGTCCACTTTAATAAAGCACTAGCGGTGAAAGGCTTGGAAAAAAGAGGAATTGAATCAAAAACCATTTAAACATGTCCCTTCTTAGTCAGAACATAGAATGAGGAAAACACTGGCGGCCATATATAACTACATATTGTAGTTATATATGGCCACCAGTGCTACAATATGCTACAATATGTAACCATATACAAACTGCACAATATGTAACCACATACAAGTTTGCAGTACTGCTGTTCAGTTTGAGCAGGAGCTGGTTTTCAAAGTTAGTACAGTTCAATCTTGCTTGCTTTGCAGTGAAGATCAGTCCAGCACAGCTGAACAGACGCTCACAGGCAGCAGATGCAGGCAGGCCAGTGTTGAGTTTTCAGGACAGTTTTTTGATGTATGGAAATGAGTTTAGTAGGTCCATCTTGTCTGAGACACAAGCAAGATACCCATCAAGCTCCCCTGTAATTCCGTGACCTTCTGGATTACATCGATGAGAAGAAATCATCTTCATCCAATGAATGCTGCCCAACTTGTTCCATGTCATCCTGTGTCGTTTTCTCAAGGAAAGTTTTCACGTAGGCTAAACCTGTATAACAACAAATAAACACAAAACATCCACATACTGTATTGAGCAGCTCTGACAAATACAATGATGCAATTATGGTGCAACATAATTCTTCTGTTCTTCTGTAGACAAAATCATGATGCCTATGATGACACAATAAAACTTAAATACATCTATTATCAATTGGCTTTTTATTATATTTTGAAATTTGGGGCAGTTCTGTATTAAAATTACAGTAAAACCTACTTGCCGCTATTTATTTTTGTAGTGTAATGTACTGGCCACAAGGGCACAGCGTAACCACATGCGCAGTCCGCCACAGCGAGATTAATTATTGGGTAAAACAAAGCAATGCATGGTCTTTCTTAGCATTGTGTTAAAGGTGCAAGTGGTCAATATGTTGACACAACAAAAACATTTTGTTTCCATTGTTTTATTATTATTAGAAATACTATTATGAGGATATACTACGAGTTCTTGTTTGTCTACAAGTTTATAGTGTCTATTTCATGTTTAACAATATATATCATTTATCATTGGGAAAATGTACCAGTATATTGATACACATTAATGCTTACTCTTGCATGCCTACTCTTAATGTGCACTTACCTGCCTCTATGACATCAGCTTTCTCAGTCCAAATGGTCTTGAACCTTGGCAGGATTGCTGCGTGCAGCTATTAGTTCAGGGTCTTCTGTCATCCCACCAAAGCGCTTTTAGACACCATCCTGAATGGCTCTGAAGAGTGGCAGACACATCTTGGAGGAAGCTTCCATTTTTCTGAGTTTCTTGTAGCTGGAAGATCACGGGAAGTAGCCATCCCGTGTGTGTGTTTGTCTCAGACTGAAGGATGGCCAGTAAAATAGTTCAGTCCTCTACCATATTTAGCATTTGATTTTTAATGAAGTTGTTAAAATAAAAGTGGCAAATACAGAAGAATTTAGTAAAGTACCAGACAGTTATTTTTGCAGCTTGCATAAAGCGGTGAGGTTGCACTACAATACACTAATTAAAACATACTTTCGAATATTATGTTCAGTTTCTGCTAAGTCCATTCCACTAAATGCCAATGAATTCACACTGCCCCTTTAAGTAAAAGTTACAGTTTTTGAAAAACATTTAAGTATAAGTACACAAAAAATCAACTTTGTTACTGTAACAAGTAATTTGTTACCCTCGTGTACACATTTAATAAATTGTTCATAACACTATAACATCGTTGTAAGCAGATATTGTTATTATATTAAATGTTCATTAATATACAGTATTTGTCAACAATTGGCCTATAACTTCTCCTATGGAGACCTATTTTTTATTATTTCAACTGTGTTTTACTATATTGTTATTCATTATCTATTTATATTTCAACATTCACTTATGTATGCCCACAGGAGTTATAGTTTTTGACAAATACATTAATAAACACTTAAATCTGCTTACATTATAATGTGTCATAAAGAATCAAGTAACCGTTTATATACTGGTTATAAATGCTAAGTAGGGGACTTTAAAGTGTACTTACAAATGCACCATTTACTCCTGTTTAAAGCTGGTGTGCAGGACTTTTGTCTCCCCCTTCTGGCCGCGAGGGTAATTACAATAAATACTGTCAACACGTGCTTATGTCACAGGCTCTGGCTTAGCCTACTCCATCGTGACTGTTGCGGCTGTAAAACAGTGGATAAATTGTTTTGAGCATCACACAACCCCTGCGAAATGACTCATTTTACCATCAGAATTTGATCCATTCGGTCCAATAACATGGGAAGTCTAGAAGAACCGCATGATTAAATTATTTCATCCCTCTTCAAGTTAGCAGAGAGCTACCCGGCAGTTAGCCGCCTCGGCCGTTGGAAGTCTGCATTCATGTATTCATCAGGCCAGCGCAGGAGCGTCAAACCCGACACCAGATTAAAACTCTGATATATTGTGAAATACAGAGATTTATTTGGTGATGGGCTTAATCAGCATTGTATGAACTCGTTTGGCAGGGGCTTGAATGTAACGGACGTTCATTTATATGTAAAAGTTCTGCAGAGCAGGTTTAAGTATCGGCTAAAAACTACAATGTCTAGAAAAATGTTTAAGAAATTTCTCTGCCTTTTTTATATTAAACTACTTTATATATTTGATCCTACTGAAGACACAACCGTCATCAAAACAGTTCACAAAGGGTCTTGCATCTGAGTGCCACAGTCAGAGTGGGGAAGTCGGGAAAATATTGAGAGACAGACAAAATTTTTGGCTTTGGCCTCTTCATTTGATTTGCTAAGAATAAGAACGATATAGAATGATGCCAGCCTCATCTATCAGTGCAGAAGCAGAATGAAAGACCATGTTGCCATAGATATACTGTTACAAGAATGATATATTGCAGTGCAAGTAGTCAGCGGCAGTAGTTACATCTATCTTCCGGTGTGTGTGAGTGCGTGTGTGTGCGTGGGGGATATATATGCCTGTATCTGCAGTTGTGGCCAGGTTTTCGAATAACTGTGTTGCACTGAGGCGGATATACCCCGAGCTCTAGGTCTGTGGTTCTTCCTAGAAGGTTCTATGTGGCTATGTGCTTGTACAAGCCCCAACTTTTCACTCTGCAGAGCTACAAATTTCATGCAGTAAACTTAAGTCACGCATTTGAGGCCGCAGCTGCAAGACTAACAGGAAGATGTTGATTGGGTCACTTATGCACCCATTCAGATTTTAGAACAAGATCTGTGTGTATTTTAGAAAAAGCTGAGTGTTTGATGGCTTTAGTAATGCCATTTCTTGGTTGGTAGGAGGACAATTGAGATATGAAGATGACTTGCAAAGAACTTAAAGTTAAAATTTGTTTAAAAAAAAATCCTAAAAATTAGAGCAATGTAGTCTTAAATTTTCTAATGTAAAAAAACCCCCATCAATGACGTTTTGTTGTCTGACATTATGTGCAACTGTGCAACTTCCATTCATGCTTTTCTTTGAGGTTTCACTGTTCTAAAAATTTTCAATGACCCTAGCAGTCTGTTCATTCTCAGTACATGTCTAATTTTTGTTCACGTGACTCAGCCACCACTTCTCAGCCTCAACTTCCTCCCTATTTCCACTGAAGCAGGAAGCAGGAGATGAGAAAGTATCACACATCTGCAAAATGCAGCCCCCAGCTCTATTAATAGTGTCATTCAGTTTAGAAGAAAAAAATGTGACCGAACTTTTTATTCCTCTTATCAGTCTCTGTTGACTGCCTCAAAAAAAATTCCAGCGCGGGGTAATGTTTGGTCAGTTAGTATGTTTGCCTCATCAATCTAGGATTCCCCCTCATGCTGCAGTTATAAATAAAACCCCATTTGGATTGTGGGTAAAAAAATATTTCCCCTGTGACTAAATTAATGACTCATTTTTAGCCATTGCCTTTGCAGGATGTGGTTCTATAACTAGGTGGGGATATTGAGCATGAGTCACCTTATCAAATGTATTATTATTATTATTATTATAATCATCTATTTTTTATATTATATTAACTATAAGTTGATTACTGTTCAATTATTAGCACATAAAGTTGCAAACTACTTGAATGACTCTTTCCGAATTGACAATTTACAATAAGAAAAGGAGTGGTAAAATTCAGTAAGTTTTCATACAAAAAGAGTTTAAAGCCATGCCGGTAGCTCCCTGAGGCTGTACTTAGACACAGCAGTGCTTTGAGGTAAATGCTAACATCAGCATGCTAACATTTAACAGGTGCACCATCTTAGTTTGGCCTGTTGGCATGACAACATTTGCCAATTGGCATTAAACAGCTGCAGTACAGCTGAGGTTGATTGAAATGTAATTAGTTTTGCATATATTTGGTTACACACCAAAGTATTGGAGTAATTAATTAAAATGTTGACGTGATAATTGTGAAAGTTCAGGGCATCAACAAAGTCATTAGAAATATCCTCTAGGGACCATGAATATCTGTAGTTTGGCAAGCCATCCAATTATTAATAGATATTTTATTCTGAATCACAAAGGTCAACCTCATGGTGGGACTAGAGTGAAAAGCAGAAGTCAGTAAATAGGATTCATTCTCTGGGGACCCCGAGTGTACAAACTTTTATAGCAATCCATCGTGGACTGACCGAACAGGCCAACAGACATCGTTGTCCCAAAACAACAACTTGTATTTCCTGATAGGAATTTAAATTATTGAAGGCCCAACATGTGCGCTTACTGAAGTACTGGAAGCAAATGATCATAGCATCTGATACTGAAATCATCCAACCTTTCCTAGCAAAATAAATCCTGTCCAAAAGTCTATAAACCATAAAGTTGCTTGACTGCTGACTCAAAGTAACTTTTCAGGGGGCGCTTGAGCACATAAGCAGCGACCTGATCCACTCTTTAATAGTCCGTATTTGGCTATCAACATCCTTTCAAGATCATGGCTCTCATAATACCCGTACAGGCACGTGGACAGCATCTAAAAGCCCACGGTATCATTTCCTTGTACTCCCACAGAGAGTCCAAGCCAGCTAATAAAGATATCTAGGTGACACCGCACTCTTTTTGCTTACAAACATTCGCCTCAGACTCTTAAGATCCCGATAAGCACTCTGCAGTGCCTGAGGGGGGAACTGCAGCCAAAAGCTGTTGGAAAAATCTGGAGTTTAGGAAAGCACCTGGAACCATTCCACTCTCTTGCTAGGGGTCACTGAGTTTTGTCTGGAGGCCTTCCCTACTGTAGCTGTTAACAATGCTGCTGCTTTCCTGCAGGCTATGGCTGCACACACACTCAGAGCTCCCAATAGCGTCAGGGACAAATTTGGAAACCATGCTTAGTGTAAAGTGGCACAAAATGGCTGCTGTTATACCTCAGGTGGGTGCAGGGTTACTTGATGCAAGAGGGGAAGTGTTTGTTTTTTGTTTGTTTTTTCTATATTTTGGCAGGAGGGTGAGGGTTGTGTGTGGTGGTTAATATCAGTTGAAGTCAACCCGTTATCACTTCACACATGGAAGACATCTGCCTGGTTCAGTCCGGTGAAATATTTTTAACCATTGTTAAGGGTACCGCTGCATGAACGCACATTTACATGCATATACTGTATTATGTGTCCCTGGTGGATTGCCGTGGAAAGATTGTGTGATGTGGGTACACCAAAACGGGAGCAGGGAGACATGTCCTGCCAGATATGATTTCATGTCTTACGTAAGCCTAAGATGGGGGCAGAGAAGTATTAACCCTGTGTGTGTGAGAGTGTGTGTGAGAGAGTTAGCACCCCTTGAATGATGACTTTTACTTTGTGCTGCTGGCAGGTGAAACTACACTTTATAAATTGGGATTGATTTGTTTCTCTGTGTCTTTCTATGTACGTTATTACCATATAGTCTTAATGGATTTTTTTTGCTGTGTGTGCGCTCTAGGTGGTGACACTGTGGTACCGAGCCCCAGAGGTGCTGCTCCAGTCCAGTTACGCCACACCGGTGGACCTGTGGAGTGTCGGCTGCATCTTCGCTGAGATGTTTAGGAGAAGGTGAGAGCTGGAGAGAACACAGACCCTGCTGAAGTTATTCTTCATACTGTGTAAATAAGTAGTGGGATGACTGTCAGTGTTATTTAGTGCTGATTATTTATAAAGCAGGAGAGGAGGAAGAAGAAATGACATGTCGACACGTGGAGTTAAAAATCTGGCCCAAATGTCTCACATCAGCAACTCCAGCCACATTTGATACCAAACTCTTAAAACACCACTACTCTTGCCATTTTGTTTGATTAAAGTCAGTTTGATGCATTAAAGTTAGCCTAATCTCTATAAACTATAAACAGATATCTGCACATGAATGCAGAATCTGTAGGCAATGGGACAAGATTTTGGTACAGGAAGCTTTTTTTAAAAATATATCTGCATTCATATGCATATATCTGTTTATAGAGATTAGCCGAAATGTCATCTGGACCATCTCAAATTGCTAATCGGACTGTAAATGAGGACTGGCGCACAGAAGAGGAAGTCTTGGCCTGGATATCTGTTATCCGGATATCTGCTAAAATATTGGCCATTGCCCCCAAAGGCTAAATTGTCGCTGATGGCTTCCAAGATTGATGTTAGCTCTTTTCTGTTTGGGAGAGGCTTTTTATTTGCCCTAACCAATAAATGTAATTTACTTTGGAATTAGATTGGAGAAAAAAAAGTTGATTTAACAGTTGTTATTCTTCTAACAACCTGTATAGGGGTTTTTTTTCTATTGCTTTTCTAGATCTGGCACAGGACAATGGCGTTGCCATTTTTAATCATACCTGAAAGGTTCATATGGGCTCAATTGGTTTCCCAACCAGGGGGAACAAGAGTCAGTGAGCATAACACCAGACCTGTTTGAATCATAGAAAAAAAATCTGAGATATGGGCAGCAATTCAGAGGTCTGGAACTGGGTTACCACTATTCACACAAGTTAGGAGTATGCATGCATCCAAACTGAAGAGGGCACATGCTAGGCTGACAGTGAGCAAATGTCAACAGCTCGCACACTGCAGGGCTCCAATGTCCACTAGTGAACATTGTCACGTAAAAGTGAACTGAAGAAGAAAATGAAGTGCAAGAATTAAAGTAAAGAAGTGAAACTGTAGTATACACCATAGTAATAGTGTCAAACTGAGGTCAGGTTTACTCTCCATTATGTCACTAGTGTCACTGGTCAGGCTACAGTAATATGGATTAGGAGCCATTTGGGATAATGCAGTGCAAAACAGTCTCCTCTACAGATGGATTTACCACATTTACTGTTCAAACAGATTATAATCATTGATCTACAGGGATGTGTACATAATGTATAAATGTATATTCACATGCTCATATCCTTGTGACCAGGTCTCAACATGGAGATAGTATCACTAAAAGTCATCTGCTAACATTTCTTTCCCATGAAGTGGAGTTTTACTGTTTGCATGGATGCTTATACAGAGTATTTCAATGTGAAGAGATGTACAAGATCAATGGTTGATAAAGTCTTCTTCACCTGGTTTTCTTCATAATGTTGAGCTGTAGCTTGGGGTGCAAGACTGTTAGTGTTGCACCTGACTGTTGGGTTTTATGGCGACACCCTAAAAATTCCTCAACGTTACTTTTCTATGTGTTACGCTCCACAGAATCAGTTATTTGGGTGTTTCTTAAAATTGTCATCTTTTTCCTCAAATGACACCTGTCAGATGCGTTGTGAGCAGTGAGCAATCACATTTCAGTTGGCTTATCAAACCATTACAGTAATGACAGGCCGCTTGCTGTGGTTGCAGCATGCAAGTCAAGATTCTACTTCTTGGTATAGGTATTTGTCAGTTTGTGGTCTAACGAACTTCACACACTGGAGAGCCAAGCTAATAACGGACTGTTTTCTCTAAAACCGTTCAACTGCCTGCTTATGGAAGTGGAAAAAAAAGACTTTTCCAGGGCACGAGGATACATCTGTTCATCCTAGCATCAATCTATTGTTAATATTTATGTGATACTGTATGTATAGAATTATCTCTTATAATCAACAGAGAACTGGGGTCTTGCCAAGCTGTAGTGGTGTGTTCTGGAGTAGATAAGAACAGTCTTTCTGAAATGAGGCTGAGTGCCAGGAGGAGCAGCCCTGCCTGCAATTTATGCTTCCTTCCCCAACCGTCCTCACACCCCAACATGCGCACACACGCGCCACATACAACGGCCCACACTCTGCAAATGCAACTCAGTAGGAAAGTAGAGGCTCTACAGTAGTGGCAAAGGGTGACACGGGGTGAAGATATTGTGTAGAAGTGTGGTATGAAAATGAGTGATAAATTAGGGGGAAAAAAACTGAATTAACTAATGGAGAACCATGATGAATACAGATGCTACAGAGCAGAGGGGGTCTATTAATGGTTTCAGTATGATTATAATAGCGACTTGTGAAATAGCACTCTCCATTGCCATAGTTTGAACGACTTTCAAACTAATGAAAAAGCAAGGAAATTTTAACAAAGCGCAGTTTAATACAATAATAATACTAATACTAATATATAGACTCTCACTCAGTATTTTCCATGTACAACTCCTTAGGTAACCTCAGTTGTTCGGTGTGATATCGAGACAAAACAACTTCCTCTGTAAATTGTCCATCATTATTGCATCTGTGTGTTAGTGCAACTTGTGCACACGTGTTCCATCGAGTCATGTGTTCAAGCTTCATCTGGTAGCCTGCTATAAAAAATGATGACACGTGACAATTTTTCATCGTCCCAGACCAGATCTGTAATTTAAATGTTTTCACATACATTAAGATGGAAGAGTGAAGGACAGGGAGAGTTTTCATATTCTTGGTTTCCTGCTTTTAAAACAGGACTATGGATAATGCGTTACTGACATACAATATAGTATGTGAGCCAGGTATGTAAGGAAAACACTTGAACTGACATTTCACCACACAGTATGTTTCACATTTTGTGATCTTCATCATAGGTTACCCAGCATTAGATGATGACGTGATATATTTTCTCTCTGTAAAGTTTCAGTAAATCTTCTCAGGTAGTCAATGAGCAGTTTCTTGTTTTCCGCTATTTCATTCAACTGTATTGTTTTCTTTCTGAATTGTTGGATTAGACCTGAAATGATAAGTTGGTGAATCATTTTAACAGAAAGACTGACAATCATTTTAATCCTTCAGTCGCTTTTCAAGCAAAAATGCATTCATTCTCAAATTCCAGCTTCTCTTTTGTGGAGATTTTTTTTCTTATGTGATAGTAAACTGAATATCTATATCCAAAAAAGAAATTTGGTGCTATTTCCTTGGGCTTTAAGAAATTGTGATGGGCATTTCTCACTATTTTATCAAGCAAGAAAATAATCAGATGAATTGATAATGATAATAATCATTATTTGCAGCCCTACTTTGGATGTAAAGGCGTGATCTGAAATCCACCAGGATAAGCTTTGAAGAGTGTAAACAATACTTAACCTTAAACCTACTTGGCTCCAAATTATGGTTTTGACGTTTGTGAAGCTAGGTACAGAAAGATGTGATATGAGAGTGTCATTATGAATTGTAAAAATCCATTTAATTCATATCAGGAGTTGTGAATGGAGCCCTGTTGTTGCGTGAAGGATATTGATGTGCAACATTTCTCTGTTAATGTATTCAGTTAGGTTGCAAATAACACCTCAGTCAAGCCCTTGCTTCACTGAGTTGAATGGCAGTTGTAATGTTCTTTCTGCCATCCTTCTGGCAAGGTCAAGGTGGAAATGTTTAATGCTATTCAGACCACATACATTTGTTAACACAGCACAAACCTAAGGTATATTACATGGCTGTGTAACTGTTTTAATGCTGCACAAAAGAATTTGTGGCACATTTAAGTAAACATCTTACTGCCAAATGACCAAGAACCAATACAAATCAACAGTAACATTTATGTATTGTGCACATAAGAGGTTTGTCTCTGTTTCATAGTGTTCCTTTGAGCACACACAATCTGATGTTGACAATACTATCTTCCCTGAAAGCAGTGAGCTGTGTGTGTGTTGTCTAGGTTAGGGTACGTCTTCTCTCACCCTGACACAATAAGCTTTAAAAAGCTTTGGTGTGTATATGTGTGTTTTCACAATCTGGCACCTGTCCAATTCTGCCTGAAAGTGGAGGGTACTTTCAGGCATAGGCAGAGCACTTTGATGGCCATACACACACACACACACACACACACACACGCACACACACACACACACACACACACACACACACACACTTTCTCTCTCTCTCTCTCTCTCTCTGTGTGTTTGTCTCTCTCCCTGAAGGTGATTAAGATGGCTTTTTAAAAGGCCACCTGTTAGAGATTAAAGGGCACCTGGGAGAAGCAGTGAAAGAAAGCAAAAGAAAGAATGATTGAGAGGGAGTGCAGAACAAGAGAGGATGAGAACAACACTGTTTATTGGTTTGCAGGTTTGTTGAATTTGAAGATTATAATCATTGACAGCTCAGATACAATGAAGCTGACGTCCCCACTGGAGGTCATCACAATAGCTGAAAACCTAAAAAAAATTCACTTTTACATTTTGTACATATGTAAATCATTTTTTGAGGCAGCTGTGGTTCAGGAGGTAGAGAGGGTCGTCCGCTAATCAGAAGGTTGGGGGTTCAATCACCTACTTCTCCTGTCTGCATGCAGAAGTGTCCTTGGGCAAAATACTGAACCCCAAATTGCTCCCGATGGTTGCACCAGCACCCTGCATGGTAGCTTACCGCCATCAGTGTGTGAGCAGCAGAAACATTGTAAAGCGCTTTGGATAAAAGTGCTATATAAATGCAGCCATTTTAGAAATCACTTCTACACAGTTAGTCGTTGTTAAAGTAACAAGTCAATTAATTGATTGTAGTCTATTAACAGAAAATTAATGCCAAACATTTGCTGGTTCCAGTTACTCAAGTGTGATAATTTCCCTGTCAGGACTGTAAATGACATAACCCAAAAGTTTGGGTTTTTGTGTTGGTTTTTTCTGACATTTTAAGATGTGATCCCCGCTGAGCAGTGACAACCTTTTCTTATGACTCATGAACCTTGAAAGGTTTTCCCCCTCAAGCACCTTCTCTCCGCTTTCCACTTTCATCGTCAAACATGGCATTGTAAAAAAAACCTCCTGTAATGACTATGTACTGTAGCAAGTGTAGTTGGGAACCTGTAGTTCAAAGGAATTTGAGCAAATATCATACAAGTCTGCATCTGCATGGCTGGGATAGTGTCAGGGTGAGTCATGGATCAAGTGAATGGGGAAGAGAGAGCGCCTGCTTGTTGAAATTCCTCCAATCGAAAAAGGTTGAACGTGTTGTGTTAATGGTCCGGGAGGGGCCCCACATCCGTGTTGACTTTCTCACAGTTTGGAACTCAATTGATAAATCCCCAATGACACAACCTTGCACGTGCATGTGTGTATGTGCTTTACACAAACACACACGCACACTCATATAGACAGTAAACCCAACACAGACTTGCGTGACCAAACTGATGCAGGCTGAAATATAAAGAAGCCACATTCAAACATACTCTCTGTTTCTCTTTCTCCATTTCCCACCCAGACAGATTGACACTCACGTGCAACCACGCACGCACACACAGACACACAGACACACACACACACACACACACATTCCAGAGGTTGTCTCAGTGGAATGTGGGACAGAGCAGGGTTGGCACTAAAGGAAGCGTGACTCAGCTGCTTGTCCCAACCCAGTCTCAGTCCTTTCACTGCTACCCTTTAATGTGTGTGTGTGCATATGTACAGTATGTGCACATTAAAATCTCACAATGGGGAAAAAATAACTATGCGTGTGTGTGTGTACATTTCTACACTCCTTTTGTGTGTACTTGTTTGAGAATCTGTAAATGTGCATTTGCACTCAACTGTTGACTGTGTGTGCATGGCAGTGGCCAGCTCTATGTGAATCCAGTTATCCCCTTCCAACAAACCACTCCAGGTTTAAAAATGGACCTCTTGGAATTATCAGCCCTACTTGTTTTGGCACGATGACTTTGCTGTAGGTGAATTTTTTTCTTCTTTTGCAACAGTCAGAACTGGTTTGGTCTGATCTCAAATGGCTTTAAAACCTCAGCACAGTACTTTTCCTTTAAAGACTTGCATGTGGTCCTCTTTCATAGTCAGATGTTTAAAGAAGAGATGCAAGAGTAAAGAAACACTGAGACATCCATTGGCTAAGGGTGCCAGTTGTGAACAACTGAAACAAACTCTGTATCTCATTTCCACTTCCGAACTGAAGCATGTGACAGCATTTGCTGTCACTGTAAAAATGTGCAAAATATCCCTGTGTGACTAATTTCCCAATGCCTGAGTCTGTAGGAAAGTGTGGGTGTTCAGCTATGCAAAGCTTCCTGCAAGTGGGAAAAGACAGGGAGCACATGGTAGCTGGCCAGTCTCTGTTGACTTCATTTAAGTGGGGTGCACTTGAACTGTATTGAGGCCTAGATACAGAATGCATACAAGCACACCTACAGCATGTTACAATATCCTGCATTACATTGACATCTGCTGGTGACTGATCAGTTTAAATAAATACAATATGACACAAAGATAGTTGTTTCCTGTTTACTCTGGTGTATTTCACAGCATAATTTAAGGTAGTAACACATTTTGCAAAGTAATCGTGTTTAGCCCAGAAGGCTTGGCATTGTTAGTGTTAGAAGAAGGTCCTGTCTTTGACAACAACACCTCCTTATTTCCTTTGACGAACTTCAGCAGGAAGATCTAGTTCCCATACTTCTTTCTCTGTTAGAATAATCCAACTTTTCTTTCACACGCCTCTCCCTCCCACTTTCCTACACACATTCACACAGAGAGAGCAAAAGCAGACAGACACGCACACACACAAGGGATAAATAGGCTTTTTCTGTCCCGTGCGGCAGCCGGCAGGCTTGTGCTGATGATGACTACTGGAATTTGTGCGGGTGCCAGGGCAGGCATGGCCGCCCACGGGCATCCAAAGACAGCCCAAAGCCACAGGAACCACCAGCAGCCCTGCCGCCGCTCTCCTCCCTCCTTTTCACCCCTCATCCCTCCCTCCCTCCACTCTTCAGTGGTACTACCAACACTGCTTCACAATCCTGACTACATGAGATGGAGCTGCGAGTGTGTGGCTACTTCAAACGTTCACATCAGAGTCACACATTCCTCTCTGTCTTGAGCCAAAAGCTTATATCTTAGGGCTGGTTGTCCACAGTTTACAGTGCTCATATCCTAAGTAGGTCAATAACGACAGAATTAATGCTTTACACTTTAAACCAAAATGCATCACAACCACATCCTATATCTATGTATGGTTTTTATGCTGTGTAATTTGACAATTATGGCATTGACTCATGTAAATGTTTAAGCAGCAGCAAGTCACACTGTACGGTTTTTCTCTTTCCCAGACCTCTGTTTCGAGGAAACTCAGATGTTGATCAGCTGGGAAAAATTTTTGAGTGAGTATCATAGACTTTTTGTTTCCTGTTACCGCTACTGACATCCCATGTACAATATTTTCCTGAAAATTAATCCACAGCCTCCCTGCTTAAATTAAACTGCCCTGCCAGGGTGAATAACATCAGCACCATTTTGCATCCCAAGTGTGTGAAAGGCATGCACAAATCAGGATCATTTTTAGGTTAGATTTGAACCCTGGTGATGAGGCAGCACTAGTAGTTGATGACTAGTTGACGATGGTGAAGACACTGATGACTGTTATCACCCCACAGTGTTGTTGGGGTACCTTCAGCAGAGGACTGGCCCCAGGAGGTGGCCCTACCACAGAGTGCCTTCACCCCGCGGCCTCCTAAGCCAATAGAAGACTTGGTTCCAGACATGGACGAGCAAGGACGGGCCCTCTTATTGGTGGGTAGTATGAGCCTTTGTCTGTTTTTTTTTTGTGTGTGTTTCCTCAGTTTAAATCACACATTAACCGATCATTCTCTTGTCTCCATGCAGCAATTCCTTGCCTTCAACCCCTCCAGGAGGATATCTGCCTTCGCTGCGCTGAGCCACCCCTATTTTCAAAGTGTGGACAGCCACAGTAGAAGCGTGTACGCAGCCCAGCCTATCCCCAGCAACAAGCCCACTATGGAGGAGAGGACTGCCTGACTGTCCTCCTTCACCCTTAATCATCCCATACACTGTCTATAAAAAGTGTTCAGCCAACCCCTCCTCTGTGTTTTTTATGTTTAATTGTTGTTACAGCATTAAATCAAAGTGCATTAAGCTTTTTAGAATTTGTTGACATTAGATAACACTTACATGTCACAGTGAAAACACATCTGTATAAATTGATCAAATTGGTTGATTTAGTCACATCAAACCAAGGAACCTTCTTCTAGAGTCTCCCACATTCCTTTGGGCAAATGCAAGCCGAAATGTCATGTGAAATTTTTCAACAGTGGCTTTCTTTTTGCCAATCAGTCATAAAGCTGCAACTAGGAACACAAACAGGCAACTGTTGCTGGAGGCGCAGTATCTCCCATCTCAGTTAGTTGTCGTCCTTCAGTATCCACAGGTCATGCTGGCCCCCTCGTTTTTCGCACAGACATTCAGTTTTTGGATGACCTGCTATTGACAGACTTGACAGTTAGTCATAGTAAAGAAGGTTAATACTTATGACATTAATCATTTTGTGTTTTATATTTGTGCTTCACGTCAATCAGTTTGTAGAGAATTGTTTTCACTTGGACATTACAAAGAGTTTCTGATCATCCAAAAAGCTTAATCCACTGTCATTCAATGTTGTACATGAAAACAAAACATGAAAAAGCTCAAGGTGGGACTACTTTTTATGGTCAATGTACAAAGCCCTAGGAAAGTACTCAAAAAGAGAGGGTAAAAGTTGTGCCAGGAAAGAGGACACCGACACACTCGCCCCCCCCTGCAAAATGCACAAAAGCTATTCTCCTTCCATGAACTGATGGATTGTAATTGCTGCTTTTAGGTTGTGAAATGTTGATGATTGACTATGTTAACAATGCAAAGAGACTTCCATTGACTGGTGGATGAACTGTTGAGGCCATGTAGCAGAGGCCACTTCATGACCAGTGTTTAGCCCTACGACAGCCTCCTTAACTGGGGGACCGGACCGTACAGGATCTCACCTGGGTGGCCCTCATGGATCTCACCTGCCTTTTTGCTTAATGTGGGTGTGTGCGGTGTTGCAGATACACAGTACAAGCACGATCATGTAGCATGTGCACTGCCGCTGACATAAGCACGCTCATGTACATACCTACCTATTGAAACATTATTAGGCATCACTAGCCAGCCACTCACTGCCATGTCTGACTTATCATTCCGGTTTTACACATATTATATTACTGCCACCTTGAGGATGTCCTGAGTAACTGCAGACCAGTAGCGGGATTCTAATGGCTTCTGCAACTCTAAATAATTTGGGGTCAAGCACTCTTCAAGGAACTTATCATACTGGGCTGATACTGGTGCTGAGACGATGATGAAAGAGCCTTATAGAAATGTTCCTGCCACTCACTTGGTGTTAATACCGTACTTTTAGTCTGCCATCATTCTTTTATCATTATGAAATACAATTATTATTTACTATCCGAATGATACAGTAATGCACAGGCTTGCAATAGGTGGAAAAAGTCCCACCAGCACTATTCAACATGAATACATTTGGCACAGAATTGTGTCACCAATATTCTGTATTTAATTTTAATTTTATTGACTTATATGCTTGTTTTTATCAAGTTGTTACTTGATTTTTAAGATGCTGGGGCATACAATATTCTTACACCAATTACACCAACTCTTTAGATGATTATAGAATCTGTGTAAGGATCGTTTGACAATGTAAGGAATGTATAAAGGATAGGCATTGGTATTGTACAGTATATAGTGCTAAGTACAACCTGTAATGATAGAAAAATTTTGATACGTGCATCGTCAGCCCATAGATATGTCGTAAAAATGGATAGACGTAGAGTAGTGAGGGTCAGTGGAATGTCGTATGGCGAGAGTATTTTGTCTATTGAAAATGTTGGGCGGGTTCTGTGGGTGCTTAATGAATTTCATCTTCTTTGGATTGAGAGTGACTACGAATTTTACAGTGGTTTTCATAATGAAATGCACAAATATTTTGTGTACAGTTTTCGCTTCATGCTTCAGTCATGTCCCTTATGTTCAAGTTGAGTTTTTTTTTGTTTTGTTTTGTTTTGGTTTTTTTTTACCAGCAAGGAAAAAAGCAAGTTATGCAGAGTTGTATTTTTGTATGTAGTAGTTCTTGCAGAACAGTAAACATACTTAACACTGGTTTACTTTTTCTTAACAGGTAGTGCTGCTAGCACACACACACACACACCCTTTTGACTTTCTCAGGTTCTTGGTATGGACGTCCGAACCTTTCGGGCACAGTTTGCACATCTCTGGGCTACTAACTGACCACATCACAACTCCTTCAGGTTTTCTTTCAAGCTGTTCCATGATCATGTCATTGATCATAGTCTACTGTCATTCCTATTTATCAAATATATGTTACTGTAGTCATTACTGTCTGAAGATAACTGCCTGTAACTGTTTTGCCATGTAGGCAACTTTTAATTGCTAGATGGCAACACAATATAGATCCATGTATAAATGTCAGCTTGACTAAGCACTGTGTGAATTTTCTGTTTGATAATGACTCATATCTGGTGTCAGTGGTGCATACAATGCAATGAAAGCTCAAAATACTTTAGGTATAGAGGTTTACAATTATAATAATGACTGCTTTAGTCTCATTAAACTTGATACAATCACTGTATGCTTTTCTTTTGACCAGTTCGTAAAATACATTTCATTCTCATAAAACTGAAGTCCACTGTTGAGCTTTTAGAAGTTTCACTGTTTTGAAACCAACTTAGCTTGGTCCATCATATAATTCAAATTACACACCTGTTCCTGTGTCACATTTGTTTTTTAGCATATGTAATGGAGACTAGGAACAACACAATCATGGCATTATACTTATGTATGAATGCAGGCATTGGTGTCTTATTACTGTGTTGCACCAGTTGAATAAAAAGCAGCTTTTTATGAATGTTGTTTTGGACTCATTTATACCTGTGACTGATAAATTAACAAATTAACAAATGTTGATTTAATTTGTAATTAAACTTAGAAATGCAGTTTGCGCCACACTTTTCTTAACAATATGCTTCTACTTCATACCAGCACAAAGGATCAGATGAATGCATTTTTAGATACAAATGTAGTTGTCATTGAATTTGTGTTTTCAGTAAATAAACTGATGAAGAGCATGTGCACATGGCCTAGTACTAAGTGGTGTAAATATACATGGTAAATAATTCTCTCAAATGACGAATGCACCTTGGCAGAGGGTTGTATTATGACACACACTCAAGTATGACTGGTTGACTACATTTTGTGTGGCATCAAGACCAAAGTAACAACATAAGAATGAGGAAAAAAAACATCTACTATTCTTCATGTTTGCAAAAAAGGTCCATACTCATGACTCCAAAGAGTTTCTAGAGAGCTGATGTTAAGGTGCAGGAGCTTACTGAAGGCCCATGTTTAATTATCCTGGCTTGGGAGCCACACTATGGAAAGATACTGCTCTACACAGTGTCAACAAATGCACCTGAGAGACAGTACTGCTGAAACAAACAACAACCTCAGAGCCAGATGAGAGGGTGATACTCATACAGAAGATGGCAGTAAAGCAACTCCCAGCTGCCGTAGAACATCATAGATGAAGAAGGAGAGCCAGCATCTGAAGAAAAGTGCAAGGCTGATAATGATGTGCAGTTCATGCACATGCATGATGAACTCCATCATGTAATACAGTGCACGCTGAAAAAGTGAGAACAGGTGGGAAAATGTCACATACAGATGGTAAGTGAAACAGTGGAATCTACTAGGCCCGTGCTTATCACTCACTGACTCCTTCACTGTCTGTAGCCAACCATACAACAAGAAAATTCATGGAAAAACAGTGATTTCCTGCAAATATTTTGTGGGCATCACCAAACTAAATTAGAAGATCAGATGTTATTAAAGTTGTGGTGGATGCTGCAGAGGCTTGAGGAGAATTTAGGCCTAGAGGAACCACATAATTAGAGATTGATACCAGTCATTTGGGTAGGTGTTTTCAATGCTATTAAATAAAATACAATACAATGATGGAAACAGTGTAGAGGAATCTATGGATAGATATGGATTAGTATGCTTGAGTGATGGTAAAGGAAAAGGTTTTATATGAGATCAGAAGCATGGTGAACATTGGGCAAGAATGTGTCAGGAGAGGGAATCGGACACTAAGGCAACAATTGTTTAAACTTGAACTGATGATAACTCTGATGCTGTTAATCTACATTTCTTAATGGAGGAAATGAGCAAAGCTATGAAGAATGAGGGGAGAACAGCAGCTAGAAAAGATGGCTATGAGATATTTAAGAGATAAGATGATTCTGTAACATGAAATACTGGATTTTAGAAACACTTTTTGGAGAGAATGAACCTTTCCTGCCTCCTGGAAGCAAACAGTAGTGATCCCAATTCTAAAGCCAGGGAAAGATGCTTTGCAGTGTGTTTTATTTTCCAGATTAATGAAGAAGTGGAGAAGCTGGGAGTAGGAGAGGTATGGGTGCCCCCTTTAAAAGCTATACTGGTCAAGTATCTCACCATGAATACCAACATGAGAAGTGGATTTCAGTAGCCTATTTTAGAAAACATGTATGACATAGCAGTGCCTATGGAGACATGGTGACAGAAAGACCAACAATAATCTGTTTTGGCTGTGAGCTCAGCAGTGTTTATGGTGTGCCTGCACATGTTGGGGTCAAGGGAAAGTATGTTGAAATGAAAAGGACACTGAGGAGAGATGTAGACCTGAAAGTATGCTTTGGAAAAAATATGTAGAACAGCAAGATGGCAGAAAAAGAAGGGGCTCCACCACCACAAAAACAGTGTCAGGAATGCAATCTCACACTGACCAGTGGGAGGCAGCAGTGCGCCGCAATGCGTCTGCCGGAAATTAGAAGGAGTAAGAAGGAGAGGAAGCCGAAGAAGAGCAAAAAGCTGCAGAATAACCCATTTTGAAGCGGCTAGGTCAATGTTAGCAAGGTAACACTAATGATTGTTCATGCAGTTGGACATATTTCCCATTGCTAACTCGACATGGGGAAAAGAGACAATCGAGTGGTGAGTAATTTTACATATGCTTTGTATAAATCTGAGAAAGTAGCCAGTTAGCTGGGTTAAACATAAACAGAGCCTGAGGATAGCGCAGCAACTAGCGTTAGCATAGCTACGCTAGCTGATGCTAGGCCTTGACAGTGGCGATAGCGCAGCAACTAGCGTTAGCATAGATAGATACGCTAACTGATTCTAGTAGTTCTTATCACTTAAGCCACTCGTTAACAAATATATTTTTTGGAAATGCAACAGAATGTTTTTCAATCAATGTCAGATTGTGTAGGCTACAATTAGCTCCGGGAATGGTGTTATAGTTAACGTTAAAAGCTTGAGGCCAGCTCTAGCAACAAATGCTAACTCTAGCTCATAATATTTAGCTTTAGTTTAGACGTGGTGATGATGATGATGATGATGATACGCAGCGTTTTTTCGTTGCTGCAGTCTGTAGTCTGGATTTAGCCCTGAAACACTCGCAGAAACCTGTAAAGCTAATAATAATGGTTTATTTGTTTGTCTTGTTACTCTATGTGTTTAACGTTAGCCGAGTGCTATTGGTAAACATTAGCGCTTTGCTAATGCCAAGTGAAACGTGTTGTTGTTGTTGTTTTTCTTCTATATTTAGTCTATTTTTATGGCCAACAGAATTGCTTGCTGACAGTCTGGGCGGTATTAAGTTTGGTATTTTATTTGCCAGTTTATGTAGAACAGCTAACTACACCGTAATTTTACTATTTTCACTGAAGTTACTAAGTACAAGTCGCAAATGTTATGGTAATTGCATTTTTATGATTATTTTGGAGGTGTAGTATTTGATTATCTTTAATTGCTTTTCATCAATGTTATAACACGTCTCTCTACTTATAAAGCTGGCAAATGTGTTTATTTCAATAATCTCCATTACAAGTGCGTAAAATGGAAGATATTTTAAATTGTATCAAAGTGTTGTATACCTCACTGGCACGAATTATGCTTGTTCTCTAAGTAATAAATGAAAAACAATAAAACTGAAGTTTAAAAACCGTGTAAAATGTTTGTCCTGTATGATATTTCAGGCTTACATAAACCCCATTGCTGCTGCACGAGCCAGGGGACCGGTACAGAACGCCGGACCAAGCATACAGGATTATTTAAGTAGACCTCGACCAACATGGTGGGTACAGGACAGACCTTCCCAGACACCTACACTGACATGTTACAAAGATGTAATTAAGGAAAAGTGAAATCACTTTCAAGAGAGAGGATACTTCTTAAGACAAATTGTTTTTCAGCATTGTGACCTGCATGTGTGTCTAGTTTGTGCCAAAGGGACTGACATTTTTTCATATTGCTAGACAGAAATTGGGTTTTTCTGAAGTTTGATGATGTAATAACACACATCCTCATTAACTCAGCATAACAGACTCATAGGTACATGATTCCTTAGGTTTTCCATTCATAGAGTGAGGTAGTTTTGTTCAAATTTAATGTCACTGCATCAAAAATGTGAGTTTTCATTCAGCTTGTCTTGCAGAACGTAAAATTCTTGTTTGTGGCAGGGATTAGCTGATTTAGAAAGATATGAATGGATGTGAACAGGGTATTTTCTTGCTTATCCCTTTACTCCAATTGGATTTTGAGTGGATACCTTAAATCAATCAATCCAGATCTTACCACATCTGAGATAGCTCTGATAACTGAGAATTCTTCAGTAAAATTAGCTCTAATCTTAGCCACAAGGGGGCACAATTAATTCATTATGTGCCACAATCCAGTATGAAAGTATCTTTTGCATGGATGCAAGAGCTCCATCGACAGACAGATTTCTGTCAGAAGTGAATTGTTCTGTCCTAGTCTGTTTATTTTGACCACTAAGGCAAAAAAAATTTTACTCTGCCATCGCATTTCCGCTTTTCGCTTTGTATACAGTTAAACAGCAGGGGAAAGAGACGCTCGTTGTTCCAGACATCAACGCTTGTTCCGGCTTCCCGCAGTTGTATATGCATCGATATACAATTATGTTTACATAATACAATTTAATTCTTACAAGAATAAAACAGAGGATTGTGTTTATATAACACAATTTCACTCTTGCAATAATAAAAGGAAGGAATAGTAAAGAGTATATTTTTGTGCCTCTTTATTTTAAAATGGGCAAAATCATAATCTCCTTGGCAGAAGTAACTATATAAAATGAATGATAAACAAAAGTAGAACGTGGTTGCTCAACAACTATGCTAAAACAGACTTACGGCTGCTGACCTGTCGTTAAAACAAACCAGGAAATCTGGCCTTGCCCTAGTTGACAGCTAGTCTTTCAACTGCCAACAGAGTGCCACAGGCTGCCAGTGCCACTAGGAGGATCCTGGCCTCTCTCAGCATGGCAAGTTTCTTCAATAATATATTTTTTAAAAAGCAGTTGTTTATTAATGAAAAAGAACCAATAAGAGTTTTAACAAAGAACCAAATCGACAAGAGTAATGATTGTCAGTGTGCAGTCACATATGTTAATATGAAAGTGACAAGAATTTTAACTTTTTTCATTTATTGACTTATGTAGATTCTGGTTGACTTTAAAGTTGACAGATAAGTACAGATATTTGTATTATTTTTATTCTAAGATATAGTTGGATAGTTAAAATAAGTTGGACTACAAGTTTTTTGGTTCAGTAAGGAGAGAAATAGGACTCCTTCATCACTAGTAGCATACTTTTTGGAGGTTAAATGTTTTATTTTATACGTTTGATGCATAAATTGGTGCCTTTGCCAGGGATAAAAATGATGGCCAGAAGGCACCAAATTACACCATTGGAGGGGGGAAAAAAATTCCAGGGAGACCCCCCCCTCCCCAGGTGACTTTGTATGACAACCTGGACACCAGCA
Source organism: Thunnus albacares (assembly GCF_914725855.1). Taxonomy (NCBI): domain Eukaryota; kingdom Metazoa; phylum Chordata; class Actinopteri; order Scombriformes; family Scombridae; genus Thunnus; species Thunnus albacares. The sequence continues at coordinate 11,753,857 of NC_058124.1, forward strand.
AAAAAAAAGTTCAGTTGAAAATTTTTTTATCATCAGCACGGGTGCTTCTGCATCATGTAAAGAGAAAGGTGTTGTCACTGTCTCCTTTTCTGGCACAGCAGTAGTAGTTAAATGACTTAATTGAATTGTAGTTAATATGCATTTAGAGAACAGGTAAGAATCTTGATCAACTGAAGAAAGTGAAGAAAAACACAATTAAACCCAAATCTCCAGAATGGTTGTGCTTCATTTTGAGTGGACCTGATCCTCCCACATATCTGCTGACAAAAGTGATGGATTTACATCATAACTTGTCTTACTAAATATTTTTCTTGTGTTTTGATCAGGGAAGAGCTAAAGGAGCAGTTGGAGAAGAAGAAGAAAGGGTCTCGAGCCCTGGCTGACTTTGAGGACAAAATGAACGAGGTGTGTTTGTAGTATGTAGACTGATGTATTGACCCATGATGATCACCCGTCAGCACCTGCTGTGAGTGTCAAGAGGGATTTGGCAAGGCAAAAAATTCTGTATAGTACCTAATACAGATGTTGCCAAACTTATTGGTACTCTTGCATTTTATTGAAATAATGCACCAATAATGCATGTTTTCCCTGAACAGTGTTGAAATTAAAATATCTTCCATTATTAATGCATGTCTATGTTTGGTTTGCAGTGGAAGGAAACCAAAAAGTTGTGAAAATAACTTGATTCATGTCTGTCCTACAAAAACGTTCTAAAATAGCAGTCAGATTCAACTTAATATCAACTTAATACCTTTTTTTTTTTTTTTTAAAAAAAGATGGAAGGGTACCAATATTTTTGGCCATGTCTATATATTATGTTTTAAGTTTACTACAAGACTGTTTTGTATTTAGTTGAAAGTGTAGCTGCATCTGGGGAACAATAAGCAATACAGTAGAAGGGCTCAAATACTAAAATTGTACAAATATTTACTGTTTTCAGAAATGGAGGAAAGAACTGGCCAAAAACCGAGAAAAATTATTAGGTGGAAGTGACAAAGAGAAAGACAAAAAGGCAACGGACAAAGAGAAAGAAAAAGAGGAGAAGAAAGAGAAAAAAGAGGTACGGTATTCTCCATTCATCAGACTTTACAAGTATCTCTATTTTAAAGTTCATCATTTCTCACTTTGGCTTTTCATTTGTCTTTAGAAAAAAAAGAAAGAGAAGAAGAAATCCAACAGGGTGAGGAGAGACCTCCAGTATTTTGATGGCCGACTGTGCCACAGTACTGCTTTACACACATACGTGCACACACTGTTGTTCTTTGAGCGAGTCTCTTTTTGAATTTTAATGTAGTGTTCCACTTTTCCAACAAGCAAATAACCTCAAGTCTAATGAACCCTGCTTTCATTGTGTTTTGGTCAAGCATTCTTCATCTTCTTCCCCCTCCTCATCGAGTTCTGATTCCTCCAGCAGCTCCTCCTCAGAATCTGAAGACGAGGTAAGTCACTACAGACTTAAATAGTAAAATTTCTTTCCAAATTACTAAACATAAACATTTTGTGTTTACTCTAAAAAAAGAAAAAAAAAAAGGGTACCAGGGTTTTAATAAAGATCAGTGGGATGTTGTTGATAATTGGAGCAAATTGGTTGACAATTAACAACTGGTCAGAAAAAATTGGACTATATACAGTTTTAATCCTGAAAACCAGCTCCATAACTCCCTTAAATTGTTGTACATATAATGCAGCATTACACTATTTGACTGCATTTCTATTTGTGTGTGCAGGATGAAAAGAAGAGTGTGAAGAAAAAGCGGAAAAGAAAGAAGTCATCAGCCAGGAGAGCATCAGACAGCTCAGAAGCAGAATCCGATGCAGAAATCAAGGTTTTTATGTCTCTTTTTTTTGACAGCACAGTTTGATTCTCTTTTTCAGTATACTTTATTGGAAACAGGCTCTAAAAATGTGTCATCAAACAATATTGCTATAAAATTACTTATAAATTAGTCAATCTAAATGTTCTTGTTTTATTTTCCAAGAAGAAGAAGAAACGAATCAAGGAAGAAGGAGATAAAGATAAGGTAATTTACTCTCATTGAGTATTTCTTGAGCTGTGTTTATGCAGGTCAAGTTGAGTCAAACAGTTTTTCGTTCAGGTGTTATAAAGCATTTATAAATGTGCTGTAAATCTTGTGTCCCTCAGGAGGAAAAGAGCCGTAGAAGAAAAAGGAAGTCTGAGCGGAGTTATAAAGACTCATCTTCAGAGTCGTCTGCTGACTCTGAGGGAGAAGAGGTAATAAGCATTATTACATTGTTTCAGATGAAGAAAATTCTGAAAGCTTCTTATTTAACCCATAAAATTTAATTTACTAAAAGTTTGTCAATTGTCCCACTTGAATGAATATGAATAGACTTGATAATTAATCCATCACCTTCTCTCTCCCTCTTTGTTCCTTTTACTTCTTTGTTACTCCTATTTAAATTTTCGAGGGTAAAAATCAAGTATCGCAGCAAGTATTTTTTGCTGTTGACATCAAAATGTACTAACGTTTTTTAGTCTTGCTTTAGTCTATCTTTTTAGCCATTTTTGTTTGACCTTTCACCGATCAAGCATTTTATAAGAAAGCTCTGTGACTGTCAGCAAATCGTTGAGTTCTCCCACGTAATGCAATATGTCCTTATTTTATTTCAAAATTTAATCAGAGGATAAACCCCTTGAGATGCACCATCTTGTTTTTGAGGGGGTCTTCAAGCACAGAAAATAATAGTTACAACATTTAAACAAAGCAAAATACATTAGTAATGACAATTATCATTGATTTAAATAATACAATAACATGAAACAATCAACATGGTAACATCAACATGAAGGGTAACATACACAGAAGGGTTCTCACACCATCCCAAAGCCCACCTGCCACATCTGTTACACAAGTCATCTGCACAAAGAGTGAACAAGAAATGAAATAAATGAATAGATAAAATATCATGTCAAAGTATTGAGTCTACTTATAAACAAAAATGAGGGTACATACAATCAAAAATAAGAACAAGTAGATTTAAGGTAGACAAGCGAAGAAGTTTTGAAGTCAAAAAGTTAAAATTGTGTCTCCCAATATCTTTAAAGACTCCAGGCACTGTGTGTCTGAGTGAATATGATGATGAAATTTGGTTTGGTGTAGAATCCCTTGGTAAGCACAAGATTATTATGAATCAATGCTGTTACATGGAATTCATTTTTAGGAGTGGGAGTTACTCACGTCTTCCCTCTTTAATTGCTTTAATTTTGACTTTTCCCTCCCATAGGCTGAAGCCAAGAAGAAGAAGAGAAGTAGCGAGGAAAAGGAGAAAATCACAGTGAGCATTTTTCTTAAATGACGGTCCAACTTACTGAGAACAAATGAAATTTCAGTTAATTCATTTCAATTCAAAATGTATTTCTATAGAGATGTTAAGTCTAATAAAGAAAAACATGTACAGCGACACCTTCTAACAAACCAGTACTGTGAATTCATCTGTAGAATTACTGTTGAAGTGAAAAAACACCCTATTTGGAAAAGCTTGCAGTGCTTAACATGAATGTTTTATGTACACAGGACAAATCCAAGAAGAAGAGGAAAAAGAAGCACAAGAAACATGGCAGAAAAAAGAAAAAGAAGGCAGCATCTCAGTCAGACTCAGAGCTCGACTAACAACCGTTGCTTTACGGTTCTCTCATGACAGTTCACAAGTAGTGTTATTTTTGCCTTTGACTACCAAAAACTTCTCCCATCCAGCTTTGGTCATCACACTTGAACAAGGAGACCTACAGACTTGTAATGCTGGGGTTCTGTGATTTGAAATGAAAACGAGGGAAGCACCCATCCCTCTTAAGTGGCAACTACCGGTACATATCTTTTGTTTTTTATCACCATGCTTTTTGTAGATAGTTGTTTGAGTTACACTCAACGACAGGACTGAAGTGAATTCCACAACTTTTGTTGTTTTTTTTTCCCCCTCATCTCAGAGATTTCAGTGTGACTGGCACTCACTGTCACCTTCAGTATGCTGGCCCTCTAGGAGTTCCTCTCTGCTTCATACCTGACATCTTGCATTTCTAGTTGCTGGATGAGGCTGTTATGCTAGTGCCTGTGTGATGCATGTAGACCAGATGACCTGATGTCTCGCCAGCCTCATATTGAAGTTGGACTTGTGATAAGAAATGTGAGCTATACAGTCAACATTTATACAAGGGATAATTGTTCAGTTCGATGAATTGTTACACAGCAGTGTAAATGTATAATCAATGGGAATTCATTAATAAAGTATTGTTTTAGCCTTTATTGTGTTAACTTGGGTACAAACTTTTACTGTGTGCTGTTTTTTTCCCCTTTATTTTTGGGGTGTATATATTGGCAGAACTGGGCAGTTTTCCTAAACCACACTATGACATAGCCCATGGGAAGCAGAGGCATCAAATGGTTCAGGATGAGATCCAAGCTGAGGTGGAGGAAGAACGCCACAGCAAGATGGTCAGTATGTACAAACCAGGCACCTGATCAGAGCTTTGGAGAGCCGAACCATTGCACATCAAGTTTCTCATCCAATTAGTCTACAACATTCTCCCAAGCCCAGCCAACCTGCATAGCTGGGGCATGGCAAGTACTCCAGCATGCCGACTGTGCCAGAAGAGAGGCACCTTGGAGCACATCTTGAGTTGCTGCCCAAAAGCGTTGGGGGAAGGACAATACCACTGGTAGTTCTAAGGTCTGTGGCAGACGCAATTAGCACAGCGATGCAAAACAGCAAGAATCAGTGTGCCCCCAAACAGTCCATTACCTTTATCAGAGCTGGGTAAAGCATCAGCCTAGCTCCTCAGGAGGGCGTCTGTCACTGCACAGGACTGGCAGCTCCAAATCGACCTAGGAAGGCAGTTCAGGTTCCCAGAAAACATTGCAACTACTTCCCTCCACCTAGACATGGTGTTAACATTGGAGTCTACAAAGCAAGTGGTCCTGCTGGAACTTACTGTCCCCTGGGAAGACCGGATCGAAGAAGCCAGCAAGTGCAAAAAGGGCGAAATACGCTGATCTTGTCTCAGAGTGCTGGAGCAATGGCTGGAGAGCCCGCTGTGAGACAGTTGAAGTTGGGTGCCGGGGCTCTGCTGGCCATTCATTACAGCGAGCTGTCAAACTCCTTGGAGTAAGAGGACTGCAGTGCAGAGGAGCCACAAAGAACATTCTGGCCTTGCAGTGGCTGTGGATCCGGAAGGGGGATCCGTGGTTTAGGGCACCATTTGGACACAGGTTGGGGATTGATCATCTCTAGGTGAGGGTGTCTGATGAATAAAAACCCTAAACACCCTATGACCTTGGGTTCATCACTGATGTGTCCAAATAGCACCAGAAGGAGTATTATAGAACTGACATGCAAACGTTTGGGCACATCTTGACAACACAGCCTCTTAAGGATATGGATAGTGTGGTTGAAAAAGTGATTTAAATACGTTTAATTAAAGATGACATTTTTCATGAAAAGAAATGGTGGGCTTCGTATTTGAGAACAAAGCATCTTCAAAGAGCTTTAGATTTCATATGATATGACATAAGAGTAATTGTCTGTCTTTGCAAACATGTGTACTCGCACTTCAATTGGTACTCAAATGGTTAAGGAGTAGAAAGCAAGGCTGGAGATAAGTCTAACCATCAAGTACCACAAACAAATATATAGTCATAATTCCTAGAGAGAGAGAGAGTAGGTGCGTGTGCGTGTGTGTGTGTCCACTACGCGGCCTCAGCCAGTCTTAGACTGGATTCATCCTCCTGAGAAACGGTGAACCAAAGCTGTTTCACTGAACCTACTGCAACAGTTCTCATCTGGCTGTTACTCTGGTGACCCGAGGATCACTGAGTCTGCTTCGCTTTGCTCGGCGCTTTCCGGGAAGTTCCTCATCATCAGCACTTCATCACCATGGAAACAATAGGAAAACCATCTACCAAGCTTCTGTCTCAGAGTTGATGCAATTTTTATTGGCTGTAGTTAGAGTCTTGACCTTCATTGCGTTTTTGACTCGTTTTTGATAACATTGATTTACTAATTCATTCATTCTGTCGGCAATAAATTGTTGAATTAATTCACCGATTCATTCATGCATCCATCCATCTATTCATTCATTCATTCATTCACTCATTCATTTTAATTGTATATATGTACATATGCTTAGTGTTTCCCTATTCATCCCTTTTCATTGGTAGTTCAATAAATATATTGATTTATAACCAAGTTGTTGTATCTGTGTATTCATTTATATCAGAGATGGAGGTCACTGTATTCAGAGGTCATGGCTTTCAGATATAAGACTGATTAATTCGATTAAATTATTTTTCCTCCTAATTAATTAATTATCAATTAATTAATCAGTGGAGGTGGTGCCCCTATCAACTTAACGAGTACATAATATTAATTTCAAGTGTAGTGTTATTCCTACATGACTAAACATAAAAAACATTTTGTGACCCTACACACCTCACTCCAACCCTGAAAGACTAAACTAAATTGAAGGGATATCTTGATCCCAGAATCCCTGAATCGTTCTGATTGTATATTCTCAATTAGATCTTTATTGTTTTTTCCAACACAATACAGCTCCACAGTCTGCACTTGGCTTAAAGTAAGCTTGAATATAAATGAATGTAGACAATTCAGTTTAAATAAGGCCAGTTTGACAGCTCTGCATTAAGAAAACATAAACTGTATAACAGCTTTACCTTTGATGGATTTGCATAGAGTCTTAAAGTATTGTATAATTAATAGGTTAACTCTAAAATATGTATTATCAAACAATATTGCCATAAAATTACTTATAGATTATTCAATCTGAATGTTCTTGTTTTATTTTCCGAGAAGACGAAAAGAATCAAGGAAGAAGGAGATAAAGATAAGCTAATTTACTGTAAGTCATTAGCAGAAACTTTTTCATGTTATCAATTAGGCTGACCTCGTCAATACTTCCACAAATATGAGATGCAGTTAAATATAAAGTTGCTGCAAGCTATTTCTTGTGCTGTGTCTATGCAGGTCAAGTTGAGTCAAACAGTTTTGAGTTCAGGGGCCAGACGCATAAAACTCTGTGTAGATTCATGAATATAACTGTGTGTACGCGCAAAGCCAGAATAAAATATACGTATTCTTTTCGTCAGATTTATAAAGCTGTGCGTACGCATGGTTCTGTTTTATAAATCTCAGTCATTGAAAAACTGGACACACGTGCACGAGCCTAATTTCCACTCCCACAATGAGCCACAAATGAAGGAAGACACGCACTGATCCAGCTGTTTTCGTATCAGTTCGCCGCCTGTTCCACCAGTCTGTATAGCTGTCAAACGGGAAAGAGGAAATGCCGTTTACCGATTGTGTTGCACCGGCGAGGTTGTCCAACAGCAGAACAGCTGTCACTACGCACGACCATTACGCACGGCTTTATATCGTCCAAATCATGAATTCATCACACGGACCTGTAAACCATCATCAGCAGTGATATCTCAGAAATGTAATCAGTGATTAGTTTGTAGCGCTCATATCTAAACCGACTTTACAAGGTGTGACAAAACTAAGGATAAAATAAAAAGAATATTATGAGCAAAATAAAATGTTGACTCCTATGTAAACTAAATGAATGGTTAAACTAATCACACAAATGTAATTAATCAATGTTATGTTCATAAATGTGCCTTTGATTGGCATTTTACAAATCTCTGTGTAAACGCAAAAAAAAAAAAAAAACCTGACAAAATGTTTTGCTGAAAGATTCCGTCTCTCACCTCATATTTCATCTCCACCTCATCAAATCACCCTCAGATCGCTTCAGGACAACATGAAGCGTGAGGTGTGTTTATAAGCGGGAAATGGCGTATGTGCGGTTTTTGAGTGTACGCATCATTTATGCATCACGTCCCAGGTGTTATAAAGCATTTATAAATGTGCTGTAAATCTTGTGTCCCTCAGGAGGAAAAGAGCCGTAGAAGAAAAAGGAAGTCTGAGCGGAGTTATAAAGACTCATCTTCAGAGTCGTCTGCTGACTCTGAGGGAGAAGAGGTAATAAGCATTATTACATTGTTTCAGATGAAGAAAATTCTGAAAGCTTCTTATTTAACCCATAAAATTTAATTTACTAAAAGTTTGTCAATTGTCCCACTTGAATGAATATGAATAGACCTGATAATTAATCCATCACCGTCTTTCTCGCTCTTTGTTCCTTTTACTTCTTTGTTACTCTTATTTAAATTTTCGAGGGTAAAAATCAAGTATCGCAGCAAGTATTTTTTGTTGTTGACATCAAAATGTACTAACGTTTATAGTCTTGCTTTAGTCTATCGTTTTAGCCATTTTTGTTTGACCTTTAGCCGATCAAGCATGTTGTAAGAAAACCCTGTGACTGTCAGCAAATCGTTGAGTTCTCCCACGTAATGCAGTATGTCCTTATTTTATTTCAAAATTTAATTAGAGGATAAACCCCTTGAGATGCACCATCTCGTCAAGCACAGAAAATAAAAGTTATAGTAACTAACTGATGAAAAAAACTACTCCATCTGTCTTTTGGTACAGATTTGTGGTGATGTGTGTTCATGTCGTGACGCTCTGAACCAACCAGACATTTCCTGAAGAAAAGCTTTCCGTTTGTTGAGCGGTCGTTATCACGTTTAACTGTGATTGGCACAACGGTTTTAACTGGATGAGAAAGTATTTCACATTTATTTAATCACCACGCCCACCGATCTATGTTCACCTTCGTTGCGCTGCTGCACATACATGAAACAAAGTAGCAGGTGCGCATAGAGACGCCCATATAGTCGGTGCGCCTAAGACATACCACCTTGCGCTTGTCGTTGCACTTGCGCGGTTAAAACAAGGCCCCCTGTGCCCACTATGTGGTGTTAGAGAACACCCACTTATTATACGTTATGTTGCAGTATAGTATATCATGTGTACACCACACCATGTGAATTTTAAGTAAGTTGATGATGTTTGTCACATAAGGCTGATTTCCTGTTGTCAGCAGGTGGTGCTATGACTATGACTCAATATGAGCAGGTAGATGTCCTCAGGCCTGGACTCTTATCGAACTTGTGAAATTTGGAGCAGATCGGACAATATAAAGTCAAGTTACAACAGTTTCCTCTTTCATGGCGAAACATGCAAGTCTTCCGCATCGCCATGGCAACACTGTTCCATGGAAACTCAAAACCGCAATTTTGCATTGCACTTGTTTGTGTAGGTGAAATGAATGTTGCATCAATTACGAAAGAAGAACTAGAAAAGGTTATCTGAAGTATACGGTGACCCCGATCCTAAGAAGTGATCGTTGGAAAAGGGGGGCTAAATGCAAGAACTAGAGACTTTACAAGACAGGCATGACTCCATATATGGGATTATTATTGATTATCTTGCAGGAACAGGTGTCTGCAGACAGTGAAGTGTGACTACACACAAGGTGCTTGTGTTGACAGTTGTGTTGGGCACAGGATGAAAGTATAAAGTGTTTGTATGAGCTGTTGAAGATGCTCCTCTTGCTGCAGAGCTCGGAGAGCCTGTATGCATATGCTTTAGTGATTTATTAAAGGCAGTTGGACGGTAGGAAAAATACTGTGTCTCTGGTATTTAATTACCTTTGTCACCTAACTAGACAGGCTGACATTTCAGCTGCAACAGTCAGTGGACCTGTTGAATCCTCTGGGAGGAGTTTTGAAAAATTCCATAAATGTAAATTGCCTAAAATGGTGTGTTATCATATGACCTATGACATCATCATTTGAGTTATCGACTATTCCTTCACAATTTAGTATCACATTAGTCTGAGGGTTATATCAACCAAATGTCAAACGAATGTAATAAACCCTCTAGGAGGAGTTTGAAAAAGTTTGCATAAAATACAAGAAAAACACACAAAATTCAAAATGGCCGACGTCCGGTTGGGCAAAGCCCAATCGCTCTATATTCTTGCAAAATTCACGGGTTCTGATGTGTGTGCCCAGTTTTGTGAGCTTTCAAACACCCCTAGCACCTCAAAAACAGCTTCCTGTTTCATGGAAAATGATGCATCACAATGGCAACAGCATTTGATGAAAACTCAAAACCTTTGCAATTTTGCATTGCGAGGGTCTTGAGATTTTGTTGACCAAAGTTGAGGTGATATGGAGGAAAAAAATAATATTAGAAGTGTACTGTTGTATAAATTACTATATTGTTGTATTTATTCTTTGATGATTGTTAATCCAGTGTAGAAGTGTGTTCAACTGATCAGTTTTGTCTTTAAGGAACATGATGCATTCTTGACCCTGTCCATTGACCTCTTAAATGTTGTAATCACATCGTTCTGTTTTAAGCAATATCTTACCAACAAGGTGCAATATGCAACTTGTTTGTGTGGTGGAATGAATGTCAAGTCAATTAGGAAAGAAGAAATAGAAAGGGCTATCTGAAGTGCATGATACACAGTGACCCCGATTCTAAGAAGTGATCATTGGAAAAGGGGGGCTAAATGCAAAAGCTGGAAACTGTACAAGACAAGCATGACTCCATATATGGGATTATTATTGATTATCTTGCAGGAACAGGTGTCTGCAGACAGTGAAGTGTGACTACACACAAGGTGCTTGTGTTGACAGTTGTGTTGGGCACAGGATGAAAGTATAAAGTGTTTGTATGAGCTGTTGAAGATGCTCCTCTTGCTGCAGAGCTCGGAGAGCCTGTATGCATATGCTTTAGTGATTTATTAAAGGCAGTTGGACGGTAGGAAAAATACTGTGTCTCTGGTATTTAATTACCTTTGTCACCTAACTAGACAGGCTGACATTTCAGCTGCAACAGTCAGTGGACCTGTTGAATCCTCTGGGAGGAGTTTTGAAAAATTCCATAAATGTAAATTGCCTAAAATGGTGTGTTATCATATGACCTATGACATCATCATTTGAGTTATCGACTATTCCTTCACAATTTAGTATCACATTAGTCTGAGGGTTATATCAACCAAATGTCAAATGAATGTAATAAACCCTCTAGGAGGAGTTTGAAAAAGTTTGCATAAAATACAAGAAAAACACACAAAATTCAAAATGACCGACGTCCGGTCTGGCAAAGCCCAATCGCTCTATATTCTTGCAAAATTCACGGGTTCTGATGTGTGCGCCCAGTTTTGTGAGCTTTCAAACACCCCTAGCACCTCAAAAACAGCTTCCTGTTTCATGGCAAATGATGCGTCACAATAGCAACAGCATTTGATGAAAACTCAAAACCTTTGCAATTTTGCATTGCGAGGGTCTTGAGATTTTGTTGACCAAAGTTGAGGTGATATGGAGGAAAAAAATAATATTAGAAGTGTACTGTTGTATAAATTACTATATTGTTGTATTTATTCTTTGATGATTGTTAATCCAGTGTAGAAGTGTGTCCAACTGATCAGTTTTGTCTTTAAGGAACATGATGCATTCTTGACCCTGTCTATTGACCTCTTAAATGTTGTAATCACATCGTTCTGTTTTAAGCAATATCTTACCAACAAGGTGCAATATGCAACTTGTTTGTGTGGTGAAATGAATGTCAAGTCAATTAGGAAAGAAGAAATAGAAAGGGCTATCTGAAGTGCATGATACACAGTGACCCCGATTCTAAGAAGTGATCATTGGAAAAGGGGGGCTAAATGCAAAAGCTGGAAACTGTACAAGACAAGCATGACTCCATATATGGGATTATTATTGATTATCTTGCAGGAACAGGTGTCTGCAGACAGTGAAGTGTGACTACACACAAGGTGCTTGTGTTGACAGTTGTGTTGGGCACAGGATGAAAGTATAAAGTGTTTGTATGAGCTGTTGAAGATGCTCCTCTTGCTGCAGAGCTCAGAGAGCCTGTATGCATATGCTTTAGTGATTTATTAAAGGCAGTTGGACGGTAGGAAAAATACCGTGTCTCTGGTATTTATCCGACCTTGTGCGCATCAGATGGAGTGGCGGCCTTGGTATCGCTACTGGAGTTCAGTTGACACGGCTCTGAAATGTCATTCTTATCGGACACTGTGTGAATGCATAAAATCTTATTTCCTAGTTGAAATTTGGTCTTAGATGTCTCAGAATCATGTCCTTTTGTGACACAATGTCCGCTGCTGCTTTGGTGATTTTATCAACAGGATCAAACTAAATACTTGCTGCAGAAGTGCGGCAACAATGTATTATTCATTGTTGAGTTGTCGTTATCACGTTTAATTGTGATTAACACTGTTAACTGTTTCAGAGCTTTGAGACCAGTGATGTGATTGGCTAGGAGAGTATTTCACATATATTTAATCACTACACCCACTTTTCTATACTCACCTTCACCCAGCCCTTTTACACATTTCACTGCTGCACATAAATGAAACAAAATAGCAGGTGCGCATAGAGATGCCCATATAGTCCGTGCGCCTAATACTTACCACCTTGCACTTGTCGTTGCACTTGCACGGTTAAAATAGGGGCGGAGCTGACGAAAGCCAATGTGAAATATGTCTGAAATGAGACGTGCTGGCATTTTCTCAATATGACTATCAACAGATCATTTTCATTGTCTATTTTTGCTGAGAACTGTGCGCATCACACAGAAAAAATAGGCGAGACCCCGAATCTCTAGATTTGGCACCTACGTGTGAGATGTGTGGCACACGCAGGCTGTGTGGCTGCTCTGATCTGTTAGCATGGGTGCCAAAATGAAAAACAAGAGGTTCTGCAACGCACACACGTTGCTCATGCAGGCTGTGTCCCAGGTGTCACCACTGCAGGTCAGACTGTGTGGTGGACGCCAGGGCAGGGAACGTCTCTGTCAGGGAACTCCAGCACGGAGAGTCGCTGACATACTGACATACGGAGCTTCTTCCTAGCACACATGCCTGTACCTACTGTGGATATGTGTGGGTTTACTGTGGGGCATTGTAGGCAGGGCAAATCCACACTAATCCCACATGGGCCCCATGTAGATTAGCCTATGCAGGGCCCACAGCAGTTTTGCCCTTGGGGCCCCTATGTGGGCTTTCTGTAGGCAAGCCCACAGTTGGACTTGCCCACAGAAAACCCACATGGGCCCCCCTGTGGGATAGTCCGTGCAGGGCCCAAACCAGTTAACCAAAAGGACTGGAATATAAAATTTAAATCTCTACATTTGATATGAAACATATTGGTTTTTGTCACTTTATTTGAAGAGAATTGATTTGCTGTAGTTCTTGTCACTGTTTGTTAAACGTTTTGATCTGTGAAGGTCTTTTGATTGTTTTTCTCACCCTAATAGTGGAAAATGATTATCTGATCACCATCAGCTGTGCTACTAGGGTGTGGCCTATATAACATACCAGTGCCTGTGTCTTACTATGATTGCTGATCTTGAAGAAGGCCTGAGGGTCGAAATGTCATCCAAATAAAAGGGAAATGCATATGGAGCCAGAGTGTGCAACACTTTTTTCCTGCTCTCAAGTCTGCTTCCAGTGATCAGCACCTCACTACAACCCTTGGTGGGCGTTACTTTTCCATTATGTACAAAAGCTTCAGAAACCTTGTGTTCAGATTTTTTGTTTGTTCTTATTGATTTTGTCGAGTATTTAACATTGTGGTTCCCCATGAACAGAAGGACCAGAAGATAAATGGCAGAGATCCACTGATGCCCCTGATTTTTTCTTCTAATCTAGCTGTGAATAAATGTAAGTGTTTGAAACATAAACTTAATTTATTACTGCTACTTTCAACAAGTGCAATTATTCTGAATATGCATCAATATTAATCTATGCTGCAAGTTGGACCCTTTGAGCTGTGGGGCCAACTGTGAGCCTGCAGCATGCCCTGCAGGTGCAGCCCACTGTGGGCCCTATTACTGGCCTGAAATGCGGGGCTCTCATGGACCCCACACTATGGGGCCCAGGTGGTGCCCCAGTGGGGCCCACACAGCCCACCTTGGTATGCTGCAGGCCGACAGTAGGTCCCAAATGGGCCCACACAGCCCACTTGGGCATGCTGCAGCCCCACAGTGGATCCCAGTGGGACCCACACTCAGTGTGGGCTGTTCCACTGGGGCACCACCTGGGCCCCATAGTGTGGGGCCCACACGTGCCCTGCATTTCACACTGGTAACGGAGCCCACAGTGGGCTGCCCAAACAGGGCCCAGCAAACATGTCCCTGTGGGGCCCAAGTGGGGCCACTGCAGGAAGATAAATGAGGCCCACAGTGTTTACTGGGTAGGAAATGTCAGACAGTGCCATTTTCAAAGCTTTACAAATACTCTGATTCTTCAAACCTTGTGCAAACATTCGGCAACAGTGGGTTCCTCTAAGCAGCTGTGTAAGCTGTGTAAGTTATTGATCCCCACAATGCAGGGGAAGACTACAAGAAGATAGCAAAGTGTTGTCAGCTTGCAGTTTCCACAGTGTGAAATGTAATTAGGAGATGGTAGTTTAGGGAAACTGTGGAAGTCAAGATGAGATCTGGAAGATCAAGAAAACTCTCATAGAGAACACAACCCCCATTTGACTGTAAAAATTTGCAGGAAGATTTAGCAGACTCAGGAGTGGTGGTACACCGTTCCATTGTGCAGTGATGCTTATACCAACAAGACTTTCATGAAGAGTTAGTAGAAGAAAACCTTACCTGCGTCCTCATCATAAAATCCAATGTCAGAAGTATACAACAGAACATCAGGTGCCTGATGCATTTTGGAAACAAGTGCTGTGAACTGATGAAGTTAAAATAAAACTCTTTGGCCACAATAAGTTAAGGTATGTTTGGAGAGGAAAAGGAGCAGCATTTCATGAAAATTACACCTTGCCAACTGTTAAGCATGGGAGTGGATCTATCATGCTTTGGGGTTGTGTTGCAGCAGCCAGTGGCACAGGAAACATTGCACGGGTGGAGGAAAAAATGGATTCCAATCAAATACCAGCAAATTCTAGAAGCAAACATCCCACCGTCTGTTAAAAAAAAAAAAAAAAGCTGAAAAGAGGATGGCCTCTACAACAGGATAATGATCCTAAACATACCTCGACATCCACCATGGACTACCTCAAGAGATGCAAGCTGAAGGTTTTGGAATGGCCCTCACTTAACCATAACTGAAAATCTGTTGGTGGATCTTAAAAGAGCTGTGCATGCAAGATGGCCCAAGAATATTGCAGAACCGGAGGCCTTTTGCAAAGAAGAATGGGAGAAATTTATGACATACAAAGTATCTACGCATTGACGTTTGCAGAAAGTATTGTGTTTTATATTCCACATCCTGAAGAGGCTGTGTTTACATCTTTTCAATTTAAAAATCATCAAAATATGTCATTTGTCAAAGGGTGTCCAAACATTTGTATACAACTGTATAGAAAAATAATATTCATATGACCCAACTACCACTGGATTTGCATTCACTGTTTGTTACCCTGCCCACTTTTTATATCAAGCCATCATTCTGCCCAGTCTCACTTCCATAAAATTTGTGTATAGCTGCTGTAACAAACACAATAACTATTACGCTAACCTCATATGCCACTTGAGTTACTGCAAGTAGTTTCAATAGTTTCACAATGTACAATCTATCATTAAACTGCTGTATATCACACTAAGGGTGTTACTGAACCAAACAATAATGTGAGATTGTTTTATAGCCTCCTTAGTAGTTGAGGGTTACAGACCCAGTTGCCTTGTGCAGTTGATCTCAACCAGTTCATAACCAACCGACCTACCAGAATATCATGTGTTTCCTCATAGCTGTTATGACTGAATCGTTTTTGACTTAAGAGGGAACTTATAATCTTGATGATACTTTAATGTCTAGTGTAAAACACAGATACATTTTAAACTATGCTAAACAGAAGTTCAGTTCTGAAATGTGCTTTAGTTGGTTTTATGGTTTTGAAAGTCATATTAGCATAACATTTGAACCTTTCACCCTACTAATGTCTTTCTAAATAGACAATATTTCTGAGTGAAACTTTAGCAGTAAGTTTTGTATTTAAACAATGTAATTATATCACAGGTTAATGTGAGCTTGTAAACTCTTGTGTGTGTGTGTATGTTTTTGCAGCATCATACAATAATTACCAAACCCTCCTTTTAAAATCCAAGTGTGGCTGAATGGGGGTGTACCTCCAGAAACACCTTACTGTCCTAATTTGACAGTCATAGGATGTGGGTGTGACATAAAGTCCAGCATCCAGTTTGTTTAGTGGGAGGGCCAAACCTACCATATAAAGAGTGGCGGTGTCTGTTGTTCAGTACAGAGGAGGTGTGAGGCGTATGTCAGGAGGCTGTTGAATCACTTCACAGACAGAAGGTAAGCAAAAATCTATGAATCCTTATCAAACCCTTGGCGTAACTGCCACCAGTATGGTGTTTTATAAACAGTCACAGCTTTTATTTATTATGACTATACAATGAGGTTATATTTCTTTAATACATGCTAAAATGAAACTAAAAGTTGCCAGCAACACCTCAACGAAATGACAGTAAAAGTGTAAGATGTAGTTTAAGTCACAAATTGACTGAGGAACTGGAAAGAATGTGCAGTTGTTGCTCTAAAATTGCCCACAACGTATCACATTTGGCTGAATCAAATAAACTTCATGTTAATTATCTCTTGTCCAGATGTTGAGGATCACTTTATGGCTGTTGGTGGGAGTGTGTGGGTTTGCATCTTGCAACAACATATGCCCTGATGGGAACGTCCTCTCAGATCTCTCCACCTGCTGTATGACTACAGATGGATATCGCGCTTGTCCATATCCCAACGTAAGTCAGACATGTTCATACACTGCATAACTTGACCTGTACTTGTGAAGACTTGACATATTGGTCCGGAAAAGTGTTGTCAGTATTTCATTGATATTCTCTGCGTGTCTGTATTCATGTGCGTCTCCAGGCTATGTGCTGCTCCGACTTGGAGCACTGCTGCCCCTCAGGGTTTCAGTGTAACCTGGGTACCCAGATGTGTGAGAAAGTAAATCAGCCATGGATGAACATACCCATGGTGAAGAAGGAAGCTTCAGAGAAACCAAGCACCCTTCTTATACCCGTCTCTCCCCTTCAGGAGCTCAAGAACAACCTAGACCAAAAACAGAGATCAGATCATCTGTGTGAACATGGTCTCAAATGTCGTTTTGGCCAAACCTGCTGCAGAGGCGAAGGGGATAATGCCTATTTCTGTTGCCGCCACCATGCTGTGAGTTGACTCAGTAAATACTCTTGTGCAATAAAACACATTACAGTAATGTAATATTCTTTATTCTCTATTTTCATGGCATCAATTCAAAGCTTGTAACTCAAATGTTTCAATTGCAATCAAATTCACAATTTAGTGTTGTCATCTTGAGGAGTGTTAATGCTCTTTTGAATTGATTATTGTATAAAATGTCTGCTTTGTAGGCCACGTGTTGTGCTGATCGCACAAACTGTTGTCCATATGGCCAAATCTGTGCCCATGACGGGACATGTATTACGCGAGGCCTGAGATATCCTTTCTCCCCTGAACAAGCTCTATCTTCAGTCCCTGCCTCTCTCATTTCAACCTCAGAGGACAAAGACAACCTGCAGGAGGTAGGACATATCACACTGTATGTATGTCACTACTTTATCTGAACGATGGTGGTGAAGAAGGAAGCTGTAGAGAAACCAATTACCCTTCTTCTACCCATTTCTCCCCTTCAGGAGCCCAAGAACAACCTAGACCAAAAACAGAGATCAGATCATCTGTGTGAACATGGTCTCAAATGTCGTTTTGGCCAAACCTGCTGCAGAGGCGAAGGGGATAATGCCTATTTCTGTTGCCACCACCATGCTGTGAGTTGACTCAGTAAATACTCTTGTGCAATAAAACACATTACAGTAATGTAATATTCTTTATTCTCTATTTTCATGGCATCAATTCAAAGCTTGTAACTCAAATGTTTCAATTGCAATCAAATTCACAATTTAGTGTTGTCATCTTGAGGAGTCTTAATGCTCTTTTGAATTGATTATTGTATAAAATGTCTGCCTTGTAGGCCATGTGTTGTGCTGATCGCAGAAACTGTTGTCCATATGGCCATCTCTGTGCCCATGACGGGTCGTGTATTAGGCGAGGCCTGAGATATCCTTTCTCCCCTATACAAGCTCTATCTTCAGTCCCTGCCTCTCTCATTTCAACCTCAGAGGACAAAGACAACCTGCAGGAGGTAGGACATATCACACTGTATGTATGTCACTACTTTATCTGAACGATGGTGGTGAAGAAGGAAGCTGTAGAGAAACCAATTACCCTTCTTCTACCCATTTCTCCCCTTCAGGAGCCCAAGAACAACCTAGACCAAAAACAGAGATCAGATCATCTGTGTGGACATGATCTCCGATGTAATGTTGGCAAAACCTGCTGCAGAGACTATAAGGATAATACCTATTTCTGTTGCCCCTTCCGCGCTGTGAGTTGACTCAGTAAATACTCTTGTGCAATAAGACACATTACAGTAATGTAATATTCTTTATTCTCTATTTTCATGGCATCAATTCAAAGCTTGTAACTCAAATGTTTCAATTGCAATCAAATTCACAATTTAGTGTTGTCATCTTGAGGAGTCTTAATGCTCTTTTGAATTGATTATTGTATAAAATGTCTGCCTTGTAGGCCACGTGTTGTACTAATCGCAGCAACTGTTGTCCACATGGCACATTCTGTGCCAATGACGGGAAGTGTGTGAAGCGAGGCCTGAGATATCCTTTCTCCCCTGAACAAGCTCTATCTTCAGTCCCTGCCTCTCTCATTTCAACCTCAGAGGACAAAGACAACCTGCAGGAGGTAGGACATATCACACTGTATGTATGTTACTATTTTATCTGAACAAAGATCCACTCAGAAAAAGTTAAAGGCCCTGACTTTAACTTTATCTGAATGGATCTTTTCCCTGATGGAGAAAAGATTTACGTCTTTTCTCAATCAGGATTTGGCAACATCTGAAGTCAAATGTGCTAAGAGTTTGTTGGTTGTTTGCACTATCAATCAAATCTGATAGAACCTGATCCACACAACCCTAATTAAGATTATTAGCTGAGTTTTTGAGTGTTAAACCTGCAATAATCAAGATTTTTCTATTATCAATCAGTCAAAAATGTATGTGTATGTGAAGGGTTTCACTTGTGAGAATTATGTGTGTGTTATCCTACTCTGCTCCCCTGAGCTCTATGAAGCGCTTCAACTCAATTTTATGGAATAAAAACAGCCACAGCCTCTGATTCATTCTCATCACTCTTGTTGCTGGTTGCATCAGACAGCTGTTTGAATCTCATTGCACTGACTATAAATTTACATGCTTATGAATCTTCACCTTTACTGCAGTAATTTAGGAGGCAGTATGTTGTTCTAACATTGGTACTGATTTCAGGACCAGTGATGTGCAGATGGTCGGCACTGCTGTGATTATGAATATATCTTTGGCCACTCCTCCTTGACATGCAGAAGATCTGAAGTACTTTCAGATCCCCCCAGGAACACAAGAAGACACAAAAACAGACTGAGGATGTGTTGCTAATGTTTCTGCACTGCGCTTACTAACTATGCATTACAGCTTCAGTAGAGAAAATGAACACAAACTGATCAGATTTTTTGATTATTCACAGACCTACAATACAGTCTAATGAGTAAATAATCTGCTTACAACCTCAAATGATTGTTTCCCTTATCCATTGTGCATTTCATTTTCAAATTCATATTTTATTTGTCACATATATAATCATACACAGTACAATGTGCAATGAAATGCCTTATGTACCTGTTCTGGATCAGTTACCACAACAGTAAACAAAACAGTAATTTGAAAGAGCGATTCAAATTAGACACATGTAAACAGTACACAGAGTTCCAGAGTCCTAGTTCAGTTTCAGTCTAGTGCGATTTCCTGCAAAAAACAAAAAAATCATGCCAAATCATGCTAAGCTTTATTCCTTTCATGATCTTCCTATTGAAGCATAATAAAAATAATTAAAAAAATATGCAAATGTGATTGAAAATTTCTCCATCTGTTTTGTTGTCTCATGCCACCTGAACTTGATGTGTCACTGGGCCATAGACCACTCACCTGACCTTCCAATCATTTGATATAGTTATTACATTTGGATATTATAATTTAGTGGTGAAGTAGAATTATAGCTGACCTTCTAGTTAGCCTACTACCCTTCAGTGAACTGTGGTCTTCATCAAGGTGCTCATACTTTGTAAGGAAAAAAATGCCCTACTCTGCCTCTGATTGGCTATTACTCGTTACCTTTGTTGGTTAGATTGGTTAGGTTTAGGCATGAGGAGTGAGATGATTGGGTTAGGTTAACAATATCAGGGTCAGAGCCAATCACAGGCAGTGTAGGGTGGGTAATGCCCACTGGTACACTTTGGCCCAATCCCAAACCAGTACCTACCCACTACCACTTCACCACCAAGTGTCACTCCAAATCAAGTTACACTCACAGCTGTGGAGGGCACGTCTAATTGTCTTTGATTTATTGATTGGGACAATGAGCAGTTTTTAAACATTAAAGATGCACTGCACTGGAGTTAACTCGAGGCTAATTTGCATCCGATGTCCCCCACAATCAAAACATACAACAGCACAGCAACAAACAGTACAAAGCAAAAAACACACAGAGCACACCATACATAATATAAAATACAAAGCTACACACAACAGCACATCACATACACCCACAATGTCAATTAGAAATTAATAATGTAAACTTGTCAAATTAAAAGCAAGACTACCTGTGCTAATGAGAAGATCATAGATGGAGTTTAGACTCAGTGGTCACACAGCTGATTGGTCTTTAGTAGATTTATTTGGCCTTGAATGTATTGATTGAAGGGGGAGAGTATAAATGGATAGCCAAATTATGGGACGCCCCTGCCACCCTACCAGAACCAAACTTTCTATCACTTTACAGCTGTTAGTGGCTCCGACTGGCTTCCTATCACCGTTTCTGTTGTAGCTTCTAGGAAAACTGGTTTTGTTTTCTGTTTGAACACTTTATCCTTGTATGAGACACGGAGACAGCTGTTGTTAACATGGACCAACAAACCACCACCGGCTCCTGAATTCTGATGGGCAGCGTCAAGTAATAATGTCAGGCAAAGGACATAAGTAGCTAGAAAAGCTCTTCAGTGAAGCTAAAGTTTTTAAACTTGACATTAGAGTTGTTTAAATGTCCAGTTTATCTGCTGCTTCTGCTTTACATTACAGTAATGTTAATGTAGCTGATAGTTTGGATGACTTGACTGCGGATGCATTCCCACAGTGTGTCGTTTGTCAATTCAGTTTGACAATTACTGTAATTAACAACATACAAGTTAAATTTCTGCTTCTGACAGATTTTCTCAAAGGAAAGGCTTTTACATTTACAGAGTGAGTGAAGGACTCAGGAGAGAGGAGACAGAAGTGAGGAAGAATCGCAGGATGTAACATTAATGGTGTCGAAAGAAAAATGAGGAAGAAAGTAAAGAACTGATTCAAGAAGGAAGAAGGTGCAACTGATTGAAGATTTAAAGAAAGAGTTTAAGGAGGAAAGAGAAACACATAGAGGCAGCCCAGGTGTCAGAGACATGAGTAAATACAATGCAGGAGGCAGAAAAAACTGGTAAGGTCTGTAAGATTAAAACCTGCTATGAAAGGACTTACAAATCTTTTAATACAGGTACTAACACTACACAATAACTCTATTAACATGATGTTTTCTGAAGATGTTAAAAGGTTGTTGACCTCAGTAACTGTTGTAAACACAGCAGTAAAACTGACAGATAGTTTCAGTCATTAGAAAACACAAAATGCAGATTAATCTGACTGATTCATCTTTAAGTCAAACTGTTGTCTTAAATTGTTTTTAAGTTTGTTTTTAATTCTTCATAAATCAGTTTTGTTATTTCGTTATATTATAAATCTATATTAAGGACCATATAGACGGTGTGAGATTTGTTTTTAAGATAGAGACTGATTGGTCCATTTATCATCCATAAGGTCTATGTTTATTTACAATTTACAATTTCATTTAGCAGACACTTTTATCCAAAGCAATGTACATCTGAGAGCTGATACAACACAAGCAGGGATCTAGTCAGGAGAGAACAACGTGAGTAATTGTCATAAAGCTAAGTTTGAGTCCGATAGGACGTAGATGCCTAGAGTGCATAGAAGCAGATTTTTGTTGTTGCTGGAGGGTGTAAATGGATAGCCAAATTATGGGACGCCCTTGCCACTCTACCGGAACCAAACTTCCTGTCACTTTACAGCTCTTAGTGGCTCAGACTGGCTTCCTATCACTGTTTCTGTTGTAGCCTCTAAGAATGCTTGTTTCGTTTTCTGTTTGAACACTTTATATTTAAGCTGATCTTCAAGTTCAAGGTACAATAGTTTCAAGTCGCACCATCCGTCACTATCTGAATGAAAATGGGCTCCATGGTAGAAGACTCAGGAAGACCCCGCTTCTAAGAGGCAGACGCAAAAAAAAGCCAGGCTGGACTTTGCCAAAAATGCACATTGACAAGTCAAGGTCCTTCTGGGAGAATGTGCTTTGGACAGATGAAACACAATTAGAGCTTTTTGGTAAACCGCATCAACCCTATGTTTACAGGAGGGTCTTCCAGCAGGATAATGACCCCAAACATACATCAAAAAGCACCCAAGAGTGGATGAGAAGACAACGTTGGACTGTTCTGAAGTGGCCTGCTATGAGACGGCACCCATCAAACCTGAGAGAACTGCTCCAGTTCTCACCAGAAGGAAAGTGACCCAAACTACCAGTGAAGAAGTATAGAGACTTAATTCAGAGTTACAGAAAGTGCTTCACTGCAGTTATTGCCGCAAAAGGCTGTGCTACAAATATTAAGTTAAGGGTACCAGTTTTTTTCGCCAGGCCATTTTCATTTGTTTTATTATTGTAAATAATATGTTGTAAATCAAAAGCAAAGTTTCAGTCATATTCAATGTGAAATAAAGAATGATGGATAGCATATACTTCTGTCAAATTGATACAGAGATTTTTATTTTTTTAAAGGTGGAAGGGTACCAATATTTTCAGCCACATCTATACATAATGTTTTAAGTTTACTACAAGACTGTTTTGTATTTAGTTGAAGGTGTAGCTGCATCTGGCAAACAATAAGCAATACAGTAGATGGGCTCAAATACTCAAATTGTACAAATATTTACAAGCATTCGAGTTCTGATTCCTCCAGCAGTTTATTTCCAAATTACTAAACATAAAAAACATTTTGTGTTAAGTCTAAAAAATGGATTCCAGGGTTTTAATAAAGATCAGTGGGATGTTGTTGATAGTTGGAGTAAATTGGTTGACAATTAACAACTGGTCAGAAATAATTGGACTCTATGCAGCTCAAACTGATGGATTTCAAAATGGTTTTGATCTGTAATCCTGAAAAAAACTCCTTAATTTGTTTTACATATAATGGAGCATTACATTATTTGAGTGCATTTCTATTTGTGTGTGCAGGATGAAAAGAAGAGTGTGAAGAAAAAGCAGACAAGAAAGAAGTCATCAAAGCACCACTGGCTCCCCCTGCAGTAAGTCTAAGCATAGTGCCACCCCAAGCGTTCATTCAATAATTCCTGTCATAATCACGACCAGACATATCATCAAACAAACTTATGGTGTGAATTTTAATAATCTCTATGCGCACATAAACCACCATCTACTAATCAAACCCTTAAGAGAACTTTGCCAGTGACCCTGAATATGGCACTTTTGAATATTAGATCGGGATATTTATTATTAATCACCTGATTTTAGATAATAATATTGATTGCATGTTTAATACGGATGGACCAGCTGCTCTTATTGAAACCTCACCACCAAACTACAATTATTCATACTCCTCCAGGAAAGGTTAAAAAAGATGGGAGTAGAGCAACCATCCTCTCTGCGTCGCTTGGTTTTAAAGATATTACATTTGATAAATACACATTTTTTGAATATCACTCCATTATTTTTAACAGCCGTCCTGTACTGTGTATCATAGTTCACAGGCCACCCAAACGATGCTCTTCCTTTGTTTTCGATTTTTCAGAAGTACTCTCAATAATCCACACCAATTATGAATTGTTATTTTACGTCATTTTAACTTCCATGTGGACAATCAATCAGACTCTTTTACCTTGGAACCTTTTAAATTTGCTGAATTGTGTGACTTTTACCTACTCATAAGAGAGGCCACACTTTAGACCTTGTAATAACACACGGCCTACCTGCCAATATGTCTTCAGTTGTGGATGTAGGCATCTCTGATCATTTCTGTCTTTTTTACTGTCAGTGGTTTTCTACAACAGTATATTCCAGAATGAACTGTCTTACTGCTAAAGTGGCTGATTGATTGATTGATTGAAATTATTTATTAACAATATAAAGGATATACAGCATATATAAATAAATGAATCATGTATGCACAGTCTCAACCAGGAGGCATCATATCTTAAACACAATAAAGCTCAAGAGCTTATTTCCATTGTGGTCCTTTGGGTGTAGCTGTGTGTTTGACTGTTAATGTTTAAGTGAGTATATGAGCACAATTAGTATAAGTTAATGCGTGTGAGTGTGCACGTGTGTTCATGTGTGTATGTTTGTGGGAGGTGGAGGGGCGGCAGAGAGAAGGCAGCAGTACAATATGTATTCAGTACAGTGTATCCTACCAATTCAATAATTAATTAAAATGATTGAATTATTGAAACAGATGAAATAGTTATATGTAGGACCAGCTGCAACTCAGCCAGCTCTTTACGGAGGACTTCAAGTTTCCAATAGAACTAATTGACTTAAGTCTTGCAGGTAACACATTCCACATAACTGCTACTTTATATAAAAACAAGTCCTTTCCCACGCAGCTTTTAAATCTGCATGGCACAAAATCAGTGGAGCTCCCTCTAGTGGGATAACTGTGGACATCGCTGACCTGAGAAAAATAATTACTGAGATATTGTGGTACCACATGATTGACAATCCTGTGAACAATACATATTTTGATATATGATCTCTCCTCTACTCTGAGCCACTTGAGGCTAATAAAATGATCAGGGAGAAGATATGTGTTCTCTTTTTCAGTATACTTTACTGGAAACAGGCTCTGGTAGTAAAAATGTGTTATCAAACAATATTGCCATAAAATTACTTATAAACTATTCAATCTGAATGTTCTTGTTTTATTTTCCAAGAAGAAGAAGAAAATTTACTCTCATTCAGTAAGTTATCAGCAGAAACTTTTTCATGTGATCAATTAGACTGACCTTGTCAATATTCCCACAAATATGAGATGCAGTTAAATATAAAGTTGCTGTAAGCTGTTAGCTTTGCTATGTTTATGCAGGTCAAGTTGAGTCAAACAGTTTTGAGTTCAGGGACCAGACGCATAAAACTCTGTGTAGATTCATGAATAAAACTGTGTGTACGCGCAAAGCCAGAATAAAATATACGTATTCTTTTCGTCAGATTTATAAAGCTGTGCGTACGCATGGTTCTGTTTTATAGATCTCAGTCATTAAAGAACTGGACACACGTGCACGAGCCTAATTTCCACTCCCACAATGAGCCATAAATGGAGGAAGACACGCACTGATCCAGCTGTTTTCGTATCAGTTCGCCGCCTGTTCCACCAGTCTGTATAGCTGTCAAACGGGAAAGAGGAAATGCCGTTTACCGATTGTGTTGCACCGGCGAGGTTGTCCAACAGCAGAACAGCTGTCACTACGCACGACCATTACGCACGGCTTTATATCGTCCAAATCATGAATTCATCACACGGACCTGTAAACCATCATCAGCAGTGATATCTCAGAAATGTAATCAGTGATTAGTTTGTAGCGCTCATATCTAAACCGACTTTACAAGGTGTGACAAAACTAAGGATAAAATAAAAAGAATATTATGAGCAAAATAAAATGTTGACTCCTATGTAAACTAAATGAATGGTTAAACTAATCACACAAATGTAATTAATCAATGTTATGTTCTTAAATGTGCCTTTGATTGGCATTTTACAAATCTCTGTGTAAACGCAAAAAAACCCCAAAAAAAAACAAACAAAAAAACTAACAAAAATGTTTTGCTGAAAGATTCCGTCTCTCACCTCATATTTCATCTCCACCTCATCAAATCACCCTCAGATCGCTTCAGGACAACATGTGTATGCCTGGCCTAAAGAATGCGTGAGGTGTGTTTATAAGCGGGAAATGGCGTATGTGCGGTTTTTGAGTGTACGCATCATCTATGCATCACGACCCAGGTGTTATAAAGCATTTATAAATGTGCTGTAAATTTTGTGTCCCTCAGGAGGAAAAGAGCCGTAGAAGAAAAAGGAAGTCTGAGCGGAGTTATAAAGACTCATCTTCAGAGTCGTCTGCTGACTCTGAGGGAGAAGAGGTACTAAGCATTATTACATTGTTTCAGATGAAGAAAATTCTGAAAGCTTCTTATTTAACCCATAAAATTTAATTTACTAAAAGTTTGTCAATTGTCCCACTTGAATGAATATGAATAGACTTGATAATTAATCCATCACCGTCTTTCTCCCTCTTTGTTCCTTTTACTTCTTTGTTACTCTTATTTGAATTTTCGAGGGTAAAAATCAAGTATCGCAGCAAGTATTTTTTGCTGTTGACATCAAAATGTACTAACGTTTTTAGTCTTGCTTTAGTCTATCTTTTTAGCCATTTTTGTTTGACCTTTAGCCGATCAAGCATGTTGTAAGAAAACCCTGTGACTGTCCTTATTTTATTTCAAAATTTAATTAGAGGATAAACCCCTTGAGATGCACCATCTCGTCAAGCACAGAAAATAAAAGTTATAGTAACTAACTGATGAAAAAAACTACTCCATCTGTCTTTTGGTACAGATTTGTGGTGATGTGTGTTCATGTCGTGACGCTCTGAACCAACCAGACATTTCCTGAAGAAAAGCTTTCCGTTTGTTGAGCGGTCGTTATCACGTTTAACTGTGATTGGCACAACGGTTTTAACTGGATGAGAAAGTATTTCACATTTATTTAATCACCACGCCCACCGATCTATGTTCACCTTCGTTGCGCTGCTGCACATACATGAAACAAAGTAGCAGGTGCGCATAGAGACGCCCATACAGTCGGTGCGCCTAAGACATACCACCTTGCGCTTGTCGTTGCATTTACGCGGTTAAAACAAGGCCCCCTGTGCCCACTATGTGGTGTTAGAGAACACCCACTTATTATACGTCATGTTGCAGTATAGTATATCATGTGTACACCACACCATGTGAATTTTAAGTAAGTTGATGATGTTTGTCACATAAGGCTGATTTCCTGTTGTCAGCAGGTGGTGCTATGACTATGACTCAATATGAGCAGGTAGATGTCCTCAGGCCTGGACTCTTATCGAACTTGTGAAATTTGGAGCAGATCGGACAATATAAAGTCAAGTTACAACAGTTTCCTCTTTCATGGCGAAACATGCAAGTCTTCCGCATCGCCATGGCAACACTGTTCCATGAAAACTCAAAACCGCAATTTTGCATTGCACTTGTTTGTGTAGGTGAAATGAATGTTGCATCAATTACGAAAGAAGAACTAGAAAAGGTTATCTGAAGTACACGGTGACCCCGATCCTAAGAAGTGATCGTTGGAAAAGGGGGGCTCTATATTCTTGCAAAATTCACGGGTTCTGATGTGTGCACCCAGTTTTGTGAGCTTTCAAACACCCCTAGCACCTCAAAAACAGCTTCCTGTTTCATGGCAAATGATGCGTCACAATGGCAACAGCATTTGATGAAAACTCAAAACCTTTGCAATTTTGCATTGCGAGGGTCTTGAGATTTTGTTGACCAAAGTTGAGGTGATATGGAGGAAAAAAATAATATTAGAAGTGTACTGTTGTATAAATTACTATATTGTTGTATTTATTCTTTGATGATTGTTAATCCAGTGTAGAAGTGTGTTCAACTGATCAGTTTTGTCTTTAAGGAACATGATGCATTCTTGACCCTGTCCATTGACCTCTTAAATGTTGTAATCACATCGTTCTGTTTTAAACAATATCTTACCAACAAGGTGCAATATGCAACTTGTTTGTGTGGTGGAATGAATGTCAAGTCAATTAGGAAAGAAGAAATAAAAAGGCTATCTGAAGTGCATGATACACAGTGACCCCGATTCTAAGAAGTGATCATTGGAAAAGGGGGGCTAAATGCAAAAGCTGGAAACTGTACAAGACAAGCATGACTCCATATATGGGATTATTATTGATTATCTTGCAGGAACAGGTGTCTGCAGACAGTGAAGTGTGACTACACACAAGGTGCTTGTGTTGACAGTTGTGTTGGGCACAGGATGAAAGTATAAAGTGTTTGTATGAGCTGTTGAAGATGCTCCTCTTGCTGCAGAGCTCAGAGAGCCTGTATGCATATGCTTTAGTGATTTATTAAAGGCAGTTGGACGGTAGGAAAAATACTGTGTCTCTGGTATTTAATTACCTTTGTCACCTAACTAGACAGGCTGACATTTCAGCTGCAACAGTCAGTGGACCTGTTGAATCCTCTGGGAGGAGTTTTGAAAAATTCCATAAATGTAAATTGCCTAAAATGGTGTGTTATCATATGACCTATGACATCATCATTTGAGTTATCGACTATTCCTTCACAATTTAGTATCACATTAGTCTGAGGGTTATATCAACCAAATGTCAAATGAATGTAATAAACCCTCTAGGAGGAGTTTGAAAAAGTTTGCATAAAATACAAGAAAAACACACAAAATTCAAAATGGCCGACGTCCGGTTGGGCAAAGCCCAATCGCTCTATATTCTTGCAAAATTCACGGGTTCTGATGTGTGCACCCAGTTTTGTGAGCTTTCAAACACCCCTAGCGCCTCAAAAACAGCTTCCTGTTTCATGGCAAATGATGCATCACAATGGCAACAGCATTTGATGAAAACTCAAAACCTTTGCAATTTTGCATTGCGAGGGTCTTGAGATTTTGTTGACCAAAGTTGAGGTGATATGGAGGAAAAAAATGATATTAGAAGTGTACTGTTGTATAAATTACTATATTGTTGTATTTATTCTTTGATGATTGTTAATCCAGTGTAGAAGTGTGTTCAACTGATCAGTTTTGTCTTTAAGGAACATGATGCATTCTTGACCCTGTCTATTGACCTCTTAAATGTTGTAATCACATCGTTCTGTTTTAAACAATATCTTACCAACAAGGTGCAATATGCAACTTGTTTGTGTGGTGAAATGAATGTCAAGTCAATTAGGAAAGAAGAAATAGAAAGGGCTATCTGAAGTGCATGATACACAGTGACCCCGATTCTAAGAAGTGATCATTGGAAAAGGGGGCTAAATGCAAAAGCTGGAAACTGTACAAGACAAGCATGACTCCATATATGGGATTATTATTGATTATCTTGCAAGAACAGGTGTCTGCAGACAGTGAAGTGTGACTACACACAAGGTGCTTGTGTTGACAGTTGTGTTGGGCACAGGATGAAAGTATAAAGTGTTTGTATGAGCTGTTGAAGATGCTCCTCTTGCTGCAGAGCTCGGAGAGCCTGTATGCATATGCTTTAGTGATTTATTAAAGGCAGTTGGACGGTAGGAAAAATACTGTGTCTCTGGTATTTAATTACCTTTGTCACCTAACTAGACAGGCTGACATTTCAGCTGCAACAGTCAGTGGACCTGTTGAATCCTCTGGGAGGAGTTTTGAAAAATTCCATAAATGTAAATTGCCTAAAATGGTGTGTTATCATATGACCTATGACATCATCATTTGAGTTATCGACTATTCCTTCACAATTTAGTATCACATTAGTCTGAGGGTTATATCAACCAAATGTCAAATGAATGTAATAAACCCTCTAGGAGGAGTTTGAAAAAGTTTGCATAAAATACAAGAAAAACACACAAAATTCAAAATGGCCGACGTCCGGTTGGGCAAAGCCCAATCGCTCTATATTCTTGCAAAATTCACGGGTTCTGATGTGTGCACCCAGTTTTGTGAGCTTTCAAACACCCCCAGCACCTCAAAAACAGCTTCCTGTTTCATGGCAAATGATGCGTCACAATAGCAACAGCATTTGATGAAAACTCAAAACCTTTGCAATTTTGCATTGCGAGGGTCTTGAGATTTTGTTGACCAAAGTTGAGGTGATATGGAGGAAAAAAATGATATTAGAAGTGTACTGTTGTATAAATTACTATATTGTTGTATTTATTCTTTGATGATTGTTAATCCAGTGTAGAAGTGTGTTCAACTGATCAGTTTTGTCTTTAAGGAACATGATGCATTCTTGACCCTGTCCATTGACCTCTTAAATGTTGTAATCACATCGTTCTGTTTTAAGCAATATCTTACCAACAAGGTGCAATATGCAACTTGTTTGTGTGGTGAAATGAATGTCAAGTCAATTAGGAAAGAAGAAATAGAAAGGGCTATCTGAAGTGCATGATACACAGTGACCCCGATTCTAAGAAGTGATCATTGGAAAAGGGGGGCTAAATGCAAAAGCTGGAAACTGTACAAGACAAGCATGACTCCATATATGGGATTATTATTGATTATCTTGCAGGAACAGGTGTCTGCAGACAGTGAAGTGTGACTACACACAAGGTGCTTGTGTTGACAGTTGTGTTGGGCACAGGATGAAAGT
Organism: Thunnus albacares; assembly: GCF_914725855.1. Classification (NCBI taxonomy): domain Eukaryota; kingdom Metazoa; phylum Chordata; class Actinopteri; order Scombriformes; family Scombridae; genus Thunnus; species Thunnus albacares. The sequence goes on from NC_058124.1 coordinate 11,784,459, forward strand.
ATAAAGTGTTTGTATGAGCTGTTGAAGATGCTCCTCTTGCTGCAGAGCTCAGAGAGCCTGTATGCATATGCTTTAGTGATTTATTAAAGGCAGTTGGACGGTAGGAAAAATACTGTGTCTCTGGTATTTAATTACCTTTGTCACCTAACTAGACAGGCTGACATTTCAGCTGCAACAGTCAGTGGACCTGTTGAATCCTCTGGGAGGAGTTTTGAAAAATTCCATAAATGTAAATTGCCTAAAATGGTGTGTTATCATATGACCTATGACATCATCATTTGAGTTATCGACTATTCCTTCACAATTTAGTATCACATTAGTCTGAGGGTTATATCAACCAAATGTCAAATGAATGTAATAAACCCTCTAGGAGGAGTTTGAAAAAGTTTGCATAAAATACAAGAAAAACACACAAAATTCAAAATGGCCGACGTCCGGTTGGGCAGAGCCCAATCGCTCTATATTCTTGCAAAATTCACGGGTTCTGATGTGTGCACCCAGTTTTGTGAGCTTTCAAACACCCCTAGCGCCTCAAAAACAGCTTCCTGTTTCATGGCAAATGATGCGTCACAATAGCAACAGCATTTGATGAAAACTCAAAACCTTTGCAATTTTGCATTGCGAGGGTCTTGAGATTTTGTTGACCAAAGTTGAGGTGATATGGAGGAAAAAAATGATATTAGAAGTGTACTGTTGTATAAATTACTATATTGTTGTATTTATTCTTTGATGATTGTTAATCCAGTGTAGAAGTGTGTTCAACTGATCAGTTTTGTCTTTAAGGAACATGATGCATTCTTGACCCTGTCTATTGACCTCTTAAATGTTGTAATCACATCGTTCTGTTTTAAGCAATATCTTACCAACAAGGTGCAATATGCAACTTGTTTGTGTGGTGAAATGAATGTCAAGTCAATTAGGAAAGAAGAAATAGAAAGGGCTATCTGAAGTGCATGATACACAGTGACCCCGATTCTAAGAAGTGATCATTGGAAAAGGGGGGCTAAATGCAAAAGCTGGAAACTGTACAAGACAAGCATGACTCCATATATGGGATTATTATTGATTATCTTGCAGGAACAGGTGTCTGCAGACAGTGAGGTGTGACTACACACAAGGTGCTTGTGTTGACGGTTGTGTTGGGCACAGGATGAAAGTATAAAGTGTTTGTATGAGCTGTTGAAGATGCTCCTCTTGCTGCAGAGCTCGGAGAGCCTGTATGCATATGCTTTAGTGATTTATTAAAGGCAGTTGGACGGTAGGAAAAATACTGTGTCTCTGGTATTTATCCGACCTTGCACACATGAGATGGAGTGGCGGCCTTGGTATCGCTACTGGAGTTCAGTTGATACGGTTCTGAAATGTCATTCTTATCGGACACTGCGTGAATGCATAAAATATTATTTCCTGGTTGAAATTTGGTCTTAGATGTCTCAGAATCATGTCCTTTTGTGACACAATGTCCGCTGCTGCTTTGGTGATTTTATCAACATGATCAAACTAAATACTTGCTGCAGAAGTGCGGCAACAATGTATTATCCATTGTTGAGTTGTCGTTATCATGTTTAATTGTGATTAACACTGTTAACTGTTTCAGAGCTTTGAGACCAGTGATGTGATTGGCTAGGAGAGTATTTCACATATATTTAATCACTACACCCACTTTTCTATACTCACCTTCACCCAGCCCTTTTACACATTTCACTGCTGCACATAAATGAAACAAAATAGCAGGTGCGCATAGAGATGCCCATATAGTCCGTGCGCCTAATACTTACCACCTTGCACTTGTCGTTGCACTTGCACGGTTAAAATAGGGGCGGAGCTGACGAAAGCCAATGTGAAATATGTCTGAAATGAGACGTGCTGGCATTTTCTCAATATGACTATCAACAGATCATTTTCATTGTCTATTTTTGCTGAGAACTGTGCGCGTCACACAGAAAAAATAGGCGAGACCCCGAATCTCTAGATTTGGCACCTACGTGTGAGATGTGTGGCACACGCAGGCTGCGTGGCTGCTCTGATCTGTTAGCATGGGTGCCAAAATGAAAAACAAGAGGTTCTGCAACGCACACACGCTGCTCATGCAGGCTGTGTCCCAGGTGTCACCACTGCAGGTCAGACTGTGTGGTGGACGCCAGGGCAGGGAACGTCCCTGTCAGGGAACTCCAGCATGGAGAGTCGCTGACATACTGACATACGGAGCTTCTTCCTAGCACACATGCCTGTACCTACTGTGGATATGTGTGGGTTTACTGTGGGGCATTGTAGGCAGGGCAAATCCACACTAATCTCACATGGGCCCCATGTAGATTAGCCTATGCAGGGCCCACAGCAGTTTTGCCCTTGGGGCCCCTATGTGGGCTTTCTGTAGGCAAGCCCACAGTTGGACTTGCCCACAGAAAACCCACATGGGCCCCCCTGTGGGATAGTCCGTGCAGGGCCCAAAGCAGTTAACCAAAAGGACTGGAATATAAAATTTAAATCTCTACATTTGATATGAAACATATTGGTTTTTGTCACTTTATTTGAAGAGAATTGATTTGCTGTAGTTCTTGTCACTGTTTGTTAAACGTTTTGATCTGTGAAGGTCTTTTGATTGTTTTTCTCACCCTAATAGTGGAAAATGATTATCTGATCACCATCAGCTGTGCTATTAGGGTGTGGCCTATATAACATACCAGTGCCTGTGTCTTACTATGATTGCTGATCTTGAAGAAGGCCTGAGGGTCGAAATGTCATCCAAATAAAAGGGAAATGCATATGGAGCCAGAGTGTGCAACACTTTTTTCCTTCTCTCAAGTCTGCTTCCAGTGATCAGCACCTCACTACAACCCTTGGTGGGCGTTACTTTTCCATTATGTACAAAAGCTTCAGAAACCTTGTGTTCAGATTTTTTGTTTGTTCTTATTGATTTTGTAGAGTATTTAACATTGTCGTTCCCCATGAACAGAAGGACCAGAAGATAAGTAGCAGAGATCCACTGATGCCCCTGATTTTTTCTTCTAATCTAGCTGTGAATAAATGTAAGTGTTTGAAACATAAACTTAATTTATTACTGCTACTTTCAACAAGTGCAACTATTCTGAATATGCATCAATATTAATCTATGCTGCAAGTTGGACCCTTTGAGCTGTGGGGCCAACTGTGAGCCTGCAGCATGCCCTGCAGGTGCAGCCCACTGTGGGCCCTATTACTGGTCTGAAATGCGTGGCTCTCATGGACCCCACACTATGGGGCCCAGGTGGTGCCCCAGTGGGGCCACAGCATGCTCACTTGGGGGCATACTATGTGCCCACAGTATGCCCCTAAGGGAGCATGCTGTGGCCCTGCAGTGGGGCCCACACAGCCCACCTTGGTATGCTGCAGGCCAACAGTAGGTCCCAAATGAGCCCACACAGCCCACTTGGGCATGCTGCAGGCCCACACTTGGCCCCAGTGGGGCCCACACAGCCCACCTGGGTGACCAGGGGCATGCTGCAGCCCCACAGTGGATCCCAGTGGGACCCACACTCAGTGTGGGCTGTTCCACTGGGGCACCACCTGGGCCCCATAGTGTGGGGCCCACACGTGCCCCGCATTTCACACTGGTAACGGGGCCCACAGTGGGCTGCCCACACAGGGCCCAGCAAACATGTCCCTGTGGGGCCCAAGTGGGGCCACTGCAGGAAGATAAATGAGGCCCACAGTGTTTACTGGGTAGGAAATGTCAGACAGTGCCAATTTCAAAGCTTTACAAATACTCTGATTCTTCAAACCTTGTGCAAACATTCGGCAACAGTGGGTTCCTCTAAGCAGCTGTGTAAGCTGTGTAAGTTACTGATGCCCACAATGCAGGGGAAGGCTACAAGAAGATAGCAAAGTGTTGTCAGCTTGCAGTTTCCACAGTGTGAAATGTAATTAGGAGATGGTAGTTTAGGGAAACTGTGGAAGTCAAGATGAGATCTGGAAGATCAAGAAAACTCTCATAGAGAACACAACCCCCATTTGACTGTAAAAATTTGCAGGAAGATTTAGCAGACTCAGGAGTGGTGGTACACTGTTCCATTGTGCAGTGATGCTTACACCAACAAGACTTCCATGAAGAGTTAGTAGAAGAAAACCTTACCTGTGTCCTCATCATAAAATCCAATGTCAGAAGTATACAACAGAACATCAGATGCCTGATGCATTTTGGAAACAAGTGCTGTGGACTGATGAAGTTAAAATAAAACTCTTTGGCCACAATAAGTTAAGGTATGTTTGGAGAGGAAAAGGAGCAGCATTTCATGAAAATTACACCTTGCCAACTGTTAAGCATGGGAGTGGATCTATCATGCTTTGGGGTTGTGTTGCAGCAGCCAGTGGCACAGGAAACATTGCACGGGTGGAGGAAAAAATGGATTCCAATCAAATACCAGCAAATTCTAGAAGCAAACATCCCACCGTCTGTTAAAAAAAAAAAAAAAAAGCTGAAAAGAGGATGGCCTCTACAACAGGATAATGATCCTAAACATACCTCGACATCCACCATGGACTACCTCAAGAGATGCAAGCTGAAGGTTTTGGAATGGCCCTCACTTAAACATAACTGAAAATCTGTTGGTGGATCTTAAAAGAGCTGTGCATGCAAGATGGCCCAAGAATATTGCAGAACCGGAGGCCTTTTGCAAAGAAGAATGGGAGAAATTTATGACATACAAAGTATCTACGCATTGACGTTTGCAGAAAGTATTGTGTTTTATATTCCACATCCTAAAGAGGGTGTGTTTACATCTTTTCAATTTAAAAATCATCAAAATATGTCATTTGTCAAAGGGTGTCCAAACTTTTGTATACAACTGTATAGAAATCAAACAAAGCAAATATTCATATGACCCAACTACCACTGGATTTGCATTCACTGTTTGTTACCCTGCCCACTTTTTATATCAAGCCATCATTCTGCCCAGTCTCACTTCCCTAAAATTTGTGTTCAGCTGCTGTAACAAACACAATAACTATTACGCTAACCTCATATGCCACTTGAGTTACTGCAAGTAGTTTCAATAGTTTCACAATGTACAATCTATCATTAAACTGCTGTATATCACACTAAGGGTGTTACTGAACCAAACAATAATGTGAGATTATTTTATAGCCTCCTTAGTAGTCGAGGGTTACAGACCCAGTTGCCTTGTGCAGTTGATCTCAACCAGTTCATAACCAACCGACCTACCAGAATATCACTCATCATGTTTCCTCATAGCTGTTATGACTGAATCGTTTTTGACTTAAGAGGGAACTTATAATCTTGATGATACTTTAATGTCTAGTGTAAAACACAGAAACTATGCTAAACAGAAGTTCAGTTCTGAAATGTGCTTTAGTTGGTTTTATGGTTTTAAAAGTCATATTAGCATAACATTTGAACCTTTCACCCTACTAATGTCTTTCTAAATAGACAATATTTCTGAGTGAAGCTTTAGCAGTAAGTTTTGTATTTAAACAATGTAATTATATCACAGGTTAATGTGAGCTTGTAAACTCTTATGTGTGTGTGTATGTTTTTGCAGCATCATACAATAATTACCAAACCCTCCTTTTAAAATCCAAGTGTGGCTGAATGGAGGTGTACCTCCGGAAGCACCTTACTGTCCTAATTTGACAGTCATAGGATGTGGGTGTGACATAAAGTCCAGCATCCAGTTTGTTTAGTGGGAGGGCCAAACCTACCATATAAAGAGTGGCGGTGTCTGTTGTTCAGTACAGGGGAGGTGTGAGGCGTATGTCAGGAGGCTGTTGAATCACTTCACAGACAGAAGGTAAGCAAAAATCTATGAATCCTTATCAAACCCTTGGCGTAACTGCCACCAGTATGGTGTTTTATAAACAGTCACAGCTTTTATTTATTATGACTATACAATGAGGTTATATTTCTTTAATACATGCTAAAATGAAACTAAAAGTTGCCAGCAACACCTCAACGAAATGACAGTAAAAGTGTAAGATGTAGTTTAAGTCACAAATTGACTGAGGAACTGGAAAGAATGTGCAGTTGTTGCTCTAAAATTGCCCACAACGTATCACATTTGGCTGAATCAAATAAACTTCATGTTAATTATCTCTTGTCCAGATGTTGAGGATCACTTTATGGCTGTTGGTGGGAGTGTGTGGGTTTGCATCTTGCAACAACATATGCCCTGATGGGAACGTCCTCTCAGATCTCTCCACCTGCTGTATGACTACAGATGGATATCGCGCTTGTCCATATCCCAACGTAAGTCAGACATGTTCATACACTGCATAACTTGACCTGTACTTGTGAAGACTTGACATATTGGTCCGGAAAAGTGTTGTCAGTATTTCATTGATATTCTCTGCGTGTCTGTATTCATGTGCGTCTCCAGGCTGTGTGCTGCTCCGACTTGGAGCACTGCTGCCCCTCAGGGTTTCAGTGTAACCTGGGTACCCAGATGTGTGAGAAAGTAAATCAGCCATGGATGAACATACCCATGGTGAAGAAGGAAGCTTCAGAGAAACCAAGCACCCTTCTTATACCCGTCTCTCCCCTTCAGGAGCTCAAAAACAACCTAGACCAAAAAAAGAGTTCAGTTGTCCACTGTGACAACAACCATAACTGTCGTGGTGGCGAAACCTGCTGCAGAACCATATACGGTACCTGGTTCTGTTGCCCCTTCGCCTCTGTGAGTTGACCCAGTAAATACTCCTGCAATAAGAAATGACAGTAATTTTCATGGCATCAATTCAAAGCTTGTAACTCAAATGTTTCAATTGCAATCAAATTTACAATTCAGTGTTGTCATCTTGAGGAGTGTTAATGCTCTTTTGAATTGATTATTGTATAAAATGTCTGTCTTGTAGGCCAGGTGTTGTGCTGATGGCAGAAACTGTTGTCCATATGGCCAAATCTGTGCCCGTGACGGGAAGTGTGTGAGGCGAGGCCTGAGATATCCTTTCTCCCCTATACAAGCTCTATCTTCAGTCCCTGCCTCTCTCATTTCAACCTCAGAGGACAAAGACAACCTGCAGGAGGTAGGACATATCACACTGTATGTATGTCACTACTTTATCTGAACGATGGTGGTGAAGAAGGAAGCTGTAGAGAAACCAATTACCCTTCTTCTACCCATTTCTCCCCTTCAGGAGCCCAAGAACAACCTAGACCAAAAACAGAGATCAGATCATCTGTGTGAACATGGTCTCAAATGTCGTTTTGGCCAAACCTGCTGCAGAGGCGAAGGGGATAATGCCTATTTCTGTTGCCACCACCATGCTGTGAGTTGACTCAGTAAATACTCTTGTGCAATAAAACACATTACAGTAATGTAATATTCTTTATTCTCTATTTTCATGGCATCAATTCAAAGCTTGTAACTCAAATGTTTCAATTGCAATCAAATTCACAATTTAGTGTTGTCATCTTGAGGAGTCTTAATGCTCTTTTGAATTGATTATTGTATAAAATGTCTGCCTTGTAGGCCATGTGTTGTGCTGATCGCAGAAACTGTTGTCCATATGGCCATCTCTGTGCCCATGACGGGTCGTGTATTAGGCGAGGCCTGAGATATCCTTTCTCCCCTATACAAGCTCTATCTTCAGTCCCTGCCTCTCTCATTTCAACCTCAGAGGACAAAGACAACCTGCAGGAGGTAGGACATATCACACTGTATGTATGTCACTACTTTATCTGAACGATGGTGGTGAAGAAGGAAGCTGTAGAGAAACCAATTACCCTTCTTCTACCCATTTCTCCCCTTCAGGAGCCCAAGAACAACCTAGACCAAAAACAGAGATCAGATCATGTGTGTGAACATGGTCTCAAATGTCGTGTTGGCCAAACCTGCTGCAGAGGCGAAGGGAATAATGCCTATTTCTGTTGCCCCTTCCGCGCTGTGAGTTGACTCAGTAAATACTCTTGTGCAATAAGACACATTACAGTAATGTAATATTCTTTATTCTCTATTTTCATGGCATCAATTCAAAGCTTGTAACTCAAATGTTTCAATTGCAATCAAATTCACAATTTAGTGTTGTCATCTTGAGGAGTCTTAATGCTCTTTTGAATTGATTATTGTATAAAATGTCTGCCTTGTAGGCCACGTGTTGTGCTGATCGCAAGAACTGTTGTCCATATGGCACATTCTGTGCCCGTGACGGGAAGTGTGTGAGGCGAGGCCTGAGATATCCTTTCTCCCCTGAACAAGCTCTATCTTCAGTCCCTGCCTCTCTCATTTCAACCTCAGAGGACAAAGACAACCTGCAGGAGGTAGGACATATCACACTGTATGTATGTCACTACTTTATCTGAACGATGGTGGTGAAGAAGGAAGCTGTAGAGAAACCAATTACCCTTCTTCTACCCATTTCTCCCCTTCAGGAGCCCAAGAACAACCTAGACCAAAAACAGAGATCAGATCATCTGTGTGGACCTGATCTCCGATGTGATGTTGACAAAACCTGCTGCAGAGACTATAAGGATAATACCTATTTCTGTTGCCCCTTCCCCGCTGTGAGTTGACTCAGTAAATACTCTTGTGCAATAAGACACATTACAGTAATGTAATATTCTTTATTCTCTATTTTCATGGCATCAATTCAAAGCTCGTAACTCAAATGTTTCAATTGCAATCAAATTCACAATTCAGTGTTGTCATCTTGAGGAGTCTTAATGCTCTTTTGAATTGATTATTGTATAAAATGTCTGCCTTGTAGGCCACGTGTTGTGCTAATGTCAGCAACTGTTGTCCAAATGACGCATTCTGTGCCCATGACGGGAGGTGTGTGAGGCGAGGCCTGAGATATCCTTTCTCCCCTATACAAGCTCTATCTTCAGTCCCTGCCTCTCTCATTTCAACCTCAGAGGACAAAGACAACCTGCAGGAGGTAGGACATATCACACTGTATGTATGTTACTATTTTATCTGAACGAAGATCCACTCAGAAAAAGTTAAAGGCCCTGACTTTAACTTTATCTGAATGGATCTTTTCCCTGATGGAGAAAAGATTTACGTCTTTTCTCAATCAGGATTTGGCAACATCTGAAGTCAAATGTGCTAAGAGTTTGTTGGTTGTTTGCACTATCAATCAAATCTGATAGAACCTGATCCACACAATCCTAATTAAGATTATTAGCTGAGTTTTTGAGTGTTAAACCTGCAATAATCAAGATTTTTCTATTATCAATCAATCAAAAATGTATGTGTATGTGAAGGGTTTCACTTGTGAGAATTATGTGTGTGTTATCCTACTCTGCTCCCCTGAGCTCTATGAAGCGCTTCAACTCAATTTTATGGAATAAAAACAGCCACAGCCTCTGATTCATTCTCATCACTCTTGTTGCTGGTTGCATCAGACAACTGTTTGAATCTCATTGCACTGACTATAAATTTACATGCTTATGAATCTTCACCTTTACTGCAGTAATTTAGGAGGCAGTATGTTGTTCTAACATTGATTCTGATTTCAGGACCAGTGATGTGCAGATGGTCGGCCCTGCTGTGATTATGAATATATCTTTGGCCACTCCTCCTTGACATGCAGAAAATCTGAAGTACTTTCAGATCCCCTCAGGAACACAAGAAGACATAAAAACAGACTGAGGATGTGTTGCTAATGTTTCTGCACTGTGAGCGCTTACTAACTATGCATTACAGCTTCAGTAGAGAAAATGAACACAAACTGATCAGATTTTTTGATTATTCACAGACCTACAATACAGTCTAATGAGTAAATAATCTGTTTACAACCTCAAATGATTGTTTCCCTTATCCATTGTGCATTTCATTTTCAAATTCATATTTTATTTGTCACATACATAATCATACACAGTACAATGTGCAATGAAATGCCTTATGTACCTGTTCTGGATCAGTTACCACAACAGTAAACAAAACAGTAATTTGAAAGAGCGGTTCAAATTAGACACATGTAAACAGTACACAGAGTTCCAGAGTCCTAGTTCAGTTTCAGTGTAGTGCGATTTCCTGTAAAAAACAAAAAAATCATGCCAAATCATGCTAAACTTTATTCCAGCATAAGCATAATGAAAATAATAAAAAAATATGCAAATGTGATTGAAAATTTCTCCATCTGTTTTGTTGTCTCATGCCACCTGAACTTGATGTGTCACTGGGCCATAGACCACTCACCTGACCTTCCAATCATTTGATATAGTTATTACATTTGGATATTATAATTTAGTGGTGAAGTAGAATTATAGCTGACCTTCTAGTTAGCCTACTACCCTTCAGTGAACTGTGGTCTTCATCAAGGTGCTCATACTTTGTAAGGAAAAAAATGCCCTACTCTGCCTCTGATTGGCTATTACTCGTTACCTTTGTTGGTTAGATTGGTTAGGTTTAGGCATGAGGAGTGAGATGATTGGGTTAGGTTAACAATATCAGGGTCAGAGCCAATCACAGGTAGTGTAGGGTGGGTAATGCCCACTGGTACACTTTGGCCCAATCCCAAACCAGTACCTACCCACTACCACTTCACCACCAAGTGTCACTCCAAATCAAGTTACACTCACAGCTGTGTAGGGCACGTCTAATTGTCTTTGATTTATTGATTGGGACAATGAGCAGTTTTTAAACATTAAAGATGCACTGCACTGGAGTTAACTCGAGGCTAATTTGCATCTGATGTCCCCCACAATCAAAACATACAACAGCACAGCAACAAACAGTACAAAGCAAAAAACACACAGAGCACACCATACATAATATAAAATACAAAGCTACACACAACAGCACATCACATACACCCACAATGTCAATTAGAAATTAATAATGTAAACTTGTCAAATTAAAAGCAAGACTACCTGTGCTAATGAGAAGATCATAGATGGAGTTTAGACTCAGTGGTCACACAGCTGATTGGTCTTTAGTAGATTTATTTGGCCTTGAATGTATTGATTGAAGGGGGAGAGTATAAATGGATAGCCAAATTATGGGACGCCCCTGCCACTCTACCAGAACCAAACTTTCTATCACTTTACAGCTGTTAGTGGCTCCGACTGGCTTCCTATCACCGTTTCTGTTGTAGCTTCTAGGAACACTGGTTTTGTTTTCTGTTTGAACACTTTATCCTTGTATGAGACACGGAGACAGCTGTTGTTAACATGGACCAACAAACCACCACCGGCTCCTGAATTCTGATGGGCAGCGTCAAGTAATAATGTCAGACAAAGGACATAATTAGCTAGAAAAGCTCTTCAGTGAAGCTTAAGTTTTTAAACTTCACATTAGAGTTGTTTAAATGTCCAGTTTATCTGCTGCTTCTGCTTTACATTACAGTAATGTTAATGTAGCTGATAGTTTGGATGACTTGACTGCAGATGCATTCCCACAGTGTGTCGTTTGTCAATTCAGTTTGACAATTACTTTAATTAACAACATACAAGTTAAATTTCTGCTTCTGACAGATTTTCTCAAAGGAAAGGCTTTTACATTTACAGAGTGAGTGAAGGACTCAGGAGAGAAGAGACAGAAGTGAGGAAGAATCGCAGGATGTAACGTTAATGGTGTCGAAAGAAAAATGAGGAAGAAAGTAAAGAACTGATTCAAGAAGGAAGAAGGTGCAACTGATTAAAGATTTAAAGAAAGAGTTTAAGGAGGAAAGAGAAACACATAGAGGCAGCCCAGGTGTCAGAGACATGAGTAAATACAAAGCAGGAGGCAGAAAAAACTGGTAAGGTCTGTAAGATTAAAACCTGCTATGAAAGGACTTACAAATCTTTTAATACAGGTACTAACACTACACAATAACTCTATTAACATGATGTTTTCTGAAGATGTTAAAAGGTTGTTGACCTCAGTAACTGTTGTAAACACAGCAGTAAAACTGACAGATAGTTTCAGTCATTAGAAAACACAAAATGCTGATTAATCTGACTGATTCATCTTTAAGTCAAACTGTTGTCTTAAATTGTTTTTAAGTTTGTTTTTAATTCTTCATAAATCACTTTTGTTATTTCGTTATATTATAAATCTATATTAAGGACCATATAGATGGTGTGAGAATTGAGATTTGTTTTTAAGATAGAGACTGATTGGTCCATTTATCATCCATAAGGTCTATGTTTATTTACAATTTACAATTTCATTTAGCAGACACTTTTATCCAAAGCAATGTACATCTGAGAGCTGATACAACATAAGCAGGGATCTAGTCAGGAGAGAACAACGTGAGTAATTGTCATAAAGCTAAGTTTGAGTCCGATAGGACGTAGATGCCTGGAGTGCATAGAAGCAGATTTTTGTTGTTGCTGGAGGGTGTAAATGGATAGCCAAATTATGAGACGCCCTTGCCACTCTACCGGAACCAAACTTCCTGTCACTTTACAGCTCTTAGTGGCTCAGACTGGCTTCCTATCACCGTTTCTGTTGTAGACTCTAAGAATGCTTGTTTCATTTTCTGTTTGAACACTTTATATTTAAGCTGATCTTCAAGTTCAAGGTACAATAGTTTCAAGTCGCACCATCCGTCACTATCTGAATGAAAATGGGCTCCATGGTAGAAGACTCAGAAAGACCCCGCTTCTAAGAGGCAGACGCAAAAAAAAGCCAGGCTGGACTTTGCCAAAAATGCACATTGACAAGTCAAGGTCCTTCTGGGAGAATGTGCTTTGGACAGATGAAACACAATTAGAGCTTTTTGGTAAACCGCATCAACCCTATGTTTACAGAAGGGTCTTCCAGCAGGATAATGACCCCAAACATACATCAAAAAGCACCCAAGAGTGGATGAGAAGACAACGTTGGACTGTTCTGAAGTGGCCTGCTATGAGACGGCACCCATCAAACCTGAGAGAACTGCTCCAGTTCTCACCAGAAGGAGAGTGACCCAAACTACCAGTGAAGAAGTATAGAGACTTAATTCAGAGTTACAGAAAGTGCTTCACTGCAGTTATTGCCTCAAAAGGCTGTGCTACAAATATTAAGTTAAGGGTACCAGTATTTTTCGCCAGGCCATTTTCATTTGTTTTATTATTGTAAATAATATGTTGTAAATCAAAAGCAAAGTTTCAGTCATATTCAATGTGAAATAAAGAATGATGGATAGCATATACTTCTGTCAAATTGATACAGAGATTTTTTTTTTTTAAAGGTGGAAGGGTACCAATATTTTCAGCCACATCTATATATAATATTTTAAGTTTACTACAAGACTGTTTTATATTTAGTTGAAGGTGTAGCTGCATCTGGCAAACAATAAGCAATACAGTAGATGGGCTCAAATACTCAAATTGTACAAATATTTACAAGCATTCGAGTTCTGATTCCTCCAGCAGTTTATTTCCAAATTACTAAACATAAAAAACATTTTGTGTTAAGTCTAAAAAATGGATTCCAGGGTTTTAATAAAGATCAGTGGGATGTTGTTGATAGTTGGAGTAAATTGGTTGACAATTAACAACTGGTCAGAAATAATTGGACTCTATGCAGCTCAAACTGATGGATTTCAAAATGGTTTTGATCTGTAATCCTGAAAAAAACTCCTTAATTTGTTTTACATATAATGGAGCATTACATTATTTGAGTGCATTTCTATTTGTGTGTGCAGGATGAAAAGAAGAGTGTGAAGAAAAAGCAGACAATAAAGAAGTCATCAAAGCACCACTGGCTCCCCCTGCAGTAAGTCTAAGCATAGTGCCACCCCAAGCGCTCATTCAATAATTCCTGTCATAATCACGACCAGACATATCACCAAACAAACTTATGGTGTGAATTTTAATAATCTCTATGCGCACATAAACCACCATCTACTAATCAAACCCTTAAGAGAACTTTGCCAGTGACCCTGAATATGGCACTTTTGAATATTAGATCGGGATATTTATTATTAATCACCTGATTTTAGATAATAATATTGATTGCATGTTTAATACGGATGGACCAGCTGCTCTTATTGAAACCTCACCACCAAACTACAATTTTTCATACTCCTCCAGGAAAGGTTAAAAAAGATGGGAGTAGAGCAACCATCCTCTCTGCGTCGCTTGGTTTTAAAGATATTACATTTGATAAATACACATTTTTTGAATATCACTCCATTATTTTTAACAGCCGTCCTGTACTGTGTATCATAGTTCACAGGCCACCCAAACGATACTCTGCCTTTGTTTTCGATTTTTCAGAAGTGCTCTCAATAATCCACACCAATTATGAATTGTTATTTTACGTCATTTTAACTTCCATGTGGACAATCAATCAGACTCTTTTACCTTGGAACCTTTTAAATTTGCTGAATTGTGTGACTTTTATCCAACATGTTACTCAGCCTACTCATAAGAGAGGCCACACTTTAGACCTTGTGATAACACACGGCCTACCTGCCAATATGTCTTCAGTTGTGGATGTAGGCATCTCTGATCATTTCTGTCTTTTTTACTGTCAGTGGTTTTCTACAACAGTATATTCCAGAATGAACTGTCTTACTGCTGAAGTGGCTGATTGATTGATTGATTGAAATTATTTATTAACAATATAAAGGATATACAGCATATGTAAATAAATGAATCATGTATGCACAGCCAGGAGGCATCATATCTTAAACACAATAAAGCTCAAGAGCTTATTTCCATTGTGGTCCTTTGAGTGTAGCTGTGTGTTTGACTGTTAATGTTTAAGTGAGTATATGAGCACAATTAGTATAAGTTAATGCATGTGAGTGTGCACGTGTGTTCATGTGTGTATGTTTGTGGGAGGTGGAGGGGCGGTAGAGAGAAGGCAGCAGTACAATATGTATTCAGTACAGTGTATCCTACCAATTCAATAATTAATTAAAATGATTGAATTATTGAAACAGATGAAATAGTTATATGTAGGACCAGCTGCTACTCAGCCAGCTCTTTAGGGAGGACTTCAAGTTTCCAATAGAACTAATTGACTTAAGTCTTGCAGGTAACACATTCCACATAACTGCTACTTTATATAAAAACAAGTCCTTTCCCACACAGATTTTAAATCTGCATGGCACAAAATCAGTGGAGCTCCCTCTAGTGGGATAACTGTGGACATCGCTGACCTGAGAAAAATAATTACTGAGATATTGTGGTACCACATGATTGACAATCCTGTGAACAATACATATTTTGATATATGATCTCTCCTCTACTCTGAGCCACTTGAGGCTAATAAAATGATCAGGGAGAAGATATGTGTTCTCTTTTTCAGTATACTTTATTGGAAACAGGCTCTGGTAGTAAAAATGTGTTATCAAACAATATTGCCATAAAATTACTCATAAATTATTCAATCTGAATGTTCTTGTTTTATTTTCCAAGAAGAAGAAGAAAATTTACTCTCATTCAGTAAGTTATCAGCAGAAACTTTTTCATGTGATCAATTAGACTGACCTTGTCAATATTCCCACAAATATGAGATGCAGTTAAATATAAAGTTGCTGTAAGCTGTTAGCTGTGCTGTGTTTATGCAGGTCAAGTTGAGTCAAACAGTTTTAAGTTCAGGTGTTGTAAAGCATTCATAAATGTGCTGTAAATCTTGTGTTTCTCAGGACTAAAAGAGCCGTCATCTGCTGACTCTGAGAGAGAAGAGGTAGAAAGCAGAAATCAGTCAATAGAACGTCCTTCCCATATATAGACTTGATCATTAATCCATCATCTGCTTTCTCCCTCTTCGTTTCTTTTTTACTTCTTTGTTCCTATTTTACTTCTTTGTTCTTCTTTTATTTAAGAAGTTAGTTTTTAGGAGTGGGAGTAGCTCAAGACTTCCCTCTTTCCATGGTTTAGTTTTGACTTAACTCTCTCGTAGACTGAAGCCAAGAAGAAGAAGAGAAGTAGCAAGGAAAAGGAGAAAATCACAGTATGCATTTTACTTAAATGACGGTCCAACTTACTGTGCATAAATAAAATTTCAGTTCGTTCATTTCAATTCAAAATGTATTTCTATAGAGGTGATTAGTCTAATATAAAAAACCTCATATGTACAGCTACACCTTCTAACAAACCAGTACTGTGAATTCATCTGTAGAATTACTGTTGAAGTGAAAAAACACCTTATTTGGAAAAGCTTGCAGTGCTTAACATGAATGTTTTATGTACACAGGACAAATCCAAGAAGAAGAGGAAAAAGAAGGCAGCATCTCAGTCAGACTCAGAGCTCGACTAACAACCGTTGCTTTACGGTTCTCTCATGACAGTTCACAAGTAGTGTTATTTTTGCCTTTGACTACCAAAAACTTCTCCCATCCAGCTTTGGTCATCACACTTGAACAAGGAGACCTACAGACTTGTAATGCTGGGGTTCTGTGATTTGAAATGAAAACGAGGGAAGCACCCATTCCTCTTAAATGGCAGAGATCCTCTCTCTGCTTCATACCTGACATCTTGCATTTCTAGTTGCTGGATGAGGCTGTTATGCTAGTGCCTGTGTGATGCATGTAGACCAGATGACCTGATGTCTCGCCAGCCTCATATTGAAGTTGGACTTGTGATAAGAAATGTGAGCTATACAGTCAACATTTATACAAGGGATAATTGTTCAGTCCGATGAATTGTTACACAGCGGTGTAAATGTATAATCAATGGGAATTCATTAATAAAGTATTGTTTTAGCCTTTATTGTGTTAACTTGGGTACAAACTTTTACTGTGTGCTGTTTTTTTTTCCATTATTTTGGGGATGTATATATAGAAATCAAACAAAGCAGATATCCATATGACCCAATTACCACTGGATAATGGTCAGGTTTCTTTTTTACTTTTGCAGACACCTATGGCGGCTCTAACGGGGATTAATGGCAGCGCCCTTGAGGCTGGAGTCATTCGCTGTGATTTGCACTAGCTATTAAGCTAACCCCATATGCCACTTGAGCTATTGCAATTAGTTTCAATAGTTTCACAATGTACAATCTATCATTAAACTGCTGTATATCACACTAAAGGTGTAACTGGGCCAAACAATAATAACATGAGATTATTTTATAGCCTCATTCAGTAGTTTAGGGTTACAGACTCAGTTGCCTTGTGCAGTTGACCTCAACCAGTTCATAACCAACCAACCTACCAGAATATCACGTGTTTCCTTGTAGCTCTTATGACTGAAGTGTTTTTGACTTAGGAGGGAACTTATAATCATGATGATACTTTAATGTCTAGTGTAAAAACAGATACATTTTAAACTATGCTAATCAGAAGTTCAGTTCTTAAATGTGCTTTAGTTGGTTTTATGGTTTTAAAAATCATATTAGCATAACATTTGAAACTTTCGCCCTACTAATGTCTTTCTAAATAGATGTATTAAGGGCCTTACATGAACACACAGTCTTCTGCTAAAGAACAACTTTGATTATTTCACAATAGAGATTTCTGCATTTCGGTTCCTGTCCTTGATTTTTCACTGGTTTGAAATCACGTACTTGTGTGCACCAATCAGGATTTAGCAACATCTGAAGTCAAATGTGCTAAGAGTTGGTGGGTTGTTTGCACTGTCAATCAAATCTGATAAAACCAGATCCACACAGCCCTAATTAAAGATTATTAGCTGTGTTTCTGAGTGTTAAACTGGCAATAATCAATATTTTTCTGTTATCAATGAATCAAAAATGTATGTGTAGGTGAAAGGCTTCACTTGTGAGAATTATGTGTCACCCTGCTCTGCTCCACTCCGCTCTATGAAGCACTTCAACTCAATTTTATGGAATTAAAACAGCCAAAACTTTGGATTCATTCTCACCAATCTTGTTTCCGGTCGCATCAGACAGCTGTTTGCAGTGAAAAAGGTTTAAAAACCCACTGTACACTTATTGTGCAATGATTTGGTAATGGTTTATTTCAACCAATTACTCTTTTTGATATTTTGATCATCTCCCTCTTGCCTCCCAGAAATAGAGGAGGAGCAACCTCCTCTGTCTCTATGGACGAGCCTCCTCTGGTACACTACCTGTCCAGCAGCAGACAGATAAAGTTAGAGACTAGCTAGTGAAGCATTTATCAGCTAAATATTTCCTTCAGGAGATGGTGTAGTGCAAGACAGAGCTAATATGTGCCATGTGGCCAAAAAAAAACCCAAAACAGTTATTTCAGGTTTAACTTTGATTGTTGCTTTATTGGTCATGAATATTTAATGTTATATAGAAATACATAGCATTAGAAACTGGGTTTTGAGGGGCTGAAAAAGGCATAGAAGACTAGTTAACTAATATATAAATACATATATATTAATAATTACATATTTAGATAATAACCAGAGGGTAATGATCAGGTTGTTTTTACCTTTTCTGCCGACACCTATGGCGGCTCTAACAAAGGATGGCGCCCTTGAGGCTGGAGTCATTCGCTGTGATTTGCACTAGCTATTAAGCTAACCCCATATGCCACTTGAGCTATTGAAATTAGTTTCAATAGTTTCACAATGTACAATCTATCATTAAACTGCTGTATATCACACTAAAGGTATAACTGGGCCAAACAATAATAACATGAGATTATTTTATAGCCTCATTCAGTAGTTGAGGATTACAGACCCAGTTTCCTTGTGCAGTTGACCTCAACCAGTTCATAACCAACCAACCTACCAGAATATCACGTGTTTCCTTGTAGCTGTTATGACTGAAGTGTTTTTGACTTAAGAGGGAATCTTGATGATACTGTAATGTCAAGTGTAAAACACAGAAACTATGCTAAACAGAAGTTCAGTTCTTAAATGTGCTTTAGTTGGTTTTATGGTTTTAAAAGTCATATTAGCATAACATTTGAAACTTTCGCCCTACTAATGTCTTTCTAAATAGACGTATTAAGGGCCTTAAATGAGCACACAGTCTTCTGCTAAAGAACAATTTTGATTATTTCACAATAGAGATTTCTGCATTTCGGTTCCTGTCCTTGATTTTTCACTGGTTTGAAATCACGTACTTGTGTGCACCAATCAGGATTTAGCAACATCTGAAGTCAAATGTGCTAAGAGTTGGTGGGTTGTTTGCACTGTCAATCAAATCTGATAAAACCAGATCCACACAGCCCTAATTAAAGATTATTAGCTGTGTTTCTGAGTGTTAAAC
This sequence comes from Thunnus albacares, assembly GCF_914725855.1. Lineage (NCBI taxonomy): Eukaryota > Metazoa > Chordata > Actinopteri > Scombriformes > Scombridae > Thunnus > Thunnus albacares. The sequence continues at coordinate 11,803,466 of NC_058124.1, forward strand.
TGGCAATAATCAATATTTTTCTGTTATCAATGAATCAAAAATGTATGTGTAGGTGAAAGGCTTCACTTGTGAGAATTATGTGTCACCCTGCTCTGCTCCACTCCGCTCTATGAAGCACTTCAACTCAATTTTATGGAATTAAAACAGCCAAAACTTTGGATTCATTCTCACCAATCTTGTTTCCGGTCGCATCAGACAGCTGTTTGCAGTGAAAAAGGTTTAAAAACCCACTGTACACTTATTGTGCAATGATTTGGTAATGGTTTATTTCAACCAATTACTCTTTTTGATATTTTGATCATCTCCCTCTTGCCTCCCAGAAATAGAGGAGGAGCAACCTCCTCTGTCTCTATGGACGAGCCTCCTCTGGTACACTACCTGTCCAGCAGCAGACAGCAGACAGATAAAGTTAGAGACTAGCTAGTGAAGCACTTATCAGCTAAATATTTCCTTCAGGAGATGGTGTAGTGCAAGACAGAGCTAATATGCGCCATGTAGCCAAAAAACAAACAAACAAACAAACAAAAAAAAAAACAGTTACCGCAGGTTTAACTTTGATTGCTGCTTAATTGGTCATGAATATTTAATGTTATATAGAAATACATTGCATTGGAAACCAGATTTTAGGGGCTTAAAAAGGCATAGAAGACTAGTTAACTAATATATAAATACATATATATTAATAATTACATATTTAGATAATAACCAGAGGGTAATGATCAGGTTGTTTTTACCTTTTCTGCCGACACCTATGGCAGCTCTAACAAAGGATGGCGCCCTTGAGGCTGGAGTCATTCGCTGTGATTTGCAATAGCTATTAAGCTAACCCCATATGCCACTTGAGCTATTGCAATTAGTTTCAATAGTTTCACAATGTACAATCTATCATTAAACTGCTGTATATCACACTAAAGGTGTAACTGGGCCAAACAATAATAACATGAGATTATTTTATAGCCTCATTCAGTAGTTTAGGGTTACAGACTCAGTTGCCTTGTGCAGTTGACCTCAACCAGTTCATAACCAACCAACCTACCAGAATATCACGTGTTTCCTTGTAGCTGTTATGACTGAAGTGTTTTTGACTTAAGAGGGAATCTTGATGATACTGTAATGTCAAGTGTAAAACACAGAAACTATGCTAAACAGAAGTTCAGTTCTTAAATGTGCTTTAGTTGGTTTTATGGTTTTAAAAGTCATATTAGCATAACATTTGAAGCTTTCGCCCTACTAATGTCTTTCTAAATAGACGTATTAAGGGCCTTACATGAGCACACAGTCTTCTGCTAAAGAACAACTTTGATTATTTCACAATAGAGGTTTCTGCATTTCGGTTCCTGTCCTTGATTTTTCACTGGTTTGAAATCACGTACTTGTGTGCACCAATCAGGATTTAGCAACATCTGAAGTCAAATGTGCTAAGAGTTGGTGGGTTGTTTGCACTGTCAATCAAATCTGATAAAACCAGATCCACACAGCCCTAATTAAAGATTATTAGCTGTGTTTCTGAGTGTTAAACTGGCAATAATCAATATTTTTCTATTATCAATGAATCAAAAATGTATGTGTAGGTGAAAGGCTTCACTTGTGATAATTATGTGTCATCCTGCTCTGCTCCACTCCGCTCTATGAAGCACTTCAACTCAATTTTATGGAATTAAAACAGCCAAAACTTTGGATTCATTCTCACCACTCCTGTTTCCGGTCACATCAGACAGTTGTTTGCAGTGAAAAAGGTTTAAAAACCCACTGTACACTTATTGTGTAATGATTTGGTAATGGTTTATTTCAACCAATTACTCTTTTTGATATTTTGATCATCTCCCTCTTGCCTCCCAGAAATAGAGGAGGAGAAACCTCCTCTGTCTCTATGGACGAGCCTCCTCTGGTACACTACCTGTCCAGCAGCAGACAGATAAAGTTAGAGACTAGCTAGTGAAGCACTTATCAGCTAAATATTTCCTTCAGGAGATGGTGTAGTGCAAGACAGAGCTAATATGTGCCATGTAGCCAAAAAACAAACAAACCAAAAAAAAAAAAAAACAGTTACCGCAGGTTTAACTTTGATTGCTGCTTAATTGGTCATGAATATTTAATGTTATAGAGAAATACATAGCATTAGAAATCAGATTTTAGGGGCTTAAAAAGGCATAGAAGACTAGTTAACTAATATATAAATACATATATATTAATAATTACATATTTAGATAATAACCAGAGGGTAAATGGTTTTTACCTTTTCTGCCGACACCTATGGCAACTCTAACAGAGGTTGGCACCCTTGAGGCTGGAGTCATTCGCTGTGATTTGCACTAGCTATTAAGCTAACCCCATATGCCACTTGAGCTATTGCAATTAGTTTCAATAGTTTCACAATGTACAATCTATCATTAAACTGCTGTATATCACACTAAAGGTGTAACTGGGCCAAACAATAATAACATGAGATTATTTTATAGCCTCATTCAGTAGTTGAGGATTACAGACTCAGTTGCCTTGTGCAGTTGACCTCAACCAGTTCATAACCAACCAACCTACCAGAATATCACGTGTTTCCTTGTAGCTGTTATGACCGAAGTGTTTTTGACTTAAGAGGGAATCTTGATGATACTGTAATGTCAAGTGTAAAACACAGAAACTATGCTAAACAGAAGTTCAGTTCTTAAATGTGCTTTAGTTGGTTTTATGGTTTTAAAAGTCATATTAGCATAACATTTGAAGCTTTCGCCCTACTAATGTCTTTCTAAATAGACGTATTAAGGGCCTTACATGAGCACACAGTCTTCTGCTAAAGAACAACTTTGATTATTTCACAATAGAGGTTTCTGCATTTCGGTTCCTGTCCTTGATTTTTCACTGGTTTGAAATCACGTACTTGTGTGCACCAATCAGGATTTAGCAACATCTGAAGTCAAATGTGCTAAGAGTTGGTGGGTTGTTTGCACTGTCAATCAAATCTGATAAAACCAGATCCACACAGCCCTAATTAAAGATTATTAGCTGTGTTTCTGAGTGTTAAACTGGCAATAATCAATATTTTTCTATTATCAATGAATCAAAAATGTATGTGTAGGTGAAAGGCTTCACTTGTGATAATTATGTGTCATCCTGCTCTGCTCCACTCCGCTCTATGAAGCACTTCAACTCAATTTTATGGAATTAAAACAGCCAAAACTTTGGATTCATTCTCACCACTCTTGTTTCCGGTCACATCAGACAGCTGTTTGCAGTGAAAAAGGTTTAAAAACCCACTGTACACTTATTGTGCAATGATTTGGTAATGGTTTATTTCAACCAATTACTCTTTTTGATATTTTGATCATCTCCCTCTTGCCTCCCAAAAATAGAGGAGGAGAAACCTCCTCTGCCTCTATGGACGAGCCTCCTCTGGTACACTACCAGTCCAGCAGCAGACAGCAGACAGATAAAGTTAGAGACTAGCTAGTGAAGCACTTATCAGCTAAATATTTCCTTCAGGAGATGGTGTAGTGCAAGACAGAGCTAATATGTGCCATGTAGCCAAAAAACAAACAAACAAACAAAAAAAAAAAAAACAGTTACCGCAGGTTTAACTTTGATTGCTGCTTAATTGGTCATGAATATTTAATGTTATAGAGAAATACATTGCATTGGAAACCAGATTTTAGGGGCTTAAAAAGGCATAGAAGACTAGTTAACTAATATATAAATACATATATATTAATAATTACATATTTAGATAATAACCAGAGGGTAAATGGTTTTTACCTTTTCTGCCGACACCTATGGCAACTCTAACAGAGGTTGGCACCCTTGAGGCTGGAGTCATTCGCTGTGATTTGCACTAGCTATTAAGCTAACCCCATATGCCACTTGAGCTATTGCAATTAGTTTCAATAGTTTCACAATGTACAATCTATCATTAAACTGCTGTATATCACACTAAAGGTGTAACTGGGCCAAACAATAATAACATGAGATTATTTTATAGCCTCATTCAGTAGTTGAGGATTACAGACTCAGTTGCCTTGTGCAGTTGACCTCAACCAGTTCATAACCAACCAACCTACCAGAATATCATGTGTTTCCTCTTAGCTGTTATGACTGAAGTGTTTTTGACTTAAGAGGGAATCTTGATGATACTGTAATGTCAAGTGTAAAACACAGAAATTATGCTAAACAGAAGTTCAGTTCTGAAACATGCTTTAGTTGGATTTATGGTTTTAAAAGTCATATTAGCATAACATTTAACATTTCGCCCTACTAATGTCTTTCTAAATAGACAATATTTCTGAATGAAGGTTTAGAAGTAGGTCTTGTATTTAAACAATGTAATGATATCATAGGTTAATGTGAGCTCGTAAAATCTGTGTGTGTGTGTGTGTGTGTGTGTGTGTGTGTGTGTGTGTGTGTGTGTGTGTGTGTGTGTGTATGTGTGTGTGTGTGTGTGTGTGTGTGTTTCATACAATGATTACCAAACCCTCCTTTTAAAATCCAAGTATGGCTGAATGGGGCTGTACCTCCAGAAGCCCCTTACTGTCCTAATCTGACAGTCACAGGACATGGGTGTCATATAAAGTCCAGCATCCAGTTTGTTTAGTGGGAGGGCCAAACCTACCATATAAAGAGTGGCGGTGTCTGTTGTTCAGTACAGGGAGGTGTGAGGCGTATGTCAGGAAGCTGTTGAATCACTTCACAGACAGAAGGTAAGCAAAAATCTATGAATCCTTATCAAAACCTTGGCGTAACTGCCACCAGTATGGTGTTTTATAAACAGTCACAGCTTTTATTTATTATGATTATACATTATATTTCTTTAATACATGCTAAAATGAAACTAAAAGTTGCCAGCAACACCTCAACGAAATGACAGTAAAAGTGTAAGATGTAGTTTAAGTCACAAATTGACTGAGGAACTGGAAAGAATGTGCAGTTGTTGCTCTAAAATTGCCCACAACATATCACATTTAGCTGAATCAAATAAACTTCATGTTAATTATCTCTTGTCCAGATGTTGAGGATCACTGTATGGCTGTTGGTGGGAGTGTGCGGGTTTGCATCTTGCAACAACATATGCCCTGATGGGAACGTCCTCTCAGATCTCTCCACCTGCTGTATGACTACAGATGGATATCGCGCTTGTCCATATCCCAACGTAAGTCAGACATGTTCATACACTGCATAACTTGACCTGTACTTGTGAAGACTTGACATATTGGTCCAGAAAAGTGTTGTCAGTATTTCATTGATATTCTCTGCGTGTCTGTATTCATGTGCGTCTCCAGGCTGTGTGCTGCTCCGACTTGGAGCACTGCTGTCCCTCAGGGTTTCGCTGTAACCTGGGTACCCAGATGTGTGAGAAAGTAAACCAGCCATGGATGAACATACCCATGGTGAAGAAGGAAGCTGCAGAGAAACCAAGCACCCTTCTTATACCCGTCTCTCCCCTTCAGGAGCTCAAAAACAACCTAGACCAAAAAAAGAGTTCAGTTGTCCACTGTGACAACTACCATACCTGTCCTGATGGCACCACCTGCTGCAGACACCCAAAAGGTGTCTGGTTCTGTTGCCCCTACTCCTCTGTGAGTTGACCCAGTAAATACTCTGCGATAAGACACATGACAGTAATGTAATATTTTTAATTCTCTATTTTCATGGCATCAATTCAAAGCTTATAACTCAAATGTTTCACTTGCAATCAAATTCATAATTCAGTGTTGTCATCTTGAGGAGTGTTAATGCTCTTTTGAATTGATTGTTGTGTAAAATGTCTGCCTTGTAGGGCAAGTGTTGTCTGGATGGCTACCACTGTTGTCCATCTGGCTTTGACTGTGACCTTACCTACACGCACTGTGTGAGGCAAGGCCTGAGCTATCCTTTCACCCCTAAACAAGCTCTGTCTTCAGTTCCTGCCACTCTCATTTCAACCTCAGAGGACAATGACAACCTGCAGGAGGTAGGACATATCACACTGTATGTATGTCACTACTTTATCTGAATGACAATCCATTTGGATAAAGTTAGAGGCCCTGAAAATGTATTTTCTCAATCAGCTTCTTATTATGTATTGGGGCCTTACATGCAATTATTTTAGATTAGGTGTGAAAATGTGTGTAAAGCCATCATAAAAGAAAGGCATGTTGATTGTTTAATAAAAGTGCTTAGAGGAAACAGGAATATAGAGGGTTTCAAGCACAGAAATATTAAATGATCAACATCTTTTAACATTGTGTTTATTCACCACATTATAAACATCACAAACTGATTTGAATCTCATTGCACTGACCATGAACGTATGCTTGTAAATTTTCGTCTTTACTGCAGTGATTTAGGAGGCAGTATGTTGTTCTAACATTGATTCTGATTTCAGGACCAGTGATGTGCAGATGGTCGGCACTGCTGTGATTATGAATATATCTTTGGTCGCTCCTCTTTGACATGCAGAAGATCTGAAGTACTCTCAGATCCCCTCAGGAACACAAGAAGACACAAAAACAGACTGAGGATGTGTTGCTAATGTTTCTGCACTGCGCTTACTAACTATGCATTACAGCTTCAGTAGAGAAAATGAACACAAACTGATCAGATTTTTTGATTATTCACAGACCTACAATACAGTCTATGAGTAAGTAATCTGTTTACAACCTCAAACGATTGTTTCCCTTATCCATTGTGCATTTCATTTTCAAATTCAAATTCAAATTTTATTTGTCACATACACAATCATACACAGTACAATGTGCAATGAAATGCCTTATGTACCTGTTCTGGATTAGTTACCACAACAGTAAACAAAACAGTAATTTGAAAGAGCGATTCAAATTAGACACATGTAAACAGTACACAGAGTTCCAGAGTCCTAGTTCAGTTTCAGTGTAGTGCGATTTCCTGCAAAAAACAAAAAAATCATGCCAAATCATGCTAAGCTTTATTCCTTTCATGATCTTCCTATTGAAGCATAATAAAAATAATAAAAAAAATATGCAAATGTGATTGAAAATTTCTCCATCTGTTTTGTTGTCTCATGCCACCTGAACTTGATGTGTCACTGGGCCATAGACCACTCACCTGACCTTCCAATCATTTGATATAGTTATTACATTTGGATATTATAATTTAGTGGTGAAGTAGAATTATAGCTGACCTTCTAGTTAGCCTACTACCCTTCAGTGAACTGTGGTCTTCATCAAGGTGCTCATACTTTGTAAGGAAAAAAATGCCCTACTCTGCCACTGATTGGCTATTACTCGTTATCTTTGTTGGTTAGATTGGTTAGGTTTAGGCATGAGAAGTGAGATGATTGGGTTAGGTTAACAATATCAGGGTCAGAGCCAATCACAGGCAGTGTAGGGTGGGTAATGCCCACTGGTACACTTTGGCCCAATCCCAAACCAGTACCTACCCACTACCACTTCACCACCAAGTGTCACTCCAAATCAAGTTACACTCACAGCTGTGGAGGGCACGTCTAATTGTCTTTGATTTATTGATTGGGACAATGAGCAGTTTTTAAACATTAAAGATGCACTGCACTGGAGTTAACTCGAGGCTAATTTGCATCCGATGTCCCCCACAATCAAAACATACAACAGCACAGCAACAAACAGTACAAAGCAAAAAACACACAGAGCACACCATACATAATATAAAATACAAAGCTACACACAACAGCACATCACATACACCCACAATGTCAATTAGAAATTAATAATGTAAACTTGTCAAATTAAAAGCAAGACTACCTGTGCTAATGAGAAGATCATAGATGGAGTTTAGACTCAGTGGTCACACAGCTGATTGGTCTTTAGTAGATTTATTTGGCCTTGAATGTATTGATTGAAGGGGGAGAGTATAAATGGATAGCCAAATTATGGGACGCCCCTGCCACTCTACCAGAACCAAACTTTCTATCACTTTACAGCTGTTAGTGGCTCAGACTGGCTTCCTATCACCGTTTCTGTTGTAGCTTCTAGGAACACTGGTTTTGTTTTCTGTTTGAACACTTTATCCTTGTATGAGACACGGAGACAGCTGTTGTTAACATGGACCAACAAACCACCACCGGCTCCTGAATTCTGATGGGCAGCGTCAAGTAATAATGTCAGGCAAAGGACATAAGTAGCTAGAAAAGCTCTTCAGTGAAGCTAAAGTTTTTAAACTTCACATTAGAGTTGTTTAAATGTCCAGTTTATCTGCTGCTTCTGCTTTACATTACAGTAATGTTAATGTAGCTGATAGTTTGGATGACTTGACTGCAGATGCTTTCCTACAGTGTGTCGTTTGTCAATTCAGTTTGACAATTACTGTAATTGACACCATACAAGTTAAATTTCTGCTTCATGCTCTGACAGATTTTCTCAAAGGAAAGGCTTTTACATTTATAGAGTGAGTGAAGGACTCAGGAGAGAGGAGACAGAAGTGAGGAAGAATCGCAGGATGTAACATTAATGGTGTCGAAAGAAAAATGAGGAAGAAAGTAAAGAACTGATTCAAGAAGGAAGAAGGTGCAACTGATTAAAGATTTAAAGAAAGAGTTTAAGGAGGAAAGAGAAACACATAGAGGCAGCCCAGGTGTCAGAGACATGAGTAAATACAAAGCAGGAGGCAGAAAAAACTGGTAAGGTCTGATTTCCACCTGTATCTAGATGAACTACTGCTGTGTAAATGTTTTTAAGATTAAAACCTGCTATGAAAGGACTTACAAATCTTTTAATACAGGTACTAACACTACACAATAACTCTATTAACATGATGTTTTCTGAAGATGTTAAAAGGTTGTTGACCTCAGTAACTGTTGTAAACACAGCAGTAAAACTGACAGATAGTTTCAGTCATTAGAAAACACAAAATGCAGATTAATCTGACTGATTCATCTTTAAGTCAAACTGTTGTCTTAAATTGTTTTTAAGTTTGTTTTTAATTCTTCATAAATCAGTTTTGTTATTTCGTTATATTATAAATCTATATTAAGGACCATATAGATGGTGTGAGAATTGAGATTTGTTTTTAAGATAGAGACTGATTGGTCCATTTATCATCCATAAGGTCTATGTTTATTTACAATTTACAATTTCATTTAGCAGACACTTTTATCCAAAGCAATGTACATCTGAGAGCTGATACAACACAAGCAGGGATCTAGTCAGGAGAGAACAACGTGAGTAATTGTCATAAAGCTAAGTTTGAGTCCGATAGGACGTAGATGCCTAGAGTGCATAGAAGCAGATTTTTGTTGTTGCTGGAGGGTGTAAATGGATAGCCAAATTATGGGACGCCCTTGCCACTCTACCGGAACCAAACTTCCTGTCACTTTACAGCTCTTAGTGGCTCAGACTGGCTTCCTATCACCGTTTCTGTTGTAGACTCTAAGAATGCTTGTTTCATTTTCTGTTTGAACACTTTACATTTAAGCTGATCTTCAAGTTCAAGGTACAATAGTTTCAAGTCGCACCATCCATCGCTATCTGAATGAAAATGGGCTCCATGGTAGAAGACTCAGGAAGACCCCGCTTCTAAGAGGCAGACGCAAAAAAAAGCCAGGCTGGACTTTGCCAAAAATGCACATTAACAAGTCAAGGTCCTTCTGGGAGAATGTGCTTTGGACAGATGAAACACAATTAGAGCTTTTTGGTAAACCGCATCAACCCTATGTTTACAGAAGGGTCTTCCAGCAGGATAATGACCCCAAACATACATCAAAAAGCACCCAAGAGTGGATGAGAAGACAACGTTGGACTGTTCTGAAGTGGCCTGCTATGAGACGGCACCCATCAAACCTGAGAGAACTGCTCCAGTTCTCACCAGAGGGAGAGTGACCCAAACTACTAGTGAAGAAGTATAGAGACTTAATTCAGAGTTACAGAAAGTGCTTCACTGCAGTTATTGCCTCAAAAGGCTGTGCTACAAATATTAAGTTAAGGGTACCAGTTTTTTTCGCCAGGCCATTTTCATTTGTTTTATTATTGTAAATAATATGTTGTAAATCAAAAGCAAAGTTTCAGTCATATTCAATGTGAAATAAAGAATGATGGATAGCATATACTTCTGTCAACTTGATACAGAGATTTTTTTTTTTTTAAAGGTGGAAGGGTACCAATATTTTCAGCCACATCTATACATAATGTTTTAAGTTTACTACAAGACTGTTTTATATTTAGTTGAAGGTGTAGCTGCATCTGGCAAACAATAAGCAATACAGTAGATGGGCTCAAATACTCAAATTGTACAAATATTTACAAGCATTCTTCATCTTCTTCCCCCTCGTCATCGAGTTCTGATTCCTCCAGCAGCTCCTCCTCAGAATCTGAAGACGAGGTAAGTCACTACAGACTTAAATAGTAAAATTTATTTCCAAATTACTAAACATAAAAAACATTTTGTGTTAAGTCTAAAAAATGGATTCCAGGGTTTTAATAAAGATCAGTGGGATGTTGTTGATAGTTGGAATAAATTGGTTGACAATTAACAACTGGTCAGAAATAATTGGACTCTATGCAGCTCAAACTGATGGATTTCAAAATGGTTTTGATCTGTAATCCTGAAAAAAAAACTCCTTAATTTGTTTTACATATAATGGAGCATTACACTATTTGACTGCATTTCTATTTGTGTGTGCAGGATGAAAAGAAGAGTGTGAAGAAAAAGCAGACAATAAAGAAGTCATCAAAGCACCACTGGCTCCCCCTGCAGTAAGTCTAAGCATAGTGCCACCCCAAGCGCTCATTCAATAATTCCTGTCATAATCACGACCAGACATATCACCAAACAAACTTATGGTGTGAATTTTAATAATCTCTATGCGCACATAAACCACCATCTACTAATCAAACCCTTAAGAGAACTTTGCCAGTGACCCTGAATATGGCACTTTTGAATATTAGATCGGGATATTTATTATTAATCACCTGATTTTAGATAATAATATTGATTGCATGTTTAATACGGATGGACCAGCTGCTCTTATTGAAACCTCACCACCAAACTACAATTTTTCATACTCCTCCAGGAAAGGTTAAAAAAGATGGGAGTAGAGCAACCATCCTCTCTGTGTCGCTTGGTTTTAAAGATATTACATTTGATAAATACACATTTTTTGAATATCACTCCATTATTTTTAACAGCCGTCCTGTACTGTGTATCATAGTTCACAGGCCACCCAAACGATGCTCTTCCTTTGTTTTCGATTTTTCAGAAGTACTCTCAATAATCCCCACCAATTATGAATTGTTATTTTACGTCATTTTAACTTCCATGTGGACAATCAATCAGACTCTTTTACCTTGGAACCTTTTAAATTTGCTGAATTGTGTGACTTTTATCCAACATGTTACTCAGCCTACTCATAAGAGAGGCCACACTTTAGACCTTGTAATAACACACGGCCTATCTGCCAATATGTCTTCAGTTGTGGATGTAGGCATCTCTGATCATTTCTGTCTTTTTTACTGTCAGTGGTTTTCTACAACAGTATATTCCAGAGTGAGAATAGAGAAGGCAGCAGTACAATATGTATTCAGTACAGTGTATCCTACCAATTCAATAATTAATTAAAATGATTGAGTTATTGCAACAGATGAAATAGTTATATTTAGGACCAGCTGCTACTCAGCCAGCTCTTTAGGGAGGACTTCAAGTTTCCAATAGAACTAATTCTTGCAGGTAACACATTCCACATAACTGCTACTTTATATAAAAACAAGTCCTTTCCCACACAGCTTTTAAATCTGCATGGCACAAAATCAGTGGAGCTCCCTCTAGTGGGATAACTGTGGACATCGCTGACCTGAGAAAAATAATTACTGAGATATTGTGGTACCACATGATTGACAATCCTGTGAACAATACATATTTTGATATATGATCTCTCCTCTACTCTGAGCCACTTGAGGCTAATAAAATGATCAGGGAGAAGATATGTGTTCTCTTTTTCAGTATACTTTATTGGAAACAGGCTCTGGTAGTAAAAATGTGTTATCAAACAATATTGCCATAAAATTACTTATAAACTATTCAATCTGAATGTTCTTGTTTTATTTTCCAAGAAGAAGAAGAAAATTTACTCTCATTCAGTAAGTTATCAGCAGAAACTTTTTCATGTGATCAATTAGACTGACCTTGTCAATATTCCCACAAATATGAGATGCAGTTAAATATAAAGTTGCTGTAAGCTGTTAGCTGTGCTGTGTTTATGCAGGTCAAGTTGAGTCAAACAGTTTTAAGTTCAGGTGTTGTAAAGCATTCATAAATGTGCTGTAAATCTTGTGTTTCTCAGGACTAAAAGAGCCGTCATCTGCTGAGTCTGAGAGAGAAGAGGTAGAAAGCAGAAATCACTCAGTAGAACGTCCCTCCCATAAATAGACTTGATCATTAATCCATCACCTGCTTTCTCTGTCTTTGTTCCTCTTTTACTTCTTTGTTCCTATTTAACTTCTTTGTTCCTCTTTTATTTAAAATTTAGAGGGCAGGAAATTAAGTATCACAGCAAGTATTTTTTACTGCTGACATCAAAATGTACTGACACTATTTTTTTAGTCTTTCTTTAGTGTATCATATCAGCCCTTTCTGGTTGACCTTTAGTCAATCAAGCATGTTGAATTAGTTGTAAGAAAGCTCTGTCAGCAAATCAGTGAGTTGCACTGCAGTATGTCCTTATGTTTTGCTTCTTCCTTTTTGTCTACAAGCAAATGACCACAGGCTGACCATGCCTGTGGAAAGAAAAGAAAAGCAAAATTTTACACTTTATCATCTATATTCTCAAATTGTAGCCAGCCAACATGAATCTACTAGTGAAACGCTGAACATCTCCAGTCGCACTTTAAACACTGCAGGTGCACGACAAAACCTTAAGTGAACGGAGAAATCTTCCCACAGCAACTTCTAGTAAATTTGACATGTTAACCAGCTTTGAGAAAACAATTTATTCCAGAAATTGGTTCATTTGGTTTGGTGTAGAATCTGTTGTAAACACAAGAGCTGTTGCAGTTAAGGATTCTTGAAGAAAGTCTATTATTGTGCAACAGTGTTGTTACATGAAATGGGTTTTTAGGAGTGGGTGTAGCTCAAGACTTCCCTCTTTCCATGGTTTAATTTTGACTTTTCCCTCCCATAGGCTGAAGCAAAGAAGAAGAGAAGTAGCGAGGAAAAGGAGAAAATCACAGTAAGCATTTTTCTTAAACGACAGTCAAACTGTGCACAAAGCAAATTTCAGTTTATTCATTTCAATTCAAAATGTATTTGTATAGCGGTGTTCAGTCTAATAAAAAACCTTATATGCACATATCTTTTGTTTTTTATCACCATGCTTTTTGTAGATAATTGTTGTTTGAGTTACACTCAACGACAGGACTGAAGTGAATTCCACGTCTTTTGTTTTTTTCCCCCCTCATCTCATAGATTTCAGTGTGACTGGCACTCACTGTCACCTTCAGTATGCTGGCCCTCTAGGAGTTCCTCTCTCTGCTTCATACCTGACATCTTGCATTTCTAGTTGCTGGATGAGGCTGTTATGCTAGTGCCTGTGTGATGCATGTAGACCAGATGACCTGATGTCTCGCCAGCCTCATATTGAAGGTGGACTTGTGATAAGAAATGTGAGCTATACAGTCAACATTTATACAAGGGATAATTGTTCAGTTCAATCAATTGTTACACAGCAGTGTAAATGTATAATCAATGGGAATTCATTAATAAAGTATTGTTTTAGCCTTTATTGTGTTAACTTGGGTACCAACTTTTACTGTGTGCTGTTTTTTTCCCATTATTTTGGGGAAACAAAGCAGATATTCATATGACCCAATTACCACTGGATAATGGTCAGGTTTTTTTTTTAACCTTTTTGCAGACACCTATGGCGGCTCTAACAGAGGTTGATGGCAGCGCCCTTGAGGCTGGAGTCATTCGCTGTGGTTTGTATTTACTGTTTGTTATCTTGCCCACTTCTTATATCAAGCCGTCGTTCTGTGCAGTCTTATCTAAAACTTATGTTCAGCCGCTGTAACAAACACAATAGCTATTAAGCTAACCTCATATGCCACTAAGGGTGTTACTGAGCCAAACAATAATAACGTTATTATTTTATGGCCTCTTTAGTAGAGAGTTACAGACTCAGTTGCCTCATGCAGTTGACCTCAACCAACAATCAGGAAACACCAGCCCACCAGAATATCATGTGCTTCCTCATAGCTGCAATGACTGAAGTGTTGTGAAAGGCTTCATATGTGAGAATTATGTGTCATCCTGCTCTGCTCCACTCCGCTCTATGAAGCACTTCAACTCAATTTTATGGAATTAAAACAGCCAGAACTTTGGATTCATTCTCACCAATCTTGTTTCCGGTCACATCAGACAGCTCTTTTCAGTGAAAAGGGTTTAAAAACCCACTGTACACTTATTGTGCAATGATTTGGTAATGGTTTATTTCAACCAATTACTCTTTTTGATATTTTGATCATCTCCCTCTTGCCTCCCAAAAATAGAGGAGGAGCAACAACCTCCTCTGCCTCTATGGACGAGCCTCCTTTAGTACACTACCTGTCCAGCAGCAAACAGCAGACAGATAAAGTTAGAGACTAGCTAGTGAAGCACTTATCAGCTAAATATTTCCTTCAGGAGATGGTGTAGTACAAGACAGAGCTAATATGTGCCATGTAGCCAAAAAACTAACAAACAAACAAACAAAAAAAACAGTTACCGCAGGTTTAACTTTGATTGCTGCTTAATTGGTCATGAATATTTAATGTTATAGAGAAATACATAGCATTAGAAACCAGATTTTAGGGGCTTAAAAAGGCATAGAAGACTAGTTAACTAATATATAAATACATAAATATTAATAATTACATATTTAGATAATAACCAGAGGGTAAATGGTTTTTACCTTTTCTGCCGACACCTATGGCAACTCTAACAGAGGTTGGCACCCTTGAGGCTGGAGTCATTTGCTATGATTTGCATTTACTGTTTGTTACTCTGCCCACTTTTTTATATCAAACCATCATTCTGCGCTGTCTCACTTCCTTAAAACCTGTGTTCAGCTGCTGTGACAAACACAATAACTATTATGCTAAGCTCATATGCCACTTGTACAATGTACAATCTATCATTAAACTGCTGTATATCACACTAAAGGTGTGACTGGGCCAAAAAATAATAACATGAGATTATTTTATAGCCTCTTCAGTAGTTGAGGATTACAGACCCAGTTGCCTTGTGCAGTTGATCTCAACCAGTTCATAACCAGCCAACCTACCAGAATATCATGTGTTTCCTCATAGCGGTTATGACTAACGTGTTTTTGACTTAAGAGGGAACTTATAATCTTGATGATACTTTAATGTCTAGTGTAAAACACAGATACATTTTAAACTATGCTAATCAGAAGTTCAGTTTTGAAATGTGCTTTAGTTGGTTTTATGGTTTAAAAGTCATATTAGCATAACATTTGAAACTTTCGCCCTACTTATGTCTTTCTAAATACTAATAATAGACAATATTCCTGAATGAAACTTTAGCAGTAAGTCTTGTGATTTAAACAGTGTAATGATATCAAAGGTTAATGTGAGCTTGTAAACTGTTTCATGTTTAACCTGTGTGTGTTTATGCAGCATCATACAATGATTACCCAACCCTGGCTGACTAGGGTTGTTCCTCCAGAAGCCCCTTACTGTCCTAATCTGACAGTCACAGGACATGGGTGTCATATAAAGTCCAGCATCCAGTTTGTTTAGTGGGAGGGCCAAACCTACCATATAAAGAGAGGCGGTGTCTGTTGTTCAGTACAGGGGAGGTGTGAGACGTATGTCAGGAAGCTGTTGAATCACTTCACAGACAGAAGGTAAGCAAAAATCTATGAATCCTTATCAAACCCTTGGTGTAACTGCCACCAGTATGGTGTTTTATAAACAGTCACAGCTTTTATTTATTATGACTATACAGTGAGGTTATATGTTTGAAAAGTACAACTTTAATTTATGCTGAATTGAAACTGAAAGTTACCAGCAACACCACAATGAAATGACAGTAAAAGTTTCAGATGTAGTTTAAGTCACAACTTGACTGAGGAACTGAAAAGAATGTGCAGTTGTTGTTCTAAAACTGCTCACAATGTATCACATTTAGCTGAATCAAATAAACTTCATGTCAATTTTGTCCAGATGTTGAGAATCACTGTATGGCTGTTGGTGGGAGTGTGTGGGTTTGCGTCTTGCAACATCACATGTCTTGACGGGAACATCTGCCCTGATCTCTCCACCTGCTGTATGACTAGAGATGGATATCGCTGCTGTCCATATCCCAAAGTAAGTCAGACATGTTCATACACTGCATAACTTGACCTGTACTTGTGAAGACTTGACATATTGGTCCAGAAAAGTGTTGTCAGTATTTCATTGATATTCTCTGCGTGTCTGTATTCATGTGCGTCTCCAGGCTGTGTGCTGCTCCGACTTGGAGCACTGCTGCCCCTCAGGGTTTCGCTGTAACCTGGTTACCCAGATGTGTGAGAAAGTAAACCAGCCATGGATGAACATACCCATGGTGAAGAAGGAAGCTGCAGAGAAACCAAGCACCCTTCTTATACCCGTCTCTCCCCTTCAGGAGCTCAAAAACAACCTAGACCAAAAAAAGAGTAAAATTGTCCACTGTGACAACTACCATGCCTGTCCTGATGGCACCACCTGCTGCAGACACCCAGGAGGTGTCTGGTTCTGTTGCCCCATCTCTCCTGTGAGTTGACCCAGTAAATACTCTGCGATAAGACACATGACAGTAATGTAATATTTTTAATTCTCTATTTTCATGGCATCAATTCAAAGCTTGTAACTCAAATGTTTCACTTGCAATCAAATTCATAATTCAGTGTTGTCATCTTGAGGAGTGTTAATGCTCTTTTGAATTGATTGTTGTGTAAAATGTCTGCCTTGTAGGGCAAGTGTTGTCTGGATGGCTACCACTGTTGTCCATCTGGCTTTGACTGTGACCTTACCTACACGCACTGTGTGAGACAAGGCCTGAGCTATCCTTTCACCCCTAAACAAGCTCTGTCTTCAGTTCCTGCCACTCTCATTTCAACCTCAGAGGACAATGACAACCTGCAGGAGGTAGGACATATCACACTGTATGTATGTCACTACTTTATCTGAATGACAATCCATTTGGATAAAGTTAGAGGCCCTGAAAATGTAATTTCTCAATCAGCTTCTTATTATGTCTTGGGGCCTTACATGATCACACAGTCTTCTCCCAAAGAGTGAGGCACTTATCAGCTAAATATTTCCTTCAGGAGTTGGTGTAGTGCAAAACAGAGCTAATAGGTGCCATGTGGCCAAAAAACCCACCAACAACAAAAAGTTACTGCAGATTTTGATTGTTGCTTAATTAGTCATGAATATTTAATGTTGTATAGAAATACATAGCATTAGAAACCAGGTTTTTAGGGGCTTAAAAAAGGCATAGAGGACTAGTTAATTAATATATAAATACATATATATATTAATAATTACATATTTAGATAGTGACTAGAGGGTAATGGTCAGTTTGTTTTTACCTTTTGTGCAGACACCTATGGCAGCTCTAACAGAGGCTAATGGCGGCACCCTTGAGGTTGGAGTCATTCGCTGTGATTTGAAGTTCTACTGCTCAGCGGGGACAACTTGCTGCAAGAGAGCGAAAGGCCAGTGGAGCTGCTGTCCCTACCCACTGGTACGGATTGTGCATTTTTGCAATTATTTTAGATTAGGTGTGAAAATGTGTGTAAAGATATCATAAAAGAAAGGCATACTGATTGTTTAGTAAAAGTGCTTAGAGGAAACAGGAATATAGAGGGTTTCAAGCAGAGAAATATTAAATGATCAACATCTTTTAACATTGTGTTTATTCACCACATTATAAACATGACAAACTGATTTGAATTTCATTGCACTGACCATAAACTTAGATGCTCATAAATCTTCACCTTTACTGCAGTGATTTAGGAGGCATTATGTTGTTCTAACGGCAGGATTGGTACTGATTTCAGGGCCAGTGTTGTGCAGATGGACTGCACTGCTGTGAATATGGATATACCTGTGACCCCTCCTCCATGAATTGCAGACAATGGTACTCTCAGATCCCCTCAGGAACACAAGAAGATGCCAAAACAGACTGAGAGCATGTTGTTAATGTTTTTGCACCATGAGTGCTGTGTCATCATTTTGGTACAGTTCAAATCTAACCATGTATTACAGCTTCAGTAGAGAAAATGAACACAAACTGATCAGATCACAAACTGATTATTGTTTACAACCTCATATGATTTCTCTTATCCATTGTGAATTTCATTTTTGATGATTGGTAATGTATATCTGGTCATCACAAGGGATGGTATGTCAACATTCATTTTCAGTATCATTTTTTTTTTTTTTTGGAAACAGCCAAATCATGGCTAACTTTATTCCAACATCAAATCGTTTCATGATATTGCAAATAAACTGATTTTTTTTAAAAAAATAAAAAATATGGAAATGTGAGTGAAATATTCTCCATCTGTTTTGCTGTCTCATGCCACCTGAACTTGATGTGTCACTAGGCCATAGACCACTCACCTGACTTTCCAATAATTTGATTAGTTATTATATTTGGATATTATGACAGATTTAGTGGTGTAGTGGAATCATAGCTCAGCTTCTAGTGAGCCTGCTGCTCTCCATTGAACTGTGATCTTCATCAAGAGGCTCATACTTTTTAGGAAAATACGAAAAATTATTCCATTTTAATTCCGCCTTATTTTTTCCCACCTGTATTCGGCGAAGACCCGCCCTACTCTGCCTCTGATTGGCTATTACTCGTTGCCTTCGTTTGGTTCGATTGGTTAGATTTATGCATGAGGAGTAAGATGATTGGGTATCAGGGTCAGAGCCAATCAGAGGCAGAGTAAGGCGGGCCTTCGCAGTATGTTGGTGGGAAAAAAAATAACGCCGACTGGTACATTTCCAGTGGTTCCCATGTATATCGTTCCGGGTCAAGGCGTTTACTAATGGTGTACATATGAACCAAATGGAAGAACTAAAACTATTCGTCTCCGAGCGGCTCAAAGCTGCTGCTTCTGAAATATTTGGCGCTATTGAGAAAACAGTAACGGACTACGAGGAGCGGGCTTGCCGTTTGAAGGAAGACAACGACCGCCACCGTTCTCTTCTGGACATTATCCTCAAAACCAAGTTACCACAGACAGAAGGTTGGTCCGTCCGATAAATCTGCCTGCCAACACAGATGTTAACCGAGTCACTGGTGCTCGAAGAAATGTTGTTGTCGCTTCTAAAATCGATAACGGTTCAAACAGTGTGCCGCCACAAAGCTAACGTTAACATTATTGTAATCTTGTCAAGCCTTTTCTTACATTGGTGCATATTGTTGAGTGGAATTACAGATTTATAAAGATTTCCCGACAACACTGAAGACACTAAGAGAATGCTATTATCTTCTCAGAGTGTTATTGTTATTAAGAAAACCAGCCAAGTAAAACTAACGTTAACCTAGCTTAATTGCAGGTGTAGAGATGTCACCAAACGTTATATGTTTATCAATGAGGGAGTGGATCTCTATATAAAAACCTATTACATTAGTGTTAAACGCCAGGTTTTAATTCTCTAGCTTGTGTATAGTACACGGCTCAAACAAATTAGGTATAATCATTTGCAGTTGATGTGATAACGTTGCAGTAAGTTTTGATTGTTCAGGTGCAAGTGGCAACTAAGCTGCTAGTTATGCCTGTTGCACATTTAACACTGGATGTAATAATTTTGGCACTTCACTACAGGAAGACTGTAGCCTCTATTCTATTTGAATGAAAAACAAAACTCTACACAACATAAACAATATACCAATAAAGCACAACAACTACAACAACATGTAATTGGAAACTGAAGCAAAACAGAAGGTATGCAGGCATATTGTAGGCAAATAAAACATTTCTTTCATTTTGTCTTGGCATCTATTTGATTCCATTCAAAATGTATGGTCAAATAGGAATTGTGAGCTTGATACCCGAGGAGGTTTAGTGAAGCCAAAGCTGCAGATGGATGTCTCGACAGATATATAATATATATCTTTTTTTTTAAGTTGCTTTTTTAAAGTTTCTCTGCCAGCAAATGCACTAACTAATGTATGGCAATTGCCAGCATAGCACAATTACATGACAGTGACATAATAGTGGCTGTCAGGGTCACTGTGTACCTATTAAATGGATATTTGACAATGAAAAGACAATATGGACTAATGGCATAGTTTCTGATCAATATTATGCCTGCTGCCAGACTTGATTGATATATAAAACATGTCATTGAGTAAAAGGTCTCACTCGTCAATAGGCCTTTTTCACAGAAGACATTTTGACATGTAACAGTAGGAAAATCACAGATGTAGCCTAAATAATAAACTTAATGATGGCTGAATTACATTTAGCTGCTTCAGTTTCAAGGTCGTAGTTTTATGCATGCTGGCTCACTGTCACACTGTCATGGTTTACTGGGATGCTTGAATAGAACTGAGCCATCGTTAAAGTTATTAGTAACAGCTGTGGTTTTTGGACTATGAGAACTTAAAACGAATGCTGTGAAAAAGGCCTTTTGGCATGCTTAAAATGTGATATATCACTCATTTTCATCAACATGAATGTTTTGAATGCCTGTTTTTCTCTGCATCAAAAAGGAAAACAGTTGCTACCCTATGTTACAAGCAGTGTTTGTAAGCAAATGCTCACACTCTGGCAGCTGCTAGCGTGACATGCCACCCAAAAGTGTGTTACAGAGGTGGCAGCTGCCAGCAGCAGTCCATATCAAACTGACATGCCATGACCATGACAGTGGCTTCATGTTATGGTCACTGTTCACTAGCTCTTAAATGTCAGAACCAACTGGCCATTGTTCCTCTTGTTTTCTGAGACACCATCATCTTTGCTCAGAAGGAGGAAAAATGTCACAAGAAAATGGCAAATGTTTGGAATATAGCTGATCTACTTTTGTTGTTGTTTTGGTTCTTTTTTATTATTCCTCTCAATACATTCATCTTTAGATCCAACCTGCTTTGTGTTCTACTCTTTTTTTTCTGCAGCAAGCCAGGCAACCAAAAGTACCCCTGCTCCTGCAGGACCAGGTGCATCAGATTCATATCCTACCCCCAGGGCCAGAGAAACCTCCAGCCAGCCCAATGGTAGGAATTTAGTCTAACCCTTCTGTAGAATCAATTCATTAAGTTCTTCTGTGAAACTCAACAAAATGTTATTAATTTGTGGGAAAAATCCTGTTATTTAGAATAAAGATCTTGAAGTCATCTCTCCTCCAACATGGACACCAATAACCATTATTAGTCACTCCAATGTAATAAGATAAGTCAGTCATTGCAGTGGAAAAACATATTACTGTTGACTGTGATGTGTTAATCGATCAGTGTTGAAGTGAACTCTAGTAATTCTGTTAAATGTCATACGGTGTAAAATCACTAAATTAGATCTTCCTTTTTTTTCAGACTTGCAGTGTGTCTTCACCTCACGCACTGACTTTTTCAAGTTTGCATCCGATGGCAACTGTCCCTACTGCATCAAGGGAATTCAGGCCTCAGAGAAACATTTGATGAGAAGGCATTATCTATTCGCTGTTCATTTTACTGAGAGTGGCACTGGTAAGTTTTATTAGCAATCAAAATCAATCAAACATGAGCTTTTAAAGCACACAATCTGGAATTAAAATCCCATACCATCTCGGTTTGTTAACTTTCGTCATATTTAATTCTTACAATGGAAACTTTATAAATAATATGAGGGTAGTCTTTTATTGTGTCATTTTGGATACGGTAGCTGTCTTGCACATTTTAGTCCATTTACCCTAAACCACTTTACATCACTCCTACATTTTTCAAAACATACTATAGCTATTTAGATAGACAAATACATTTTTCTTCCAGGTGGACATTGGTTCAGTTTATGTCACTAAAGCCAATGTCTTCCAGGTTGTGTTTAAGTGCTGGTGTAAACATTCTTTGTGTTTTTGGTTTAATTTTCGGGGAAAAAAAGGTAATGAAGGCATCGCTTTTCCCTCTAAAATCTCTGTCGTAGCCACAAGGCCATGTACATTTTTTCAAAATCAACAACTGATTTAGTAATTAACAATTAAAAGGTTGATGTACTAATGGCACAGTTGTTAGGATGTTAAGTATGATAGATTACCTTAATCTAGCTACATTGTTGAAGTATGCAAGCTGATTTCCACAACATGAAAATGTACTAAAATATGCTAAAACAATGTTCTTGTAAGCGTCCAGCCATTTAAGGTTTTTGCTTGTAGTTAGTCGGCTACGTTTTTTTCTTTTCAGAAAAATTTGTTGTACCGTGTATGTGCAAAGACAGGATCAAAGGCAGAAGTCACTGGCACTGCCCGTACTGCACAAAGATCATATTTCGGAAATGTAACTTTGAGGTGCACCTATCCAAGCAGCATGGTAAGTACAGCATCTTGGCATCCTCATAACTTTGCTGTCATTTTACTATTCCTTGTTTTGTTTTTTTGTTTGTTTTCAAAAGCACCTTTTCAGATCTGCTCTGTTTTAGTGCCTCCACTAATATTTTTTTTCACTGACTAGTGTGTGTTTTACTTTACAGGTTATGCAATACTGCAGCAAGGCCACGATCCAGGTTAGTTTACCATATGTCTAATGCTCCTCAGTTGTCCATGAATGGTGTCATTTTAACACTGTTACAGAACTGATAGTTAATATTTATCGCATAGGTTACATCTTCTCTGGTGCGTGGAACCCATCTGCTCCTTTTGAAAAATATGGTTAGTTTTCAGTGAAGATCTGTAAAAACCAAAAACAGTGTGCTGTGTTAATAGGCAGCATGGGTGGTACAGCCACATATTTGCATTTACTAAGCCTGATAAGTAGTTTGATGGAGTATTGACTGAAAGAAACATAGATATTTGGCAGTCTGTCACTTTAAACGCACAATATGTAATTTCAGCGGCTAGGGGTCTCTCAAAAAATCAGTGTTTCTCCGACGATGTACAGCGACCACCGGACGTCTGGTACGGGCTGTTAGCCGAGCTGCTGCTAACACTTGTTCGGTTTATTTCTCTTATAACGTAAGATCCAGACGTTCAGCTGGTTTCTCCCGGGAGCCGAATTATCCGCAGAGGTCTCATCCTCTCCAAAAACAAACGTATACACAGATTAAAATCGTTAAAAATACTAATTAAAGCTGTTTCACTTAAAAAATCAATATTTCTCCAGTGATGTTTGGTGACCACCGGACTTCCTGGAGGGGCTGTTAGCTGAGCTGCTGCTAATGTTTGCCCAGTTTATTTATCTGATAACTTAAGATCCAGATCCTTCTTCTTGCTAAAAGATAAAGTTAAAAGCGACCTAAATTTATCATGAAAATGTGGCTTAAAACTGAATAAAAGTCAATTTATAACAGTTTCTATGGAACAACTACAATGCTGATGTATTATCTTGTATGTGTGTAAGTTACGCTTTGGTAGACGCCATTGTAGAGGACAAACACAGCGCTGTATGCATCTTGTGTGTGTTTACTCTTTGATAGAGGAGGTATGACGGCATTGACAGGCGACCAAATGAAACGGTCCGTTACTTTGATTAAATTACAAATTTCTTTGGATTTGAAAATTGTTGGAAACATTTGGGATAATCTAAGTGCACAACTCAACAAAATATATAACATAGGCCTAGTTGTTTTTAGACATTTTAATGTGGAATAATTACATATTATACCTTTTAATAAAACACAGTGAACCACTCTTCCCCTTAGAGATGGATCAACCCTCCATCTCTGTCTTTGAGGAGGAGGTCCCCTTGAGTCCTGAACCCTGGTGTCAGCAAGAGCTCAGCAGTCTGAACCAGGAGCACCAACAGGCCTCAC
Source organism: Thunnus albacares (assembly GCF_914725855.1). Lineage (NCBI taxonomy): Eukaryota > Metazoa > Chordata > Actinopteri > Scombriformes > Scombridae > Thunnus > Thunnus albacares. Next base: position 11,827,350 of record NC_058124.1, read on the forward strand.
TGCTGCTTCAAGTTAAAGAAGAACAGGAACAAGAAATGCGGAGACAAGGTCTGGTTAAAGAGCATTCTATGCAGCATGTTTAAAAACTTGTCGTGCAAACAACTAAATATTTTTTTCCCTTTTTATCATCAGCGAGTCATCAGGAGGTGCAGTACACAGATCCTCTACCGAGCAAAGGCGAGCAGATACAAAAAGGTAACAGTCAAATAGGAGAACAACATCTGGAGGCAGATCATGGCCAAGACTCTGCACTCAACGTCATCTGTGTGGACAGTTTTATCCAAGATCTCAGTGAAATCAACAGCGGGGAAAGCAGAAAGAGACATTCTCTTCCTAATTCATCAACCAAGACTCTTGAAACTCAGCCTGATAACGGCGTTACTGAAATACAGGAGCCAGCTGGAGAATCTCTGCACATCACTGCAGGCGGTGCTGTTGCTGAGAACGGAAGAAGCAGCAAGATTGAGGAGTGCAAGAAGAACAACGCAGGTTTAAAGGCACTCGATTCAAACCGGAAAAAAAAATGTTTTAAAAGATCTTTACCTTCCGTGAGTTTAAATATACAGAAATCAACAAAGTTATCTGTCAGTCAGAATCACACAGGAGCTTATTGTTGTAAAGCATGCGGAAAGACTTTTCATTACATGTACACACTTCGAGCACATGCCCAAACACACACGGGGGATAAAATCCATATTTGTGGAATTTGTGGAAAACATTTAGAGGACACAAAGAATTTAGTCCAACACCTACAGAACCACACAAAGAGAAACAAATGCGGTATATGCGGCAAGCAATTTTCTAATAATTCCCGTCTGAAGCGGCATAGGAGATTTCACAGACCAAAGGGTCTAAATGTCGTGTCATAAGCTTAAAAACCACAGATGGGCCAAATCTGACAGACGTCATAAAAGCATCAAAACCTGCCATGAATATTGGAATGTGATTGACTACAGTAAATCCACTCGATGGGAGATACCAGGGCAGTGGAGAACAAATGGGACAAATAACTTCTATGTTGTTGTTTATTGTTTGTTATCATTGCGTTCATATAATGAATTGTTTCAGTATTGTGGCTCATGATACAATTTTGTAGACTTTCAACAGTTGTTTTTTTTTAGGTCAGATTACTCTTAAACAGTGATAAACTGTTTTATATGTGCCTTACTAACACCTTATTTCAGTGTAAATAATTGATTAACTCAGTTTAGGATTTGAAGTATTTTCTTTTTGTTACAAACATATAAACAGCCTTGACCACTGTTATATTTTGTTTCTTCCTCTTCCAAATAAAAGTGCAATACTTGAGTAAATACCATAACAGGAAGCCAAGCAGTGAAACTTCACAATTCCTCTATTTTTGTTCAGTTTTATTCATGTATTTTAATTGTGTCAATTATATCATCTTACCACACAGCTAAGGCTATTCACATATTTTGCGGTAGTGGTGGTGCTATATCACATGTCAAAGTGAGTCCACATATCCCCAAAATCAGTTTTTGAGAATAATATTCTCATATTACTCTATATAATAATACCATGAGCTGAGATTTAGCCATGCTCTGGACATGTTAATGTTAAGTCTATTACAGGCTCTAAGCTAATTCTGTCTTCAAGATTAAATCTTATGACCAAAGATGCCTCTCATAATAATATCCAGAAACATTTTGGTGTTGGGCTAAAATTACTTGACCTTTCAGAGTTTGTATTGAAAGCATCATCAGTACCATTATAAACACAGAAAATATATCTCGTTACACTGAGCTTTCCCATGACAATTAATAGTGTCAAGTGTCACAAAAATGTTTTTTTCCTCTAATGTTTAAGGGTCAATTGTCAATGTCATTGGAAGAAATATACAGATAACAGAACTGAAATGTATATTTATCCACAATTATTATCAATATTGTGTGGACTATGGGAATCACTGCCAAGTTACAATAAAGTAACAGGCTATTTATAAGTGAACAATATTATCACAGGTTTAGTGATAAAAGGTTTGGAAGTCAAAGATTAATGCAGCAGAGAGGAGCTGTCCCATCAGCCAATCAGTGGCCTTGGTGTTAATGTCGTTAGTAGTGATGGTAGTGATGTCCAGTATGCTGTGTGCAGTATGTTGACTGCCGTGTTATGGTCCCAACTTTCCCGTTTTGTCATTCCTGTCCCATGTTGTGGTGAGTTTGTCTATGGCAGGAAGGAAGAGGGGAAGCTGCACCGTTTGACTCCACTCCGGAGAGTCTGTGCTCAGTCAGTTTCCCCCCCGGTTAATCATCAGCAACTACCGGGCGAGTTACTGCCTCCGTTTACTGTAACACGGGGAATATGGCCGTGTTGAAGATACGAGACCAGGTAATGTTAACTATACATCTGTTTAACCAACAGTTAACGTAATGTTAACTCGCCGGTTACACTTTGATAAACACCAGTTCACAGCTCGTAGCTTGAGTGTTTTATGTAGCCATATCACGGACTGTTAACTTAATTGTAGTGGTAGCTTAACTTAGGCTACATAAAACAACAAAGTTTACGGCGAGTTAAAACAGTCTGGTAAATGAAAAGTTAGAAACGAAGGTCCAATGGCTAAATCAAGCTAATGTTACTTAATGTTAGGTTAGCTATCGTTGAGCTCTTACCGTTAACTGACATCTGACACGTTAGCTAACTAGCTAGCGGTTACCAGTAAACAGAAAACCAGTTAACTAGCGTAGCTAACGTCACGTCACCTATTGCCTTGTGTTAACTTAGTTCAATGAAAACGGCCAGTTCCATGTAAAACAAAAACAATGGCAACATGGTCGTTTGTCTGTTTTCTTCGGTGTTTTTGACTGTTGCTGTTTGTTTCTGTTTCTGGTGATGATGGACTGTTGAACACAGCTGGAAAGCTACGAGATTAACATGGTGGCTAACTCCCTTTCTGTAACTGTTAGCAGCTCTTTGAGCTCTTGCGAGACAAGATTTCCCGTTGTAAAGTTAATATAAAGCTGGTGAAATGTATCATTTTGAATTGAATCGCGCTTTTCAGAATCATCTGACTGCAGGCCGATCTCTACCCAGGGAGCTTGCTTTGTCAGCTGTCTTATTTCAGCTCCCTGCTCGTTTTCTCTGGGGCAGCTGCGGGCAGTCACCTGTTGCCGAGGATAAGGAAGCTGTCAGACTAAAATAGCAGGTGGTACTGATTCCAAACTCTCCAGCTGAGTCCATGAATTAGACACTATCCACAAACTCAAATCAGCTGTTGTGAACAGGACTGAACTAAAGGCAATAAAGCCATTGTAGTGTCTATCAGACGCACCTGAATCTCACTAGCCATTTTGTTTAAGAACCTCCTTCTGATTTTCCACATTAAGGAAAATAAAATAAAACAATTACTATTCAGCTAGAAACCATCACATTTGGTGCCAGTATTTGTATATTCTTCTGATGTATTAGTTAACAGAAAATCAGTCAGATATTTGTAGTTATTAATCATTTAAAGTAAAAATAGATATTTTCTGGGTACAGATTCAGATTAATTTCATATAATTGTTAATTTAATACAATAGTTTTTGAATTGCTAGTCAGACAAAATTTGCCAAATTTGCCTTTTACATTTTATAGACTAAATCATTATCTGATTAAACAGAAAAATTCAATACAATCAAATGACAATAATAGTTTGTTGTATTGTTTGAAGTAATTGTGACAAACACATTCTCAGTCATCCTATTGCAGTTGTATGCAAGAGTTTAGGCACCCCTTGACAAATAACATATTTTGGTGGTTTTTCAATTGAAAAGATGTAAACACAGCCTCTTTAGGATATGGAAAAAAACACAATATCTTCAGCAAACGCTACATACATAGTCAGTACTTAGTAACACCCCCTCTGGCAGATATCTCAGCTTGCAAACACTTTTTGTAGCCAGCTAAAAGAAGGAAAATGCTTCTAGTTCTGCAATATTCTCGGGCCATCTTGCATGCACTGCTCTTTTAAGACCTACCCACATATTTTCAATTATGTTTAAATCAGGGGACTGTGAAAAACCTTCAGCTTCCTTCTCTTGAGGTAGTCCATGGTGGATGTCGAGGTATGTTTAGATCATTATCGTATTGTAGAAGCCATTCTTTTTTCAGCTTCAGCTTCAGCTTTTTACAGACAGTAGGATGTTTGTTTCCAGAATTTGATGGTATTTAGTGGAATCCATTTTTCCCTCCACCCGTGCAATGTCTCCTTTGCCACTGGCTGCAACACAACCCCAAAGCATGATAGATCCACCTTCATGTTTAACAGTTGACAAGGTATTCTTTTCATGAAATGCTGCTCCTTTTTTCTCCAAACAAACCTTTACTTATTGTGGCCAAAGAGTTCTATTTTAACTTCATCAGTCTGCAGCACTTGTTTCCAAACACATCAGGCTTCTGTAGATGTTCTGTTGTATACTTCTGACATTGGATTTTATGATGAGGACGCAGGTAAGGAAGCATTGCTGCACAGTGGAACAGTATACCACCACTCCTGAGTCTGCTGAATCTTCCTGCAGGTTTTTACAGTCAAATGGGGGTTGTGGTTTGCCTTTCTGACCAGAATACGAGCAATTCTCTCTGAGCGTTTCCTTGATCTTCCAGATCTCATCTGGACCTCCACAGTTCCCCTAAACTACCATCTCCTAATTACATTTCGCACTGTGGAAACTACAAGCTGACAATGCTTTGCTATCTTCTTGTAGCCTTCCCCTGCATTGTGGACATCAATAACTTTCAATTTCAGAGTCTTACACAGCTGCTTAGAGGAACCCACTGTTGCCGAATGTTTGCACAAGGTTTGAAGAGTCAGAGTATTTGTAAAGCTTTGAAATTGGTACCAACTGATATTTCCTAATGACAACTGTTGACATTCCTCAGGCCTAACAAACTGATTAAGGTCTGAGACTTTGTAAAAAGAATCTGAGATTTCTTAAGGTGACCAAACATGATGATAATGATTTATGTATTTCTTTTTTCAATTTATGACATAAAAAGTAACATGCAGTAGTATGCATTAATGTTTGCAGAAAATATTGGGGTTTTTTTATATCCTAAAGAGGCTGCGTTTACATCTTTTCAATTAAAAAATCACCAATATGTTATTTGTCAAGAGGTGGCCAAACGTTTGCATACAACTGTATGCACTTCAGAACTGGCTTAAATGGTAGAATGAATACTATAGTACCATAGTAGAATACTGTTTTGTAATTCTGGAGTTTGGTAAAAATGTGAACTTCAACCAAAGTGGGTCAGTGACTGTACAGCTCTGTGGCCTGTCATGGCCTGGCCTGATCTGACCAGTCTTCCGGGCAGGCAGCACACACGCAACAAGCGGAAGAGTGTGTGATTAGATCCCCCTCTCTATTCTCCATTGTTCTCTGTAGTGCTTGCTGACAGAGAATGGGACAAAGGGGCAAAAATAGTCACAGAGAGGACAGGAATGGAAACAAGAGTGAATGTCATCGTTGACAATGGCTTGTACTGTCCTCTAGAGGGCGCCATATAGCTTTGGAGCATGCTGAAGTGTCCTAGCCAGGCTATGGTCCTGCCTGAACAGAGAGGTGGTGGAGAATGCAAGAAAAACAGAAGGTCAAGCACATAAGAGAGCTAACTGTATAGTAGTTCTGTGTTTGTTTACATGCTCAGGGCTTCTCAGATGTGTCCATGATGCATACATCTGCAATATGTTGATAATCGCAGCAATTGCTTTGGGTCCCCATTTTTTATATTCTCTGAATTAAGTGACTGCTATAGTTAGGATACACACCACCAAGCCAACACATGTCATCAGCCATCACCAAAATTTTTAAAATGTAAAATAGGTAACAACAAATTCCGTTCAAGCACTATATTAATAGACTGCAGTATAATAAATACATGATTTGGATAGTCCTGGAAAGAAATAAAAAGTAGCACCATTCACAAAAGTGTCAACATGAAGGTGAGGGTATTCATGTGTTGTCATGGTCAGAGTGTGCATGCATACCATACATGTAATGTCATGACAGCAAAGCTTTATTACTGACCAGCCACTCTTGAATCTTTATAATCTTTGAAATCGCTGGATGTCAGCATCTTCATTGCTGCTGTGTGTGTGGGTACGTGTGCCAGCAAACACACCCACATGTGCTGGCCTTTGTATTTCTGGTCTAGGATTACATTACACCCATTGCATCCTGTTGCAGGGTCAGAGCAGAGGTCAGTGCAAGCTGCATACTTTCACTCACATGTGTGAGTAAAGCTCTTAGGTTGTACTGGGGTTTTGTTGTTGGGTATGTGTGATAATAGAGTGCTTGCATCCTCTCATTGTTGCAGTGAGATTGGGTTTATCTTCTGTATGTTTTTCCTGGTGTCCCATCGCTGCAGGAGCACTGCTATAAATGGAGCAGGCATTTTGTCTGACACAGGAAAAAAACTTGTTTAACACATCACACAGACACATGGTCAGACTGTAGTCCTTATTTATGGATACTCATCCTTGTTTGCTGTTGACCACTCAGCACTGTATTTAAAACATGTTCTGTCACATGATTGCTGAGCTTGGCTTTGCTTTTGAGTTCTGTTTACACCTTTAAACACACGTGAATAGGACCTATACACACACCTCACAGAATGAGTCATTGCAAACAACAACAAATCTGCTTTGTAAATATCTTTGGGCTACATTCCTGGGAGTATACTCAGTGTTAGCTAGTGGGATAGACAAAACATTGGCTGTCTGTTTTATATGTTTTGCTTCTTAAACATCATATTTTATTTGTGCCTCTGCAATTCTGTAATGGCATCTCAGTTGCTGGAGCAGCAGAGAGGTTGTTCCATATTAAAATTATAAATGGTAAGTCCATTAGACTTCAGATTTAGGCCCGCAGAAAGACTCCATCCAACTGAATCTCTCTCTCTCCCATTTGCCCTCCCTTGCTCAATCTCTCCCTCTGAGTTAATGGGGTTGTGTGGCTTGGCAAGATTACTCTTTTTAGGATCTGTGTTGAATATGAAGGAGACTGAGACAAACACACACAGACATGCACGTACAGACTGGTCTTGTTAGCTACCCTCACATTCTCTGGCAAAGCCAGTTTGTTCCAGTTTTATAATGAGGAGATGGGGACTTTTGAAGCGATGCCACCGATACTGGAACACACATACGCACAATGATCTGGTATCCATTTTCTTTTATTCTCTTGACATTTATGAGAAGGAAAGGCTTCTTCTAGTTTGGTATCAAGTTTATGAAATTACAGACCTATAATCAAAATTTTTTTTTGTAATTTCTAAAAACAGCACAACATTGTAGTGCAAAATGTTTGTGCCATGCTGTGTGGGTTACAGTCTTTTTTAGCTCGACCATTACTGTAATGCACAATATATCAACAAAGTCAAATGTCAGCGTTGTTTTGAGTGGATTAGCACTGAATCCATAAAACAAGGATCTATAAATCATGATACAGATGTACACATACAGATATCCAGACAGGAACTGAAGTTCGCCCATTCCACAACATCGCATTGATCACTGATGATGGCAAGAATCAATAGTGCTGCAACATCATTCCACTTCCATTTTTGTTATTACACTTTTTAGAGCAGCGATAGCAACTTTCATGGGGGACTCAGCGTTGGCATTATCCAGCAAGTAACCTGATAACAGTCTGGCATCAAAATAGTCCAGTGTTTCTCGCTTTTCTCTTTTGTTTCCTCTTCTATTTATCTACCTCTCTGTCTCTTCACATTCTGTACTTTTGGTCATCTAGTCCGTCTGTCAACTTTCTGTAACCAGTTTGCGCCCTTTGTTGTCCTTAGCCCTTCCTCTTTGTCCTTCGCTCCATTCATCCTCAGGCTTCTTTGTCTGTTGTAGTGCTCTAATTACCTGTCTACAATTATTCTCTCTCTTTCCCCTCCCTCTAACCCTTTCCCTAATCCTAATCCTACTAACCTTTTCACTTTCTCTCCTCTCTCCCTCTTTCCCCACCCACTCCTCCTCCTCCTCCCCCTCCTCCTCCTCACCCCCCTCACTATCTCTTCTTGAAAGAGCTTGCTTCAGCAGTCTGCCTGAAACGAGCGATACATACCCACACATACATCGGTGCTACGGCCCCTGTCCACACTAATCACAGTCTGTGCAAGCGTGTGTGTGTGTGTGTGTGTCTGCATCTGACGTGTGTTCCTGGCTGCAGCACACCAGTGAGGATATGTAGCTTCCTGTGTGCCGTCGGGCAGCCCAAGCTCATTCTGCCGCATGCCGCTTACCGCCACCATTACGCAGAGGAATTCCCTGCTGTCTCTGCTACTGCTGCTCACAGAGAGTGCGAGTGTGGGTTAGAGAGAGAGAGAGGAGGAGAGGAGACATGCAGCACAGCAACACTGGCAGATGAAGGACAGAGCTGGATTCCACTTTGGATTTTTACATCGGGATGTGCAGCGTGCGTTTACAAGGACAACACCGCGTTTATGGGATTTATTGCTGACCTTTGTGCTCCTGATTTGTGCACGTATGTAAGAGGGAACAGCGTGTATTTGTGTGTGTGTGTGTGTGAGAGTGTGAGCGATTGTGTCGCTGTGTGTGTGAATGCTTGTTCCTGATGCGGTCAGAGCGGGCTAGTCGTGTGTGTATCGTGGTGCTGGAGGAGGTGGAGGAGGATGAGCCCTCTTCTTCACCCCCACCTCCTCGGCCCAAATCGTCCCCAGACCGCAGATCCCATCATGCCTCTCGGAGGGCTGCTGCTCAGGAGGACAAGGTGAGACGGGCCCTTCTGTTTAGTCCCCCATTGATTGATTGCATTAGAATCTGCTGAAATTCTTTGTTACAGGTTTTGTCACGTTTAAGGTTTATGCAGTTTTTTTTTGTGTGAACGACAGCGTTCACCAGGGTTTTTAAATAGACGACCGCACTTCTCATACCTGGCCCGAAGTTTAAACCTGTGCTGAAGAACACAGTTACACAGCCCATTTCATAAAAATACAATGCACTGCCAACACATGTCATCCTAAATATAGCACAAGTATAGTCACCAATATAGCCCTGCCATATGAGATGACTGCTGGTTTGTGTAGATTATCAGCAAAGCCTCGGCCTTTGTAGTCTCCAGCATTGTCTGTATAAAGGGCAAGCCTAGCACTGAAACATGGTAATACGTCTTTTCATCCTATGAAAGCTGCTCTTTGAAGTGTATAGTACGGAGGGGGTAGGCCAATCTGAGACAGAAGATGTACTGGCTCTGATGACAGGGTTCGTGCTGTTTGTGTGTGTACCTTCTCCGATCCCTGACTCAATTCCTGTGGTCATCAGTGTAATAGGCATGACACCGATGCCGACATGTCTGACAGCCCCGCTTATTTTTAGGATGGATCAAATGAGAGAAGGTTGGGGAAAACAGAGTGGCTGAGAGTAAGGTGCAGGTCCATATCATAGTACTTATATACTACGGAATGGCATAACTTAAATCTCACTTTACCTTGGTAGCACTTGCTAGGAAAAGGGTGCATAAGTGACAAAGTGTTACCAATGAATGGACACAGTGCTTCCATTGACTTAATGTGCTTGATAGACTGCAAATGAGGGAACGGCAATATAATTTAGAAGGCCTTTGACATTTGAAGCCTCCAATAAATCTGCATCATCGTGTCGTATGTACTACCAGGAATTTTGCTTATTTCATCGAGGCATTTTCACCAATACCGCAGCAAAGGGCAAAGCAATAATAACAGTAAACTGTTTATTATTAATATTATTCCCTTAGACTGATTGCTCATCAAAACATATGAAAACAGAAATATTCTGCCATAGTCATAAAATAGAGAGTAACGCTATAAGAAAAGTTGAATAAAATTACTTTGTCCCTCATAGTGACAAATAATGATTTAATGTGATAATATGTTAGTTAATTAATTATTTTCAATGTTTTAGGTTCTATTTATTATCCAAGATAAAAATAAAAAACGCCCAAAGACATAAAAATAGCCACAAATATAAATACATCACAAGAGTACTGTATTGAGTTGAATTGTGAGCTGAAAAGAGTGCCACTTCCTTTAACCTTTGATTTGAATGCTGTGTTGCCCACCAACAATTTTTGAAGGTTAATGATTAGGGTTGTGCAACACTGTTTTCGAGTCCCACTCAGTATCAGACGGCACCATTCTGCCATGCCAACTTTTCACATTCGTGCACACAAGCATAGCTGTGACTAAGAGGAGAAATGATAATAAAAAAGTGTGCTCCGGGTGTTTTTGTATCTCTTATTCATTTGCAGCCTCCTCCCACTGGGGGAATTTGTCATCTACTCTTTGTATAACTTGTTTATTGCTCCAATAAATAGTTGTGCAGAGGAAATGTTTGAATATAATAACCCTGTCATTTTCGTCCACATTCCGCTTGTCTTTTACATAGCTATTTACATGGTTATCAGCTGGCCTTGCACCACTAACGACAGAGCACAGCTTTAACCCTTCACGCACTCAAACATTTATATGAGGGTGTGTGCTTATGTGTGTATGCTACATGTCATAAACAAATCAGTGATCTACAGCCTGTTGTGACCTAGGGCCTGGGATTATAGCATCTGTGTGTGAGAGTCAAGCGCTCACACACAGACAACTCTCCCACTTTTAACGCTCATAACTCTTACTGATAACACAGTCGTCAGCATAGAAAATTACTGCCTTACAAATCTAGGATGTAGTAGTGTAACATCAGCTTTTCTTTTGGTCTCTGTAGCCGTCTCTGCTGAGAGCCATCTTCAACGTGGACCCAGATGAAGTCCGCTCCCTCATATTCAAGAAAGAGGATGTCAATATTCAGGTGAGTCACACTCTTCTCGGTACTTTTCACCCATTTTATTTGATAGTTTTGTTCAGATTGCACCCCTGCGTATCTGTCTTTCACATTGTAGCCTCAAACACATACCATATAAACAAGGACCAAGGTTACTATTGATCTGAGCTCCTATTCATCTCTTTACTGACTGAAAATGCCTTCAGGCAGCTTCTTACTTTACCCATCTTATGTAACTGTCAACCAGGGCAGGGCACATAAACTGTTCCTGACACTCCATCACTTCCTATTGTTTAAGGACATAACCTTCACCTGATTTAGCTCCTTTTTTTTTCTCTCATTACTTTCGCTTTCTGGCCCCAGAACACATTTTCTCAGTTTACACATCATTCTGTCCTATGCTTTGTTTTTCTCTCTGCGTTACTGTCTTTCTGTGGGACTATAATGCTGGGGTCATCACACTGAGTCTTCCTGGAGTCAGCAACACTGGCCCGGGCCTGTTGCAGTCACATGACATTTGTTTATAGCCCCACTCTGCTGATTGCTCTCTACTGCACTGAAAGAGAGGGGCGGGGGTGCAGCAGCAGGGTGTGTTGACGTGATGGAGGGAAGGAAAGAATACAAGTGAACAGATGACAGACATTTTCTGTTAGTGGGTCTAGTCTCATGTTTCTTGCGGTTTGCAGCAGTGTGAGGTCTATAGATTTTGCTTCGGCATGTGATTTGTGCCTTTACTCATTCATTGTGTCTGTTTGTGTATGAGCATGTGTCACAAGGCTTATGTTTGCATGAAAAAGAGAAATAATACACATACTTAAACGTGTGCTGTTCTCTGTTGTGGGATCCTCTGTCAGGACAATGAGAAGCGGACGCCTCTGCATGCTGCAGCCTACCTGGGAGACGCTGAGATCATTGAACTGCTCATCCTCTCAGGTAAACAACAGGGCTTCCCATGAGCACTAGCTGCTGGCTAAACCGCCGGCTACTTATTTAAGTCTAGCCGGCTACTTAATTATATTAAATTTTGATTCTAATAAAATAGTTTTGATTAACAAGTTGCAATTTGCTATGCGTGTACATTTACGACCACTAGTCTCCGCTTCAAAACAATGCAAGCATGATGGTAGAGAAATGTGCCTATCTGTCTCTATCAGTCCCACCCCTACATGATCAATATGAATGTGTGTGTGTGTGCACTCAGCTGAGAGGTTGTGTCCTGCCAACTAAAGAGCAGAGACAAAACACATTAAGAATTGCATTGATTGCACAGACAGGGGACATCCTCATTAAATGGGCTACTTTGGAAAAGACCGGTGGCAGAAACTTGATGATTGCGCAGTAACTATTAAAAAAAGTCCACTGAAAGCGCTGCATTTTCCATAAACGCCACACAAAGGTTTATGGGCTTAATGAATGAACAAACTAATTAATTATCTTTTATTTACAATGCACTTTTTAGAGCAGAGTCATCTCTAAGCCAAATTGCAAACACACACTAAAACAGGCAATGACGTCAAAGTAACAGGAAAATGAAGGTATGTGTCAGCCTCACACTCAGGATGATAGTAAAGATAAAAATGAAGACGAAGATGACTAGAAGTTGAGTTGATTCAGTAGACTCACATGATTTGAGTCAAGGGATTCACATGTTTTGTTAGTTATTTTTGGCATAGGTTTATTTTATAAATAATTTAATTTAAAACCAATACATAACCTAGATAAGACATGGGATTAAAAACATGTCCCCCCTTAAAATAACCTTGTTTATTTTCATTGAATGAGAGTGCATTTATGGTACTAGTAAAACAATACATTACTATCACTGTGACATGTCTTGATAAACCTTACAGTGAAGATGTCAATGAATAATTAAAAAATAATTACAAGGTCTAATGATTCTTAATTATAAAAGTTCTGATCAGTCAGGAATAGGCGTAGTTTTAAATATTAATAGCTATTTGCAGACTGTGTGAGCTAAAATGCACAAGAAGCCTAATTCTCCTTTACAATAATTCACTACATGTTTACAATCGGGTAGGCAAACTCGTTAAAATATGCAGTAATTAAGAACAGTGTATAAGTTGGAATAGAGGCATTGGAATGTGCCAGAGGCCACCAATTTTGGGCTTTACGGCCAAAACTTTTCTCCCGGGGAACATGCCTGGCTGGCTACTTGTTCCCACTGGCTAGTTACTCCATATCCTTGTGGAAAGCCCTGAAATACTACAGTACAGCTGCGCTAACTACATTCTGTCAACCTGTTCAGCAGTCCATTCTATTGAACACACATCCACCTCTAGTATTATTTCTATTTGAAAGTTTACTCATCCATCCACATCCACACAAGCTAGTAGCAGCCATTCCTCTATTCATCTAGCTGTGTGTTTCATCCATATAAACTCTCATGGATTAATTAATTCCTGCACATTCATTCATGAATCAATCAGACTCACATTGCACTTTTGTTGAGTGATAAAATCTACCATTGCGAGTGAGTAAGATACTTGTCAGTATCTTAAGATAAGTTCACCTTAAGAGAAATGCTAGAATAACTTGAGCTGGATGCTAATGTAGTGGATTAATCTGCCTTATTTTAAGACGATATCACCCGTTTCAACTATTTTAATGTGAAACAAATTCAAAAACAAGACAATTATCTATTTTTATCTGCATATCTGCTCACTCCTCCGTGACTATCACTCTGTCTCTGGGTGACTGGTGACACTGCTTGTGATTTATCAATCATCTGATAGGGTCTATACCGGCTTGGCCTTCTATGAGGTGGGGTCAACACAAGCGTAGGGTGTAAGGTGGTTGTGCGTGTGTGTGTGTGTGCTAGTGTGTGTTTACTGTTTCTCAATAATGTGAAGAGATAGCAACAGGTGCAGTTTCAGGGCTATTTTAACCCCCAAGCTGTGCCAAACAGGATCATGGGAGTTTTATATCTTCCAGGCACTATTGGCTCACAAGACCCCCCCTCCCCCTCTCCCATAAGTCATGAAAAAAAGAGCCTTTTAGACTTTTAATGTGTGTTTAAGCTTTTTACTCTTCGTCTTAGTCGTACAATGTAATTTTTGAAGAGCAGACATTTTTTCAGGTTTTCACCTTGTATAGCTCTGCTGTATCTGCTAATGTTTACATTTATCTTTCTTCTTCTTTCTCTCTTTCTCAAACTCTCTTTTCATCCAAGGAGCCAGAGTTAATGCCAAAGATAATAAGTGGCTGACTCCTCTTCACCGAGCTGTCGCCTCTTGTAGTGAGGTAACAAATTGCACAAACACACACACTAATTTGTACTCTATCGAATGACTACTGCAATCCTGTGTCTCTTTTTCCCTTTGTCACAGGTAATGAAATGAGTTTCATAACTTGGTTATTATGACTATCTGATAGACTAATTCGACCTGTCTAAGGGGGATTTCCTAATCAAAATAGCACTGTGGGGGAAAAAAATCTTTGCAGCATTGTGCTTACTTTCTGCTTACCTCATAGTCATGAGATTGAAAAGAATGCCACCATGAAAATCGTACAATCTGACCGAAAAGGGACAATTGGATATATTCACTGTGCAGTGTGTTGGTGTTTGATAAAGCTTTAAATCTCTTTACCTACCCTGCCCGGTCTTGGGCAACATGCCCACTCTAACACAGCTCCTTGCTGCTGGTATGAAAACACCCTAAGAATAGCAAAGACTTTTAAAACCACCCACACACACAACCAAGCTACCTGCACTCCCTCACATGTGCTTTGTCAGAACACTGAGGCATGTTAGAAAATAGACCTTCTGTCTGCATAATCTGACCTATGTCCTCTCCGTCTAGGATGCAGTGGCGGTGTTGCTGAAGCACAGTGCGGATGTTAACGCCCGGGACAAGAACTGGCAGACGCCGCTCCATGTAGCTGCTAGTAACAAGGCAGTACGCTGTGCTGAGGCACTGGTCCCACTGCTCAGCAATGTCAATGTGTCTGACCGGGCAGGACGCACTGCCCTGCACCACGCTGCCTTCAGTGGACACGTAGAGGTTGGTCTCTTTTACTTAAATACACACAAAGACACACACGACAGCACCTTTTTCAATTCCTTTTGTGTGACAGATGGTGAAGTTGCTGCTGTCCAGAGGTGCCAACATTAATGCATTTGACAAGAAGGACAGGAGAGCCATCCACTGGGCAGCCTACATGGGTAAGATTGTTGTAATGTGGGGTTCTATTATCAGACTAGACAAACCCTCTGTCTCCCACTGGCCCTACATACTGTTCGCTATGTGTGCTAACTCCCCTAGTTGAGGTAAAAATGAACATGTCTGGACTGGACTGAATCTGACTCATACTCTCCCCTTCCTAATGTGTTTCAGGTCACCTGGAGGTGGTGAAATTATTGGTGGCCAGTGGAGCAGAGGTCGACTGTAAGGACAAGAAGGCCTATACCCCACTCCATGCAGCTTCCTCCAGTGGCATGAGCAGCACAGTGCACTACCTGCTGGGCCTGGGGGTCCATGTCAGTACACATACACATATACTATGCACGCATTAACCTAGCTAAACTAAAATATAAAATAAACAAGATATTTTAGATGATATTAATGTCGTATTAAAATTAAAATACAAAAAACACTGTGTTCCTCAAAAATCACACATAAACACAGACTGCTTCTCTCTCTCTGCTTAGGTGAATGAGGTGAATGCCTATGGTAACACTCCACTCCATTTGGCCTGTTACAACGGACAGGATGTGGTGGTCGGCGAGTTGATCGAGGCCGGGGCTAACGTCAACCAGGTGCGTGTGTGAGTCTCTGTGTTTGAGATAGAGTGAGGTGTGGTAATTATGTGTGTTTAATACCTTTGTTACCTTTTCTCCAGGTGAATGAGAGGGGGTTTTCTGCTCTCCACTTTGCTTCTTCCTCACGTCAGGGGGCACTGTGCCAGGAGCTGCTGTTGGCCCACGGAGCTCACATCAACATGAGGGTGTGTCCATATGCATGAAAGTTTAGCTCAGGAATTGTGTTTCCTGTCTATTTAGGTTATATGAATGTATAAAAATGAGCCATATAAATATATCAATAAAAGCATGTGTGATCATGTGTCAGCATGTGTCTCCAAGCCAAAATATTCCTATGATTCCAATTTTTAATAGACTGTAATCAACAGAAACCTCCTACTTACATGTATGCTTGTTTGTTGCTCAGTAGCTACCAGAAAGTTGAAATGACAGTGTTGTTAACACTTTGGTAGCTCAGATGGAATCTGATATGAGGTTCCCGCAGCCTCAAGATGCACGGCCATATGGAAGATGAAGGGGGAGGGGGGGTGGCTCCCTCAGGCTGCAAGCTGTTCTGGGAATATGTGTGTGGGTGTGTGTGTCGTCCACAGGGGGGTCTTCAGATAGCTTTTGCTAATTCTGAGCTCTCTATAACACTACAGCAGCGAGAGTAATGAACGTCTAAAGTACCTCTACATGTACTGCAACGCTGATATTTAGACTTATTAGAAAAATCATAATCATGTTTTTTATCCCTCTCTGCCTCTCCCCCATCTCTCCCTCCATCTGTCCAGAGTAAGGATGGGAAGACTCCCCTCCACATGGCAGCTACCCATGGCAGGTTCTCCTGCTCGCAGGCCCTCATTCAAAATGGTGAGAGCTCCTACAGTGTGCTGTCTGCTTTAGGACTGAAGTGAAATTTGCATGTGCGGGTAGTGATTATAAATGTTCTTCATGTGTGGCACAATATGCAAAATGATTTTCATCCATTTTTTTTTTTTTTTTTGCTGCAGGTCCTTATGTTGTTTTCATGGGAATACTTAAATATATCTCTTTTATTTATATGTGTGTAGGAGCTGAGATTGATTGTGAGGACAAGAGCAGAAACACTGCCCTTCACATTGCTGCCCGCTACGGCCATGAGCTCATCATCACAGCGCTCGTCAAACATGGAGCCAACACCGCCAAGTTAGTAGCAACTGACATTTAATCATCTGTGAATCTTCGCATTCAATGTAATCTACGCTTCAGTGATAAGAAGCACATTTCCATGATTTTTCCACTTTAGAACAATAACTTTCCACTCTTGAATTTTTTATTGTCGCTCTACTAATGAGCCTTATTAGTGTTAAACAAATTCCTCTTGGCGTATGAATGAAAACATTATAAAGCCTGAGGACATGTTTAAACTTGGGATAAACCTCTCTTTCAATGGTTTTTCTTTTTTTTCTATCATTCTAAATGCAAAATACCCTCCATGTCATGCAATGACTTGTCTTCTATACCTTTTATCTTTTCAGGAGAGGCATTCACGGGATGTTCCCTCTACACCTGGCAGCTCTCAGCAGCTTCTCAGATTGCTGCAGGAAGCTGCTGTCCTCAGGTACATTAATGCTGATGCCTTTCTTTTCACTGGAATCACCTAGTTGACACCAAAATTGACGCTGTTTGCATATTTGCTCAGGATTTGACATAGACACCCCTGATGACTTTGGAAGGACCTGTCTACATGCTGCTGCAGCTGGAGGGTGTGTCATTATTCCTGCTCACCACCTTTCTATTGTTTCATAAGCTCTAATTCAATGAAATAATTTCCCTGCAATTTCCATAGATTGGTATGTCAATAAAATCTACTGATGCTGTCTCTCTGACCAGGAACCTAGAGTGTCTGAATCTGCTGTTAAACATAGGTGCAGACTTCAACAGGAAAGACAACTTTGGAAGGTGAGTTAAGCAAAGTTTAATTCTTTTGATGTTAAGCCAATAGAGTGCAGGGGTCACAACGATAGTGCAAACATGACTGCTAGGAAAAGAAATAAAATAACAAGAGCTGAAGACAGTAGTAGAGTGAGAATATGAAATCCTCACTGGCACAGATAATAATATTATCCCTCTGACCATCCCAGGACTCCACTACACTATGCATCAGCTAACTGTAACTACCAGTGTGTGTTTGCCTTGGTGGGCTCCGGGGCAAGCATCAATGAGCTGGACCAGAGAGGCTGCAGCCCTCTGCACTACGCTGCTGCAGCTGACATGGATGGAAAGTAAGTTCTATTGTTTAATTGATCCAACTAATAGTAAAGTACCCAAAGAATCCTCAATGTCAGATGGAGGTTATCGCTCAGAAATGTATTTTCCTTCTCTTGTTTGTTTCTGAATGTTGTTTTGTATTTGACAGATGTGTGGAGTACCTGTTGAGGAACAATGCTGATCCAGGAGTGAGGGACAAGCAGGGTAACACTGCGGTGCACTATGCCTCAGCTTATGGACGCACACTCTGCCTGGAACTGGTGGGTCCACCTACCACCGTGAATGAAGATGTGTTTCTAGAAAACCTGCAAATCATGCAAACTAAATAAATATGTTCACTTCCATGTCTTAAAGGTTTTAAAATTGTAGCAAAAGCTCAGTTCCAAAAAATGTCATGATATCACAAGCAAACTTTGTATGTGTTTGTTTCAGATGGCGAGTGAAACACCTCTTGATGTGGTAAGGTTTTATCTAATACTTACACTCATTATATGCACCTTACTCAGTGTGCCCTTACAGTGACTCTTTGTGAAAGTGGCTCCATCTGCTGGACAGATGGGGAATAGAGTGACAGATCATCTGCTGGGCAGATGGAGCTACTGTGAAACCTCTTTTATCTTGTTATTGGTTAGCTAACAATACAATCACAAGAAAGATTTTTCTTTTTTAACCTAAAATTAGTCGAGACACATGCTTTTGCAAAGCACTGTCTCTCTCTGGTGCAACTGCTTCAGCATTGTTAATAATACAGAGTAATGTGACCATGACCAATTTATTCTGTAATGCAACTATGGCAGTGACTTATTTGTAAACATAAACATATTGTGTAAACCTTGTTCTGAAATGAGTAATATGTGAACCGCCTCACTATTTCAGTTAATGGAGACATCAGGAACAGACATGCTAAGTGATTCAGACAGTCAGGCTCCTATCAGCCCACTCCACCTGGCGGTGAGTTCAAGGATTGTGTCTGTATTAGGTTGTTTGTATCTCTGCCAAGTTAACTCTCTCTTTATCTAGCCATCTTTGACCAGGTACATTACCAGTTAACATAAATCAAGTGTGTGTGTGTATGTATCCTCCATTCATCCAGGCATACCACGGACACTGTGGCGCATTAGAGGTCCTCTTGTCCTCCCTGCTGGATGTGGACGTTCGCAGCCCAGAGGGCCGGACCCCCCTCAGCCTGGCCTGCTCCAGGGGTCATCAGGAATGTGTCTCCCTGTTGCTGCACCACAGCGCCTCACCCATGACCCGTGACTACACACACAAAAAGACGGCTATACATGCTGCAGGTATACATATAATGTGTATATATAAGCAGGAAATCCCCCAGACACGTACAATAGTTTTGTTGAAATGCCTTAACATCACATGAGTGGGTTTTATTGTGTGGCTGTTAGAAAGGAAAATCTGTTGTTATTTTAATAATGTAGGTCATGACCCAGTGTGTGTGTGTGTGTGTGTATCTGCCATAGCTATGAATGGACACCCAGAGTGCCTGCGCCTGCTCATGAGCAACAACGACCAACACATTAATGTGGACATAAAGGACACCAACGGACAGTGAGTGTGTATGTGTGTGCGTAGACAAAGTAGCTTAAGCTTGAGGCTTTCTGTGAGTTTATTTTACTACTCATTTGTAAGTAGTTTCACTTGAACAGTAAATAAAATAAACAATGTTATTGTGTGTTGTCATTTTTCCACAATTTGTAAAGGACCCCTCTGATGTTGGCAGTAGTGAATGGACACACAGAGTGTGTGTACTCCCTACTCAGTCAAGGAGCCAATGTAGAGGCTCAGGACCGCTGGGGCAGGACGGCCCTACATAGAGGGGTGAGATAGTCAAACATATCCACTAAAATTGCAATTATATTGTCATATTCTATTATATTATAAGAATTATTTAATCATTTACCATTTAGAGTATTTTCCATGATCCTTTTTTTCCACACAGGCAGCGACAGGCCAGGAGGAGTGTGTGGAGGCCCTGCTCCAGCGGGGGGCCAGTGTGTGTGTGAGGGACATTCAGGGCCGCTCCCCTCTTCATCTGGCATCTGCTTGCGGCCGGGTCGGTGCCCTGGGTGCCCTTCTGCAGGCTACCAGCACCTCTCACACTCACACACACCTCACTGACAACCAGGGCTACACACCACTGCACTGGGCCTGCTACAACGGTACTGAAACACTTGAAAACATCATTTGGGTTTCTGTCTGAAGGAGAAATCTGTTTTATGTCTGTTCCGCTCTTTCTACTTCTCTCATCTTTTCCTCTCTTTCTCTTTAGGATATGATGCGTGTGTGGAGGTGTTGTTAGACCAGGAGGTTTTCAAGAAGATTAAGGGCAACGCATTCAGCCCACTGCACTGTGCTGTGTAAGACAATGTGTTTGTTTTTTCATTAATGCTTTCATGCAGATAGACTCTGGTTTGAGGGTATGTGACAGTATGTGTTGTGTGTTTCAGTATGAAC
This sequence comes from Thunnus albacares, assembly GCF_914725855.1. NCBI lineage: Eukaryota > Metazoa > Chordata > Actinopteri > Scombriformes > Scombridae > Thunnus > Thunnus albacares. The sequence continues at coordinate 11,847,608 of NC_058124.1, forward strand.
GATAACGAGGGAGTGGCTGAGATGTTAATTGACTCCCTGGGCACTAATATCATCAACACCACTGACTCCAAGGGCAGGTGAGAGATGCAAACAGACTCAAACGACATCATGTTTTTATGAGTTGTTCAGGGTGAGCACAAGCTCCGTTCTTACATCGTTAACCATGTTCTTGTTGACGCAGGACCCCCCTTCACGCCGCAGCTTTTTCGGACCACGTCGAGTGCGTCTCCCTGCTGCTGAGCCACGGAGCTCAGGCCAACGTAGTTGACACGCACACGCGCAGGACACCGCTGATGATGGCTGCTCTTAACGGACAGACCAACGCTGTGGGTCAGTACACCTACTGACACAAATACAGTGTTGGTCTTTGATTTCTAAAGTTTTGACATATAACCATCTCCGTTCATGTGTTGCAGAGGTGTTGGTGAGCAGTGCCAAAGCAGACTTTACACTACAGGATAACAACAGGAACACAGCCTTACATCTGGCTTGCAGCAAGGTAACACACACACATATATACCGAGGAGGGAGATGCCTCTTCATTCACTGGTCATGTTGAATTATAGATTCCTTAATGTTCTGCAAAGCAAACTTGTCCTTCATGTTGGACAAGGAAAGTAAGATAAATGTTCCAGGTAAAACAGAACCTTCTTAAAAGTGGTTCTCAATAATTAATGATGGCCAAGTTGGTGGAGGGAGGACTGTACTTTTATGATATGCAAGACTTCGTTTTTCACTGTCCATCACTTTGTTGCTCTCTGCTCCTGTCAGGGTCATGAGACGAGTGCCTTGTTGATTCTGGAGAAGATCAGCGATAGGAACCTCATCAACTGCACCAACGCTGCTCTCCGGACGTACGTAGTCCTGTCAGTTTGCAGGCAGACCCTCAGCTGTACAGCAAGGTGACCTACTGACCTCATGTTGGCTTTATTTTAACAGTATATCTCCCCACATCTCCCTGCAGACCCCTGCATGTCGCAGCCAGAAAGGGTTTGACGGTGGTTGTCCAGGAACTTCTGAGGAAAGGAGCCAGCGTGTTAGCAGTGGATGAGAATGGTCAGCATTCATTCTTACTGCTTTAGCCCATGTTTCACTCTTCACACACACACACACACACACACACACACACACACACACACACACATACACACACACACACACACACACACACACTCACTCCTTCAGTGTTTCTTTCTTGCTTCTCTCTCATCTCTAGGTTACACTCCAGCTCTAGCCTGCGCTCCCAACCGTGATGTTGCTGACTGCCTGGCCCTCATCCTCAACTCCATGATGCCCACCTCACCTATGGTCACCATAGCAACTTTGCCTGCACTCTCTCTTACTCAAACAGTCATCAACCATCACCCCACCTCCAACCACATCTCCAAAGGCGTGGCCTTTGACAACCCGCCTCTTCTGAGGCCTGACCACGCGTCCTACTGCAGGCCGGAGCGCCTGCTGTCTTCCATCTCTGGTGATGATGAACTGAATGACTCAGATTCAGAGACATACTGACGACACACCCCTGCCATGGGACAGAGACTCACAATTCTGGCAGGCTAGCCAGCCACTCAGGAGCCTTAATAGATCACTGACAAGGGACAAAAGGAGAGGAAAGAGGGAGAAAATGGAGCCAGTGTGTGCGGATTATTATTATTTTAGTAAGCCTTCAAATCTGAAATGAACCCATGTTGTAAACCAGATGTTTGTTTCCTTAAGGTGCATACCCATGGGGAAGAAAATGTACTAAAATATAGAATAAGGTGAATACACACTACATTTCTTTCAGACAGTATCACTGGATGGTCATTAAAATGACCAGTGTCTTTTTAAATATAAAGCAATGTCATATTTCTTTTTAAATGATGCTCCTCTTTGCTGATATCTTTTTGGAGTTGTTTCAAGCCTTTTCACCGTTTTTCTTCAACTATTGATACAAGAGCATTTACTGAGGAAAAGCTCAGAGGACTATGATTGTCTAAGGGAAAAAGAGAGGGACAATCTTATGGGACCAGGTGATAAATTAACTCTTTTCCCTACTTTACTTTTGAGTTCTTCTTCAAGCTGTCACGACAGACACTGATGCCTGAGACTTGGTAACGCCAGGTCATTGTTTTTGAACCACTTCTCAATTCCTAGAAGAGGAAGTCATCATTGAATCCTATGAATTTACTCTGAGCGGAGAGAGACTGAATCCTCGGGAGCTGATTCTGACAGCAGGTGGATGTAAGAACTATTTACTGTTGATCAGTTCAGGAGTCAGTCAGTCAACCACCCGAATGAGCGGCCCCAAGGAACTTTTAACTTGCAATGCTGTAACTACTTAACGTCTGTGTACTGTACTGGAGACAGGGAAAAGTGGCTGACACTGTGTATCTGTGTGTGAGACAGTGTGTGTGTGTGTTTGTGTGAGTGTGAGAGAGAGTAAGAAATTAATAAATATTGCCTTTTTAGGAACAAGCAACTTTCAGGCAGAGGATGAACGCTACTTGGTGCAATGTTTGTAAAGATTGAGTAATGAATGAATAAAGATATTTGTTTTTATTTTTTTTTTGAGGTTTCAAATAATGTGACAGAATATAAATGTGTGCAACTTTGATCAGACAATTTCTTTTTTTTATAATCAGATGTATCTCAGTTCATTCATTGTCCAGCTGATACATGCGGCCATACAGACAGGCAGTGACCAGGCCACCTGTCATGTTTGAATGTTTCATAGTCACCCTGCCATCTGCACTTTTCTCCAGATGTTGTGGCTGCTCCAGGACCAGACGGCTAGCCAGAACTGACGGGTACACATATTTGGTCCCAAACTTCCCCTCCAAGAGGAAATCCATTTTGGTCTCTGCATCTTCCACTTCCTGTCCACAGGAACTGGTGTCCAACCCTGCACAGCGGACTACTGCACACACCTGTAGACAGAGATAAGATAAATGTGACAAGTGTCACTTAAAGCAGTTTTAAATGTCCCAAATTATTCTCAGTCCCTACCTGCAGAGCGTAACGTCCGTTGACGGTGTGTGTTCCAGCAAATGCTCCAAATGCGTAGAGCTCTTCACTGCTCTTTAAGCGCTGGTACTGCAAGTGACAGCAGAAAGTGCCATCACACACATTCAGTTCTCCTTCTGTGTCGTTAAGGAGGATAAATTTAAAAGGGTCGTACATCATGGATGAGGTGAAGGTGGAGGAGGGAGCGACTGGAGGAGGAGAATCAAAACAGCTGTCTTTGTGGCAGAACCTTGAGTCTGTAGCTATAGATGATGTGGACTCACTCCGAACATCCCCTTCCTCTGTGGCCACGCTCTGCCTCACCGGCACTGGGTCTAAAACTGGCACCCTGGCTACTAGCAGCCTGCCTTCCTCTGGGTCTCCTCTCTGGGCGTGGTGGTAGACGGCAGAAAAAGGGGTGTAGATGCCGCTTCCTGTCATGATCAGTCGGTCATCACGAATGTTAGCTGCAAGAAGGGTGACGTTGGCACCCAGGCTGAACGCCTGCTGGAACTGGATTGTGTCCAGCAGAGGGAGCTGGTTCATCCAGGCTGTGGGGAAGATCACCTGACGCACACCCTGAAAGAGAGTTAGATCAGGGCAGATGAAGACCAAACACAGGAGTGTAGAGTTGGTTATACATTTTGAGCAGGGATGTGTATATATTTTCTTACCTTCTCCACCAGGGTAACAGTAGGCATGTGGAACAGGATGTCGAAGCAGGTGATAAGGCCAAACTTCCCAGCGAAAGGTGTATCAAATGTGATGATCTCTGGTTGTGGCGGCATGTCAAAGGCGTCCTCGAAGTAGAGGTTCTGTTTATGGTAGCGTGCTACCAACAGGCCATCTGAGCTGTATGAAACCATGAGGAAGCCTTGATTTTTAACCTTCGGTAGTGGTGGAAGAAATATTCAGACCAATACAGCAAAATAAAATACTCCATTACAAGTAAAGGTTGCTCATGAAAAATCCTACCTAAGTAAAAGTACTTTAGTATTAGCAGCAAAACATACTTAAAGTATTAAAATAAAAGTAGTGGTTTGGTCCCTCTGACTGATATATTATTATATATGACATCATTAGATCATTAATACTGAAGCATCAGCGTGTAAGCAGCATGTTACTGTTGCAGTTGCTGGAGGTGGAGCTAGTTTGACCTACTTTATATACAGTTTGCTAGTTTAGTCCAGTGGTTCCCAACATAGGGGTCGAGCCCCTCCAAAGGGTCCAGATAAATCTGAGGGGTTGTGAGATGATTAATGGGAAAGAAGAAAAAACAAAGTTCTGATACACAAATCTGTTTTCAGCAACTCATAGACAAATGTGACCCCGACTACACACTGCTCTTTGTAAGACATCAAAAGCCAAAAAGGTTGGAAACCACTAATTTCATCTTTAACAATGTGTTGTATTTTTAAAACTTGTTATATTATCCATTGTGTCAAATCTTCATCTGAAAAGTAACTAAAGCTGTCAGAAAAATGTAGTGGAATAGAAAGTACAATATTTCCCTCTGAAATGTAGAAGTGGAAGTATGAAGTAGCATCAAATGGAAATACTCTAGTAAAGTACAAATACCTCAAAATTGTACAGTTCTTGAGTAAATGTACTTAGTTACTTTATGTCACTGACCTCAGATTATTCATCATGTTTCTGTCTGTAGCTGTTGGATCACACTAGTTGGAGGAAATGACACATTTTTGTACTTGCTGGACTTCAGCTGAAATGCTTCTAAAGTGTATTTGAAGGTCTGCATTGCACCTGAAAACCACGTTGGTGTTGAACTGCCAGCGTCCATCAGGGGGACAGGAGGAGGAGGAGTGGTCCGTCTTCAGGGTGCAGGGCTGCAGGTCGGCCATATTGGCCACCAAGTAGAGGCTGTAACGACGAGCCATGCAGCTCAACCGCTGGAGAACCTGAGAGACACAACCATACACAAATGAGATTTATATTCTGACTGTGCATGAATTAAGGCACAGAGCAGACTATGGTGTCTCCATGTCAATGTAACTCAACAGACAGAATACTTGCCACCTTACAAATATCACCTAAATGCTTAAAATGTAAAATCTGAAAGAATGTGTGTGCACTTCAGTGTTGTTGTATCTGCCCGGCTCTGTGCAGGGGTTCCAGCTCTCCTGCTGGGGGTCAGGAATGGTCTCTAGGTAACTATAGATGGATGTACGGCTGAAGTTGAAACCCTGAAGACCATCCTCTGGAAACACCAGGATCTGTGCACCCTGAAAGAGAGAGAGAGAGGGAGAGAGAGAGAGATGTGATCGGCATAGATTAATTTAACCTACCTGCTGTGGTATTAAACACACTTCTTTATGTGAACATTAAGAGAGATAAAACACCTCACAATTGTTAACAGTTAATGTTCTGCAATTTATAGTAGATAGCAACCGAGTCATTACTTAAAGGGTTTGGGGACCACAACAGTGAAACAGCTGAGTTAAAAATAAATAATGATGGAATGTGGTTTTACTGTTTGACAAGAAAAATAAATTGTTTTATACTCTAAGGAGTTTTATGTTGAGTTACTTTAAAGTGCCCAAATGAACATTAAGACAGGTTTTGCTTGCTGTAATCATTCCTCCTGTTTATACTGACCATTAGAAGATCCCTTCATAATGCACTTACAATGTAGGTGATGGAGATGGAGATTTGGAAGTTAATCTGAAGATTATACGAGTCTTCAATCGTCTGAGTCAAATACCTTGGATATCTTCCACAGTTACAGTCTTTTAGTAAAAATGTCCCTATGTCTCGACAGTGTTTTCCTGTTCAGCTGCAGTAGAAGGACCATAACAAAAAGAGGGAATTTGGCACTAAAAAGATAGTGACTTTAAAAGATATTGAATTGATTTTGAATAATTTAGTCGACTGTAGCCTCATATTAAATAATAAACGTTAAATACATTTTTGCACAGAAGGAGGCCTGTGGATTTTGGCCCCCATCACTTACATTGTAATGAAGGGATCTCTTAATGGCTAGTATGAAGAGGAAGAATGATTGCAGCAAGAAAAACGTGTATCATTAAGTTGGGCTCCTGACTGTTGTTTTAGGACGCACTTGGACGTTTGTGAACCTATCCTTTAATTGGAAGCCAATTAACTCGATTTTCAAAGCTGTTATGCACCTGACATACCATGAACTCTGTTGTTATTGCAATGAGCAACATTTCTTTGCTCCTGTCTCTTTGCTCCATACCTGCTGGGCAGCCAGGGCAGCCTGCTCCTGGTAGACATCCAGGTTTTTCTGCATGTGCTGGAGGGCAGCGGGGCGGGATATGGGCACATGAGGCTCCGGGTTCAGGATTAAGCGGTGTTCATACACTGCAGCAACGTACGAGGAGTCCACATTGCTAGGCTCTGTTTGACCAATGACAAACAAACTGACCCACACAGCGACGACGAAAAACATGGTTTCTTCTCTGAGGGACAGAAATTGGGTAACCCAGCCTGACTAGAGTTACACCACATTACTAAAGAGGTCAGAACAAAGTCCTTCTTCAGGCAGAAGTCAACAAAAGCTGACTCAGTTTAATCATTGCCTGGTTTAGAGGTGATGTAACTACACTGGGTTCACATACGTGTTAATGCAGTCGTAGTTAAACGTCTCTCTGTGTCGCACTGTCAAAGCCTAATGGACAGAAAAAAGCTGACACAAACAAAGCGTTTTATATTGAAAATACCAAACAGGAAATATAAAGCATGTGACCCGGAAGTACTCTATAAATCTGACCTTTACTATAACAGCATGAGAAACGTCTGTAATGAGCTTTGTGCTTAATGTTTGAGCATTTAAGGGCAATTTGAAGAAACAGACTTCCAGCTCGCTTGACGTTTCCATACGCTCTTATATTAGTGTATTGACATTAACATTAACATTAGCATTAGCTCACGTCCTGCAGTACAATGTCAGCAGCACCAGAAGCAGCAGCAAGAGGAGCAGACGCCCCGGTGTCAAAATCCAACCAGATGCTCAAGAACTGCTGGAGTTGCCGGCTCGTCTCCGGCGGTGGTTTGCTCCTGTCCGGGGCTTATGTGTTCAACGCAGCCCGGAAAGTGATGCGCCAAGGCGGCCCTACATCTATGGGGACCGTGGCGCAGATTACATTCGCTGCATGTGAGTTGAACAGCAGTTCAGTAGCTTGTTTATGTAGATCAGTCATGAAAAGTGATGCGGAACTGTTCAGTGTGGGGACCCAAACTGAACAGTTTTCAGTTGAAACAGCATGATTTATGTGTGTCCTTTAAGTTTCATGTTCCACCTGTCACACCAATGTATTTCTGCACCAAAATACTGTACTGTTCCTTTAATTGACATCACTAAGAGCAAATGTCATAATTTAAGAGTTTTTTTTCAAAACACATTATTACAATAAAAACAACTTTACAGGGAGTGTAAGGGATCAAATAAAATAATCATAAAGCACAAGCAGACATAAAATTGTACAATGTAAAAAGATACATACTACAGAAATTAATAAATAAATATCACTTAAAAAAAGTGAATAAGCAATGTTGCAAACCAACTTAAATGATTTTCGTTTGAGGAAGACAAATACAAATAATGGTGAGTTTTGTTTTTCTTTTAGAACATCTTTCTTTCAAAATCTTGCCTGACAAGTATAACATATCCACCTCGTCACATAAAAAACGCAGGGAAAATATTTTTTTAATGAAATTTTCAAAGTGTTTTTGCATAAAATCTGATTTTTTCATTTAGCTGCATGCTAAGTGCGGTGTTAGCTTTGACAGAGAGAATTTCAGCCATATTACTTTGAATCTTTCCACCCCCCCAACCCCCTTCAGGCTTTTAATGTAAAATTTAAGAGTGCCTGAGCTTGCAAAATATGATTTGTTGCAGATCTAATATATTCTTCATGCTATGAAATACAAAATTCTGCACTTGGTTATGATCAAAAATCTTCAAATTCCAATCTGAACAGTTTCCATGGAATGATCCGGATAATGTTACCTGTTAACGACTGTAAAGTAAGAAATACAAACCTGTGTTTCTGTTTCAGGTTTGGCTGCGTGGGGGATTGTTATCATCGCTGACCCGGTCGGAAAATCAGAGAGGAAGACGTAAAGACTATTCTGGACCAAATAACTGCATAATAAATGTGTAAAATATCTCAAACATGGACTGCAAGATGTCATTCATGGGACAGTAATGACACCAAGCCAAGGAAGCCGCTGTTGAGATGTCAAAGAAAACATGATCTGTTATGTGTGTGTGTGTGTGTGTGTGTGAGGTTTGATTTGTGTCGGCACTGTGTGGACTGACCAAGCATCCTGCAATATTGGAAGCTATTCAGTAGTTGAAGTTAAGATGAAATAAATCATATATTTGGTTAAAATTGCTTCTTAAAATGTGTTATCATTGAAATGTTATGCACAAAACAATCCAGGGATGGCAGTCATGAATTATATTTAATGTCTGTTAAAAGGTACAAAGAGTACTGTCAAGATAATATATTATTATGGAACTGAAGAATCCTTGCAAGACAGATATAACATGCAGGGTCTGTATCTCAGAGTTTTTGCTTGTTGTTCTATATTACCAAATAATCTAAAAATTGAAATGCAAAAACAATCTTCCACATTTATTGGATGGTGTTTCTTTCTTAAAATCATTCACAAACTGGAACAGAAAAATTAGTAACACAATAGACAAACATACGAGGATCCTACTAAGCCTAGTAGTATGTTTATATTACATAATATACATTACAGCAATGAACTTCTTCTAGCCAATAAGAATCAGATTTGCCCTGATGTTGGCTGGTTTTGAGGTTTACATTATTAAATCATCTGATAACATTTTAAGTGCAAAAATGTTTATGACTCCTGATAATGACACAAGAACAGAATCCACAACATCTAGTCTACTCCAGATGTTCTGGTCCAGATACCTAATGAGTTTTCAGGTTTCTTACCCTAGTGCTCTAGTTTACTGCTTTCAGTGTTCCCGACTATGGAATTGCTTCAAAACTTGTTACAGTAAATTGTTGTTACTTGATGCTTGTTGATGCAGAAACTAAACATTTTTCTAAGAACAGTTTATCAGCACAATAGTTACAGGACCTATGCAGGTAGCATATCCATCTCTTTCCTTACGCATTAAGATCCTAGCCATTAACTGGCCTATGTAGCATTAACTCTAGAAAGGTTAGAGGATTCTGAGACAAGTAAAAAAAAAAAAAAAAAAAAAAAGAAGTAATCTGATGTAATGTCATGAGAGGTCACCAGGGCAGGCTAGGATGGGGCAGTGCAATATAACTGGGGAAAAAAAACAACAAAAAAGGCACAAATAGAAGGTTCAAAAAGAAATTGAAGTTTTAGTAAGCAAGTTGTGTACAGGTACCTCAGGTCATCCCAGAGGAGAAAAAGGTTCTTTAAAAATTCAACAGAATTCCAAAAAATGCTCGACATAAAGTGTCAGTCATAAAGGTACTTTCCTGAATGTAGGTGGTCTTTTCAAGTGCGTTTGCCCAGCTACTTCCAGCCATGCGTTCTCTGTCCCTCTGCCTTCTGTCAAGTTCCCAAGTCCTGCTTTAATTAGGTGGCTTAAGCACCTACACCTGAATGGTGAGGCATCCTGGGAGATGTAGTGTGTGCAGCGGCGGCCATTTTGTGATGTGGCAGTCGATCCTGTATGGGAAAGTGGTACCACTCTACTACATGTCCTCTTGTGATGCCACACTGATGGTGAAATCAGCGACCAGGTGCTTTTTAAAATGTTGCTCACCTCATGTATGTTAATGGGTAGACAAAATATTAGGGACACTTTTCAATATAATGCACCCCAGTTATGACCTCAATAATAAACATAAAGTAGAGTTATCACCTTTCTGATAATATCAACAACACCTGATTAAATGCCCATTTGTGGCTGGACTGGCTCCACTTTAGAAATACAAAATTCAAAATGGTCAGATCTAAAGGCTACCCCATGATGTTATCTATAGGCCTAAAAGGAATTTTACCTGCAAATAAATCAGAGCAGTGCATCCAAATCTCCCACAGCAGCAGTCCCAAAGCATTAGACGTCCCCACCAGCCACTGTGTAGGTTTTACAGAGCCTTCCAGGATCTCAGTGGACATATAACACAGTGTTCCTACCCGAGCATGACCCTGCAGACAGATAGAAATCTGAACTGTTATGCTGTATGTTTTCATTTATTCTAAGAGATTTTTAATCCTGCAATACTAAATCGTGTTTCTTGAGACCCGGAACATGAACGTGGGATGGTGGAGCAGCCAAAATCCCTCAGGGCACAGGTACCATCTGCTCTAACAAGCACATTGAAACTGCTGAGGTCTCTGTTGTATTTGTGGTTTGGATTTATAAATGCAGTGGGTGTTATGGATCAAGAAAGACTAACATATTCATTCATGCACTTATATTTAGAATATCGGCCTGCTAGTGGCTGTTAGTGAGCTGCAGCCACAACACGATAGTCGAAACACTGAACCAGAATAATTCAAATGCACTGCTGAACTGTGAATGTTGCTTCTTGTTCATGACTTTGAATCCCTGTAATACATCAGCTGATTGTATACAGTAGTGCTGTCTATGTAGATAAGTTGCCACATGCACAAGCGCACGCACACACACACACACACACACACACACACACACACACACACACACACACATGTTCACAGTGATATTCTGGCCAATACCATGCCTGTGAAGGTCAGAGTGGCGATAGGAAAGTCCCTGTGATAAAGGCAAAGCTTCAGCAACAACATCCAGCTGGTGGTGCGCTTGCACAAAAAGGAGTGGAGAGAACCCTGAAATCAGAGGGACACTAATTATTTATAGCTTCAGGTGTACAGTGACAGTATGAGTGTGAGAGGATGTGGTAGACTAGAAAATGTATGACATGCAACTAATTTTATTGGGCTACAAGAGAAGCTAATTATCCTAAACAGAACATTTGAATGGGAACTGAAAGCTCCATAGAGCTTACATGACTGCAAAGCATGTACCTCAGACTCCTTTTCCTGGTCCACCTATTCCCTTTAATAGGTTTTGATCTCTCAGAAAATAGTAAAATGCACAATTAATTTTCCTTCAATGAATGATTGTCACTCACATATTCAGCAAATTGCAGGAATGTGAGCCAACTGCCACTATATGATTTCCTCCTGGTGCCCAGGAAGTGGATAATCTCAGCATGCTTGATCAATGTGAGCTCATAAACCTCCTTCTCTGTGGTAAATTGATGTTTTCAGCTTGCAGGGATAACCTTCACGGCCACCACCTTGTATTTCCACTGCCAAACAGTGGCAAAATGCCTATGGGCCACAATCTGAAAGAGATAATAACATACAGGTACAAGTTAACCAGATGGTAAAATAGATCACCAAACTGTATGATTTTCCAATACTTTGCTCACTGTTGACCATAAAATATAAATCGATTTGACAGCTGTGCTTACCTGCTGTAGTTAAATGTTAGCATGTCGATCTCTGAGGTTTTTGTTGTTTGGCAGGAACACAGTGGTGAGACATGGGAATCATGAAGGGAGGCTTGTGGGTTCTCTTCCAAAATAATGAAAGTAGACAAGTAATGTAGTGAAGATACACTAGTTCAAAGAAATCTGACACTACCATTCCTTTTTATTTTGTGTTATTTTTATTTGCCTCATTGCAGTCCTTAAAAGCTTCAATCCTGGTATAAATTATGAGGTCACCCTCTATTCATTTTAAACTAGCCTGACTGAATAGCCACAGAAAAGACACAGAAATATGATTGAAGAGTAACAAAGAAAGGACAGGATGTAAAAGGGGGCATTACAGCAGTGATAAACATTAAGGCCAGTCCAGCAGATAGAATGAAACTGTTTCAAGGTCAAACAAAGACATCATGAGAACTGGATCTGAGTTTAGAAAATGTGTTGCTCTAGTGTTTTTCCTCCCAAATCCTTAGGGAAGCAGAGAAGGGATGTGCTATAAAACAACAGTATCTTTTTTTTCCTTTGTCAGAACAACAATTATAAAGCCTCTTTGATCTGACAGTTAAAGTTATTATTCAGGGGCTGCTATATTAACTCTATCTTCCCACCCAAGTGAAAATAATTATGACATTTTTGCATAGCTTTATCATCATGATATTGAATTTAAAAAAAATTATTTTTTCTCTTGGAAGAGGCTTCTCCATTTCACAGCAGCTTGGTCTTGCTCAGCATTTGCCCCACAAAAAGATATCCGTCATTTGCAGAAAATAACATTTGATCTTACCAGATGAGTGAATTGCAGTACTGCAGTTTTTTATTTATGGGTATAAAGTTGAATGATGATGAATGATGAATATCCATCAGTGCACAAGGCAGTTATATATAAGTTAGTCATTGCAGTGGAAGGCAACGACAAAAAGTCTGAACATCTGTGGACTGATATAGTTTTGATTGTTTTGGCTCTGTACTTAGAAATTGTATCTGTACTATTTGAGTACTTGCATTAAATTATTATAGAGTACTCACAAAAAAAATAAACCTAACATAAGAATAGTGTCCAAAACGAACACCACAGCAAAAATGTGGGTATGCAAGTTTATCTTTACATAGCTTGTGCTGCACATTCATTTTGTTTATTTTGTCAAAATACCTCCAAACATCACTCTTATGCCTGATCGTCATTCTGTAACGTTAGATTGAGTGATGTCTGACTAAAAACACTGAATGTTCTTTTTTTACTTACAAAAACGATATCTGCGGCTGTGCAGATCCATCATGTTTGCTGTATGGATCTGTGCAGATATTCATAGATAGCAGTTACATCACTGCGTCCCATCCAAAAAATGTAAAATTTTAATATAGAACAGGGTCAATTTATGTTTATATTTATTATATATGTTCTTTTTTACAAACAAAAAATTATTGCTCTACACATTGAACGAATACTGACGTCTAAATTGAGTACTCATGTCCATCCCTAACTACTGATACAGAGTAAACACAAGAGAAAGTGTGTCACCAACTAAGTACCTTAGGATTGCACTGTAGATACTGTAGTTAGAGTTCAGTCTAAAACGGGGCCTCTGTGCACCAGACACAACCTTTAATGTTGCTGATGTTGCTGATGTTCCTTAAACACACTTCAGTAGTGTTTTTATCCACATATACAGTACCTACATTTACCATAAAATTGGATGTGCAAAAGCAGCAAGAAACACACTGAAGACACCATACACACTGTGGGTCAGTTAGTCTGAGTTACCTTTTATTAGTGTTATACTGATCTGAGCACAACTGCTCACAAGGAAGAGTTTGATAAGCATGATGCAAAAAAACACCCTAAAGTCATTTTCAGTCGCGTAAAATGATCATGACATTCTGATTGAATTTTTTTTTTTGAGGTTAAAGAAAAATATGAAAATAGAGTTGACAGTACATTTAGGCACACTATTAACACATACTGTACACAGATATGCACAATTTTCATTATCATAGATTCATATATACTGGGGTTAAAAAACAAACAAACAAGCCTTCCTGTATGGAGAGGTGTGCAGAAAGTTAAAGGTGACATCTCCTTCTCCACCGCGGGGACAAAATATTCACCTCCCTGTATGAGAGGTTCAAGTTCATGTCCTCCTACTCAGCCAATCGGAGTCCACCAGGGCTGCTCAGTGCAAGCAAATCACAGCAGACGAAGGAGTTCCATCCAATGACTGCAGCAGAATGGGGCTCCGTTTAGCGGATGGGAGAAGCTCTCCCATAGTTGCTACGGTAAGTGCTCATTAGCAGTGATTCCATTGGTCACAGGACATGGCTCTCCGGCGAGCCTATTGGACAGGAGGAGGGGGGAGGGGGCGGGGAGTCCCTCCGGCTGTCAGTTCATAATGACAAAAGGTCTGTTCACGCTCAACAGAACAGGCTTGAATGCGTAAAACACCACTTATGAGTTAAAAAGAAGCAGTTGTTCGAGGCTGCCTCTGAACTAGCTGTAGCCCGGTGAGCTAATCATCAGGCTGCCGCACAGAAAAACACCCTACCACTGCCTGAATCGATACCCAAAAACACAGATTCTGCACGAGTGGGTAAGGGATGAGTGGAAAACACCCCCCACACACCCAAAAACCAAACAAAACAAAACAAAAAAAACTCAGACTTATAAAACAAGTCTGTAAAATAAATGTAGTACTTTTACAACAACGGAATGTTAAGTTGTTGGGGTAAGAAGACATTTCTGGGGAAACGTTTCATGTTTTCTACTATTAAAACAATATGAATTAACTTTTTTTTCAGTATACAATGATTCAAAATGCACATGCATTAAAGAAAAAAAATATATTGCACAAAATTAAAGACCTTTTCTCTGAATAAAAGTGATTAGGGATATATCTCCATATCTCTATCTTGATTTCCTTGTCGTGTTCGGTCGTGTGAAGGAGAGCTACTTCTAGCGTGCGTCTCTTGGTCAGTATATACTGTATATAGTATTAAGGCTGGTTCACTAGCTCACACTGGCACGGTTTCTGACTGAAGAGGGTTGCATCTTGCTTGCTTAACTCACACACTCACACACACACACACTCCCATTCACTCAAAATTCTACACAAGCCAAATACAGACTAGACCAGAGAGTACATTCTTTGAAGCGTACATGATAGTGCGCTTTGGACAGCCAGAGCTGAGCCTCCCACAGGGACCAACTATAACACACTTCAGTGGGTCTTCAAAGCCTCACCTTTTATATTAAAAAAGGTCAACATTGCGTTGTTTTTTTCTTCACATGATTAACGATATGAAGCACAGTAATGTTCAGAGTATCCTTGACGTCAAACCAGTACACGCACACGTATGAACAGCATGGGCTTTGGTTGTCACAGGGTTACGACAGTAGCGTTAAAGGGGATGTGGCCTATTTTTTTTAAGGATCATGAGCGGCACAGATGATGTAACACTTTGGAAAGAAAAAAAAAAGTCTCATGTCTCAAGAGAAGCACTGAGGCTGGAAAAAAAAAAAAAAAAAAAAATCAACAAATTTTTTTTTTTAAAATCATCCTTTCGACCCATATTTGTTCAGTCACATTTTAAAAACAGTGCCTCTTAACCCAGTGCTATTGACATATTTGGTTGCTATGAAAACAAAAATATTGTTTGTTGTTTACAAGTATGCAGCTTTTGCAGATAAAATGTCTACAGCATGAGGGTAAGTTTGACTACAGCCGAGTGGCCAGCTCACTGAGATGGTAGGACTGTGCTGGCCAAAAGACAAAAGCGGGAAAGGTAAGGCAAGGTGTGGGTCTATGCTATCTACTCCTGCAGTTTAAAAACAATACAGTATTTGTGGTCTGCTCTCTGGACCGTGAGAAAGCAGCATTGACTGGCCCAGCCAAAGCTAAGCACAACAACAACAACGACGACAACAACAAAAAAAAAAAAATCCAAAAAGGAGGGGGGAAAATAATGTAGACTAAAAGAAAGACTGTCATGTTCAGTCTTGGTGCAAATTACAGGATTTGTGTTTGCGCATGTGTGTGTTTTTCAACTTTCAGTTCTGTGTTGACAGAAATAATTAGCTGGATAATTGGAGTGTTTTTCACCGAAAAGAGTGTGTGAGGGAAGCGGTAGGGGCAGAAATCACACACACATATCTCAACGTTCACGTCAAGCCCCCCCCCCTCCCCCCTAAACTCTCACTTTTAGCTCTCAAGTTTGTGTGTCTCTCGTCGGCCCGTGTCCCATTGCCTCGGTCCTCTCCTGTCACCTCTTGAGGGAGGAGGATTTGAGTTTCTGGCTGTATCTGTGTATGCGTGGAGAGCGGGAGTGCAACTTGACAAAGAGCTCGGGGAATTTGTACTGAGGGAACATGGTCTCCAGGAAACCCTCAAGGAAAACGTAGACCAGACGACGGTTCATGGGTTGGTACTGAAACATGTCGAAGACGCGCAGTATGCCCTTCCGTGTGGTGTCCGCCCCGATGATGTGCTTCAACTCATCTGAGGCAGAGAGAGAAAAATAATGGAGACATCAGTGGTGTGCACAAAATTCTCTGAGAGGCAGGGGTTTTATTTTTGCCCTGATGTCAAACCATTGCAGTACTTGGGCTGACCAGGAGGGGCACTATTAAAAGAGGCTGAAATCTTGTCTGCATTTAAGTGCACTGACCAAACCAACAAGTTTAGCCCTCATCCGTGGACGTCTTTTTTACTTGTAAAACCGAAAAACATGATTTAAAAACACTTCCAATACATTTCACCTTTAAGTGGCTTTTCAAAGTAAGTTTTGGAATGTGATCCACAGAGTTGTAAAGGGCTCATTACTACCTCCTGAAGCCAGAGGGCAGTAAACACCCAATGCAATTACAACTGGTGAGAACAGCAGTCATAGTTGCCAGCAATGAGCCCAATCCACACTTGAATATAAACTCGGACAAGCCGCACAAGGTGAGATTCATGCTTTATCGAATTTGCTTTCAAGCATTGTTTTTTGGCTTCAATGATGAGGACTGACTATTTAGTTTTCAGGTTTGCTGACAACACTCGAACATATTATAAAATACAACATATCAGACAAACGTCCAGGTGTTGTAACAGTCCATCAATCATTTAATGTGGTGGAGACAAATGTTCATTGTGTGTGTGTGTTTTCACCTGGCATGATGCCCAGCAGGCTGGTCTTAGCGGCTACTCGCGTCCTCATGCGGATGTTCTTGTCCCGACGGGGTTGCGTCTCAGCCAGAATACCATTGGGCCAGTAGGAATCCCTGTACGGGGGGGGCGGAGCCACTGAAGGTTACTCAAAACTCATCTGACCACTGAGAATGATTTGTAAGAAAAGAGGAGGGGTTACCTAAACTTCTTGACATAATCTGCCACCTGCTCCGGTGAGGTCATGTAGTCCACATGGTCCACAATTTTCCTGCAGAGACAAAGGAAAGATGATTCAGGTTGTGCTGTGTGTGTGTGTGTGTGAAGCTAATTATGCAGTGCTCATTGTTTTGTGTGGATATATATGTGTGGTCTACTGAGAGACTGTTTTAGAGTATGGACGTGTGTGTGCTTGTGTTCAGTTTAAGTGTGCACACATTCTGTGAACTTATTCTAATTCTGCTGTTTGTTCTAGTGGAACTGGTTCTGCTGTAAATATACAGAGTTACAGACTATGCATATTAGGTCATGAGATGTTTGTTTCAAGTATATTTAGATTTAAATGCCAAAAAACAACAAATCACTCTTAAACCAAATGAGATTCTGCAAGATTATTAATAGGTTTGGTTGAGTTTGGGATAATTCATAGACATGTTTGGTGTGTGGGTATTAAAATAAATTAAACATTGCACATGTGCCAAAATATGCCAAGTCTATGGACTGTATTTCAGTCTGCTATGAGGACTTTGTGTGTCTCTGACCTGTTAATGGTGTCTCCATATGTGGCCCTGATGAGCTGCTGTAGCAGGTTCTTAATGTTTCTGCGCAGCCACTGGTTTTTCTCCTTAAGGTCAAACACCTCGTCCATCAGCAGCAGCATTACGCGTAGTGGAATGTTATCATCAACCTGGACACACAAACACATATGTAAATGACCATTTTACCCAAAACACCACAAAGAAATAAAAGAAACAAAACATCAAGCACCCAGATGGCACAATGACTCACGTTATCATCAAGCTGGGCGGAGACTCGACAGTGTTCAGGGTCGATGTCGGACTTGGGGAGGAGTGGAGGCACCTGGAAAAGTAGAGAGAAGACACTGAATGGTTAGAGGTTGGATTAACTAAATCATCAGACACTTTATTCTTAGAAGTTGTATCGTAAGCCTGACAGGTTTGATCAGGTTACATGAGTTTGAAACAGGTGTAAAAATGTATGGTAGTAGAGAAGATGCAGTGCCAGGATTTTTGATTTTCATAAATAGTTGAATTGTGTTAAACTGAAAAGCTACAGGATGAAGGGCTGTACAACACTTGAACAAAATGCAAGTGCCCCTGTGGAGTACATGAATTATAACCACAGCCAAGTGAGTGTGTGAAAAGCTAACAAAACATGTTGAGATCAAACAAAAGACACCTCTCCTCTAGAACAAAAGCACGGATACAAGATGCAAAATACTTGCAGTATTTGATGGTGGTACCTTGAATATGGACTGTTTGATGTCCTGGCCCAGTCTTTCTGACATGCGACCCATGTTGTCAGAGACTTTGTTCATGCCCTCAGCCAGACTGTCTGGCAGGGACTTCACCGCGTTGGACACGTTCCTCATGGAGCTCCGGAGAGGATTCACAAATGTGTCTATCTGATGGGGGAATGAAACAGAGATAGAATAGTGAGTTTGTACATAACTCATAAGATAAATACCTACATACCGAAAGCTTAACTGTAAGCATTATACTTTGCAATTGTCTGGTAGTAAATAAATGACACTGAAATACAGATTTTTGTATAAAAACTTTAAGTGACCTTGCGTGCAAACTCTCCCTTGCCCTTGCTGTAGGCCTTGTTCTCTAAGAAGTCATAGACATAAGGAATCAGAGTCGGGCAGGCTTTCACCATCTCTGGGTTCAGCAGCAACTGAAACACACACACACACACACACAAAGTTGAAATACATTCGACAAAATGACGCACACACGCACATTAAAAATGCCTTATCAACACTATCATATAAAACTGGTACCTGTAAATAAGCATTGAGGTCTTTTTTCCTCTTTTCCAAGAAGTCTCTGTCCATGTTGTTGAAAGTCTTTTTTCCTGGCAGCTTGAGGATCGACGCCAGGTTCTCAAACTAAAGGAGAACATATAAAACACAAGGAGACAACGGTTGTGGCATGCTTCATCACTTTTGTCACGTTTCCTCTGGGACCAGCTGCACTGATCAAGCAAAAAAAAAGTTCTGTACATCTGCAACACAAAGACTTTAAATCACACACACCTGTTCAGTGATCCTCATATGGAAATCGTGGAAATCAGAGTAGCGCCGGTAGGTTTTCCAGCAGTCCTCGCTGCCGTCTTGGTTGCGTTTGAACACAGTGATGGCGTACAGTGCGTAGGTCTTACCGTGGTCGTTGCAAACCCCTGCAGCACCCCAGAAGCCGGGGAGACAAGCATCAGCTATTCCGCCCGCAAATACATCCAAAAAGGGGGATGGTGGATGAGGGGATGGATGAAAGCAGAAGAAAGAGGGGAAAAGAGAGAAAAGTGTGTGCAGGTGCAAAGAGGACGGGGGGGGGGGGGGGGGGGGGGGGGGGTAGGAAGAGCAAGCACAAGAAAGAATGCAGCAGAGCAGAGGGTGTGGAGGGGTAATAAAGGAGAGGAAAATGTGACAGAATGACAGGAAAGGTGAGGGAGGGAGGGAGGAGGAAGGAAATGGGAGAAACAGAACAACGGTGAAGGTAATGGAATGAAAGAAATAAAGAATACTACAACAGTATGTAATGACACAGACATGCAAATGAAGCTTGGAGGTGAAAAGTTGAAAGAAAAAACAAAGAGTGCAGGGAGGAGCAAGAAGGGGCTGACAGATACCCGATGTGCAGGACAAATTTAAACATTCTTTAACATGAGCTGTTACAACACCCCAAATCCCACACCAAGCGTAAGTCAAATGAAACGTCTATAAATGCAACACATGCACACAAGTTGCCAGGATCTAGCATGAATCCTTAATGTTTTATTCAAAACCCTTTATCTAAGACTCACACTTGCAAAAGCATGTCAAACACCAAGCGAGAAACTACCACAGTGATTTTTTTTTTGTGTACTGAAGACTTGGTGTGTGTGTGTGTGTACCTGTATCAGAGATGAAGGCATGTAGGTGCATAGTTTCATCATGGCAGGAGTTGGACAAGTCGTCCAAAGACTGAAATCACAAGAAACAAGTCATCAATTAACTAAGCAGTTTGCCAACAATAAAAGAACACATAGCGCTGCTTTACTGTGGATGATGAGCTACAAAAACAATGCCAGACATGTCTCTACATCTGCATTTCTAAGCCCTGCAACAAAAAGTGAAGACAAGACTCACTAGGTTTATGCTTCCTGTGGGAGAGCCATTGAAAGATTCCCCGTCGCCGTCATCAGATCCCCGGTAGCTCGGCTCTTTCAGCATGTCCAATTCTGCAAGCATGCGAACGTAGAGAGGACTCTGCTTGAAGGAGGGGTAGTAGCGCTCATCACGCAGCATCATGTCATACACCTGTGGTAAAACGGGTGAAACCATTTGTTAACGGGCAGAAAAATGTATTTTGCAAACACAGGAAGTAAAAGCTATGCAAATGTGATAAGAAATAACATTTCTCATATTATTGGCATAGCTCATAAAATTCCATCACATACATATTAAAAGTCTGCAGAAAAGATTTAGTACCTTTCTCTGGATTTCATCAAATATCTCAGGTGTGGGGTCCTCTTTCTGTAGTGCCTCCCCCAGTTGACTTATTGATGTATCATCTACTTGCACCCTGGGAGATGCCTGTTGGAGAAAGAAGAGCAGATAGAAGTCAGTGCATCTCACATAGTATTAGACTACACAGGATAAGAAAGCTGTGCTTTAATTCATTTACGGGCGAAATGACTTATGATACTCAGATGATCTTCACATGCTTCCTACCTTGTCAGAGAGGTATTGTTCATAGACACCCAGTGCAGCGGCCTTCAGCAGCCCCTTGGTGGCGCTGGGCTGCTTCTTGCCATCTTTTTGCCAGCCGTACATCGCCTCCAGCTGCTGCTGCGCCGTGACCCTATAGCCCTCCACAGTGAGCCAGAAGAACAGCTCTGCCTGAGCCCCCGCTGCCTGCATGAAATCTGGATCAACAGACACACAACGGTTGAACCAAACAGTCTGTGTCTACTGTAGCTCTTACATATATACACAGTAAGTGAATTGCTACCTTGACATTTAGCACCTAATATGTTTGGCTGCTTGTGATTTTACAACTAAATATCTCTCTAATGTTACATGTATTTAATTGCTTTGGTTAATATGAAAACATAACTGTGACTTTGCTTTTGTCAATCAGGTGTTTCGTCTTTGACAGGTGATGCTAAACTGCAGCTGTGAATTTTTGATTGGGATGAAACTGTAAGTGCAGCATGAACAGAACAGATATACAGTTATGATACTGGGGCCTTACCTATTCCACTCTTTACCTTTGGTTGGTTATAATTTGGACTTTTGGTGTACTAAACCTATTTTCCTTTTTTTTTTTTAATTAAAAAAGCAGTATAAATGCTAGAATGATAGAACTAGCCATGCTGTCTAGGCTGCTTGCCGGAGCTCATTTTCCACATCAATTCTGACGCAACTTGGAGCAACTCCTAGTTTGCACACAACGCATTTAGACAGACACACACACACACACACAAAAAAATCGAAATCTGATCTGTAAAACAGAGTGACCTTTTAAAAATTCTGACGAGGTCATATGAGACTGGAAAGGAGTGCGCCTAACGAGTCAGGTTGGGGTTATAAATTCTAGAGGAATGGAATAAGTTATGGATTATAAAAATGATTAACAGAAATGTTCAGGATTAAGGCCTCGGGATGACGACAGTGACGTTTGGCATCCGTGGTACATGTGATGATGCATTTCCAGAATTACCCATGAAGAACTGCAGGGCTATGTTGTGGACAAGGATGTGATCCAGCGGGATAACGCACAGCTTGCCGAAGTTGGCTGCCAGTTTCAAGGCATCCACCTCCTACACAACACAGGGACAGGATAAGTGAAGTCTGGTACACGTAGCAGAAAGGATACAACTGTATTCTTAGTCTACCTGATGCCAAAAGATAAACAAACTGACTTTGTGCAGACAAATTAAACCATCATGCTAAGAAACATAACCCAGGAAAAATCAAAAGTGCTGTTGATTACACCAAAATACATTTTAGTAATATATGTCTTTTAAGGTCTGCTAAAAGATGGCTCCTCTAGTGTAAGCAGTGTGAGCTGTGCAGCAGTTTCTCACCTTGCCCGAATGTAGTCTCTGGATCCTGGTCTCACACACCTTCTTCACAAACAGAAGACTGTTAATCTGGTTCTTGATTACATTGATGTCTAAAGGACAAAGAACAAAAGGACAACGAGAGAGGAGATGAAAGCAGTGCATTTATTTATGCTAACATTTTGAACATTTTCAGGTGTCCTTTGTGCCTCCTCTATCACAAATAAGTTGCATGTGTGTATGTGTGTCTGTTTGTAAATGAGGAAAAACTGAGTGTCCACCATCTCCTGCAGTGTCCAGCGAGCGAAGGTACTGCAGCTCCTCCAGCACCTTGTCCTTAACGGCCTCCAGCTCAGCAGGCTTATCTGTCAGCTTCAGGATGTTCATGAAGGCTTCATAGTTACAGCTGGAATCCCGAATCTACACACACACATTCAGATTTACATTTAACCACATACCAGTACCAAACACCATTTCTGTCAGGATTGTTTCTTAGATATAGTAGTGCTTAGATAGTTTTCTATTGTTCACACAAAATGTTAGTCCAAATAACAGCTGATAGATCAGAGGTATGGATGGATGTGAGTGTTAAATCTCACCATCCAGATGACAAACTGATTGATGTAGTCTGGGTCGCTCAGCTGATTGATCAGAGGAAGCAGTACACCACGCGCCAGCACCTCCTATAGAAACATCACAGCACGTTTTCTACATACACTCAGAACAATTTACAATACAAACATGCAGTCACATGGTCTGGTATTGCAGTGTAGGCTTTTCTGGAGCCTGTTGTTGGGAAATAATACTCATCGCTGGCTGGGAACCAAAGTGGCAGCGGGTTGTATGACATATTGTGTGAATGAATATGTGATTTTTGCACTTTATATTTGCCATTCAGACCACTTCAGTTACATGAGTTGTGATCGTTGTACGTAAAGTGCAAAGTGAGAGTGAGATTTTGCATTTGTGTATCTTATGTGCACTCACCCGTAGGAAGTATCTCATGTTCTTGTTGTGGAAATCTCCAGGAGGTAGTAACAGATAAAGAAGCAACTCACACAAGTCTCGAAGGAAACCTGACACACACACACACACACACACACACACACACACACACACACACACACACACACACGGATTATGTTTAGTAACACACTTGTGGGAAGGGTTCTACATGACAGTGTGAAATGTAAGGCCCAAGAGGTTGCAGAAGTGTGTTTACCTTCTTCATCTCTGAGTGAAGTGCACACTCCGTCTCGACAAATCTTCCTTTCCATCTCCACCTCGGCCTCAAAGAACGAGTCCACCAGCTCCTCTGTTATGTCCCCTGTTCAGACATAACTCATCTTTATTGTCACCATCACCGCTGACATCTCATCATCTGACTTTATCATTAACCTCTACGCCTCACTTGCGATCAAATTTGAATGTGCAGTCCATCAAATGATCACCAAACTCTGAAATAAGTGAGAAAGCAAGCGTGTATGAGTGTGTGTGCTCACTTTGCTTGTCCTCTCTGTCGGCGAGGCGATCCTGGGCTTTTCGAAAGACACGTAAATGGGTGGCAAAGTCGTCCACCAGGCGAGTGGTGAAGTAAGGCTGCCAGTCCACCTCTTTGGACCTTGGCACGTACAAACACAAAACTTGACAATTAAAACCAATACAGAAATACAGAACACATTTGGCTCATATAAAACTTTAAATAAGTGTTAATACGTCACTTTTTCCAAATAATTCTAAGTAATAGTGCATGTGTCTTGTACCGTGTGGAAAACTGGACGAGGGCATTCTGCAGCGTCTGCCTGATCTCCAATAAGAAGGACTCATCTTCGCTCAGAGTGTAGTACCAGTATTGGATATAGTCTCTCAGAGCAAATTGGATCACCTACAGAAACATGGAGTCGGAAGAGAGTGAGAGATAGACGAGGAAGGAGAAGGGAAAGAGGAGAGAAAGAGAAAGGGAAACAAGGGTAAAAATAGAAAGGAAATTTAGTAAAAACAAGTCAATGAGCTGGATTGAGGGGGATGGAAAGTACAGAGAGGCAGGGTGGAGCAAAGTTGACTGTGAGATGAGTAAATAACTCTTCTCTGAAAGAAAATGTAATCTGTTGATAGTCAACGTCTAGTACAAACAGCCAGGGAACAGATTACTGGGCTATTAGGTCCACAGAAACCTGGATAAATCAATCATGTAGCTGTAGTCTGTCACACACAATGGGGATGCGACTGAGTAGTATGATTAAATCATGTCAAGACATGAATCAATGTAACCGCCTCTATCTGCCGCTGCTGTATGAGCCGCATTCTCATCATATCTGCAGCAAGTAGGAGACATTGTTCCTAAAGAGTAGGAAAATGTCATTTCCTTTTAAAACCTCAGTTCAGTTATTTCATAAATAGAAATGAGAAACGAAACAAAAAGAAATATTAAGCCCACAAATTTCTTTCAGAGAGCTTGACCCGGGTTTACATGATGTCACGTTAGCTGTATAAGATCTCACAGTACAAATGCTGCTGAAAATGATCAGTGAGCATTCTCAGGGAGGAAGGGGGAACAGATACACTATAGTAGAGCAGTGTCATCTGACCATCACAAACTGCTGTGTCTGCACTTAACTGTGCCTGCTACGCTGCTTTGCTGTGGACAACATGCTAAAAGCTTGTTTTCTACTGGAAGTGTTGTGACCACAGAAAAGCGTGGAAAGACAAACTGACCACCAGACAAAAGCCAGTAAGCCTGTCTTCTCTGTCGGCAATAATGACAGATAGCCTGACTGCCGTTTAGAGGATCTATTTACAAATGTGTTAAACTGAAAAAGAGCCCCATCACACTCACGGCTAGTGAGCAACCAGAGCTGCAACGGTCTTTTACTTAAACCACATGATGGAAAGAGATTTGGTGCAACACTGACAGTGTAACAGCACAGGGACTTTCACTTCCACTTTCTGTCACAACAGAGTTTTCAGTCAATCTTTTTTTCCTGTACAATATGTCTGATATGATTTCAGAAGTTCACATAAGTGCAGCATTATCTGCTACCATGATTTAAGCAATCGAGAATATATATTTAAATGGTAATAAAGTACAATACATATTACCCACTAAATGCATTTTTTAAAATATCAAGATAATACAAAGGAAAATTGATTTTGTTTGGGCCTTTTGGAGGTTGGAAATATAATCATTGTGTTGTCCAGCACTTAGTCAGACGTGACACAATTAACAAAACTGATTTTGAAAGCAAATTCTTTGTGTCATGTCTAGAGAGAAAGTAGTGATATTTACAGACCAGCACGAGGACAAACATAGGAAAATTAACCAAGAAAAAAAAAAAGAAAAAAAGTGTGCAGAAGCCAGTAAAAAGTGACCCACCCCTGACCCTACTACACATGTCAGAGAGGAACTGAGATTCATTCAAGTCAGAACGGAGGAATGCTTGTTCAAGTGTGTACCAGCAACATATTTTGTGACACAATATAATTTAATTAGGCTATTAACCAATTTAGTTATTTGTCACGGCTACAGTTTTTGTCTGATTATATTTTCCTTTGTTGGAAAAAAAAAAAGCATGTTTTTCCAGATAACAGACTGTATATATCAGTTACCAGACATCCTGCACAGCATTAATCCAATGACACACAAAACACAAGGAACAGACTTCCTGTGAACATGAGACACGGAGGCTTTAAGGGGTCAAGCAGTGTTTGACAGTGATGAAGTTGCTGGCCTGGACCAGCTAATGGGTCAGACAGTGACTAAAGTGGGCCGGTGTCCAAAAAGCCTGAAGTGTTTCTATTTATCAACCAGTGTTAATCCGGTTATATTTGCTTCTCTCTTTAGCTGTTGTCCCATTATCATCTGTGCAGACTGAATGTCACCTCCTAGCTGAGTGAACACAGACAGCGTCAACCAATGATTCAGGTTTTTGTAATTTCCTAGTTAGTCAATATGTTAAATGTATAAAAAATGTTTTTGCTGAGCTGGTGATACCATATAAAGGGGTGAGAAAAACTCAAAAAAGCAAATATAAAAATGATTAACACTAGTCACATGATATCTTTTTTTAATTTTGAGTTAAGGGAGTTAACAATTCTGTGTTTCCCCGTTTTGACTGTCAAGGTTGCAAACATGTAGCTGGTGGCGCTTTGACACAGGCGCCAAATGCACAGGAAGTCACGATATGTAACACAAAGAAACACACACCTGTTGTAGTGGTTCATCTATGAAACTGGAGCCAGTCAGTCTCCTGTCAATCTTAATGGGCTTCATCTCTAGCCGCATCTCATCCAATGTCTGAAAGAGAAGGAGAAAGATAGACGCAGAGATGAGACATGTGGTGAAATGTGAGTAATCGAATCAATGAGCTAATTGGCAGTTGATTAACAATTAATCCATTTGCGTAGATGAGGTCAAAATGCATGTGTTTACCTTCAGTATACCAATTTGAGTGGGTGGCAAGTAAGAGTGCTCGCACTTTTCCAGGTGTTTCTCGGAGTTGATCTTTCCATAGAGCAGAGTGACCGCAAAGCCCCTGGAAAACAGAAGCGAGAACAAGAGAAGACCTGAAAAAACCCTGCTCTATCTATCTAAGGCTCTAAGAGTATTGTGGTTACTGAGAGAGAACAGGTTTATGTAAAGACATGAAACTTTTCTCTGCTCACCCTCCAATGAAGCAGAAGATATAAAAGGCCAGGTAGAATATGGCAAAGGGTCCAAAGGTGACGAGGAACAGCACGACTCCAAGACCCCCCCATCCCCAGATGGACAGACTGGCCTGAAACAAAAGACAAAACACAGTTTAAATAATCCATTTCAGCTTATAATACAGCCTAACTGACTTCACTGACAATGACAGTCCAGTTGAATGAGTACGAAGATCATTTAAAGATAGCTTTCTGTATCTGTGTATCTGTATTGTAGCCTATGTTTGTTATGTAGCAATGTCTTTGTATGTATGTGTTATACTTTTAATGCTGTGTTTTTTTTAAGACCCCCTTGAAAATGAGACGCTACATCTCAAGGGGCTATCCTAATGATAAATTCAAGAGATCTATATAAATAAACCTATACTTTATATAATTAATTATAATTATATAAGTAATTTACGAATTGGCTCTGTCAGTACTCTATCTGAAAACGGCTTGTTTTATCTCCTAGCTCCATCATAAATTCCCTACATAAAACTGTTTGGGCTCTGCTGTTCACTCCATTGTGATGGAGAACTAAATCAGCAACTTTCTCATAAAAAAAAACAAAATCAGACCAGACAATTGTACTGTACAATGACGTCATCCATGGAGCAGAAAAAACACTGGTCTTCACTTTAGAAGTTGGCACAGGAAACAATTATTTAAAAAGACACACACTTTGGTGTGTTGTATTGTTAGAGAGTATCAGACGAAGACTGAGTGTGTGTGTGCATACTCGTGTGTCACATCCTATGGTTTTCCTGTTATTGTCAGTGCAGGAAACTAAGCTCTCGTTTCCACCTAACAACTCTCTGTCCCAGTTTTCCACATAAGTTACTCGAGTTGCTCTTAAATTATATTTGGGACAATTCTAAGTTCAATCCCATTATACCATGCTAATGCCACAGATGCAACGACTGCATTTATAAAAACAGTAGAAAACTTGTTGTTACTTTTATTTATTGAATCCTTGAGTCCAGGGGGAAAGGCCAAGGCTTCAGACCAAGCTGCTGTCACTGTGTAAGTAACACTGGCACAGACAGCAAGGCTAATACTCAGGTCAGCTCAATACAAGCTGAAGGTATTTAAACTGGCAGTGACCTCCATCGTAGCTGCTGATGCTTTTACACTGCATTAGATGAGCTAAATTTTATTGATCCCAGGCATTTTCATATTTCACTCATGACATCCAGAGCAGGTGATTCAGTGTTTTTTGCACATGTGCACATGCTCAGGGTTGTTGCTTGTACAAATACGCAGTCTCATGAGATAATGTGAAAAATGCATTTATCTTCACAACCCATGGTGGCATGAGATAAACTCCCTGAGTCACTTGTACGCTGCGCAACGCTCACACTGAGACTTTGGAGCCATTGGATAGAGACGCTGACATGACATGATGATCCGCGCTGATGATCTTCCGGTGGCCATACGTTCATACTAGAGTTCCTTAAATAATCAACTCCACTGACGGAGCCTGAGAGGCACAGATGGAGACACTAACACAAGTGTTTTCTCTGCCACAGCCAGCTATGGACAATTGGATGACACACATTAGACTGGCTGCCAACTGTGTCACATTCAGAAACATGGGCCAGCCAGCTTACTATGTATAGCATGACCACAAAACACAGGCAGGCTTCAGAATCAATGCTGGGTTAACAGGAATGCAGTCAAACATAAATTTGTGAAGTAAATGAAGTGTGACTTGCAGCTCTACCGACATGCAAATCCAAAATTTGATTTATGATTAGAAAATACCTCTGAAAGAACCACTGAACACAGCTTACTGCATAAGGCTACTGTAGAGGACAATGATTATGAATTTCATTACTGAAATGCTTCACTAAACTCACCGGGATTGTTTTTTGTTCATGATGAGAACATTTCAAGGCAGTCTAAAGGCAGAGCTGAGCTCCTGCCAAGCGCACATGCAAGCCTCATGACTAAGATGTCCTGAAGTTGGTTTTGTGTCCACTTCTGATCGGAGTCATTTTATATTGAGTATCTGCTGATACCAAGTGCCAATACCAGTGGGATTCACAGTCAGGCCGCCCACTGTCATCCTGTTACTGGTGGGCTGTGCATGGGACAGGTGTCTTAACCATATGAAAATTCTTCCCAAAACATAAATAAATAAATAAATAAATCATTCTCAAAATCTCACCTGGTTTCAACACTTTAATTCAATGCAAGTAACTGTGATTAAATTACTACAAAGAGTAGCCTGATATCCACAAAAACTACAACATTTTTATTTAATTTAGCCTATTTATTCCACACATTAAGTGGACTCATCATTTATGACACTAGCTGTTGTAGTAGCTTTTTGTGCTGTGTGGATATCTTTATCGCAACTGGCCGCTATGGTTCGTGCTGCTTCATGGTGCATCCGGAGCACAAAGGGTTAAAATAAACAAAGGATCTCAATGAGTTCAGGCTTCATATAGCTGGCACCAGTCAATTAAAAAAAATGACTTCCGTTCAGATCTCGCAGATGAGTTCGTGACATCCTCAGTCACCGCGCCAGCTGATTACACAGGACACTGGAAAAATTCAAACCAGACGCTGATGGCTGTGACCTTGACTTTACCTACTCATTGTAAAACCATATCTTGCTTGACAGGTTAAGGCCTGTCAGAGTGTAGGCTGACACAAGACAGTAGAACTGGTTTTAAACGTATGGGTTTACACTCAGAGAACAGCAGCATCTCAGAGCACACCTTGGAATTTATGATGCACAGTAGGCAGTCACTGAGTTTACTAACCTGATTAATGGCAGGATATATTAAAACATGTTTACATGCAATGCAATAACCCAATTACTCTAAAACCCTCATTTATAGCACATGCTGGTCAGTAAATTGGAAAGTTTTTCTTTTTTCCTCAGATCATTTGGACTGATGGCGACAGTGAGAGAGCGCACACAGGTTTTTCTCGCTGTGGCTATGAGCTTGTTTAGACTTACTTATCTCAGTTTCCTTCTTACAATGTAATTATTTTTGATAAAAAAGGAAGCATTGCCAATGTTTCCTTGCATCACTCTGTGCTGTACTTTCTTGTCTTAAGTCTTTGTCATGCAAATGTGCACTTGCAAAAAATCCAGTTATGCATATAAACTACGTGGCAATTGCTTAACCCGCCAGATTAAGGAAACCAGGTTTCTTGTTAACATAAAGTTTAAGTAATCAAGTTATTGCATAAAGCAGACAATAGGAGCATTTAGTGGATGTCAACACAATGTGTGTCCAGGCTACAGAATGTGTCCAAACTGGCTTGACTAGACCTCTTTCCCAAGTCAAAACCAGCTGTAAGGTTTACAACTCTGGGAAGAGAATAGGGCTTGCCAAAAAAAGAGGCGTATGATTACATTTGAGTGAGGAGTGGTAGAAATACAAAGAAAATCTATTCACAGACTGGCTTATACCCTGCCTCAAACTTTAACCGTCTTTAAAGTGTCCTGGACTCTGACACTTTAAAAGGCAACTATAACACACTTATCCAGCACAAAGTTGTCACAATTTACAAGAACACGGAGGTAATGACTTTCACGCAAACCTCAATGAACAGCGTGACCTGTAGTAACACATCTACTCTGTTTACCTGCCAAACCACGCAGCAGTCACTGAAAAAAGGCAGCTGCTCCACTGCTGGCAATGTTCTGAGGCTTTCAGCAGCTCACTGCAATCACTGACACATTTATTATCATCAGGCCAAAGCTACATGCTAACATGTGACTCTGTTATACAAAAAGACGATAACAGTGTGATGATAACGGCCTCATAACTGTCCAGATTATCCATGAAGCCTAGAAACTATTCAATACAGCTAATTTTTATAAATATAAGGGCTGGGGTGTGCAAATTCTAGTATATATATTCCAGTAAATATCGTAGTCAAAAAACACTTTTCTTTGGACAATTATATCAGGAGAAGTAAGTTTAAGTAAGCTTAAGTGTAACCTTTAGAAAATATTTTTGTTTTTCATTTTCATCTGTAGGAGGCTAACGTTAAAGAAATATTGTCAGAGTCCATCTTACAAAAAAATGCAATCATTCCTTGATAAAGTATCTAAAAGTATTTTAAATGAGAATTGGAATTCCAGTGTGACGTCAATGGTACCAGTGAGCAGCAGTGAATGTGGAGGCTATCGGTACGGCTGTGTGATGAGGCTGTGGAGGCTTGGCTCTGTAGGAGAGATGATAACCGACACTCTTGAGTCATTACAGCTTACACTGGGTTTTAAACATGAACCATCTGTTCCAGTGATTAACACCCGAGCCCGTTGGGAACACACACACACACACATAAACATCTAAGCAATTCCTTACGCAACCCACATTAAATGGACACACGAGCCTAACAATACACAAAAGTACAACGTTTCATAAGGAATTTATTCTTAAATAAGGCTGGACAACATGGCTTAAATTAAAATTGTTTTGCTTTTAAGCAATTCCTGACTGTATAAATATAGTTAACATCCTGTTTATGCATGTTTAATTTAATAAAAAACTTGTGTAGCACCAACTTTCAAGGCTGTTATTGTTTTCTTTAAAGAACTAGCTTATCAACATTTTCAAACAACTTTGTCTGCATGTCTTTATATCACAGTTTATATTACTGAAGTGAGTCAAACATTGTTTGTGAGAGACAGATAAGAAAACAGATGGGTTCATATTATAACAAAACCTTGATTCTGTTGTTCAGACCTTTTACTTGTTATGCAAAAACATATGTTGAAACATACTTGATTAATTCGACTGATCGCCAGCCACAGTGATAAAGGTTTCTATTAAAAGAATTCAGTTGTGTTGATATGACAGCAAAGGATCATGTAGAGGAATATTTACTGTTCATTTCCCTTCTGTAGAACACTAAAATAACTCTAAAACATTTGATCAAAATATTGATTAATGTCCTAACTCCTAATATATTCATCTCCCTGTTATCACACATGCAATGACTAGCAACTTGAACTGTGCATAACCAAAATGTTTAAGAGCGCTGCCACATTGAGAGGCAAGTTTTTTTGAGGTGTACTCCACTGTTCGATGTCCTTGACTTCGACCACATTAAGGCATACACACGCAGCCTCTTATCAGTGTCTTGGAGATTACGATTTCCCGGCACAACTTGAAAACGACTGCACACACACAACTCCAGCATTGTACATACCCAGACACACACTTATGGGAAGATCTGCTCAAGGGTGGATATTTCTATTTTTGAAACCGATGCACAAGTGCACAAGTGCACAAGCGCTTAGCTGCAAGCCTGATCGGTGTGGTGGTCATTGGGCGAGAGGTTAACTCAGCCCATTAAAGCTCTCCTGTGAGAGATCCATGGTTAATGCCTGAGAGAGAGAGTGAGCTGGGCTGACTGGTCATGCTGGCCTAATCCACAAGGACCACCGTGATAGAAAGAGCTATCTTACTAGGTTCAGGATCAGATCTTAAGAATGAAAAGAATATATAAACTGAAGCTGTGCAATTATAAAAATTGCACCAGTAATGATGGTTAATTCACTCATGTACTAAAACAAATGAGACCTGAAATAGTCAGGTTTATAAGGAGAGACTTTAAATCACAATAGTGAATTATCACCCAACTATGTAAAACAAATGTTTTGGAAAGAATTATTAAGTTTAGTTATTGTTGTCTATTCAGTCTTTTCTTTAGAAAAGACCTGTCAGTCAATTGGGAGTGATAACAGGGACCAATGCTGTGTTTCACTTTTGATGGCGGGTCTAACATTTTGTTTACATTTGGAAAGTGACAGTAACATGTTTAAAATTCAGGAACAGAAAATTCAGTAAATACTATTAACTGACTTAAGACTGCAATACATCCTGACACAGTAACATATTGCATAAAAATGACCCTGTGTGTCTAACCCTTTCTGTCATCTAAAAGGTGATCAGCCTTAACTGACAGCCCACACTAACAGCATAGTAGAGCAGATATTGGGCAAATCCAGCTGCTTTTTAATTCAAAGCCTGTGCTGTACAATCCCCTACTAACAAGCCTTTAGCTATCATTAACTGAGATAATTTTCATTAGGTTAGGCAACAAGTACAGCAGGAAAGCAGACAAAGTCAAAATGATTCAGCAGGCCAACAACAATCAACAATGAACCCAGCATTACTAACATGAAAAAAATATGATCATGATAATTGGGTGAACTGCTCTTTCTTGTCATTATAATAAAGCTAATTGTGTTTTACCAGAAGAGTACTTCACCTTCAATAGATCTGAAGTACAGATTAAAATGTAATGAGTGGGGTAAGTGAGGGTATATATTTTATACACACTTAGCGCTAATATGCATTTAAAGTCGGTGTCAAGTGGAGATAAAAACGAGAGCAAAAATTTTATGATCAACACTTTGAAGAGACCATAATCTACGGCCACGCCCGCACATTGCACTATATTGCACCGTGTGTGATCTAAGAGTCAAGAATCAAGAACTTTATTGTCATTATGCAAGCACAGCGAAATTGTGTCAACCTCAAATAGTGCATTTGTATTTAAGACTTTACACATATTTACTTCACACAATTTTACAAAGAATAAATACGACAGAATTATAAAAAATATCAGTGATAAAGAGTGCAAAATCTAAGCAATATAAGTACAAAATATAAGCAATATAAATTATAAAGTGCTATTAATGATAAACTATAACAAAAACACAGCTAACGAGGTGCAAGAGAATCAGCAGCAAAAATACAGTACAGGTGTGGTGTACAGATATGAGTGATGGTGTATTGGGATGTTGAATGAAAGTGTATTGCACATGATCAGAGGCTTAAAGTGACATGTAAGTAAATAAATATTGCACATGCCCAATGATGGCAGCATATCAGTTTTAGTCTCAGACTGAGGCGATGTCTGAGTTTAATAGTGCCACAGCTTTTGGGAAGAAGCTGTTTGTCAGTCTATTTGTGTTTGTATGGATTGATCTGTAGCGTCTGTCTGATGGAAGGAGCTTGAACAGATGGTGTCCGGGATGTGTAATGTCTTTTATGATGTTCTTAGCCCTCCTCACACAGCGAGCGCTGATCACATGTGTGTATGCACACAAAGACACAGAAAGAGGTTGCACTTAAATTCATGAGGTGGTAAAGAACACATAGTGTAGTACAGTGTGTATGCAAATCCCTAACTATATTAATGCCTAGTAAATAAATGAATAGCGAAACATACATGCAGACATTGAAGGGTTTGATGAGTATGAAAACAATATGACCTTTACAGTCACCAAATGTCAACCAATATGAACTCCTATGGGAGATTTTGGAGCGTGTGTTACACAGCCATCATCAAAACACCAAATAAGTGAATAACTTTTGGAAGAAAAGTGGTTGTACAATCTACGCCAAGGACTAATGAAGCTGAATAAGGTGTTGACCCACCAGTTCATGGCGGGTCAACACCTTATGTAGAGACTTCATGTTTGATTTGATATGTCATCCATCTGTAGCACATAAACCCTATAAACACAGCCTGTGGCCATCTACTCTTTAGCTCTACAGCCAAGCACCATGTTTTCCCCTATTTTTCTGTCCAATTTGGTATGTCCAGTTCCCTTGAGCTGGATTTTGACTCTGCTAACTCTACTGTTACCCTGGGGAGGGTGAAGTCAGCCACATGCTTCCTCTGTTACATACTGAGCGCCCAGCTACTTCTTTTCACCTTCTAGAGAGGAGTTACTCCCGGAGGGTGTAAGGAACTGGAGGCTTATATAACATAAGCATGAGATTCCACCCAACTAAAAGGAATGACTGGGCCAGCAACCTCCCACCTGTAAAAACTGCTTTTGGAACGCACAACCAAGTTAGCAGCACACCTACTGGGAATTGAACTCCAGCCCGTGCAATGGTAGGAGACCGTGCCACTCCCAAAACAAAAACAACCATAAAAATCCATTAATAATAAACGGTCACTCATTTCACATTCTGATGCCACATGTATGTGCCACATACATTCTGTCTCATTAGGACCTAGACACACAGTGGATATGTCTGGACACGTCTGAATGGGGCTTAAATTCTTGAAAGGTGTCAGCTTGTTTGGCAGGGCAAAGACTTCTATTGACAGAAGGAACGAGGGAGAGGTGTACTAGATGACAAGCACGCCTGATGTGACAAGTGTGTTGGCCTTAATGTGAACCAAGCTTTGATTAAGACACCTTAATGAGATTTGGCCAGGGGTGAAATACACCGAGATAACTTTGTGTGCCTACGGATAAACATACACAAGGCACTCACATCTCCCTACGACAAACCAACTCAATGTACAAAGGTTTTATTCGACAAACTATGTGGGTAAGTTATTTACTCAGGTGAGTATATCAAAGTCAGACAGAATAAAAGTTAATGCCACTATCCGCATTTAAACCTGATCACACTATCCAAAGAGCAACAAGTACAAAAAAACGAGGCGACATTTGAATAAGAAATGTGCAAACATGGCTATGAAATCAAATAACACAAGAATGCAAATCATAACAGATAACAAATAACTGACTAAAATAAACACTGTGTCATTCGCAGTCCCAGCTTTAACCTCAGAGGTGAAGCAAACAGAGGGTAGTTAAACGGACTGAGGCTAGTGGTTTATTAGCAGAGAGGGTAGGCCTTGGATGATGATGATGATGATGATGATAATAATGGTGATGAGTGAGGCCTTGTATTAAAAGGTGCCAGTGGCTACATCTACCACAGTATGTCTGACCTTCCCTCCATAATAATGGTACCAATACAAACCTGGTAAAAAGCCAAAACCCTCGTCACAGAAACACAAGCCCATCATTCACTTCAGACTAAAGGTTACTTGGGTGAGACATTTTACAAAGAGCAAATGCTACAGTTTAACACCTGACTGCACATTACACAGACGTCAGTACTCCCTGTCAGACATGAAGAATAGTGCAGTGGCAGCTAAAGCCTTATTACCGAGGCTAAACCTGTATTTAAACTGCTGGAGAGACGCCAAGAGGTGGTTAGGTCACCTGCCGCTCAGGTGAGGTGGACAGTGTGACCTGTTTGCTTATCAGCATATGTAATGGTCAATGCTCTTTCTATGTAAACCACACTCAGTCCATGCGTTCAGTCAGGGATCGAGCACATTGAGAAATTGCATCACATGGGAACTGTAAAACTACAATGTCATCACAAGTCATGCTAAAAAAAAAAAAGGCCAGTCAAGACATAATCACTATAACCACTGACCGGCAACAATGTACTGAGGACACCTTATTAATATTTTAAGACAAGCCAGTGTTAGACAAGTTGTCTGACTGACAGTCTGACTGCTGAATGCCACTGGAAACATATCCACTGTGCATTAATGTCTCAGACTCAATGCACAACTAAAAGTAATATGAGAAGGAAATGCTACAACATGCATTACGATCCTTGCATTCAGCTGTCACTGCTTCTTATCAGAATCATCTTTATGGGCCAACTATGTGTACACATACAAGGAATTTGACTCCGGTTTAGTGGCTCTCGGTGTACTTACAGTTAAGCAATCCTCAGAAACATACGCAAGAAATGACTATATACATGTGAATATACATATAGTAGATAATATGTATGGTAGCAGGTATGCTTGCCACCAATATAAAGTGTTGCTAACATTTAGAGAAGACACATAAGTTAACATTAGTACAAAACTATGCAGGTAATTACCCCTGATACCAAACTTTCTCTCTCCTTTAGCGTCGGGCTTCAGTCTGTCTACCTGTCCAAACAGCTAACGCCCAGCTCACCTGTGTTTGTTGTGATGTAGAAATTCGTTTTTGAGGGACGTTACTCATAATCTAAACGCATACTACCGACATTGCCTATGTCGAGCTAATTCCAACACGGGTGTTGACAGTACAAATATCCTAAGCTCGTCGTATTAACGTAGCGTTAGCTGTGTAATCCCGGGCTGACTGCCACTTATAGCAGGCAGCCTTTCTGGAGACACAGAGGCTGTGTGCCGCCCGTCCTCTCCCCGCTCAGGCTCTGTGTTTACCTGCGGGGCTCAAGGCGCTAGCTGCTACAAGCTAACTAGCCGTGTCTGTCACTGGAAAACAAACTAAGGTAACGATACACGCGTCTTTTTCACCGGCGCAGACTTACCTCTGCAAACATCGTCTAAAAGGCTGTGCGTGCGGTGGCTCTGGCTAACCCCACCACATTGTTACATACGAACAGGAGTGTTTTTTCTCGGTTAAAATCGCTCGTATTCCCAATCTCCGTACTCTCTTCGGAGCGTCGCCATGTTCGCAAGGTTTACGTCTCTCGGCTGCCCCGTTTCTCGACGTCGTCATGCGATTGGCTGGAAAGCGATGACGCAGAAACACACCCGTCACTGACTGACAGACACAAATGCAGTAACAATCACTTCTGTAATAATAATTATTTCTAACAGCTTTTACACAGATTTACCACGACAAAAAAATTGACTGTGCAGTTATTCACTCTCAAAATTGACTCTCAGTTCTTTTGGAGTAGACATTAGAAGAATTATTGGCTGACTCCAGAAACACTTTATGCTTATGAAGTTTAAGGAATTTCACAGTAAGATTCTTTTTCAAATATATATTCTTGCAAAGGAATAAAGAATGAACTGTAAAACCTTTCAGGAATTACTAGATTAGGTTAGATTTTTTATGATGAACATGTTCAAAAAAATTAGTAAGAAAACAAAACAAGAATAACAAATAAAATTAACAGAAAACATATACATTAAACTCTTTTTAAACAACATTAATGAATATTTCATGTCCAAAAAGGCTAAGTTAATATAAAAAAGACAAATAACCACACTGAACTGAATGTTGAATCCTCTCATACTAGGCTACTTATTCTACTTATATTTTAGCAAACGAAACTTGAAATATATGAGATCAACTGACAACAAAAAATAACTTTAAAAGATATATATATTTTGATGATTATTTTATATATAGAAAATATGACCCAGAGCATTAAAGGAACACTGTGTAGGATTTAGTGGCATCTAGTGGTGAAGTTGCAAATTTCAACCAACTGAATACTCCTCCTCCTCCCATTCCAAGTGTGTAGGATAACCTACAGTGGCTGTGAAACTCACAAAAAACATGAAAAGCCCTCTCAAGAGCGAGAGTTTGGTTTGTTCTGGGCTACCATCGAAACATGGTGGTGCAACATGGCAGGCTCCATGGAAGAGGACCCACCATAGATGTATAAAGAGAACTGGCTACAGCATCGAAGCCCCGTTCATTCCTATGAAAGTTGCTCAGTGGCGCATGAAGCCAAAAAAGCCACTTCCCACTGTAAAAAATTACCTGGATGAAAACATACTGCACACACTATATGGGCCCAATGTGTCCATGGAGCATGCTCACTAGAGACTGCTAACAACTGGTTTAGCCCTCTGGCTAACTTGAATAGGAATAAAACAATTCAATCATGCGGCTCTTCTAGACTTTCAAAATGTGATCAGACTGAATGGATCAAATTCTGATAGTGAAACGAATCATTTCACAGGGGTTGTGGCGCTCAAAAAAATTATCTGCTGATTTACAAGCGTCTCGTTCACAATGTAAGTCTATGGGAAAAAGTCTTCTTGGACCCAATAGCATCATGTGACATTGTAATTACACGGTATGGCCACTATGTCAAATTGATTTCAAAGCCTGGGGCTGTTCCTGGAGTCTTGGGACTCACTCCCTATGTAGATATAAAGAGATCATTCTAAGATAACGGAAACACCATGATTCTTATTTTCAGGTGATTATACACTAATTAAAACATACTTATGAATAATATATTCCATTTCTGCTAAGTTTGTTCTGCTAGATTCCACTAAATTCTATAGACTGCACCTTTAACTTATATTATGTACATCTCTGTTGGTGAGTCAGTACCAAAAAGATACAATTTTATTCTAACAGCATGTGGAGCTCATGTCTGACAGAATTAGGATTCTTACACGTGCTGCAGCTATGCTTTAATAATACAGTGTCCCCTTGATATTAGACACTTTGGCCAAATAAAGTGCATTATTAGAAGGCTGCACAAGCAAAGCCAGAGTGCACTCTCTCTGATCACATGGTTGACCAGTGGCTACCTGCAAACCTGGTGATAATGCATAATTCATTTCCCCAGTGGCACCTTCATTAACCTGAGCTAAACCTTACACTGCCTGGCAAAGAGAGAGCAGCAGGAAGGGGAACAGAAACAAAGACGCAGAGACAAAGAGTCCCAGAGTGACTGAAAAAGATTTCTAATTACAAGAGATCTCTGTGTTGTTGTAGGTCATGATACCTGTCTCCACGTGGGCAGAGTCCCAACTGGGTCACACAGCAGACAAGGATGAAGCAAAATAAAGTCGCTGGCTCCTCTGTGTTCAGGAGAGTGGAGCGCACTCATCAGGCTGCCCATTTTTTTAATGTCCAGCTGCATACAAAAGAGATCTCCCCTGCTCTCTCATGTTTCTTGTTCATGTGCCTGTCTCTATCTCCCTCTGTCACACACATACACTCAAACACACAGGCAAGTTAGGACAGTAGACTTTAAACCCATGCTTTATGAGTTATAAGGTTGTTATGAGAAAAAACATGTGACAAGCTAATTGGTGTTTTTGCATCCAGTTCTGTGAATACATGAAGGTTGTGATTTCCTGTATGCAGGAAATAAGATAGTGTTGGCTTGTTGATCAACCTGTTTCATGAATTTGCCATAATGTCAAACACAAAAACCTCTTCAAACCTCTGAATTGCACTGTCTCAAAAGACTTCCACTCCTGACACATAGGTGTAGTAGTATTTTTAGAGACTGTACAGACTTCACTGGATTGCAGCTCCTACCCTGCAGTGTTATATCTTTACCACTAGAGGTCCCTATCAATCCATCACCAATCCAACTCCTGTAAATGGGGTAAGTATACGGGTCTAAGAAGAGGTATTAGTGGAATGTCTTAAATAAATCACTTTGTGCATGCCAATCATAGCTCCACGACATCCAGTAATCCCTTGGGAGAAAAGCACAATACTACTGCAATGATCCATAACATACTAGAAAGAATTTGAGTGATATTATTGAACATTTACATTTTTATGGTATATTTACCATAACGTAGTAAATATACAGGTAAGAGCCAGGCAGAAAATTGCAAATTTGAAGACATTTACTGAAATAGTGAGTCACATACAGATCACACTGCTTCCTCCTCACCCTCTCACCCTTCTTGAAGCTCTTAAGCTCCACAGGAATCAGTGTATTTATGTAAATTTTGGCAAAAGTATGAATGTTTGCAATGTGAGGATCCTGACTGACAGGGATGATTAGGTGCTGCATTGGTGGTTTTAGAAGTTTTCTTCTCCTGAATCCTTGTCACCATCGTAATCCATTGTAAATGACTGAATTAAAGCCGACCACTTGAACCTATCGTTCATATCACAACATATTCCATATTCCCTTTTGATTGTACTGTGCTCCCCACCAAGCTGAGCTATGGCCAGAGCTCCTCTGTCTCTGTTTTACCTGCTCCAAAGACTTTGGGCACATGTGCGTGCGCAGACCCCTTCATTAGTTGATTTGACAGGTTAATTTACAGTATCATGGTTAATAAGATATTGCTCCTCTGGAGTACTTTTGGGTTGCTTTTGGCACAAATTTTGGTGAGATACAAAGTCATAATATTCACCTGTGTACATCTGTTGCATGACCAGCAAGCTGCTTAACAACTCAAAGTTCATTTGTCATTTAAAAGAGTCATTGACTTATTTCCAGACCTAACACACTCTGCTTAGTAAGCCAATGAGTGACCTGAAGCATGGTGGCCATGATGGTTTGGCCTAGAGGAGGAAGACCGGTGTGTCATAGTTCAGAGGTCGGGAGGTGGAATGTGACAGCCAATGGTAATTTAATGATGAAGAAAAGGCAAGTAGGTAAATATATTTGTTGTCGGCTTGGACCCTCAAATTTCCAAAATGTTACCTTTTAAACTACAAGAGAAACAGCTAAGTTTCAGCTTTGCCATGTTTTATTTAGTTTGAGAGGAAAAGTTTGTAAAACCACAAAGTTGTAAAAGCATCTCAGTCGATAACTGAGCATGTAATCTCTCTGTCTTTTTATAGATAGACATTATTGATAGATGACAGATAAACAGTCATAAATTCTATGTTGCAGCATTGTCCAAATGAAGAATACCGATCCAATAAAAGCTATGTATTAAGTAGGCCTGGGTATCATTTAAAACATTACGAGTACCAATACCAGTACCTTAGTGGTACTGATACCAATAATGTGCTTCATTCAATACCTTTTTTCTCCTTCACTCAATACCCATCTTGTGGATAGAACACATTTTGAAACTGTTCAAATTATTGAAATATTTATTAAATAACTGTACAAAACGGTACAGTGAAGTATTATCTCCACAGACTGTATGGGTTGTAGCTGATGTGGTAGTGGACCAAACACACATCGTGTTAAATTGAAGAATGCTTGTGGTGATTGGCTGTGAGCAAAACCACACAAATAGTCATTTTTTTCTAGATCTGGGTATAAAAAGGATTGAATGCAGGTATCGTTTGACTGGAGAAGTTTCTATACTACTTGGTACTGGGTTATTTTGGTCAATACCTTAAAGGTATCAAGTACTGATACCCAGCCCAAGTATTTAGCCATATTTTGGCAAAAACATGAGCCTTTGGAACATACAGAAGAGGTTGTTTATGCTGCAGGAGCAGCTTGAGAAGAATATAACTGACTAAATTCAGTTGACCACAAGCTACTGTTTTCTCTCAAGAAGGGAACTATAAACTTTTTATGACCACTTTGGGTATTTAATATCCAAAAAACAGATTTAGGAACAGTGTATCATTTTATCTCATAAAATACATCAGTCATAAGATCGTCACACAGAAGTAACAGAGGGAAGCTGTATTATGTAATTTGTGTGCTCTGTTGCACATTTGTGTGTGTGTTGATATTAAGCCTGTGGCGGGAGGGTGACACAATATAGATTAGGGGTGACACTGACTAAATGTTTGCAGATGAGGGCTCCCAATATCTAATCACCACGGTAACAAGGGTCACCAGAGTGGGCCAGCGGGCCAACTCGCCCAAGGCACTGAGGGTATTAATGGGGCAAGATATTTACTTCAGAATCAACCACTTGTGGGTATGAGTGCATGCATGAGGCTGAGTGTGTGTGTATGCCCTCAATTGTCCCTTGACCATTCGCCCGAGGGGAAAGTGTGTTTGGCCGCTAACACAACCTTCTCCCCCCTGACCTCAGCATAATCCACGCAGTCACAGTCCTGACAGAAGGAGGGGAGTGGACACTTCCTGGTGCACAACTGTGTCATTCTGTGTGCACATTCCTGTGGTCCGATTGTACCCACTGTCACACATGCACAACACAAGACGTATAGTTTACTGTCCCTGTGGGGAACATATTTCTCAGTGAATAATATTTGGCATGACATTGCACAAAGACAGAATAACAAGCCACATGCCGCTTCAGCACAGATAGCAGTCCAAAAAATGTTGCACACTAACCACAGTGCATTATAAAAGTGAGAGAAAGAGAGCAAAAACAAAAAAACAATAAGTGAACAGGTAAAAGAAAAGGACTTTTAACTCACAATTACAAATGCTGCAAAAGTTGGGTCATGTTTTACATGGAATGCATTCATACAGTGTTTTTCAACCTGAGGTCAAAAGCTAAAAGCCTCTCCTTCATTCACTCATTCACATACAACGATACTGAGCATTAGATTTAGCGTTTTGCTCAAGGACACATTGACATATGAATGGGAGGACTTGGAGATCAAACCACTAACCCTAAGATTAATGACCTGTTCTCCCACCTGGGCCACAGACACCTGCAAGTTACACGTGTGTCAGTAAAAAAAAAAAAAAAAGTATTTCAACAGAAAACAGTAAATCATGGCAACATAAGTCACACACAATCTACAGGGGACAAAAATATGACTGCCTTGCATGTAACCAAATATAACCCAGCTTTGAAGCAGCAATTTAGTTCCTCCGAGTCTTATTTCTTCTAGCTCATTTGACTTCTACTCAACAAAGCTATTAAGGGGTAGATAAATGTTCTAGATAAAAGAGTCAATATGTGAATACTCAATCACTTGTACTCTAAACGACTTATTTGCAAATTGCTGGCAGTGGTTAAAATTTTACATACAAAGTGTTTTTGTGCATATGTTGTGTTGTCAATCCAACAAATAATGAAAAATGTTGACTGACCATCAAATTAGACTGAATAATTTGTTAATGTTTAAAACAGGCTCTACTTTTATGCACTTTAGTTTGCCTCACAAACTCCCATTAAAAGTATTGAGAAACATTTTGAGCATGGTGCAATTACTGTTTAAAGAGACAACCTTTTTGAAAAAGCTATTGTTTGTTTTTTCAAATCATTTTATCACATTGGTCCCACTTGAGCTTATGGTCAATAGCAAGCTTACAAATCCATATATCCACCAACTGATCAAATCTAAAATATACAAATAAATGTTTAACTTGACACACACAAAGTAAAGTTGC
The DNA here is from genome assembly GCF_914725855.1 of Thunnus albacares. Classification (NCBI taxonomy): domain Eukaryota; kingdom Metazoa; phylum Chordata; class Actinopteri; order Scombriformes; family Scombridae; genus Thunnus; species Thunnus albacares. Next base: position 11,890,760 of record NC_058124.1, read on the forward strand.
AGGTGAGGTCACTGGAAAGAGGTTTTCCAGCGTTAATCGCCCACATTATGTGTTAAACTGGGTGGTTTTATTGTTTGTTCATTCTACTTCTCATAAAACCAGCACAAAATTGTTCTTTTTATCCTCTCCCTCAGCCTTTTCACAGTTGGGTTTATACAGTAAAATAATACAGCCACGAAGAGATAAGGAAGATCTGTGTTTCACTTTTCAAAAGAGTTCAAATAAACCTGCTTTTCATCCATTTAGGAAATTCCACAAAAGCGTTGTGGGGATACTGTGGGCAGGAATACCACAAGTCTTCAGGGAACACCGCAGGAGAATATTTCCCGGAATTTTGGGGCCTGTGCAACCACAGCAGCAACTCGTTTTGAGTCTGAATGCAGCTCACTTTGAGATAACGCAGGTAGCTGAGCTTTTTGTCTCCTTGACTGTTTCTCTCTGGAGTACCCGAAACGAAAACAATAAATGGAGAGAAGAGGACAAGGAGGGAGTGGAGGGGAAGGAGAAAAAAATAGAAGAGGAGAAAAAGGTGCATTTTTCAAATGGTGAATAATTTGTCTGCCCTGACATGATGCTGCGCAGGACCAGTTCCTGTGGCTCAGGTTTCAGTGTGTGTGTGTGTGAGTGTAAATGTGCTATGGGGGGAGGGTCACTTCCTGCACCAACTCCTGATTTTGAGGGCCTTTTAGATTTGTGGCAAAGTTGGAGAGAAGATGCAGTAAAAGCAGCGTAATAATATATCAAAAACCTGACACTGAGCGACATTTTAGAGGTAAAAATCTCACTCAGTAAACAGCTCTTTTTTCACAAACACAGGTAATAGATATAATACAATAAAAAAGGACCCTGTAAAGCAGAATTTATTAATAAAGGTTTGTTAAATGATTTACTCACTTTGGGATATGTAACCTGTATTATTTCATTGCAAAATCTTCCCCACATATTTGCGTGTGTGTGTGAGACAGAGTGTGGATTTGTGCATTAGCGCATGCAGGTGCTGTTCATGTATGTGTGTGGCCTCGGTAAGATGTGGTGTATGGTCAGCTCTAAGCTAAACAACCTTGTTCAGACATTATGGTACCCCTCCCTTTAAATTCACGACATGCCCACCATTTAATAGCAGAGTCGATATCCTTGTGGTGCCTTTCCTAATAACCCCTGTTTATCTTAAAGCTGAGTGCCAGGATTTACCACGGTCAGGTTGTGTTATTATGTGAGGCACTTCCTCTCAGACGGCCTAGCCTGTCTGTTTGTTCAGCACTTTGTTTTAGCTTAGTTTTGCTTATTATATTTTCTCTCTTCTTCTTCTTCTTCACTTTATGCATGGTTGCGTGTGTGTTTGTGTGTGTGCGTGTGTGTGTGTGTGTGTCAAGCTTGAGGCTTGGCAGTGTCTGCTCTGAGGTTTCTGTGGCTGCAGGTAGCGGACCTGTTCACTTAAACACTGTACCTCTAATGTGCTCCAGATGATCCAACTATTTATAACTCTCCCAACACTTACACACACACACACACACACACACACACACACACACACACACACACACACTCACACTCCTCTGCCTTGCTGTAATCCTGGCGCCTAGCTTTTTACTACGCTATCATTTCTTGAAACTAGTTTGGAAACTCTCTCTCTCTTTCACACACTCACACACACACAAACTCTCTGTCTCTCTCTCTCTCTCTCTCTCTCTCTCTCTCTCTCGCTCTCTCTCTCTCTCTCTCTCTCACCATCTCTGTGTTAATGTGTCCTTCCTTGCATTTATATGTTCTTTTGGTCTCAAGAGGACCTTTTGCCTCTTTTTTTTTTTTCAATAGGTGGTGTTACTTTACACTCTTTCCTGTTGTGCCATGACTCCAGTTTGTGTATGTGTGTGTGTCTGTGTGTTTGAGTGAGGACGCTGGCACTAACCATCACCAGGCAGCCAGTGGAGGAGAGTTATGGGGCATTTAGGCCTGTTTTACAGGACCTGAAAAAAAACATGCAAATGGTTCATATGACACCTAACGTCAGGCTTATAAAAATCACACGACCAACACCTTCTGAGAGAGAGAGTGAGAGGGAAGGGAGACGCAGACAGAAAAAACATAGTTAGAAAAGCAAATATAATGTTCTAATATTAATTTTTTTGCTAAGTAAAGAAAAAAAAAAAAAAAAGAAAAACACCCACACACTGATTCATAGCACAATTGGCTAAAAAAATGCTGGCCGGCGATAATCACAGCATCAGCAAGACTTTGTTTTCTTACAGTCCTGGCATTTTTTTTCTTTGTCTCGTGTGGTTTTCTTACTTTGTTAAAGTACACTCACATGCTCCAGCACCGCACACACACTTTTGGTGGACGGCATTAAGTAAATGCTGAGGCATGGTGAGTGTTTTTGTATTTGTGTGTGTGTGTGTGTGTGTTTGTGTGTGTGTGTGGAGGTAAACAAAAAGGGGAGAAAGGGGTAGGGGGAGTTGAAAAAGTGGAGGAAATGAGAGGAGAAATATTAAACAGAGCGGGGGAGATTATACGATAGATAAAAGGAGAGAATACGGTGAAGAGGAGAAGAAGGAGAGGTTTAGAGAGCTGAGGGCTGAGGAAAGAGGGAGAAAAAGAGAGGCGGAAAGAAAGGAACAGACCACCTCAAAGTAACTAGAGAAGGACTGAGGAGGGAGAAATAAAGAAGGTGGAGAAAGAACGAGAGACCACCCCACAGTGAACACCAGAGGGAAAGCTGCAGTTCTCAACGTCTATTTCTCTCCCAGCACAGCTCCCTTTAGACCAACACTGAGGCTGTAGTTGCTCTTACTGCCAAGTTATTCCTCACTCTACCCTACCCTACCCTATGTGTGTGTGTATGTGTGTGTGTGTGTGTGTGTGTGTGCATTCTCACTCATGACAGGGGCCCTCAGAACGCCAGTAAACTACGGCCGTGCTCAGGTTGCTTTCAACAGAGAAATGCTTGAAAACGATATAATACGGGATGATGCAACCTTGTGCATGCGTATATGTGTGCATATGTCAAATGAATCTGTAAACAGAATCAGAACAATCCTCTCTACTATTAACACAACAAGGAAACACACATTTCCACATTGAAAGCCACACTCCCATCAGTGTGAATGGACCTATGTTGAGTCAAACAATGCCCTCTCTCTGTGGAAAAAACACACTGTGTGTTGTGCCTGACCTAGAGGGCCTTTCCACACTGATAGTCCATAGATCTATTCATGATAAGAGACTAGTGTGGTTTTATAAGGTAAACATGGAGAAAGCCCCTTTAACCGTCATCAATAGACCCCCTAAACTTCCACATTTTCAGACAGAATTAGACATTCAAACAGCTTAAATCCAATAAAGGAACTTTGTATAGGGTGCAGTAAATTAAGTTAGGAGAAAGAGCCTATGTGTTTGAATGAGCCGTGCTTGTCTTTGATAAAGTGCGTATGTTTATATTCCTAAAGCGGGGCCACTGTGATATTGTCTGGTATGTGGAGAGTTATAAGAGGCTTGCGCTTAACTCAATCTGCAAGATAAACAGCCCCAGGCAGGAGCGCTTCGTTCCCTTCTTCCTGCCTCATTTCTTGGGTTCTCTTCCTCTTTTTCTCACTTGTAAGCTCAAACTCTCTCAATCAGACATTTTTTCTTCTTATGCACCCCATCCTCCTCCATAATCCGTACCCGCTCCTCTGCCCGTCCATCTGAGAGGTATTAGTGAACTGAGTGGTCACTTTGTGGAGGTGAATGTGGTGGCTCGTGGTCCAGCTGGGGGTCACCGCAGTCTGGGGACAGGGTCATTTTGAGAGGTCACAGGTCAGGAATGATGGGTGCAGTTGGCACCGTCCTCAGGGAATGTGAGTGTGTGTGTGCTCAGTGTGTTACTGGGCTGCCAACTGGGAATGTGGACTCACTTCCTCTGTGTCAATTCCCTGTCACTCTGGCCCTGCATGTTTTTACAGAACCCTCCCCCCCCCCCAATCCTATAAAGCATTAATATGTCTTTCATAAGACCACAATACTGTACAGTATAATACAATTTAATGGTTATTTCATGCAAGTGTAAACTTTTCATGAGCTTAGAAAAACAGTGCTGTTTTTAGCTTTGTGTGTTTTCCAGATTCTCCAGAGGGTTCAGATTAGGTTTATGCAACATAAGCAGCAGGAGATTTTTTTCCCAATAAAGGAACATTTAATCATTCAATTCAAAATCACCAAATTGGAGATACCTTGTTTTCACTGGACAGTGTTGTTGTGTTGATTACATGAGAGAAATACATTTTCTACCCAAACTGTCTCTTCAGGTATAAAAAGATAAAACACAAAATGACACAAAAGCCAGTTTGGACTCTTTGAGAATATTGTACTTCTTTCATAATAAATGTAAAATAATTAAGGCAGCATTTGATAATGTTGCAAATCTTTTGAAAGAGATAATTCACAAGTCTGGGACTCAGCAGCTAGAAAAACACACGTGTTTCTATACTGTTTGTTTCTAAAGAGCATCACAAAAACCTCTGGGTGAAGTAGAATTTAAGCTATGGTTGAAGTTTTGAAGATATAGACATATCTTCAAAACTTCAACCAGTTCACTGTTACAGTCAATTCCGCCAGTGATGAGTGGAGACTAAGGGTTGCAGTGATATGCAAAACAGTTTTTAATTTCATTTCAGAGGATGTCCTCAGGTATGATTGTCTTAGATTTGAGATGCATGAGTCAAAATCAGCAGAGCACAAATAAAAAGAGACCTGAGAGCACACACAGGAACACAGGTAAACACAGTCATGATGAACACACACAAATACACAAAGTTAGACGCACACACCGCTTCAGGTTGAGATGAAACACAGATAATTAGCTGTAATGGAAACCAGACCTACAAATCTAGTCTGTGTTTGTGTGTGTGTGTGTGTGTGTGTGTGTGTGTGTGTGTGTGTGTGTATGTCTGTCTCAGACCAACTTCCTCTCACCCCCCTGTCTTTTTATGGTGTTGAGGGTTAATGTAAACCAGGGCTAGTTACTCTGTAATGGGGAACTTCAAAAAGAGATGGAAGTGAAGGAGACCTAAAAAAGAGAGGTAAGACAGGTACGACTCTGCTAGAGCGATGAAACAAACCAACAAACTTTGCTATAGAGTTAGAAATCCATTTTTGCAAAGATTTACAGCTCCTGGCATTATTAAAACACACACAGGCCTGAACCTTTGACTTCTAGATCAGTTTAAAGACTGCAAGGCCAAAGCAGAGAGATGGAAACTGTGATTAATGAGTGGGAGAGAGTGTGTGTTTCAGTCATCAAAGACTCTATAAATCATAGCACACTTAAACCCAGAGAGCCAGATGCCTTCACACTGATAACAAGTGGTCATCCCATTACCTTCAAACGTCAGAGGGAGTGCAGGAGCTGAGTTGCAGGAGCCCTCTTCCCCCTCTTTCTTTCTCTCTCTGAGGAATGTATTTCCCTGTTTGGTAGGCGTGAGAAATCTCCCTCTGTGTGTGTATAACCTATATATGTGTGTGCGTGTGTTTGGAAGCCTCAGAGGTGACATTCCTCCGTGTCAGAGCAACAGCCTCAAGTTTAAGATAACACGGCCACGGCGATCTAAGGGTGGGAATCGATTCCCCCCGGTGGCTGGCGAGGGCCTCAGGTCAGAGCTGATGGCTTTACCTTCCGCACGCAACCCGTGATGCAAAAACACAGTAATGCTCCCATAATCATCCCTCGACAATCCTATGGAGAGCTGTGGAAATCACTAGTGAGTATCGAACTCAGTGTCTTTCCCCTCTCATTATCTGACTGATATCACTGTTGTTCTCTTGTAATTGCTTATTCCTAGAGGAACTTTTTTTACTGTGACATAGTAGCCCTCAAATGTTTATTACAGGATGTTTATTTGATTTAAAGATTGTGAGGGTCCCATCTAGTCCCCAAGTCCTGTTCTCATGTGGTCCTACCCTACCTGAATACATCTAAGAATTAATTCTACTCAAGGATTTATTTTATATTTTAATTCGATTATATTAATTGAGAACTTTTAGAGAGGTCATGGTCAATTGGCCAAGTGAACAGACTTTTTTTACTTTGCTCAAGAGGATTCATTTTCTGCAGGTTGATGGCATGTGTGGCCTCTAATGAAGAGAGAGCTGATGTCTACATGACCCTTAATGTCCATATTGCAGAAGTCATTTCTTTTGTCCCATTTTTCATTCCTATGGGGAAGCCAGAGGGCCGTCACATTTATACAAAGAGTTTTAGATGAAAAGTGAGTTGTTTTTTTTTGGCACAACCTGTCTTCATTTCACTTGATCTGTGGAAGCAGATCAACCAGCAGTAGTAGAAGAAGTATTCAGATCATTTACTTTAGTAGAAGTTGCAGAAAAGTCCACTATAAACAAAAGTCCAGCAATCAAAATCTTACTTAAGAATTTTTAAGAATTATTTACAGCAAAATGTACTCTAAGTGCAAAGCAGAATGAACCCTATGTGTGTTATATTTTTATATTATTGGATCATTGATATTGTTGCATTATCATATCATTTTTTAGTTTAATGCATCATATTTTATAAACTGATCACATCACTAGTATACTATACACTATAGCTGTCAAATAAATACTGTATAGTGAAGTTTAAAGTACAATATTTACCTCTGAAATGTAATAGAGTAGAAGTACAAAGTAGCAGAAAATGGAAATCCTCAAGTAAACCTCAAATAGTACTTAAGTACAATACTTGAATAGTGTACTTTCTCAACAATACTAACCATTAGAAATTAACAATTAGAATTTTTAAATCAAAAGCTGCATGAAAAGTTTACTGTGTGAAGCCAGTTTTGATATACAGATTAAGATGATTTTGTTTTCCCCATTATATTACTATTATAAGTCTTGTTTTGATTATATATGATGTTTATCTGTGGATAACTAGTTCTGTTTCATCATAATTACAGGTATTTGCGATCACACGGTCCATCCAGTTTGCAATATGACCCGTATCCACCCCTTTTATCTGTCAAAGCTCTTGGGGTAGCTGCTGTAGCACCTGCAGGAGACTCCCATGCTGACCTGTGGCTCAGAGGACATCTGGGAATATCATGCATGCCTCCCACAGCTTCACATTCACCCTGTTCAAACAGACCACCGGCTAATTATGGCTTTCCCAGATCCCTGAGCTCAAGAAATCACTACAGAATAAGCCACGGGTGTGAGTTGTTTTCTTTTGCCCCCTCCGCTGTGGTTTAGTTAACTGGGGATTCAGCAACAACCAGTGAAAATAAACTATCTTCATTGGCCTGAAGTGCTAAGACTATGGGAAACAACTTTGTTTCAAAATTTTCAGGTATTTAAAACAATTCTTGTGTGTCAATGAAGTGCCCTCATAAGTGAATTGTCTTCAAACTGACCAGTTTTTTTTATTGAGCATCTTAAGTTTGATAAAGAATATATACCCAGAAGGATACTTTCATTTTTTATTAGCAAATATTTACAAAACTCAAAATGTGCAGACTCCAGATCCATTCAGCATTCTGTGATATCCCAAAATAAATAACTTTTATTTGAGTGGGGGGAAATGAATTTCGAACCTGTGTAGAAAAATAAATACAAATACTTCATTTGCTGTGAAACACTGTCACAGGGAATGTGAAATGAATTGTCATTTTTCTCTCATGTTTCAAAACAGAGCAGTTCCTCAGAGCTCATTTTGTTTTTACAACATTCATAGTCGCAGTGGTCTTTCTTCATATCCGTCCTGTCCCATAAGTGCTCCCTTGCAAATATAACAGTCCATGCAACGGGAAATATGAAAAGCCCGCTCTCCTCTGAGGCCTGAAGCACAGCGGCTGGGCCTGGGCCTCAGCTGCGTTTTGCCTGTTTCAGTCTATCTGAAGAATTGGACTGATCCAATGGTCCTTCAGTCTGGATAATCTGTGAAAGAAATATTATGAAAAGAAGATAACTTTAAATTTCTAGGACTTATTGTAGGCTGTGTCTTAATACATTTGAATATGTGCAATGTTGCAACCTGGTTGTGACCAAATGGAGACAAAGTTGTGCATATTTTCATCTTAAAACCCCCACCTTCACTTGTAAGTAGTATGATGTATACATTTCATATTATAAAGTGGTGACATATCTTGGCTCTTTTACAAGTTCTGTGTATAATTTGAGGTGGGTTTTTTTGTATCTTCTATGAGGACCTATGGCCTACTCCTTTCATAACAAAGATGACTCAAGCAAATTAATTGTGGAGGAGTTTGTGGGGGTTGTAAATACAAACAAACAAATATTGCCACCAGTGTATACCTAATGGTTCAATATAACTATATTACTTTGATTTTTCTGTGCGTAAAATGCGCATGGGGACATTTTGGCACAACTTGGTACAGATTTCTGTCCCTGTAGGATGAAAAGTGAAAGGAGCTCAGCTTACCGTACTGTCCCATCCACAGCAGCCCTGCTAGTGGGACGCAGTAGACAAGGACCACGCGCCCCCCATCCTCCAGACCGAGAACGCGTAGCTCAGACGCTCGTGCGCCACGTAGCTGCAACTGGTCCCTCGCGCTTCCAACTCGTCGCTCTGCAGAACTTGGCACAGGAAGTCGATGTACCGGGCCGCCAGCTTCAATGTCTGGATCTTGCTGAGTTTGTCCGATGGGAGGGTAGGAATGATCTTACGTAACGACGTGAATGCCTCGTTAAGGGACTGCGTCCGTTGCCGCTCGCGGATGTTGGCCATCACGCGCTGTGTGTGTAGGTCATCAAAGGAAGGCTCGGGGCTGCTGCTGCCTTCGCTGCCGCCGCTCCCAGCGCTGCCGCCTCCGCCGTCGCAACTCTTCCTACATTTCTTCTTCCCGGGGTTCGCACTCTCCAAATCCCCATCTTCTTCCTCGTCCGCGCTCCTCCGTGTCGCTCGCCGCTTCCTCGCGCCTCTGCGCGGCAGCTGACGGTCGGTCTCCTCCTCGCTGTTTCCCGCACTGTCCATCGGGGAGGAGTCCTCTTCTCGCATCGTCTTTTCCAACACTTTTCTATGGCCTGTAGGACCGTTATGATCTCCTGCAACCCCTGACCCGTATCCCCTGAACTGGTTACAACATCAACAAACACTACAGGTAATAATGAGTGTGGTCTGCAATATGGGTGTGGGCTGATATCACGGTAAATCTCGTGCGCCACGGAAAGGGAGAGGTGTGTGCCAGACTGGGACGACCAGGGCTCTTATAGCGGGGAGCGGACAGGAGGATTTTGGGGAGCGCTGTGATTGGGTGAGGAGGGGTGTAACATAATACCGCAGGAGAAGGAAAGGACTGGTTATAATATCAGGGATAGAGTATAAGACATTCATGCTCATTCACACAAGACGGGGAAACGGGGGTGTATTTATGATGTAGGGGCGGTGTTGTTGAATCATACTGTAGGTGTAGCTTTGTGCAAGAACAAGATTTGTCCCTCCTTTAGGGATAAATCGTGCCTCTCCCACCCCACCCTATTGCCTCAAACGCATAATACTCCTTTTTTCCAAATACTCTGCTGACTTTATTTAAAATGAAACTGAGTATTTTTAATTCATTTGAAAGTCCATAAAGTTATTTTTGACAAGAAAGAAATCTGCTTCGTTTCATGTTCAGATCACCAGACAAGGCTCCTGTCTCACCTGCACATCTTGATGTAGGTGATATTTATATTTCCTATTTGGTTTCACTTAAAAAAGTGAAGTACATAAAGTTGTGCCACGGTCCCCAAACCCTTATCTTGTTACCCAGAGTTTGATCAACAAAGTGAACATAGAAATCTATGAAAACTGTCCATCAGCTGTAACAGGACATAACAGAAATTCTTCCACAAGTCTCTCTCTCTACGTGTCTAGACACTGCCTGAGATGGGAGCAGTGGTGGCGGTGAATATCAGACCTACTGAAACACAGGAGGTTGTCACAGCAGGAGGCCTCTGCTCCTTAAGCAGACCGAGGTGTTTATTTTCCCGTCAGCGGCCCCGCGTTGAGGTATGCGCTTAAATGGGTCTGACTCCCGCAGGGATCTCAACACCGCGGCTCAGGTTTAAAAGACGGGCCGTCCCAGGGAGCTCTCTGGGCGGATCCTTGCGCACAGCGGGGTCGCTAAGGCGGTGTACGGCTGGAGCGTAATGCAAACACTGGATGTGATAAAGATGGACAGGGGAAAGAGAAAGACCCACTCGTGCACACAGAGCCTAAACACGCACACATGACCACCCAGCTCTGGGGCCTGCCGAGAATATAATATGAAAATCCAGCAGAAATAGCCTACCTCTACATGTGGCTGAAACTAGATCTGGCAACTTTTGGAGGTGGTTTGTGGTGTGAGTTACCAGCTGTGAGGCCTCACCTCTGATGAAGGATGATGACACACAAGGAGGTCCGGTCTGACTGCGCCACAAGCGCCTTTCGGGCCTGCACTAAAAAGCCTATCTCTGTCTTTAACAGAAAGTGCATGTCTGGGGGTCTGTCACTCTGTTTACTCGGTCTCTCTCTTCTCTCTCATCATATCTCTGACTCAATTCACACCTCAGTGACAAAGATTATACCCAGCCTCATGGTGAGCCTCGGATTTGTGATTCAAATCCACTGCATAACCCTCATTAGCACGTGGCGCAGGTGATAGGGCTTTCATTGGCCAATAAATTTGTTTGTTTGTTTTTCTATTTGAGGAAAACCTCTGGCTGCTCTTGTTCTCAGCCACACCTGATCCGCGACGAGCCAGGTGAGGCCAGCGTCTATTTCGCTCTCCAAGGTGCTGAAAAAACTCACCTGAGTCTTCAGCCTCGCATTGCACTCTGACTCAGAAATCCTTAAAAAATATTATATACGCCAAGCCTATCTTCTAATGAATGTATGGAAGTTGTATTAAAGTGTACAGATTATGAGCATTTACTTTTTAAACGGGGTTTGGATGCAGTCTCCTAAATAGGCCTATAAAATAAATGAGGCATGATCGATCATGACATGATATTCCTACACACTGGCCTAAACGAGTCTAAATCTAATTGTATGTTTTCTTTATAATTGAAATGCAGAGCAAATAACGCATACATTACTTATGAATACCCATACATTTATTTTTTAAGCAATAATAATATTATATATAATAAAGAGGTTTTCTCAGCGTATTTATGTCACGTCTAATAATTTAATATAACAATAAAATGTTGTCACTGATATATTTTTCTCAGAAAAAAATGTGCTTGACACTTTATAAGAAAAAAGTATAGTCTAAAATATTCTTTAAAATCCTGTAGTCTACATCTATGATTCCAGAGACTGGCCTATATCACAGTTTGGATATAAAAAGTGAACATTTAAAATAGTTCATCAGTTCGTCAATGTTTGTGTCTTTGTCGAATACAGCCCTGTTTATATTGAACTACTGTGACTCAGGTGTTCTCCAGCAGATCCTTCATGAAGGAGATATAGACGATGGCCAGGCGGAGCGTCTCAATGCGGGACAGTCTCTTCTCGTAGGCGAATGTAGGAACTTTCCTCCTCAGTTCATCAAACGCCTCATTCAGACTAAACATCCGCTTCCTTTCCCGCACATTGGCCGCTTGCCGCTGGACCACGGTGATGATCCGCCTCCGTTTGGACTGTGTGCGCCCGTGCGCCCCGCGGCTGTAGTACTTAGGTGAACCCATCACCAGATGCTGCGCAGTGCTCACCCCGTCCTCAAGGTCCCGGCTCCAGGGCGAGTCGCTCAGCCGCGTCTGGTTGTTCGGACTAGAAGGGCTATCATCCACCTGCTGTTTTGGTCCCAAAGCGTACTTCTGCGGAAAATCCATCAGGTTTATTTCATTGACAAAATGTATTAACGTAGAGTCCAATAAGCGACCTTGCATCTCCATATTCAGTCCCCAACTGCAGTCTCACGGAGATTATGCCTCTTATTATATCTCTGCTATTCAGTCAAGCGCAAAAACTGACGCAAATCAAAGCTTTCAGGACTGGCTACAATCATTCACTAAAGCAGGAGAGCATCTCAACAAGTATATCCAGCCATCTCCAAATCCGGTCAGAGCACGACAGGGTGAGATCCTATTTGGCTCAAGTCCAAAGGCCTTTCCAGCTGTTTTAATAAGTCGCCTATGCCACCTCACAGCGCGACATCTTTCATACCCCCTCTAGCTCTGAATTGAGTCCATTTCTGCCGTGAGTCGGCCGGTGAGTGAGTTGAGTCCGAGGAGAGAGGCTTAAAAAAAAGGCCGAGAGGAAGCTGCAGGGCCCCGCCAATTGATGCGCTGTCCTCCTGGAGGCCCTTAATGAGCTTCTGAAGAACGGAGTCTCTCGACAGAGGGTCATACAGTCTTGTTTGCACTTTCCTCTCTGCTTCAGAGGCTAAATAATGACACTTTTATCACTTAAACAGGCCAGGGGAAGACCAAATACAACATTCCCTAACAGTCACTATACACCACAAGCTTTTCTGTTGCAAATTAAAGCAAATAGCTGTCCGTTTCCATGGCAGGACAGAGTCCACACTGCAGGGACTGCTGAGAAGGACATTGGTGTAACTGTGGGCTTTCGTCCTCTGGAGAGAGTGCTTGGTCATGAAGAAGTCTGCATTAGTGAGACTAAATTTGCTGTTGTTGTTTTTGATGTTGATAGTGGTGATGACAAAGATGTGAAAAGTGAGTAGTGGTTGATCATTCAAGTCTGACCTGAACACTTGGTTAAGGCTTTGTTGAAACCAACCTTAAAACACAATGAAATTGACCGGCCAGCGTTTTTCATGCATTTCTGAAAACCAATAGTGAAACAATTGGTAGATAATTTCCCCACCTCTTCATGGTCATGCTTCATGTGTCTAACATATCATTTTGTGCAGAGGAAATGCAGCTGTGAACAGTTGTTAGGTCTAATTTATTGCACATATTGCTTTGGTTATAACCTGCAAAGATTGACTGCTGTTAATTATAATGCTGAAGAGAGTAGAAGCACATGCACATATATATTTGTCTGTATCCAAAAGACTGGGAGCGGAGACTGTTGAACTACTTCACAGTGCTGTTAGATTATGTGCGGAGGGACATCAGCTCCACATTTGACTTGCCAAATAGAATTTCCTTCTTGGCTAACCCAATAAAGTTTTTCAAATTTAATACAATTTTACTTTAATGCAGGCAAACATTGATCTTCCTAATAACCGAATAGGCAGAAGGAAGGGTTATATTTGATACAGAAATCAGACTTGTGGGCTGCCAAAACAGCCTCCAGAGTTTTAGTTTCTTGGGGTTAAATAACTCACTCAAGGGCAACTAAACTATTGTGGTTGAAGGAGTTGGAGGACTATGCTGTTCTGAAAGTTGCTGAATTCAGCCAATGTAGTGCTGGTGGTTTTATAGCTCACTCACATGATGACAAATTGTTCCAGAGGCTTGATTAAACCCAACTTTCAGCCTCACAAAACTGGACCAAGATAATTGATCTGACTAAAAGTATAACAAAATGACTAATCCCTGTGGATAAATTCTGCTTCGGGTTGTCCTATGTGGGAGGTTGTAGGTCACGACTGATCCCAGAATAACATGCATGTATGGCAGAGATCTGCACTGTAAGGGAAATTGCAATTCATGCAGGTATATGTTTAAAAGGTCAAACCTATGATGTTTTTTAATGACATTTATAGCCAGTATGGTAACACTTTATTATACATTATAATGTGGTCGTAAGCAGACATTTTTGAGGAGTATTCGTTAATGCACTTTATCTACAACCACTCGTCATACGAAGCCTCTATACCTGGTGTATGAACAGATAGTTACGATATGTCTTAGTTTAACATTTTAAAACACACCTGTGAATAATTTGTACACATGCATAAGCAGTTAATAAATCACTTATAACACGCTGTGAGGATTTGTTCTCATCACAGCTATATTAAACATTCATCAATTGTTTATACACAATTTATGGTTGCATCATTGGATGAGTTTTGATAAAGACATTCACACAATTCCCTTATATTTGCTCACAAAAACATTACAGTGTGTTATAAACAATGAACTAAGTGTTCACATACTGCTTATTGATACTAAATAGGGGCATTAGACCATGTTCTAATAGTCATCATGAATCATACATAAACAGACATAAACTACTTCGGAGTTAGCCAATCCCTGTTTTGTTTTGGTGCTTTTACTCTCTCTTGTTCCATTGTTCCACATCCATTGAATGTAAATGATCAAGAAATAAGAAAAGTTGAAGGGCTGTTCTCAGCTTTACATCTGTTTTTGAAGTTCCCTGGTAGATCAACTTTCAGTAGCTGTGAACACATCAGCAACATGTAACAACAGTAACCCTCTGTCTTTTTGCATTTTGAAGTGCCTTATGCATTCCTGTGTGCTTATTTCATCTACACAAGAGTGTTAAAGCAGTCAGTGTCTGTGTTGTATACACACTCCAACCTAAGTGTATCTTCTCCATCTCCCTCCGCTGCCTCTTCTTCCTCTCGCTCTCTGTTTTCCTGGCAGGCAGATAAACATGATGGGACATTCCGCCGGTTGTCGTGGAAACGCTGAGAAAGCACAGCTGGGCGGGAGAATATGAGGTAATCTCACCCTGGGGCTGCTGGGTAAATATTGGTCTTAAATAAGGAGTAAAACCCCAAAAGAGGCACACAAACACACAGACAGACACAGAGACACACACACACCTACAGGGGTTTAGACCTTCACACAGAACACTCATAATGGCCCCATTTCCTGCTCTGCTCTGTTATTACTGGTTGCACAGAGTGAAATTAATGATAGTTTTTGATGTGAATAAATGTTTGTGGAGGTAAATAATGGAGGTTTGACAGATACGACCTCAGTGTGAAACCTTGTGATGACGTATGGATTGGACGTTCAATTCAGTCAAGTGGATTTTCTTTATTTCTAGAAAAACAGTACATTTGTTGTCAGGTTATGATATACATTTTTGATGTTTTAACAGAGAGTCTAAATGTATTAACACACAGCTTCAGTTTAAATTTTGAACCCAACTCAGTCCATAAATTGTGCATACATTATCCTACAGCACAACAGCAGAGAGAGCACTTGACACTAAATTCCTCTTGGAATTTGGGTCCATATATCACCAAAAATACCACAGTAAAATGTGAGTAGGCGGCCTGGGAAGAACCAAAGTTGGGTCTTGCATGTTGGGAAACACGATTTCATTGATTTCACATGATTGAGTATGAAAAAAAAGTGTGGATTTTTTTTGTGTGTGTGTGTTTATACTGTGAAGTTGAAGTTGTAATTTGGTAGTTTTTTATTACAGACATCACTGGAGAACAGTATGTGTCCAGTGTGCTGCTCAAGAGCAGCCAGAGCTGTTCTCACCATGTAAATCTGTCTTCCAACTCCTCCTCTGGCTCTGTCCTCGGTGTGCTATAAGAACACGGCCAAATCTCTCCCACCACCACTGTAAATCTGAAACTAGACACTTCTCTCTCATTCTGTTCCTTTGTCTGTTTCTCTCCCTGTCCAGAGAAAACTGTCTTTCTCAGTTGTCTCTGTTACTTTTTCTTTCTCTCTACATGTAACTGATTGAACATACATACAGTACAACCTTCACCTCTCTATCTTCTCTCTACAGTTGAGCTGGCGTGAAAGTTGATGCTGCATATGTTGTTGCATATAAAGGCAGAATTGTTATACTTACATTATAAACCTTGCACAATATGTTTTGGCAGTACTGTGCTTAGTTACGGCCATGCCAATAAAGCAAATTTGGATTTTGAAGCTGAAAATTCAAGAGAATCAGGGAGTCAAAGGGAAACAGAGGGAGTAAGGGAGATGAGTTTAACTCCTGACCTATCTGCCTCTTCTTCATCGTGTCACCCTCATGCTTTCGCTCTCAGTCTTTCTTTCCTTTAGCTCTCCACACCCAGAATCTGACTCATTGGTTCACTTGTCCCACCTTCCTCTGCATCTCACCCTCTGATTGGCCGGGCACTTTAGCCAACAGCCAGTCATGGAGTGTTTACACAGCTGGGTGGCCAGTGAAAGGTAGGGCTCATGTATGCGTGTGTGTGTGCATGCTCGTGGAAGTTGGATAAACCCCAATACCACATCATATATCTCCTCTCCTCGCCCCCCTCCTCCTCCATTACTCCCCCTCTTCCTCTAAACCTACACCTCCCACTCGCCAAAACCGCTGCATGCCCTCAGCTCCTCCTTTCTGAATTACCCCTCCCTTTTTTAATCCAACCTCTCAACTGCCTCCGCCACCACCACACTAAAAATCTCATCGCGTGGCTCCCCTCCACCCACCCTCACCCGTGTCAGCACCTTGCCTCGGCTCGGCCCCCCCCCATTCTGCTGTCTGAGTAATGTCTGTGTTTATTTTCTGAAAGAAGGTCACCCACTCTTTACTGTGTATTTTAAGGGTGCCATGTTTCATTTGTTTTACGACTCATATTCTCTCTGTTGTGTTCTGCGTGCCTAAATTGCCGTGGAGACTGATGCCACGCTTTGATGATGATGATGATGATGATGATGATGATGATGATGATGACTAAGATCGGAGCGGCATGCCTAAAGCAGTTTGGCAGTGTAGGTTTTGTCCTCATGCAATTTGACTGTATGTGTGCTTGTCTGGGTTTGTTTGTGTATAAGTCGTAATTTGTTAAATCAGCGCCTTTCTGTGTTCACATTGATGTATTTTATGTGAAATATGTTTACACATGACTGTTCCAGATAGATTGGGCTTTTTTCAACTCACCACAGTGGTAGAACTGCTTCAGAAATGAGGCAAGTTGGAAAATATGGATAACACTGAAGAGGAATATCCCCAGTTCTCATAACTTTTGAATGAATGCATGAATGTTTCTCCCCTCTGCTCGATTGGCAGTGCTGGAGGGAGGCTTGTCAAGTATTCACAGTATCCAAGAGTCAAAAGAAATTTCCTCTCCTACCTTTTTTTGTCAAATATGATAGGACACAGTGTTTGGGAATTGTGCTGCATATTTATAAAGATTGGGTTGTAGCCCTTCCATACCTCAGGCAATTTATTTCTACCCTCAATGTGGATGCAAATGATAGATGTGGTCTGGCTGATCCTGACCAGACCCTGTAAAAAAAAAAAATGATGACAACACAATAACAACCAATGGCACAAAAGGACTTAAAAACCAAATTGTGTTTCAATGCTCTTCTGTGAAATTGATTTTCTTGGTTTCTGGTGCTTGCCGCACTGTAAATTTTATAAACCGCCCATGGACTGGATATAAAGATGGATGTAGCGAGGTGTGATGTCACCCACTGGTTTGCACTGGAGCCGGTTTGAAGCCCAGAGTTGCTGCACATGATGTTCAGTGACATGTTTTCCGTTTTTACGAGTGCAGGGAGTCCCAGGAGCCCGATAGAGCAGCAGGTGAGTGAACTGTCAATCACAGCTGTCAATCAACACCCACATGGCAGACATCAAAGCCTACTATAAGTCAGTCTTCAAATCTTATTAAAGGAGCTATAATTTCCAAAATGACCACCAGCACACTTATTAGAGGGCCTGAATTTAGTGATTGAGACTATAATGACTTGTTGGAAAAAATGACTGACTAAGTATTTCTAGAGAGATGTTGCTGCTTTTTGAATGAGAGTCATTTGTAGCCAGGGATTTTTTGGTGCCAGCATCTAGCATCCATCGGTGGCATTGCACTTTAAGGTACATTAGCTTTAACCTCAAGTTATGGTAGTTGCCACTTGGTACAGACATGAGAGCAACAAGTTGTGGTTTTATGGGGGTTATATGCTGGACTTTTCCTTAGCTGGGTGCACTGGCTTCCTGGAGTCTCATTGTCAATGAAGGAATGTCAGACAACTAGCAGAGGCTCTAGAAGTGGTCCGTACAGATGTGAGTGTAGTATCTCATCTAACTCTTGGCAAGAAAGTGAACAAGCATATTTCCCAAAATGTCTAACTACTCCTTTAAAATGAATGGTAGTAGAGTAGTAGACTGCACAGCTCCTGACAGCCTTAAACCTTTATGACAGCTAAACACAGTTTGTAGAATTGACTCAAATAAATGGAAATGCTTCTCTCAATCTGAATCTCAATCCAGTATCCTTCAGACACAGATAAGAAGACAGATCAGCTGATGTTTTGCAGCATTTCCCAAATTCACAGGAAAAATTTTATTGCATGTCATCTTTAAAAAATGTGCTCACATCCTTTATGGAGTTTGAAAATGAAACTGAAGTAAGAGTTATAGAGGTTTTTGGAAAATCCCCTTCAGCTCATGTTCAGATGACACTGACTTGTACAATTCTTAGAAAAGAGATGCGTTATAGTTCTGTATAATGCACCTGTGGCACATGTTGATCATATATGCTACACTCTCAACCTTATTTGGCTACTATGACCTTCATAAGAGCTGCTGTCTTTTTAGTGTGGATCTCTAAAATCCGTGAGGAAAATGAGGAAGATATATGTGTGTTTCTTTTTGTGTTAAACGTATTTGTCATATGTTGACTTTGTCAGTAATCAAAATGAGCTTGCTTGCCAGAGTCAGTGGTCGGTTCACTGATCAGAGGAGCCTCTTTCAAATTCTTGTCAATTACTTTATAAGTGCTTTTCCAGCAATCAGCCTGCCTGATATCGACTCAGTGGAGTGGGCGGATTCAAACGTCTGGGCCCAGACAAGCAATCAGCTCTAATGTACACATCATCACCAGTGCTTTGGCCACCCAGGTTTCTCTTTCTTTTCATCTCTTCTTCTCTTTCTTTCTCTCTTTATCTTGCCCTCTTTCATACTCATACCTTCAGCTCTGCGGTGTGACATAAAGGTTGTCATAAAAAATGTAATAATAAAGTATTTAGTTGTGTCCTGGGTATTGTCCTGCAAAGCTACATGACTAAACATGAGATCATTTTTTCCAAACCCAGAAGCTTTTTTTCCCCTCATGGCTTATTTATTTTTCTGTGGTTTTGGGAGGTTTTAGTTGAAAGTCTGATGATATGCCGTGTGTGTTTCTCACTTTACCCCTCCCCTCATTACTCTCCGCTTTTCCGCTTTCCTCTCGATTTATAAGCTCAAGGTGATAAAGGTAATTTTTTTACATTAGCTTGTTGTTCCACAGTAAATCATGGGGCTCAATTTGGCTGTTATAATATGATTTGGCCTCATTCTTTCAGTATCAGCTTTGTCTCTGTGGATGATGTTACAATCATAATAGATGCATACAGTTAAGATTAAAAGTAAGTAACCTTATTTTTTTTACCTTTTGTCCTTTGCTTGCCATATTTCCCCAGTGTTTTGGGTGTAGGAGTTACGGTTTGGTCTGAACACTGTCTAGACGCCTGTGAGCCTCCCACTACCTTCTGATTATACTGAGCCCTATTAATCTCACTGGTCTGGCTGGCCAGGGCAGAGCACACACACACACACACACACACACACACACACAAACACACACACAAACACACACACACACGCACACACACACACACACACACACACACAAAACATAAATACAAGTAGGCAGACAAAAAGAAAATAAGAAATTTCCAAATAAAATAATGATATGATATGATAATGATATGCAAAATGGCAGAAGAATGGAAAAAAAAACCAAACGTAATGAATGCAAGATATGAACAATGTGTACAGTGTACAGAAACTAATATAAACGTGTTAGGTGTTAAATGTGCATCACAGTCAGTTCCATAGAAAAACATGCATACACTGCTCAGTATGTCTATGTGCACAAAAAGTAGTATGCACCTGCACCTATTTTACAGATGTAGTGTTAGGACACTATTCAAACTGTTGAGTAAAATTTGAAATACCATAGTGTTGAAATAAAAATCCTACACTGAAACAAATATTACCCATAAATTGTGTTGAAGTGATAGTTCTTTAAGATTTACACATTTATGACTGAAGAAGTTGGAAAACTTTCATATTAGAGAAGTTATAGTTGGTTGAAGAGCTACCTGGAGGACAGGTTTCAATATATTAAAATCATTTTTGGTAATTGTATAAATGATCCACAGAGCAAACTTACTATAGATAATTGAGAGAGTTAAACTGAATAAATACCTTCAAATTTAAAGGAATAGTTACATTTTGAGAAATATGCTTATTCGCTTACTTGCCAAGAGTTATTTGAGAAGATTGATACTGTCCGTTCAATATGATGTAACAACCATCAGCCGCTTAGCTTATCTTAGCATAAAGAGTAGAAATGGGGAAACTATATCCTGGCTCTGTCTAAAGGTAACAAATCTGTCTACCTGCGCCTCTAAAGCTCACTGATTAACATATTATATCTTTCATACAAAAACGAAAGTGAAAAAAAACGGTTTTACTGGAGGTTTTATGCCAGACTATTTTTTGGCCCGGAGCAGTGACTGCCTGAAGTCTCTGCTGGTTGCCCGGCAACCTCACTGTTAGGGCAAGATTTCAAGAAGTCACTGCTCAGACAGAGCCAGACTCGCTGCTTCCCCTTTTCCAATCTTTATGCTAAGACAAGCTTATCAGCTGCTTGCTTATAGCTTCATAATTAGCATAAAAATATGAGAGTGATATCGATCTTCTCATCTAATTCTTGCAAAATAAGCAAATAAGTGTAGACTATTTCCCAAACTGTTAAACTATGGCTTAAAGGACCAGTGTGTAGGATTTATTGGCATCTAGTGGTGAGGTTGCAGATTGGGACAGACTGAATACCCCCTTCCCCCTCCCCTTCCAAATGTGTAGGCGAACCTATGGTGTCTGTGAAACTCGCAAACAACACAAAAAACACAAAAATGCAAAAAACGCAAAAAACGCGAGAAAAAATGCAAAAAATGCAAAAGACCATTTCTAGAGCCAGTGCTGGGTTTGTCTGCTCTGGGCTACTGTAGAAACATGGTAGTGCAACATGGTGGGCTCCGTGAAAGGGGACCCACTCCCTGTGTAGATATAAAGGGCTCATTCTAAGGTGACGAAAACTTATTTTCAGGTGATTATAAACTAATTAAAACATACTTATGTATATAATATTACATTTCTGCCAAGTCAATTCTGCTAGATGCTAGTAAATTCTACATATCTCACCTCTAAACTTAAAAAAGTATGCAGTAAAACAAAATGGAAAGATCAACTGAGGGATTAGTACCTCAAACCTTTACTTACCCAGCAAACAAAATAATGTCCTCTGTCCAGATGCAGATGATGTGACACACACACGCAGAGAAGAATAGGTTACACTTAACTATGAAGGTGTCATATGTAAGTTTAATTAACACATTTCACTTATGACTCCCCAAGGTATCCAAAAGATAATAACTGTGTGAAATTGGACAAACACACATGTACACATGTGGGCCTAAACACAATTCCCATGAGCAAAATGGTGTCACAGGAAACACCCGTCTGTCGTCGGCAGGGTTACTGAGGGCAGGATGGTGGGTGTCGGGTGCCAAGGAAACAAACTCACTATGGGAATCCGGCTCACCAAGCAAAAGTAACGTTTACTTTCAGGGTTAAATGTGTGTGTGTGCATGTGTGCTTGTATTTTTGTGTGTGTTCATTGATCCCTTGGGAAAGAGTTTAACGCTCGAGTCCGTCTGTGTGTGTGAGCATGGGCTATTTGCCTACCTGAGGGAGCAAGCTTAACGCATAAAAAACAGAGATGCAAAGCAGAAGTGCCAAAAATCTCTCAGAAATGCCTTTGAAAATGCCATAAAGGGATTTCATGGATGTCAGTAGGCCTGTGAGTGATGGGCTTTGATACGATTCAGTCCTGGCTGGGCCGTGTTGGAGGATATATGACCACAGTTGCACGGCTCTGACTGGTGGAACACTTAAGGTTTTATGACCTGCTGCCATTTGGGGCTCTGGGATAGAGCAGAGTGCCGACCACATACTAACTAATTAGGCCTAGCCAAAGGGGGTGTGCGAGGATGGGGATTTGTGGATTGCGGGTTGTGGATGTGGTGTGTCTGCATGAGTGAGAGAGCCAGTGAGTGTGTGGCATGGGTCGTTGCTGCCTGTGTGTGTCCTGAACCTGGAATATTGCGTCAGGGCGCCGTTTGTTCTCCATAAAGACTCCACGGGCTCTTTCATGTAGGAGCCGCCAGCCTGGAAACTTTGACACAGGAGATAGAGAGCCAGCCAACCTCTGCACACATGAGCACACACACACACACACACACACCAGAAAACACTCCTAGAGAGGCAGCGAGAGGCAGACAGAGGTGTAAGGAAAAGATAGTCTTGCCTGCTCAATAAAAACAACACTCCTCCTATTGTCTCATCTCTCTCGCCCTCCCTCTTCTTCTCTCCATCGGAGGATCATGAAGATAAACGACCGTGCCTAGATATGAGAGTCCAGTGGCAGGAGGGGGGCGTCTGAAGTGGAATGTGTGTGAACTGCACGCCGCCTCCTATAAATCAGGGAGACAAGCAGGAGGAGGAGGAGGAGAGGGAAGGCAGGATGGGGAAAGATGGGGAGTCGGCATGAGGGAGTGATAGGAGGAATGACAAGATAAATGAGTGGTGATGGGGAGGGCGGGCACAGGTGCACACGGGCAGGGGTTGAAATCGGGCATAAGAGTGCGATAAAGGCAGAGGTAGGTCATGGGAGGACAAACAGAGAACCATTTAGAGTCCACTTGAGACTGTTTTTTAATCTCTCTCTACCTTCATATAATAAGTACTTTGTGTCATTGTACAGTTAAAACTGTGGCGGTAACTCAATCTGAGGTCAAACAGAGTATTCTGAGAATGCCGGGAGTGATTTGTAATGACTATGAGACTACATTGTACATTAGATCATCAAAAAAGTTTTAAATGGAGTTACTGTTCTTCTGCTAAAGGCTAAAATATGAGTAACATGAAACATGAGCTTGCATCTGTTCTATTTTGTATGTGTGCCTGCTGTTAGCAGGATTGACCCTGTAACATCTCAGTGAGTCAGTTCATTAAGTATTTAACTCTACTAAAGAGTCCTTTATAAAGGGTTTATAAGTTGTAACTAATGTCTATATAAATGGTAATAATTCATTTACTAATACAAGTCAGTCACAAGCCATTAAAAAGATCCAATTTTGGGCTGCCAAGTTGTGATAAATCCCATTGATTGTCCTTTGCATTTGGTAATGATGCAGTTGCAATTCATTCATATGTGCTTGTGGATTTCGCCACATCGCCTGAAGTTATAAATGTTAATAAGTCATTAATAAAGAGTTTTAATCGTCAAAATTGCAGTTGTAAGGGTTAATAAGTTGTTAATGGATTTTGTAACTTATAACTCTTTTATTAAGGGCACCTCATCAGAGAATAGTACCGTCATTTCTTAAGAGACACGGCTGTTTGGTTACAATCAGCCCTGGATAACATCAAGTGTAGCTCAATATAAATAGAACAACTGATTCTTTCTTTTCAGTTATCTGACTGAATTTGTTGCAGTGGTTAAAATGCTCTTAAGTTATCCTATCTTTGGGATATGGAAATGTAATATAAAAAAAAACAGCAACAAAAAAAGGAGATATAAAGACCTTGGTGACAGAAATATACGATCAGGTGTTACAGAGGATGAGCAGAGTTAATTGCAGCTCCTTATCTGACCTCTTTGGGCAGCACCCGATAAGCTCTCCAACTCTTAGCACCTCACAACTAATTAGACTCCCCACTGAAAGGCAGGATTTGTGTGTGTGTGTGTGTGTGTGTGTGTGTGTGTGTGTGTATGTGTGGAGGTGGGGGTAAAGAAAACACAAAGATCTTTAGGCCGTCTCTCAGCACTTTATCACTTGACACCCACTGGTCAGCATAAAAGAGCTAGCCGTGAGAGGATTTGCCATGAAAAACATTAATTCTTGAAATTATTCGTCATTATACAGATATATTTTCCTACAAATCAAAGCAATGTTGTAGATTCTCAAACTTTTTTAAGATTTTACAGACATTTCAAATGAATAAAAACGTGAAAGCGGTATAAACATGTCAAAATATATATTTAATTTCCATTTCTGTTGGTTCTCAGTCAAATAAAGACAACACACCTTCCTGTGAAAACTATCCATGCAGGACAAATAATTTCTGACTGCACTGTGCAGGATGCATTTGTAGAATACTGAATATTTGCTGTGAAAACATTCTTCCTTCCTTCCTTGCAGCCATCATCGAGAAAATCCTATCAAGGAGTGGATGGTGGCAACAGAACATGTTTTTTAAATGGAGTTTGGCCTTCTCATTTGTCTAGCCTTTGACCCTCACTAACAAACAGGAGAAAATGTGGACAAGGTTTCACTCTCGTCTTATGTCCCAAGTGTGTTTCAATGAAGCAGTTTTGCTCCCCCATCAGGTAAAGTAAGGAAACTGCAATCCAATGAATCCTGATGTGTGAAGTTTTCTTCTTTCTTCTCATCTGCATGTTTGACTCTCTGTTTAAATGATTTTAACGGAAGAACCCACCACGGGACAGAAATCTTGCTTGCTAAAACTGTGTTTAATCACTAAGGCACGTCAGTATATTCCTCCAGAACCACGGTTGTCATAAAAATGGCCTCAGTTATTATACACAACTTGCTTTCCAGACATAATACTTTTCTCAGGCAAACTGCTCAATGTCACTTTTCCTCTTCTTCTTGGACTTTGGTGGTTCAGATTCTTCGCTAAACCCTGATGTGATGTCACTACCAGTTTCGTGTTTCCTTTTCTTGTTTGGTTTGTCGCTATGGTAACCGCTGGAGTCGCTGCCGTGGATCTCCATTGGAGAGAGCTCCACCTCTTCGGCTTCTTCTTTCAGTCGCTTCTCCTTCTTCTTTTTCTTCTTCTTTTTCTCGCCGGCTTCATTGCCGTTCGCGTCGTCTGTTGTTCCGTTCAGCTCTAGAGTGGTGTTGCCATCCGGCTGGGAGCAGGACGTTACTGTTACCGCCTCTTCTCCCTCTTCCTCTTTGACTTTGTCTTTCTTCTTTTTCTTCTTTTTCTTGGGGGTGTCATCAGGAGACTCCTCGGTGGGTTCTGGGGTCGGTTCCATGTCTGGCGGCTCTTGCTCGTCTGCAGGGATGTTCGACTCTGAGCTCTCACCCATAGCCAGCAGCTCCTGGACCCTGAGATACAAAGAGACAAAAGGACATCAATCGGGGGTTTAACCGCATCCTCAACACTTTGATTCCCAAACAATATAAAGCGAGTTTCTACAACACAAAACTATTCGCTTCAGGGAACATTCAAACAACACAGTAACATTCAAAAACTATCCAACAACAAAACCGTTTGACTCAGAGCTCTACTATCATTAGTATTCTACTTGATTATAGGGCTGGGCAAATAGAAAATAACAGAGTAACGCAGCTTCTTTAGGAGCGTTCAGTGTGGAGTGTGTGAGGCGAGTGTGCAGGGGAGAGATGCTCAAGACAGGCAGGTAGGTGTGCTGGACGTTATCAGTGAACTGTAAATATAACAAAGAATGTTCAGTATGCGCTACAGTGTGTCAGAAAATGAATGCTACAGCTCTTCAACAACCAAGCGGAGTTCCTAATTTTGTTTACCAGCAGCTGCATATGTTGACAGGGTTAATCCCAAACTTAACTACAACTTAACCCTGAATCTAAAGCAGTATAGCAGTGTCTCCCTTGTGTTCCTGTCTGTTACACAAGCGTTTGTTAAAAATAATGTCACTCTGAAAGATCCGGATAATAAGATAATGAGATAAGTGTTAATCTATCAAATCTATTTACATGACTTATTATGATATTCACAAGATACGTTAAGGAAAGCCATGATTTACTTTAAATTCCCTGTTTTAGCAAACAAATACCTGAGTGCTCTTAACTTCTGAATATGGTAATAAATATGACTAACTCAGTGTTATTTTTCAGTACAAATAACTAATCAGAGCTGCACCGTGAGGACTGAGAATATTGTGCACAGGTGTACTTAACAAGATACTGTGAGTTAAAGATGACAATCGTGATATTGACTTCAGTATTATTACAAACAGAGAATCCAGATGAGATCATTTTAATGTGTAAAGAGCATTTTCAAATGTATTCCTCTTAGTGTGGACATGGCCCCAGATTGTAGCCTCTAGTGAACTCTCCATGTAAACTCCTTACCCACAAAAGTAAACAGAGATGTGCCGTGCTTGCAGAGATGATGCAGGTACAGCAAGCAAGCACGCACACACACACACACACACACACACACACACACACACACACACACACACACACACACACACACGCACGCACACTTGCCTGGTTCTGTCCAGCCTTCCTCTGATCAGCAGGACCCCTGCAGTGTCGGCATCGAGCGCTGTCACCTCAAACTCCAGCTCAGCTCCGATCCTCGGCCCTGCGTCCCTCCAGGTCTCCATGGAGACCAGGTTGGGTTTGGGAATGCTGGCGTTGAAGCAGCCATGCACCAGGCAGCCAACATGGCTTACACCTAATTTATTCACCTTACCCTGTAAACAGAAACACAGTAGAAATAAAATGATTTAAACACGATGCAGACAGGCCAGAGGTTTTAAAAAAAAACTTACAAATGTAGCTGTAAATGTAGATTAAATCTCACCAGCAGTTTCTGTCCTTTTTTGGGCTGAAATACAATAAAGTTGGCCTCTATTTCCATGTGGATGTAGCCACTGTCATCGTAAATGTGTCCACGCTGCCCCACTATCCTGATGTTGTCGTAAGCTAAAGGAACTCCCTTCAGACTGCGAGAGAAAGACAGGACGAGTTGAGTTGAGCTTGGTGGGAACTAAAATAGTTTAATACAGTAAAATATGGCTTGGAACATTTTTCTGTTTGTCACATCAGCTCCATTTTTTTACACAAAAAAATACCTGTACATAAATACAACAGAATGCAGGTCATAATGTCATCTTATACTAAAAGCTGGAGTGCGGGACTTTTGTCTCCCCCTTCTGGCAGTGAGAGCAATAACAAAAACACTGTCGACACATCATAGGTTCAGTCGTAGCCTGCTCCGTCGCTACTGCTGCCGATGTAAAACAGTGGACAAATTGTTTTGAGCGTCACAAAACCCCCACAAAATGATTCATTTCACTATCAGGGAGGTGAATGTTATCAGAATTGATAACATTTGGAGAGTCTAGAGGAGCCGTACAATTAAATTATTTTATCCCCATTCAAGCTAGCAGAGGGCTAACCGACAGAAGTCTCTGTTGTGCATGCTCTGCCCATGCATGCACAGTATGCATTCATCGCCACCGACATCAGATTTGGACACTCTGTATACTGTGAAATACAGAGATATTTATCCAGCAGTAATATAATTAATCAGCATTGTGTGAGCTTGTTTGGCAAGGGCTTGAATGTAACAGACGGTCAATTATATGTAAAAGTTCCACACTGCAGGTTGAAATGAATAATTGATTCATTAGTAAGTTGATTGACAGAAACTTACTGGACAGCAATTCTGATCATCAGTGAATCACTTTACTAACTTTACCAGTTGAGGCTTCTCAAATGTATTTGCTGCTTTTCTCTTCTTTATATCTTTGGTTTTGGACTGTTAGTAAGATGTAATCCATTTGAAGACAACACCTTGGGCTCTTGAAGATTGTAATAGAGTCTTTTCGGAATTTTTTGAAATTTTCTTGACTAATCTATCCATTGCTTAATCAGAATATGGACAGAGATGAAAATGATCACGTCATCCTCACTCATTAAAGGTAGAGTCAGTAATTCTGGAGGAAGATTGTTGATATTTGAACTAAACACTCAAACAAATGCACCCCACCCTTCATGCTCCTTAAGAAGCTCTGCCCGCCAAAATTCAAGGACGCACACTGCCACGGCAACGACCAAAAGAAAAATATGGCAGAATCCAGATTGATACATCAGCCGTAGAGTCACTTCTGTTCTTCTCACAGTTTATCACAAGCAGAAAAAGTTTTTTTGTCTCATGTGAGCACAACAGTCCATCCACACTCTCCACCCCTCTGCAGCCTCCACACTTCTCACTCGACCTTCGTTCAGCGTCCACAGAAGCAGCCGTCTGTCAGCTGCAGCTCGTGGGGAGCTGAGAGGACAGCAGCTGGACAAACTGCCTTCACAAGGCTGACTGACAGCAAAATTTACTGAACCAAAATAGTTTACATGTCAGCTTGACAGTCTTTGTATTTATTGATTCATTGATTTGGTTAATAAATTCAAAACAAATATGCAGCGGGATATTTGTGTGATTTAAACAGCTGCTTGCTCATATTATGCTTCACTAAACCCAACATAAACGGACTCAGAGGATAAAAAAAAATGCAGGGGGGCTCAATGAGACAGTCTTGGATTCAGTGTGGATTTATACATTTAATACAATGGAAGCGTATCTGTTCTGTGAGAAAACAGTTTCTATGTGAATTGGCCACAGCGGGTGCTGGAGACAAACAACTGTCATCATGTCATCACATAGACAGCTGCTCTGATGACTTCCCCCCATTCTGTGCCAGGCATGAATGCCCCCTGCTGACTGGCTGGAATAGTGTTGTGTGGCTCTTTGTTTGTTTCACATTTACATTTTTTCAGCACATACACAGAACAGACACCTAGCAGACCATGAGGAGATATTCACTGAATCTGACAAAAAGTGTATTGAACAATCTTTCTCCAGAATCACTGACTCAACCTTTAAACCGGTGGTTCTCAATCCTGCTTCTGGGTACCCCAATAGGTCTTTTACACAGTAGATATTTTGACACGTCACAATTGGAAAAACGCAGGTGTAAATAATAAAATTAAAAATGGCTGAATTCAATTTAGCTGCCTCAGTTTTAGCGTCCTGCACTCTGGTATTGTGCATGCTGGCTCCTTGTCACAACTTACTTATTTACTTACTTACTGGGCCACTTGAATATAGCAGAGCCATCGTATATGTTATGAACACTGTGCTCATAACATCTGATGTGACAAAGCCTTATAGTTACTGGTTTGAAAATCAAGGTTTTACATACAAAATATATGTGACATATTATAAACTATGATGTGATGTGGATTAAACAATCCAACAGTATAAAAAGAAGTAAAAATGCTTTATTTTAACTGGTGGCAACATTAAACCTTGCATACACAGTGATGTATCAATAATAATCCAATAATATACGGTAATACTGACAGTGGTCATCCTGCTTCATATCTCAGCTTTACTTTCAGTACATTTGAATGCAAGACTTTATTGTAGTGGAATGTTTTTACCTTTAGGTCTTGCTGCTTTAATTAATTAAAATAAGTGGAGACTTTCTCAAAACTGCTTGGACTCAGTCTTGTTTACAGTCATTCAGCAGTGACAAGGAGGTGAAGCCATGGCCAGTAAATACAAACCTAAATTGTGTGTCCGATAATGGACCTACTCTGGTGTTTTGAGCGCTTCCACGGTGTTAACTGCTCGTTTCAAGACAGAAGACGGCTACATAAACAAAATACAGCTAGGCTTAACATTGCATGATGTTATAAATAGTTGACATTGTTTGGTTTGCGTGTTTGTGGACACAAATGATGGGTGGTATCATGTGCAGAACAGCAGAAATACAGACAGCGCAGATAAAGTTGTGTGGACAGAAGGTGTGTTTTTGTACTACCTCTCGGAGAACTTGAGCAGATCGGCCTCCAGTTCCTCTTGTATACCTGTCTTCTTCTTGTTCAGGTACAGGGGCGGCAGGGCGATGTGTCTCCGGTGCGTGTTCATGACCAGACACGAGTACGGCGCTGACAGCAACTCGGAAGCGGCGGCGAACGACGGGACGGAGCACGGGACCGCGCCCGCGTCTCTGCCCGGCACAGAGGACTCTCCGGCCGGCTGCTCCTCGGCGCGGGCAGCGGGGGTTTCGCCAGACATTTTCACATGTTTTGGGTCGTCTTCAGCATGTTCGTAGTTCGCCATGCTGTTTAGGAAGACCGGAAGACAAACAACAACCGACTTCCGCTTTAAGGAAGGCTCAACTTTTGCTAGATATTGAAAACGTTGTTTATGTTTCCCCCTGCTGGTAAGGAGGAGGAACGACAGGTGACGGTTCAAACCAGTGTTCAAGTTGAAACCCTAATATGTATTTTTGACCAGATAAATTACTGCTGTATTTACATATATGAACAAAAGATTTTTGAGTCATTTAATAATTGTTACATTTTTGTTTTATGATTGTGTTTAGCAAAATAATAAAAGCAACCCCTTGATAGTGACAGAAAATATAACTAGGATTTACCCACTTTCTTGTGCCCAAATGAACATTGACAGATGTTTTTCTTGCTATAATCATTCCTCCTGTTCATACTAGCCATTAAGAGATCCTTTCATAATGCACTTTCAATGTAAATGATGGGGGACAAAATCCACAGCCCTCCTTCTGTGCAAAAATGAATTTAAACGTTAATTTGGAGATAATATGATGCTTCATCCAAATTAGTTTAATCAAGTCACTGTCTTTTCAGTGCCAAATTCCCTCTTTTTGTTACGGTCCTTCCACTGCAGCTGAACAGGAAAACACTGTCTGTCAAGACAGACAGAGGGATTTTTTACTGAAAAGACTGTGGAAGATATCCACTTAATTTGACTGACTAAAACAGGTGGAGACTGATATTATCTTCAGATAAACCTTCAAATACATTTTTTTTCTCAGAATGAAGACTGTTGATTTTGTCCCCTATCAGTTACATTGTGAGTGTATTTGGAGAGGATCTTCTAATGGTCAGTATGAACAGGAGGAATGATTACAGTGAGTAAAACCTCTTTCAGTGTTTATATTGGCACCTGACTGTTGTTTTTAAAAAGACTTGAAAAATTGTCAACTTATCCCTTAAGACCATTGTTTCAGCTGATGCTATGGTTAGATGGTGCCAATTCCTAAATTAAACTATGTTCAGAAATGTTTGGATGATATTTTTGAAAACTGATGTGAATCTTTCTAGTAATTGTGTGAAAGGCAAATGATTTACAATTACAGCATGCTGTTAACAGCCATGATGCACCCTGAAATACTTATTTACTTACAGAAAATTATGCATTTTCTTTCCACCATGTCCTTTGTTACGTAAACTTCAAGTCAGGTCTGACTAGCCTGGCAAGAATGCTGTAAAGCTGTTCATCAAGCATTGATTGATTCTGTATCTTGTTCTTACCTGCAATGGCACATTAAGATCATTAAGGTGACCTGAGGTGTCAGTTAGTGCAAAGAGTACACATGCACACACACACACACACACACACACACACACACACTTAGAATATTCTAGTGTTACTGTTTTCTGACAGAGCAGCACCACAGGAGGTCACATGATTCAGCATTTGACACACACATACACACAGACGCGCACACAAGCCCACACAGACACACACAGACACAAGCAGGCAGTGTGCGGATCTGGTCCTCTCTGGGGCTCCGTGGCCAACTCCCGTCAGTTGTCACAGTGATAAATAGTGACGGGGTTTCTTAGTCAGCAAGAGCTCCCAGCGGCTTCTGCTGCTGTAGGCCATAGTTAACACACACACACCCCGCTGTTTGGTGCTATCTGGAGTAGGCAAACATCGTAATGAGGTATTGAGCAGCATGATGTTGTCAGAGCAATTGTATGTCTTCATAAGAGCTCACAGCTGTGTCTGTGTCTGTGCATGCACGCGAGCGTCGTGAGTGTTATTGTTTTTTATTGCTGTGTCTGCTTTTGCTTTGTGAAGCACTTAATATCCAGGTTTGAAAGCTGCTGTAAAATAGATTTACTTCATCACATAACTTTATGATGAGAATGTGAACCCTGAGCAGAGCCAAAAGCATCACTGTGTTAAACTGAGATCCTGTAGGGATGCCGTGGCTTCTTAAATCCAGCTTCACATCGACTATGTTGACAGTGTGTGATATTGCACACTTGGTTTTAAGATTAACTGCATGCATTTATTAAAAGATAAACATTTATTGTATTTAGACATTTCAGTATGATGAAATGGGCCCAGTCTCCATATTTTGGGATCAAACTCATCCTCCTGCTCAATTAATCTATCAAAAACAACTGCAATGAAAAATATTATAGAACTCTCTGAAATAATCCACGCTAGACTGACCATCGTTCAGATTTGTCATACTTTAATTGAATTCACTTTTATAAGAAGCATTTATAAAAAATATGTTTGATTTATAGATACGTCTAGAGTCCCGATATACAAGCATGATATACAGTACATTGCGCATCAATGTATTTTCATGTCAAAGCATTCCATTATCAGATGATATATACAGTTTACTGATCTCAAGATCTGCATTCCATAAACCCATAACGAGAAGAGAGAGAGGGACTAAGGGCATCAAGACTGAAATAGCAGTAGCTCTTCAAAACAAGTGAATCAGCTGCATGCTTGGTTTGTGCTCATCACTTTGAGGCATCTGATTGGATAAAATCTATCCTGTTCTGCTCATTAGTTTAAAGGTCAGATGATGTCACGCAAATGTCTGTCACCTGAATTGTCACCCAAACAGCGGCTCTCCATCCCGGCTTTGGTTTGAGTTAAACAGAGGGAGGGGTTTGAACCCGTGTTTGCATAATTATTCAGAAACACAAACGCCTCCCTCTTAGTGTCCAAATGTTGGTTTTGCTCCGGCTACAGAAAGACCTGGGTTCACTCCCCTGTAGTCAGGATATGGTTATATGCTGCAGCCGCAGAAGTACATGCTGTATTTGTCTGCTGACAGCAAGCGATTCATAAACTGTCTCTGTTTCAGTGTGTGCAAGTCGCCTTTGTTGGTGTTGGTGGTGCGTCATCATGGTGATATGGCGGTGTGTCCATTGTAGGAGATCTGAGGGATGCCGTTACTGGAGTTGTCCAGGATCTCCTGTTAGGGACACACACACAAAAAACATATTTCCATGAACTTTCAAGCCTTTTTCAGTCATTCTCCTTCACCTGTTGGAGACCATCATGTTGACAAGTGCACCGATATGAAGCTGTCTCTTGCTATCATGTCCTACCTTCTCGGTCATCTCGTGTGAATGGTGCAGCGAGTGCTCCCTCTCCAGGAACATCCTCTGTTGCTCGGAGCTAGCCAGGCGACAGGTCAGCCATGTGGATAAGGTACAGGAGGAGATGCCTGGACAAGACAGGAACAGGGAGAAACAATGGAGGAATTCTTTATTTTTTAAGATTCCCCCCTGACATGTTTTATAACATGAAAATCATTAGAAAATCCTGAATCTGTGAAAATGCAGCTGTTTAACTCCTGGACACAAGATGTTTTCTACTTCACAGAAAAAACCCATTCTCAGTGTTTCTCAGGTTTCAGGCCTCCGTGTATGCAAGATACGTACTGGACCATGATTGGCTTCCTAACTAGTTGTGACATCACAATTGTGCTCTTACGTGCACGTGTTAAACTTTCAACCTTCAGTAGATGAATGTGAAAACATTCAAGTGTAAATACAGAACATCACTCTGCACAGCCAAGCTCAAACATCTGACTGGAATAACAGTAAGAAAAACATATTTTTGAGTGGAGGTGGAGTTTACAGGAAGAGTTTGTTATCCCATCTTCAGTGCGTCATACTCTTTATAAGATGTTAGAGATGTGGTGAGGAAAACAGACTTTAGGGAAGATTCAGAAGAAAAAACTCAGCAGAGTTTGATTTTTACGGGAAAACAGCTACATCACATATTGTTGTGTTGTTTAATTTCATGTTTACCCAGACAGGCCAGAGTCATGGCAGCCAGGTGGATCGAGTGCATGGAGTCTGGTCGTTTGCTCAGTGCGCGAACAAACTGGAAGTTGAGGATACCACCGATCAGACCGCAGATACAACACGCTGAAAACAGGATCATCTGAGAGACAGAGAGAAACAGATAGAGAGAGAGATAGTGTGTGTGTTTATGCTAATGAAAATGGCGAAATTGATATCCCATCCACAAATATGTAAACAAACTGACAAAATATGATGAGATGGGAGATACAAACTACTATTAAGCTTCCATCTCCATCATTCAGCTGTTTTGGATGGCGGCTGCTGCAATGAGTAATGTGTATCAGACAAAATAAATCTCATTTCCTATTAGAAAATTGGAACGCTCTCAAAGCAAACTGTCTCA
Organism: Thunnus albacares; assembly: GCF_914725855.1. Taxonomy (NCBI): domain Eukaryota; kingdom Metazoa; phylum Chordata; class Actinopteri; order Scombriformes; family Scombridae; genus Thunnus; species Thunnus albacares. The sequence continues at coordinate 11,924,757 of NC_058124.1, forward strand.
TCCAGAAATATTGCACAGCTTGTAAATATGCTTGCATCACTCATTTGGTGTGTGTGTGTGTGTGTGTGTGTGTGTGTGTGTGTGTGTGTGTGTGTGTCCTGACTGTGTGTTAGAGGGTTGGCAAGATTTTTACTCTCAGCCTGTAATAAATCATACATTACAGATTACTTGAATTGTAATCAGCAACTGGAAAATTCAATCCCAGTATGAGAATCCCATTTTTCCAACGTGAGCTGATGGGAAAATGATTGCAGTTCCGTTACTTTGCAGTCAGAATAATAAAATCCAATTGATTCAATACAACTCTCTGTTGATTGTGTATGCAGGTATGTGTGTGTGTGTCTATTGTTTCTAGAGTACAGGTTCTCTTTCATTGCTCCCAGTACAGATGCCTTTAGTGCCTTTAACCGCATGGAAAAGGGCATCTCCAATTTCAGTCATTATCCGGTGAAGTGTGGAGAGCGGCTGGCAGGAGTCCGGAGCCAAACCAACCTAATGCAATCATCACCCCACAGGCAGACAGGGAGGGAGGGGAAGGAATGAGATGAGCAGAGGAAGATGGAGAGGGTTAGAGCACCGAAACGAGTGGGAGGATGAGAGTGAGCCGAGAAGGCAGAGAGATGGATGAGAGCGATGAAAACGGGAAAGAAATGGAGAAAGAGACTATAGGTGGGGATGGATAGGGTGAGACAGAAGGAGACAAAGGTTGAGGGATGTCTCTGTTACAGCAGATTGTGCTGACATTGATCCATCATTAGTACCTTATCCGCAGGAGAGAGAGAGACAGACAGACAGACAGCCAGACAGACAGAGAGAGTCGGAGACAAACACGAGGGCTCGGAGACAGTGAGAGTGTGTGAGGCGATCATTGAGTGAAAAAGACAGAAAGAATGACAGAAAGTGAAGAGGAGAGGTGACTGCTTGTCTCCTCTGGTTTCCTCAGATGTCTCTTTCAGAACACACTGTATGCACCTGCTCAGAGGGCAACACACACACACATACATATATACACACACCTTTGAGTGTTCGACAGGGTTGGACCGTCTTTACTTGGAAACTTCCAGGGGTACACAGTCCTTGTGTGTGTTGTCAATACTCATGATACAGAGCCAATACATTTGCATCCTCCAGACTCAACATCGATACATACACTTGAGAGTACATATGCTATATAACTGCTGTGCGTGGACTGATATTTGATACTATTCTCTATTGTTTTCATTGAATATGAGTATCTGAGGTTCAAAATAATCTTTCAATAGAGAAACATAAAGCTAACTGTCCATTTTCTGTACATAATAATCAACATCGATTCAGGTTTCTTAAAGGCTCTCTTGCTTAACAAAATGGAAAATGTAGTGTCGGAATTTTGTTTCCAGTGGTCTTTGTTCCAGTCAGCTGGAACTAGATCTTGATAACATGGATCAAATCTTTAATGGATGAATTGGCCTTCAAAACCCATCACTCAGTGTTTTGTCATGTTTCATCTCATCAAGTTTGTTTGAGGCCAGCATAACCAAGGGCGAGAAAATCTGACAAGAACAGAGGGGAAGATGAGAGGGAGAAAGACGGAGACACACAGAGAGATGAAATAATGTCTGATTTCCACTGAATACTAATTTTTAATTGTAAGGATGGAAACTTTCTGAAAAGCATGAAATGCTATAACACTTTAAAGGGGACATATTATGCACATTTCCATGTCTGTATTTTTATTCTGGAGCTCTACTGGAATATCTTTGCATGATTTACAGTTCAAAAAAGCTCCTTATTGATTTTATACTGGCTCTTTATGCAGCCCCTCAGTTCAGCCTCTGTCTGAAAAAGGTCGTTTTAGATCCTGTCTCTTTAAGACCCTCCTCTTGATGAGTGCACTCTATTCTTATTGGTTAGCTTTTAGAAGCTGCCCCATAGCAGACTTTCAGTGCTTCCAGAGGCTACGCAAATAAACAGTAGTAGTAGAATTTCACTTCTTTTTCTTGTTCTTTACTCAAAATGGAAACTTCACAAATACATCTGTTCAAGCCCAAATCCAATCCAAAATATGCAAGTAGACAATGTGAACAGTCCATGGAACAGCTTTAGCAACAAAGAGTACGAAACAGATGGCCTTTTGTGGGCATGCATGAATGATCTGGGGTCTTCACGGGGAGGAAGTATAGGTAACTTAGCAAACAGAGTGTTAAGAGCAGGTTAAAGCCCTGCCTTTTGACTTGCAGAGAGCATTTTTACATATTCACCTCAAGTTTTAGACCTTTGACAATGTTTAACATGGATATCCAAAATTATAACCATATATACAGTACAAGACAGAAAATCACAAAAAGCATATTATATCCCCTTTAACTTTAAAGTTTTGTGTCATGCTTGTGTCATCACACGCTTGTGTGTCACATCACTTGAATGCTCTTCCTGTTTGCTGCGGTAGGAATATGCTCTTTATAGAGATCACAATCTAATTTTCATAAGAAAAGATAAAGAACAGATGACTGGCTCTTAGGGGGAAACAAACAAACAAAAGATATACAAGTACTTACAATAAGGCCCGTCCTCTTTCGAGCACACAGCACTCCACACATCCCACAGACCAGAAACTGAATAGAGAGAGAACAACACAAGAGTCAATAAACAATTCCAGAAGTAAGTTTATCACTGAGAAAATTGCTGGTTAAGAAACTATATAAACTTCCCTTCCCGATTACCCTTCTTGACAACAGGAAGGATGAATGTATTGTGTACACAGAGTTCTTCAGATGCAATTTTCTCCCCCTAAAAATAGAGTGTGTCATTGTGGGTTTCTAGCAGGAAGCCATATTGTCCTGGATGTCAGTGATTCAGACTGAACTGGAACAGCACGGTGGCGTATTCTGCTGGCAGAGTGAGCTTATAAGTGAGACAGCACATTGAGCTGTGAGCTGCAATATTTTGCTGAGTTGCAAGCAGCAGTCTGTGTGTGTGAGTGTGTGTGTGTGTGATGACTTATGGGCTTTCTGTCAATTCCAATCTCAGTATCAGTTACAGTACCTGTTGTAGTTTGACAGTACTTTATTGGGCATTGTTAATGGTCTAAAAGGTACATTTAGTTTGTCTTCTCTTTGTTTTTTGTCCAACTGTAATCACATTTTATTTTGTCAGTGGCTTTAAAAAAAGTTAATAGTTGCTTTTTATTATTAAAAGGAAGAAAAAAAGGTCCTTGGGAAAATATCAGAAACACTTCTTTTGCTCTCAGTGGCTGGAGGTGTCTGTGTTGGCAGCAGCTGGCAGGCTGAGCCTGGCAGGGGAACTAGAGACAAAGTAAACAAACAAGCGTACAAGTCATGAGCAGACTGTGTGTTATTAGCAGTGGTATTGAAGAATAAGCACCACACCAGCATCTAACTGGACCAAAGTGACATTTGCAGGTACCATGCTGTTTAACGTGCTGCAGCTGAGCTGCTAATTAGCTATTTAAGCCTGCTGACTGTCATTAGTGGTCTGGCTCTTTTTCACCGCTGAATGTTTATAAGGTACAGGACAAGATGTGTGTTCATGTTTAAGAAGGCCACTCCAGCAGGAGAGCTCATGTGGGTTGTTGTTCAGCGTCTGCGGCCCTTTGTTGTGAAGCCGGATGCTAAAATGAAACATTTGTATTCACTGTGTGGAAACTCCATCTGAGTAGACAAAGTCCAAACAATATTCTGATGAATCAACGCAACCATAGGGGGCAAAATTTGTACCTTTTTGTGTATGTTTTTTTTTTTCTTAAAGGAGCACACAGGACATAATTTACAGATATGTATGCTGTAAAAAAAAAAAAAAATCAGTCATTAGTATCAGTTGGACTTTAAGACACAAAACAGTTTACAGATATGGTGAAATGAGTTCCTCAGTGTCACTTTAAAAACATTAAAGATACAGAAAAAAAAGATTCATTTCCCTTTTAATTCATATTTGTAACATGAATTAAAATGTTCATATACTGTACTATATAACACATCACACAACCTCAGAACCTTGAGGGTCTGTCTGCCCTCGGGATTTAGCTAAGTTTGTTTAATTTCACATTTTTAAGGATGCATTGATTTAAATTGAGATCGGGCCTTTTGTTTAGATATTACAGTCTCAAAAAGTCTTCTGGATCATGTCTATTCATTGAATGCACCAGAAAAAAGCAGTTTGTCTGGTGCATCCGAAACAGACAACAGTCTTAAAGAACGACTCTCCAGTGAACTCAGCACAAAACTTAAAATACCTAATCTGACTCATCTCATGTGTCAACAAACTGTTTCATAACTTCCGTTAAAGCCATGTATATGCACTGAAAAATAGAGGAAATGATTGACGATCTCTTTTCTGTTTCTGCAGGACAGTAAATCTATCATCCCAAAACTTTGAACATTTAATTTGTTGGAAATAATGTAGAACTGTGACTGCAATTAATGTTTGACATCCAATCTACTATAAGGACAGTGGTCAGTCAGTCAGTCTTAATGACAGCAGACCTAAACCTTTCAGTGATCATGAGACAAAGGTGGCTGACTCAGCAGACAGCGCTCAACAGCTGATGAGGTTGAACACATAGACGTCACATTGCATATCAGCTTTGTACGCTGTGGAAGTGCACACATTTCACATGCGCAGACACATTCAAATATGCAACCAATACTAATCTCTTTCTCCCTCTTTTTGTTTTATGTACACAAAGGAGTCTTTTAGATACTCAAAATTTTGTAGATATGTTTCTTTTATGATATATGGCCACTAAAAATGTCAGAAACTCCACTTTTTACTGTTCAGTAGCAGAATCAAGTCAACAAGGCTGAAATCGGTGCAGCAATCGGGGAAGACATATGCAGAAGACAGAGAGGATGATTGTGGGTAAAAGCTTTGACCCTCGCCAGCTCTGAGCAACAATTCAAGCATGAATTAATGAGACTGATCTTTAGCTCCAGCACAGAGGCATCTAATAGACTCTCCGACATCTAACAGGCAAACGCATGAAGTCTTTCAAACCGAACATAACCACAATGTTTTAGTCTCAACCACAGATCTTAACACTGGGAGGATGTTGTTAAAAATAAAAAGGTGGATAAACCACAACATCCAGTTAGTGATTAATATTGGGAAAACAATGACCAATATGAACAAAAACTGAGACTATTCTTTCTCAAACCAACACTCAATAAAATAATAATAATGAAAAAGCTTATAATTGAACCATAGAAAAAAAAACTTTTTAGGAAAATGTTCATTCTGATTTTTAAGTGTTTCAAATCCAAACTTATAGTTAGTGTCATTGTATGAAAATCATCAACCAAACCAAAAGAATCCCTTTCATATTAACAAAGATGTGTATTGCAACGCAACTTCTACCATTATGCTGATAAACTGACAAAGATCATATTAAAACGACCATTATCCTTATTTCAAAGTAGAATCAATCATTCATTTTCCTTTACACACCTTTGTGGTCACATGCCTTATTTTCATTTTATACAAAGGTGTACAGTCTGAACTCTTAAAGAATCACAAAAAAAAAACATTCCTTACAAAGGTGGATAAGTATAAAGGCTGATGCTTCTGAGTTTAAACTGCCTGTGCCCTGCATTACATCCCTGGACATACTTAACCTTTCTGGAGGTAAATAAGGGGGAAAGTAAGGATAAGAGTTATTCCCAGGACATACACAGAGTCCGCTCCAGACCGGGGAAGCGTCGCCTTGCTGCGGCTTGTGCTCTCCCCGGACCCAGCTGATGCCCACGGCTCCCAGGACGATGCTCGCCACACCCAGGCCCACCTCCACCAAGGACAGCAGGAGCAGGCTCCACAGGATCTTACGGCTGGAGCACATCCTGCCCCGGGCATCTCTCCAGCTCCAGCAGGAGGCGGACAGAGGGCGAGAGGAGTCCGCTTCTCGGTGCTCCGAGGACGGCGCAGCTCTACTGACTCATACCCGGCAGGAAAACAGGGATTTATCCAAACAAGTAGGTCCAAGTAGAGTCAAAAGAGTAAAGGGAACCTAAGAGATTAGAAAAGTATATAAAACTGGAGCTAGAAGCGGTCTGGCTTTGCGGTATTATTCTAATGAGAGCGCTCTGCTGAAGTTCCTCCGTTTGCAGAAGTGCGTGTGTGCCGCCTAGCGCTGTCCAAGGTGCTTAAGCACCAAAGCAAATACAAACGCACACGCGCGCGCGCACAATAAATGAAGGCACGCGCACGCACACAAGCGCGCAATCCGTAGCCAGTACTTTATAAAGACTGAGGTCATGTGTTGCAGCCTCCGCTCCCATGTGGAAGAATTCAAACGATATAGGCAGGAATTAAATGGACCCAAAGCCAAAGACTCATTTCAATCAAGTTTGTGTGAATTAATGTGTCACTAACTAAAAAGAAAAGTAAAGAGATTTATAGGACCTTTCAACAGCAGGGCAATTCAAAGTGCTTTACAAAAGAACACAATAAGAGATCAAATTAAGCGAAAATGGAATAAAACGGATACATTACAGTGCTGCTTGAGTGTAGTGCAAGATGATTATTTCAAGTTGTACTCCTGTGTAGTTTCCTTTTACAAGAATTGAAATTTGGAGCACATTTCTGGGAGAGTTTGCTCCAGATATGTATGATAATCCTGGCAACTGCACACACAGATTTTATGTATCAGGACTGGCTTTGTCTGGGTTGCTTAGAGAAATAACACACACATACACAACAGACTCACAGATATACAAGATTGCTGTTATAATTGTTGCAACTTAGACAAGCTGCTCTATAGTTTTAACCGTTAACTCTTAACTGAATTGCATATTGCACTACTCAGAGCAGCGACACACCTGCAAGATCATCTCATCCTACATCTCTTCTTCCTGCAAGAACATACAACCTGGAGTAGCTTATAAGAATATGTAGCACTCTAGTGACTTATTCTTAATGTTTCAGGTTCTTGAGCCCCTTTCCCCCCAATAGTTACCTACAAAACCACATACTGACATCACTTCTGGTCTTTGCTCCCTTTCACTCTCTTTCCCAGTCTGAACCAAAGAAAGTCTTTATGTTAATTATGTTAATTTAATGATTCTGGACACTAAACTAGATCACAATCATTGGATGTGATCCATGCTTTGCCTCATAAATATTCAAGCCAGTTGGGAGTTAATGGCTCATTGGTGTTACAGAGTGTAATTTACTGTCAACCGTGTGTGTTTTACTGTAGATTACACTTAAAATTGACAAAATAATTTTTTAAAAAATACATTTTTCACTGAAATTGTCTCTCTTTTGGTGTAAAAATACCTCTCTATGTCTGAGTTTCCATGATTACATGCCTGTGTGGATCTGAATATATTTAGAAAGGTCAAATTATGCATGAAGCTACAGACTAAACTTCAACATGCAGGAAGCTATGTTGTAAATCTATAGATAATGAAAATTGTTGTGTGACTAAAGTGAATTAAATAATTTTAAAAAACACATACATACCGACTTGTATTACTATTCTGTTTAATATTCTTATGTTGTTAAATTGTCATCATGCTTACAATCAGTTTATTAACGGTGGCATTGTGTAATTTATTTTTATTGTGTAAATTAGTTGTTCACATATGTGTAAGCGTGTACACTATTATAAAAAAGCCTATTTTCTCACTTATCCCTGTTTGTATCCAGCCATGATAATAGTTTTGGTTGTATTTGTTTTTATTTTGATTTGTAGTGCTTAGAGAAGTGAAAAATGGAAATAAACAAATAAAAATGAAAGCAGCATCTCATTCCAGAAACAGTGACCCTGTTACTCAGTAGGCCACAGAATACACTCAGCAAATAAAACCAAAATTGTATGCATGGCGAAAAAAGTACCAGAGGTAACTATAAAAAATTGAATACAGGTGAATACAGGTCAATGTACATTACAGCTCTAAAGTTCCAAGAAAGGCATCATCTTTTGCATCACTTTAAAAACTCCAGCAAACTTTAATGACAACAGCTTTGAAACATGACTCATTTGAAATGAGGTTGATGTATTCTAGTCATAATTTCTTCTTTGTGCCTGTGAGTAAAGATGTATACGGACTTTGGTCCAAAGTTATAAAGTTCTAAAGGTTTATTTTTGGATGCTATAGTGGATATTCATCTCTGTGGTTGATTAACCACAGTTACATTTAAAAAAAATATATCATCACTTATTACTTACACTCCCTATAAGTTGCACATATTTCATCAGAAGTTTTTTATTAGTATTTGTTTTGAGACAAAAGTTGCATTGTTTTTTCTAGACGATACAATAATGAGGACTTTTGGCATAGTGAGATGCCAATTTGTTTAATCATTGCAGAGGAAGGGGAGATCAATAAACGCATCACAGAAAGAACCACTTGTACAGATCAGGCATCACTCTGTACTCCTTGGTTACACCCACATGGTCACAGGCTTGGCAGATAGCGTGTGCAAACTCATGATTTTCCCCAGTTAGATGACGTCTTGCTGTATAGAATCTGTGCCAATTAAAGTATCTCATAAAAGCCTCATTATCCTTATCCAGCCTCAGGAGGAACTCAGCCAGTGTCCTGGCATTAGCAAAGTCATTCACATGTAGGAAGGAAGTACCTGGGGCAAAATCCTCATAGTTCCTTCTCGGTGGGCCCAACACTATCGGCACAGTGCCGGCTGCCAGAGGTCCACTGAATGTTTCTGTAATGTAATCTCTGTCAATTGAACTCTCAAAGGAAAGATAGAATTTGCAGCTGCTAATGGTCAGAAAATAGTTCTCACCCCTCAATAACCCGGCGCTGGAGCTGTTAAAAACATCAATGTGGATGTGTTTTGCAAGCTCTCGATAGTAGCTGTAACTCTCCCCTGATTCTGTGTGGAGGTCAGTGTCATCCACAATCCAACAAAGCAACCACTCCTTCTTGGGCAGCACAAAATCTCCATCTGTGTTCTTCTTGACAGTTAGTTGCCAACGAACGTGGATATCTGCATCCCTCCTGTAGCTCAAGGTTAGATTAAAAAGGCCTTGAATGCCTTGTATCCTGCGCGTGTTGCTCCGCGAATCCACATTAAACCAGATCCACCTCTGAAATCTGGGTCTAGGTGAGGTGGGGAGGTTGGAGAGGTCATCTAGGATAGCCCTGTGGAATATCAAAACTCCCTGCGCTCTGGAGTACAAAGATCTATCATCTGTGAGGTGGCAGCTGTCAATGTTGAAAAGCTTTTTACAGTCCTTAAAATCAAACCTTTTGTTTTCAGGCCAGAACCACAGCAGCATTATAGGCTTGTCGGTCTGTTGTGTCGCTGCAGGGCTGTTTGACTGTTTTGTAACCGCTGACGTGCTGTGAGAATTAGCCTGCTTTGTCAGCCGATCTGAATGAGCCGGGGGAGGATGACATTTTGGAGATGGAAATGACTTATAGTATATTAAAAACAGGACTATGAATCCAGCCAGCACAGGAATCACTGTCAGGATGGCCCGTAAAACACAAAAAACGGGGGTGGAAGCCATATTAAATCTGCAAGGAAAGAAGAACCCCTTATCATTGGCAAAACATTTCCTCAGCTGATTATCGGCATTATGTCAATTTTAATATCTCATAGAAGGTATCACATGGACTTTAAAGTATCTAAACTAACTGTGAAATCAAACCATCAAGTTTTTCAAGAATTTATAACCTCAATGTTGACTAAAAAACTCTTAAACAGTATAACACCATGTTGCATAAAAAGCTAGTAATGATAATATAATGTTTGTTTGGATCCAAATGAGCATGCACTACGAAATGCCCCCCCCCCCTACCCCATTAAAAAGCTCTGCTGCTGAGTTCTGGCAGTGGTCATTTTCATCAGAATAAAAGCAGCTGGGTGTAAATGAGAGAGAAATTTGGTCAGAATACTTGCTTGTCCCTTGGAAATTGAAATGAAGTTGCCGCTTGGAAGGTGAGTGTGTCGAATTTCTGCAGGATCCAAACTGAGAAACCGCACAGGTCTGACAACTGAAACAACTCAAGAAGATTTGTTTGCTTTTCTCATCCCTTGTAGGATACAAGGGTTAAGACCTTGAAACGTGACATTCGACTTACGCTCCACCTACTCATTAACATAAGCAATCTCTCCAACTTGGCTGTCAAATATTCAAAACCCTGGGATTTGACTTTACAACAACTGATTTGTGTTTTTGGTCATTGTGCATTTAGAAAATTCAGGTTGAAACCTGCTCAATCACTCTCAAAAGATGTTAAAGTATCTACAACTTGCTGGAACAAAGGTATGCAATAATTAAAGTGAAGTACTGCACACTGGAGACTTTATTTATTAACATTTTTTTGATCAGTACAAATATCCAAAAACCTGCCAAAAAAGTAAAATTAATGGTAAAATTACTTATATTAGTGGAGAAATGTTTTGTCATGTTTTAATCGAATACATTTGCATCATCATTCGCTTCAGCTCCAATCACAGACCTTTTACCTCCACTCAGGTGAGTGTAAAAATAACACAAAGAAAGCAAGAATGAACATTTGACATGACAGATGAGTCAGAGCAAATACTGGACACAAACTGTCAGAAGCATCTTTGTCTCCAACTTAACTTGTCCTACTGGATCATGTGAACAATGCAAAAACAGGCAGCAAGTGACAGGAGGACAGATTAAACCTGTTTTGAATAGAGTTTTGCCTGCCTCTGCAAACACCAGGTGATAGGCTTGAGAAATTTCTAAAAAAAAACAAAAGCCCTGTTTTGCCATGCAAAGCTTGTGTTCACAAATGCAGACTATTTGCTGACAGTGATTCATACCACTGACGTGATTATTTTCATCACAGTCTGCTGGTTATTGTACTGAACTGAACTTTATTTTTCAAAATGTGAAGCAGCGTAGTGACATGAAAGCAAGGTAAAGATAGCAACAAAACTATATAATAACAAAAATGAAAGAAGATAAAATACAAACACACATATAGTATAGACCCTCCAAGCCCCCGCATATCCCCCCTCTCACCCTCAAATCTATAAATATATATAACATATATATTAATAATAATATGATATAACTATAATCCATCTATTTATTCACAGGTCATTCTCTTGTTTATTGTGTCACTGCTCTCCCTCATTCACTTCATCATTAGGTAGGTCATACAATGGTTCAAGTTAAATTTCATATACTATGAAAAGGCCCAAATTCACAATTTCAAATTGCTTGTTTTTTCTGATCAACAGTCCAAAGCCCAATTATATGCAGTTTTACAATCCCAGAAGAAGAAAACCAGAAAATACTCACATTTGAGAAGGTAGAGTCTGTGATTTTGGGTGTTTTTTGCTTAAAAAAATTTAAACAATTCATTCATTATAAAATGATTGCCATTTCTGTCAATCAACTAATCAATTAGTCAGCTATAATCATTCCAGCTCTAATCCCAATCCCCAAAGACACATTTCCTGAATTTTTCTCTACTTTTTTTTTTTCTCTACTAGTACATTTGACACCGAAAAGCTTTTAATAATTATTACTAAACCAGTGAGTTTCACATTTTTGACATTTTATATTGACAATGTTTAGGATAAACCCAACAACAGAGGTAATACATGCCTTAATATCCGGGTTAAAGGAACTGTTCTGTTTAGTCTTGCTGTGAGTTAGATGAGAAGATCGACACCAGCAGTCTGTTAAATATAAGGCTACAGCTAGCAGCTGGTTGTCTTAGCTTTGTAATTCATATGTTATATCTTGTTTGTTTAATCCATACAAAAAACCAAAATGTAAGAATGACAACATGTGGTTTTGCGGGGGGTTAAGTTCTGGACTATTCGTATTTCTAGCCACACTAGCTGTTTCTCCCTGTTTGCAGTCTTTATGATAACCTTATCTAAAAGTCTGCTGGCTGTATCGCCACATGTTAACCGTACAGATTGCATCGATATTCTCATCTAACTCCTAAAAAAGTGAATAATATATCACTCAAAATATCCATCAACACTAGCAGCTTAGCCAGGTTCAAGCTATTATTGTGCATTTCTGAACCACAAATAATATTCTCATTGTGGTTTTCATGAAGAGTACCACTTATAAAGGTCATGAACCACATGGAAAGTCTTGTCTCTTGACATGTGGTTGCAGGCGAGGCAGATGGGCTGAATGAATTCATTATTGATTGACAGGAGATGAGGAGTGGCTGTGTAGTACTTCCTCCACTCAAAGTAACGCATGTACGCCTTGTCCTTCACGTCCAAGTGGAGCAGAAATTCTGCCAATGACTTTGCATCAGGGAAATCATTTATGTGAATGAAGGCATCAGAGGGAAGGAACTGCTCATAGTTTTCTCTTGGTGGACCCAGAACTACAGGGACTGTCCCCGCCACGAGGGGTCCGTTCACCTTCTCTGTGATATAGTCTCTGTGGATGGAGTTCTCAAATGAGAGGTAAAACTTACAGCTAGCAATAGTTGAGTAATAGTCTTCATATCTCAGCCTGTGCCCTGCAAAAGCTTTGCCAAATACATGTATCTTGATATGCTTGGCCAGTTCATGGTAATATCTCTCTCTCACAGCTGTTCCAGTAGATGGATCTTTGTTACTGACAATCCAACACACCAGTTTGTCTTTCTTGGGCAAGACAAAGTCATCTTTCATCTCTGTTTTCCTGATTATCAGCTCATTCCTCACCGTGATATCAGCATCTCTTCTGTAGCTCAGTGTTAAGTTGAAAAGGTTATCCAGACCTGGTTTCTTTGCCGTGTTTGCTGGAGATTCCATATTAAACCAGATCCACTTCTGAAAAGCAGGACGTGGGCCCTGCGGCATGTTTCGCAAATGCAAGTCTATATCTCTATGGAAGATAATGACTCCCTGCGCTTTGTCATACAGGGATCTGTCATCTGTCAGGACGCAGCGGTCGATGTTGAAGAAGGTAGAGCAGGCTTTGAAATCAAACTTCACACCGAGAGGCCAGAACCACAGCAGCACTATGGGTTTTTCATTTGGATCCATGCCTTTAAAAGCTTCCTCATCATCCAACATAGATAGAAATTGGCAAACAAGAGATGGAGGCTCGAAATAGAGAAAGTATGCAAGAACAGAACAGATAAGCCCAAGAGCAATTATCTTTGCTAAACACACTGTTTTACTGGAAGCTGTTGTCATCATCTGCGGAGAGAGACAGAAAACTGAAAGCGATGTGATGATACATTATGAGTTGCAACAAATTCAATCATAACAAAACTTGCACCTAAAGTTGTAGATTATAATACAATCCAACAGAAGAGACTTTGAAAAATAAGTACTTTGTAATGCTTATGATTTTCAGTTCTAATTCAGATAAATACGATGCAGTACCTCCGTGTGACTACTCACAGGTTGCATGTCTATATGATGTGAGCAGGTCAGTCAAAGAGTGACTTTCTCTTCTCAGATTGATTCATTACAATGTTTTTAGAGGCCTGAAAAGGTAAAACTATACAGTATTTTATAAAAAAAAAAAAAAATATTGGATAAAAATCTGAAATATAAACATGTCTTTGTGTGGCAGAATTTTGTTTTTTCTATCTTATTTTCAAGTTGATCAGCTTGCAAACCCTTGTGCGGGTCTCAACATCTAGGTTGGGAACCACTGCTTTATAGAAATAAAGATTATCACCATTGCATAAAACATGCTGTGCTCACCTTTTCATAGAGTGTAAGGGCTGTATGACTCTGGGTTTTCAGTGAAGCATCTGTGGCAGGTCTCTGACACTTGTGAATATTGGTGAATAAATGAGGCTATCTTCTGGATCCCAGTAAGAGAAACCAGTTGTATTTGCTTACCCTGCTGGACACATCTTTTTGCTTGTGCTTCTTTGTGTTTTTGTATGCAGTACTGCTATTACTACTATCATACCACATCACCATCATTTATGATGATCAAGTTGGTCCCGACCACATGAAAAGCACATGAAAAGACAAACGAGAGAACTCATTTTACAAATGACTTTCTGAGAGCGCCTAAAACCACATGTAGAACTTGTGGAAAATACTGTGATTAATCTTCGTCTTGCACCTCCACCTGCAGAAACCACCATCAACAGCCAACACACATCCATCAGTGACGCAGATACATCAAAGCCACAGCTGAATGTATGCAAATGAAAGGAAAAAAAGGGGAAAATATTTACATACTGTACGTATGTACATGTGAAAGTCAAATTTGTAGTTCAAAGCAGGAGTCCAGTGCACTTCTGTTGCTGCCCTTGATTTGGGTGATAACAGAAGTGCTAGTTTGCTGGTTTCCTTTTTTATTTCCACATGCTATCTCATTTTTTTTCCACTTAGAGCACTACTTGAAGTTGCTTTGACACTTGCTGATCATTTACTTACAGTAATCATAGCATCTTTTCTCAACATAGAGACGATTGTATCTTGAACAAAGTGCTCCACTGACAGAATGCCTTTCCCAGCTCTTTCTAAGAAAAGCTAAAAATCCAAATATTGTAGCTACCTCTGCATCTTTCCTAAATAAAATCAAGCTATGGAGACAGTATAGCAAGCCAACCCAACCCAATAAACACACATCAACTGATTCAGATTGTCTACGTTTGTGTGTGTGCATACAGGGTTTTTAACTGATCAATGATCAATCGACTCACTACGGAGTAAAAGCAGCTTCTACAAGATACAGAATCATCGAGCTGTGTGTTACTGGAAGCTCTACTGTTTCACCAGTGTGTTTACATTCACGTTTTTAGCAGGATCCTGAAAGCAAATGCAATCTATCAGCTGCTGCAGAAAAAAAAGAACTGATTACACATCACATTAAAACCTACAAGGGTTTATTTGAACACATGAGTTCATGAATCTTTTATCATTCTTTAGCCTGTACCGTATGTATAATCAAGTAATGATCACAGTAATTTAAAGGCAGAGGAAAGCTGTCAGTTGTAGCGCTGACCTCAACACAACATACAGTATCAGCAACGCTTACTGCATGCAGTCACTCTATAATTTAACACACATGCCTGAGATACCAAAGACATCAAGTCCTGCCTGAACTCGGCATCTTTCAGCAAGTTGGTTGCCTCATGTCGTTAGTCCATTTTGGCATGTGACAGTCTGATCTCCCCTGCCATGGGTCACGGGCACTGCTGATGCTGCAGATGGACAGCAATGTGTTATTTGTTAAGCTACTGTGGGTTAGCATGGGCAGCGAGTTACAGGTCAAGGTCAGGTCTGGTCAAGACTCAACGAGACAACTATAATGGGGCAAAAGAGGCACAAGGTAAGAACAGGTGGTGATAGATGTAAGAGGTGTTTGTCAGATCGGGTCATGCCATCACAGGGACAATACACAGACAAAATGGTACGGACAGACTTGAGAGCCGAAGTTAAACCAGAACCTCCTAGTTTTGTTCATGAACAGTGCTATTTATAACGCAAATTATTAAATAGCCAGCTTTGGACCATAATGCTCAAATGCATTCTGTGCAGTTCACTCCATTTGTTGAAGGGATGCAACATTTTTAAAAAACGAATGTAATATTGTTGTTCATTTGAACCACTTGTCCACTTGGGGACAGCGGAGCAAGCTGTAAACACAACATTACCATATTTTTGAAACGAGCGTGCTAGCAAACAGTTGCTTATTTAGTCCAATATTCAATATCCTTTTAGCTCTGTTTTGGTCTCCATCAGCCATCAGCTACCTCAGTGCAGTTTTATTCACATATTCATGTATCAGCATGGGGGTTCCTGCTGTCAAATACATACACACACACACACACGGTTGCACTGAGCTGTTATTGTCACTGAGATCATGAGTCAGAGGACCTCACATTAAGCACTTTTAATTCACTGCAGGGTCCAGGAAATGTCTGGCTCGTTCACTGCTAAATGTTGCATTATATTCACCAGCTGGTGCTAACTCTGTCAGTGTGTCATTTGGTGCTTGGAAAGTAGCGTATATTGAGTTTATCAGAGCTTTTTTACTGAAAACAGCTGCTGTGTCTGACACTGATGAGAACAGTGAGAGTCCACCAAAACAATAAAGTTGCAGGCTGGAAAAACCAAAACAATGGCCTGAAAGATGCTAAAACACTCACTAGAAAGCTTAGCTGAGGAGAACTGCAGAGTTGGGTGATAATTCTTTGTGTGAATAGTGACCCTTTTTACAGTGATTTAATCCTTCGTTAATACTGTATAAAAATGTTGGTTAGTGCAGCTTTAATGGTTCTGTGTTTATTCATGACCACCATTTTCCACAAAGCTAAACCAGCAATATGGACAATAAACCCCACAAACACATTTCAAAGAGACAGGCTGATGAAAGAAATGCTCAAAGAGAGATTGCACTGACGAACAGAATCTAGTGGCTACACTCCAGAAGTGGCGTCACTGCTTCGGCTCTATATTATGTTTGTGGGACATTGGTTACATAACTGTGTTTTATAGCAGCGGCTTCAGTAGAAAGTTGCTGTTAACCTGATCCAGCAGACTTTTATTAGTCTGGAATAAGATGCAGTCTTTGGCCCGGTGCCTGAACTGCACAGTAGATTCTGATCAATGGCGGACTTGATGACACACTGAATTTCTCTCTCTCTCTTTCTCTGTTTCTCTGTTTCTCTCTCTCTCTCTCTCTCTCTTTCTTTCTGCTTTTTAAACCAGCAGATATAACACTACTGTCCTCCTCTGTCTCCAGAATGTCTTTATTATCTTAACCCCAAACAGCAGAAATTCATATTTATTTTCTATCGCTGTAGCTGTGATGTAACCTTCATTTCCTGGACACCACAGGGAGTTAAAAGTGCTTAATGTCAGGTCTTCTGGCTCGCCTTATGATCTCAGTGACAATAACATGTGACTGTGTCACACAGGAACCCCATGCTGATATGTGAATATGTGAATAAAACTGTGCTGAGGAATTTTTCTCTGTTGAATGTACTAAATAGGATAACTCTCCCATGTTTTTAGAGTTGCAAACTTGTGGGTGGCATGGTGGGCCAGTGGTTAGCATTGTGGTCTCACAGTCAGAGATTCTGGGTTTGAACCCACCAGCTGTCTGGGGCCTTTCTATGTGGCATTTGCATGTTCTCCTGTTGCCTGTGTGGGTACTCCAGCTTCTTCCCACAGACCAAAAACATGCAGGTTAGGTTAATTGGTGACTCTAAACTGCCTGTGATTGTGAATGGTTGTCTGTTTCTATACTTTATGTTAGCCCTGTGATTGACTGGCGAGCTGTCCAGGATGTACTCCGCCTCTCACCCAGTGTCAGCTGAGATTGGCTCCAGCTTCCCTGCAAAACCCTAGAGGATAAGTGGTAAAGAAAAAATGGATGGATGTAAATTTGTATGTGTTGGTATAGATAATGATCCTTGTCACTGAGCCACACGCAAAAAAAGGTTGGATAATGTTGGAAGCTAGATGATAAGCTTGATCGATTAGCTTAGCATAAAGACTGGACACAGGGGAAAATAGCTACCTTGTCCTTTTTAAATTTCAGTTTTTGTGTGGATTTAACAAACAATAGATAAAGTATTAAATAGGAAGCTTTAGGGGTGCTGGTAAGCAGATTTTGTTACCTTTAAACAGAGATTAAGGATGAAAGACGAAGAAAAGAGAAGAAAAAACAGACGGGGAAAGGAGGGATGAGTGTTGGCCTTTGCTCTCCTCCACCGTTGATTTCTCTCATGTGTATTGTGTTTCCAGTCTTTATGCTAAGCTAAGCTAACCGACTGCCGGCTGTAGACTTACAGTATATTTACATTTCGTACAGATCATCTAACTCTCAGCAAGAGAGCAAAGCGTATTTCCCCCAAAATGTCTAAGTATTCCTTTAAGAGCTGGGGCTGTCGTGTCCTGGTCTTGCTAGGTACATGATAGAGAAAAAGAGAGCAGATTAACTCCATCCAAGAAAACTTTCCACTTGCTGAGGTAAAGGTAGATAGATTTAGAGCCATAATGTTTTCTGTTAGGCTGTTGTCTTCTTCCTGTTGCTCTCTGACAGCTTGAGGGGAAATAATGATTCAAATCTGAAATTCATTCAAGCAGGATGTAATTTTAACTGTGGATAATCATTCCTGCCCTTTACAGTAATGTTTTATTAAAGTGCAGAAAGCTGAAACTCCTGGGAAAGAATGACATATACCGGTCCTGCTCCTCCACACATATCCTTTGTGCTGGCCCAAGGCGGCAGCAGAGTGGAGATATATAAGATATATAAACTTCTATCCAGCTAAGTGGATAAAGAGAGGAGAGTGAGCAGGAAGTGCCTGGAACTACGGTGTCCCCAGAGGCCCATTATAAGCTTCTCAGTGGTGCCATCCACTCTCAGTGTGGCACTGAATCATTAGGAGATATATGGCTGCTGGCCCATAATGAGTGTAGCACCGGGCAAATGTCAATCTGTCATCGCTCCTGGGAGACCAGAGGAGTGAGGGGAATCGAAGACGCCGCGGGCCACTTGGAGATTGCCTTTGTATCTCAGATGTATCAGTGTAGGTGTGAGAGCATCAGGTTAGACAGCGACTCTGCTGTTAGATTGTCTCCTAAAGGATTCAGGACCCACTGAGATACATGTACACGGACAAGGAATAATTGAAATGCTTTGACACCATGTTTTCTGACACTGGTTCATTACATCTTGCAGTGTGTTAGTAGATTGTGCCAGTTTCCCCTAGCTGTGCACTCAAGGGACAGAGACAAAACACCCACTGTACACCAACAGCAAAGTAGTGTTTCCATCACATCAGCCTGGAGTTCACCATGTGGGCAGGAACATAACAACGCAACCTGAGGCAGAGAAATGTAGTTTAAAGACATGTAATTCAAAGAATGTCTTTGCAATCATTTGGGTCTTTTGTCAAATGAAACCCATCACTCATTCATTTAAGAAACACCTCTTTTTTAAGTCTCTTTGTATTGAAATTTTCTTTCTTTTACAAAAAGAAAATGTTGCATGTTGTTGCATGTTTCTGTAGATCCTCAGTTCTTATCTGTTGCTCCTGTCGACATCATAACTTGCACTCTGAGAAGCCTGGGAGCTTTTCACTCCATGACAGCTACAACTAGTAATGTGAGCATGTGATCATGTTATGTATTGTAGTATTTTACTCATTGTTCTTTATCAGTCCACCAACCATACATACAGGCTTACTGTAATATTTACACACATCTGAACTGATTGGTTCAGTAAAACTCATCTGATTTTCACTTTGAGACTTGATAAAAAAAGATGTATTTGAGCTTGATGGTTAATTTTTTACTTTTGGGAACAGTGTGTATAAATATCTAAAAATCAAAGGCTGATGGTTTCACTAGTTTGTTAGAGCTTCCAGCAAAGATCACCAAAGCATCTGATGATCACTGAGGAAAACTGTGAAATGCCGTTGAAAGATCTGAAATGTCAACACGTCACGTTTGCTGTCAACGTCATGTCAGCGACTTATTTTTTTAGAAGCTTGTAGGCCATAGATAATGTTTTAATGCACTATCTACAAGCAGTGTAGGCCTGTTACATCATCAGCCTAATAATTTCAACTGAACAATCAGCTGACTACCCCAGGTATTTATTAGCTGTTGTTCATTGGCACCTCTACCTGCTCCTGATGGTGGTTTTAAAATAAAACATAAAGTTTAAAGGATAAGGCAATATTCTATATTTTTCTTATTGTCTTATTGATTTGTTAGCTTGTTGTGCTACATATCACAAGCTCTTGGCTTTGTACTACATTGTAAACTTGTGAAAGAACTATAGCACAGAGTCAAGAGGTTGTGATATGTAGCACAACAAGCTAGCGAAGCAGTGGTGTCTGCCGTACACGGAACTACTCTCTACCAGTTCTAAAAACAACAATGGAGGCACTGAGGAATAAGATGTATCAGGCTTTCGATACACACACAATACTTGTAAGTAGGATGAGTTCATTGATGGTTTGGCTCTGCACATGAAATTTGTTGACAATAGGATAAATGTAGCAAATCACCAGCCATATCCTTTAAAAATGCAAATATGCCTCTGTTCTTTTTCTTTTAATACATTTTAAATATCAGTTTTTGGGAGTAACTCTGGTTTTATGTTACATAAGTTTGTTGCATATAAAAATATAACTGTGTTTTACAGAAAGAGATATTCTTAAAGATTATTTAATGGAATGTGGAAAATTCCTACACATTCATGTTGTGCATAAATACACGTCACACAGTTTTGGGATGCAAAATATAGCACGGACAGCAGTCTGCCAATTTAGTCAGTCATTTGAGAGGACCCTGTTACACACACACCATTAACTCACAGTATCAAACACACACACACACACACACTCACTTTCACACTGAGCAGTTTTCATGCACCATTTAAAGCGCACTATCAGTTAAACACAAGAAAACACCCACACATAAGCACTGTATCTGCTATACGGTAAATTAGCACAAAGCCTGTGAGTGTGTATGTGAAAACCGTAAGTGTTTGAGTCCCACTTCTGTCCGTCCAGATGGTGTGTGGCCACGCCTCTTTCTGTTCTGCTGCAAATGGTTGGAGGGGATATGGCGAGCTGGTCATCCATCTCAATCCTGAGCTCCAGATGTTCCACAGACACACAGGCACACACAAACAAACTGCCTTGCTGTCAAACACAAGTGCAGCTGTGTTGATTATTCGATGCTTATTTCCTGTTGCATATTTAAAAAAACACATCATATGCATCTTTTCTTTGGTGAAGAAGTGAGAGTAAGACAGAAGAGGTTGTATTTCACCTTCAACTGATGACTTAGGGAAAACGCCTGAACCTGAGAGCATGTTGTGTGTCTGTGTGTGAGTGTGTTTTTGTGTGTTTTCAGGGGTAAGGTAGGGTAGGGTTGTCAGGAAAAAAAAGAGAAGGAAAGGAGGGGGAGGAACCAGTAGAGAGGGATGGACAGAAAGAGATAGCAGAGGAATGAAGGAGAGAGGAGCTAAGGAATGAGAGGAGGAGGAGATGAAGAGAGATTATGCAATCAATCAATAGATTCTTACTGTGTGCACTTTGACAAAGACAACCAATTCTAAAATCAATTCACACTCTGGGAGTCAGAGCAAAGAAGCATTTATTTCTTTCTCCTTTTGTATCTCTCTTGTTTTTTTTCTCTGCCTGTTTTTGAATCTCCTTGTTTTTAGTATACTAACACACTCTGCTAGAATCTCCTCTGCGCTCTTGTTTCGCCTCTTGACTCAAAGCTGTACCCAGAAATCCCTCTGTCAGCTCCTGACAGGACACTGAACTTGCTAAGCGCAAGATGAGACAGTGTCAGACACGAAAGGTCAAAGGTCACGTGGCTGGCTCACTTAATTAACGCCTTTGCAGTGAGAAAGGTTGACAAAAAGGACCTACTTGCTTGTGCGAAAAGGTGATGCCACCATCTGTATAAAGTGACTAATTAGCGCTTGTGTGTGCCTGTTAGTGAGTGTGTGGACGGGCTGAAAGCGGGAGAAGACGAGTGTTTTGTCCCTCCACCTTAAATGTGATGTGACGTGAGCTTTTAATCACCTGTCACATCTGTCAAGACGTATGAAGCAGTGCAATTGTTTCCTAGTTCATAACGCAAGCGAAGCACTTGTGTGTATGTGTGTGTGTGTGTGTGTGTGTGTGCTGGGCCCAAGCACTGAGCATGCTGCGTGAAAATGGACATTTCTACTAACTGCAGGGTATGTTGATATAGTCAGCGCCAGGAGAGAGGTGGGAAATGCCCTTAAAATCAGGACAGAAACAACACACACACACACACACACACACACACACACACACCAAAACATTCCCCACATGTACTGGCATCACTCCCAGTCTCCTAAAACGTTCTAAATCAAAGGAAGAGATAGAGAGAGCGAGAAAGAGATTTTACTCAATTGTTGAGTCATATGGCAATGGTTAACAAGTTGTTTCTCAAGAATTTTCTCAGCTTGTTTCCTGTTAGTGACCATAACATTAACAGAGTGAAAGAGAAAGCGAGTGAGGTAGAAGCAGAAACTGAAAGAAGTAGAGAAAGGTTATCTAGTAACAAGATAATGAAAGGAAACATTAAAAAGGACATGCATGAGAGAGAAAGAAAGAAAATGAAAGAAAGAAGACAATAATAGAACAAAGCTTCCTTTATTCTTGTTGGTCAAACCTTAAAGGAACAGTTCAACATTTTGGGAACTACACTCCCTCACTGAGAGTTATAGGAGATGTTTGTCAGGGTCGGCCTCTTTTGTTTAACCCAACACAACACAGCTGTAACCGCTGCTGTCAGGGTACAGTGACAAATAACTTGCCGCATACTGCAGATACATTCATCAGTGAGCTTTACAGGGAGGTACATTTTTGAGCTGTGGAGAGAGACACGTTAGCTGTTTCCCCGTCTTTATGCTAAGCTATGCTAATCACCTTCTGTCTCTTGTTTCCTATTTAGCACACAGACTTCTTATCTTCTCCAAAAGAACGAGAATAAGTGTATTTCTCAAAATGTCAAACTATTCCTTCAATTAACTCTCCTGTGTTCAGCATATAGTCTGAAACAAACATGCACATAAACCAACCACTTAGCTCATTCTCTTCTGTTGTTGGATAACATAGAGGCTGAAATGATTGTTGCTCAAACATCCACATTTTGGGCTCTCGTGTCTATCCTACACTGTATATATACTGCATGTATGTCTATTTTCTTGTCTCACAGACGATTGAAATCTTGAATAATAACATCTTTCCTCAATGTGGACACACACACACTTGCCCACAAGGTTGAGCAGCTAACAATACACAGAGGTATGGATGTGGTCATTATAGCAGAAATCGATGCGGTGCCTTTCATTGCCGCATTGTTACACTTATTAAGGTCATTAGTCAAAGAGAAAAGGTGCTTGTTAGCAGGCAAATGTGTGTTAAAAAGTCAAAGGTGATTCCTAATGAAGCAGCAGCACTCTGTGGGCACTCTCCTGTGGTCAATACTCTTCAATGTTTCAGTAAGGACAGTGTAATAAGTAGAGATGGTTACAAAATGGAAGTGATTCACCAAACCAAGTACTTATGCTCACAGTTATTTAGAGATGAGGAACTGTTTATCTATTTTTTTTGTACATTCATCATCCTTCAGCTCTCCCTGCCTACTTCAATTTCAGCGAATGATTTCCGACATTTACCAGGATGCCTTTTGACAGCTCCGCAGAATATGAATGATGTTTTTCCTTTAAGCCTGCTGATATAAAAATGCAAATTTCCCCACACACTTTACCTTAAATTACGGTTCTGCTGCCCTCCGACACACATTCAGATATACTTTTTCAACCTTTAATCCAATTTAAAAGCAAAAAAAAAAAAAGACCTAATGAATGATGTGTGAAACATATTGATAAAAATGAATGAAGAATAAAAATCATGACTGGTGGAGACATTATTTAAAATGAAGAAAAATGCAGGGATTCAATCCAATTACACAGAGAAATATCAACAGCAGCAGCAGCTACAACTTATCATCTGTCTCTTGGCTGTTTTTTTCCCTTTCTTGCCACAGCTGTTTCAGACAGTTCAATGTGGCTCCAGTAGAAAATAAAAATCTCTTCAAAACATTGGCACATTTACAAAAGATGCGTTTCCCTCTGCAAAAGATAAACATGAAATCCTTTAATACTCATAAGTTGGTGTTGTTATGAAAAGAAACTATAGTAGTTGGGGTTCACTAAGAGTTAGGACTTTATTAAGAAACAGCAGAATATACTGTTTATCTGCAGTGGAGCGCATATGAAACCCCACACCTGCCTGTCTATTAGCACGACATGCTGTCTCTCTGTGTCTTTGCATGTCTGTCTGTGTGTTTTTGTTCCTCAAACTTTATTTGTTGATATGGTTCTCTCTCTTCCGTTCTCTCCCCCGATGTGACCTGGCTCACCTGTCAGTAAGAGGCGATTGTTTTGTCATGGTTATATTGTCACCCTTATATTTTAAACAGCCATTCATGTATTATCCATCACGATAAAGCAAATACACAAACAAACAGACCAGGTGCTATGAGGCCATGCTTCTCTCACGCTGTCCTTAAAAGATCGAAGCGGTGTGATTTTACTGCAGTTTTACATGACTGTTGGGTTTTCCTACTGCGTGGTATGAAAATCAACTTGCAAGTACTTAAAACGTGCTGCTGTAAGGTTTATCATAACAAGTTGATTTTCATACTATAGTGAAATGAATGATAACCTTTTACTGCCTGGAAGGTTACAAAAAAACATTAAAAATTGAAGGTCATGGGGCGCCCTGGTTGCCTATTGGTGAACACACATACCACCGCAACGTCTGCAACGCCCATGCTTTGATTCTGGCAGTGGACCCTTATTGTATGTAACACCCCTCTCTCTGTTTCCTGTCTCTCTGCACTTTCCACTGGCAAAAAAAGACAAACATTCCGAATAATAATCTTAAAGTATAGACCTATATATAAACTGTGTGATTTGTAGAGTAAATGGGCTGAAAGATACTAAACAAAGAGATTTAAGTGAGCAAAGTTTAGATTTTAGAACAGCCAAACTTATAAAGCAACAGTAATAGGTGTGTGTGTGTATGTGTGATGAATAATGAAAGTGAATGGTAAGCCAGACATCTGCAATGTGCTATTTCTCTATAGGAGATTCCTTGGGGAGACATATTGATCAAGAGGCTAATTGATTGGGAGGATTCATTTTCTTGGTGTCTATAAGTTTGTTCGTGTGTGTGTATTGCATGCATCAACACAGTCATGGTGTCTCTATGCTTATAATGTCACTATAAGCTCTGTCTTAAAAAAAATAAAATTAAAGTTAAGAACTTTTATTGGGGAAAATCATGTTCCATGCTACTTAACTGAAAACTTGAAAAATAAAACAAAATGGATACACAAGCACTACATGGCATCTGTGTTTAATGATAATGAAAATATTCTGTAAATTGTTCCAGATTCTTAAACAATGAGCGTTGGCTGCCATTTGTTAGATTTTGTGTTGACAATGTTAAAATATTCAAACTGTGTTTTGGAACTATTTCCTGTATTTCCTAAGTTGTATTTCTCAGCATTTGAGCAGCATCTGCTGTGTGGGCAGCAGCCCTGCCAAGTAAACAAGGCTCTTATTAACTATTAAACACTTCACAGCAGGGACCACAAAACACACACACACACACACACACACACACACACACACACACAAACACAAAGATGCACAAATGCAAGTACGAGTGAAGAGGGGGTGAAAGTCCCAGTGCAGAGTCAGTGGCCTCTTTTTCCTCTAGTCACAGTGAAATTGGATCTCTCCCTCCGTCCTCTGTGAGGAGGTTGAACACTTCACCACCAGGCGGTCCACGTCCCTCTTGGCCTCTAATGGACGAACAGATGAATGACTGCGTAAACTGAGTGCAATCCAGCCTGATTCAGCCCCACTACAGGCAGTTGAGGCCTTGAAACATTCTCTTTGAGGGGTTACAGAAACCATTTTAAGCTGAATTAAGGAAAGGACAATTCATCTCTACAAGCAACAAGTCCAAGCAACTGTAAGTCAAAACTATTGCCAAATAATAGCCTTTTTTTGTCAGCATGGAGACACTTTAGAGAAGGCAGAAAGGAGACAAATCCAGGATATTTCTGTACCATATGTTCCCCTTTCAGTATGTCATGACTTCTGTTTACAAGGTGGGGCCACAAGAGGGCCCTGTCACACAGTGAGAGCCTGTCAATGGACACTATAAGAATATTAATAAACAGCAGCAAAAGCATAAGGTGAGAATGTAATGTGGTGTATTTTAATAACAGGAATGCATTTATTATGTTACTTTTATTAATTTAGATATTGCATATGTTATGGAATGTGCTATCAGTCTGAATTAGATTGTACTGGATTGAACTTTAGGGCTGTGACCATTTTTTCAATTAATGAATTAATTGTCCCATGAAATGTGTAGTGAAACATGCCCATCACATGTTCAAGAGCTCAAGATGAATTTAGTGTGCCAGATTTCTCTCAAACTGGTCTTGTACAAGACATGACTTTTTCTCACATACACAACATACTATGCAGTAAGATTAAAGGATAGGTTCACCATTTTTCAAGTCTGTCTTAAAATAATAGTCAGGTGCCCATATGAACACTGAAACAGAAATTTCTTGGTCTCTTTGGATTTTGTCCCTCATCACTTACGCTGAAAGCACATTAGGCAGGCATCTTTTCTTGGCCAGTAAGGAATGATAACAGCAAGAAAAACATCTTTCAATGTTCATCTAGACACCTGACTGTTGTTTTAAGACAGACTTGAAAAAATTGTGAATCTATCCTTTAAGTTACTGTGTGGTGTTTCAAAAGGAAGAGAAAAAGTTGAATTTTTGGTGATTGGTTTATTAATTAAACCCACTGGATCTTTTTACTTCTACTCATGGAAGAACATTAATGTTAAGAATAGGAGTTTAGATTGTTCTTTGTTTCAGTGGAATCTTAATCTGGTTGTGTTAATAAAACACTCAAAGTGGCTTTAAAACTTCTTTAGGTGTTCAAAGCTTATAAAGAAAAACAATTTGTACAATAAGAGGTAGAAGGGAAGCTGACTTTGAACAGAGTTGTGAGTGTGCACGTTCACTCTGAGGGTGAAAAGGTTCACTGCATATTTTCATTCTCCACCTCTCCTGGCCGAGCCCTGACCACAGGAGAAGTCCACTGAATGACACACTAACTAGTTCACCCAGGAAGGAAACTCCCTGTCTTCCCGAAGCACAGTCGTCCAAAGTCCACTGAAGCAGCTGTGTGTTTGTGTGCATGCATTTATGAGGAAAGAAGAAGGAAAGAGAGGGGGCTGTGTCAATACACATTAGATGACTCCCTCAAGTGTACCGTCAAGCATCAAAGGCTAAGTTTCATACTGATACTCAAAGCAGTTTGTTTTAATAAAAACAATCCCTCCTCGCTTCCTTTCTCACAGTAGATTCTGCTTTCTTTGGTATTTTTCATGTCTGCTGCTGCTATGAGGAAGATCAGAGAGCTGCTGAAATTGCTGAAAAACTATAGATGAGTGGTTTTGTTTAAGGATGACATATTCATGAATGACGCATAGGGAGTAGGAGGGACATGCACTCATGCTCTCACTCACATCATCAACCTTACACTTGGACAAATAAATTTACGGATCGACATACACACCCACACACAGTTGTAGAGGTGATGTAATAGCTTCCTGGAGCTGCTGTAAAGTGAATAAGTTGTTCAGGCCTCAGCCAACTGTAAGACAGTATAAGAAGTAGGTAAAGAGCAACAAAAGACACATAAACATATTTACACCACTCCCAGTTCTCCCATTACACATCCAATACTCGTGTTGTCGGACCCACTTCTCTGATTTGCCTGTTTGACTCATACGAAGTTTTGTTTCTCACTGTACTGCTACACACTTTAAACTGAAGTGGAAAGTAATTTATTTATATTTCACAAAACACTATTTTAGTCAAAATCTAGCCTACATATACTGTATGCTGTTACATCTTGGTGTCACATCTATGATCAAAGAACACCCACACAGGTGTTTTCACTTATTCTGGCTAATTAGTCTTCTACTCAGGTAGAAGTTGCTATGAGTTATACTGGAAAACAAAATAAAAAAAACAACAGGAGGGTTAGAGAGGATGTCAGCCAAGCACAGTCTGTACACTCCCACAAAGTCCTCAGAAGGGGTCTTAAGATGAAGTGCGCTGAGCTCTTTCATCCACTACTATGCAGCAGATGTGGCAGTGTCGCAAGTAGCCACTGGGTCAAATTAAATGAACTCTTAATAAATCTGTAGTAGAAACACTGAGAACTTAAGCTTTGTTTGACTGCAATAACAGCACCCTCCTCATGATTTGTCATGTTTTGCAATTTTCTGAAAAATCAGACGAAGTTGTATGGAAAGTTAAAATTCATTCCAATCATCTTTGGTTTCCTTTGTGTAGTTTTACAATAGAGTCTCAAAATTAGTGCAATAATTTGCTAATGTTAAAGCGATTCAGATAGTACCTTTAAAGTTATGGCCTATAGTATTCAAAATCAATTTTCGTAATATGTTATGAGCAATTATCACATTGTAAAGCATTATTTTATATAACTTCCACACAATGAGGATAAAGGAGATTAGCACAGGTGAAAGTGTAAATTAAAGGCTCTGTGTTGTGTGAAACTTTTTTAAAAAAAATTTTCAGGCATTCTTACCGTATAAACTTGCAGTTCATTGCCAACTATTCAACTTGACCTTTTGTAATTAGCCAGTTAGGCCAGTGCTTTTGAACTCACTACCTGCATCATGAGAAACTAGCTTGGCAGCTAAATTATAGCTACTTTGCTTAAAATGTGAAATTCTGTAACTACCTGCTTATCTGCGCACAACTTAGTTATTGTTTACAGTATTAACTGTCCTTGGCATCAGCCTTGGCTACCAATTAACCAGTGTCCGTTACTGGAAGGTAAAGTAGAAAACTTTCCTGGATTTTCCTGCAGATTTCCCCTGATGCTATGACCTTTCGGGGAATGATCAAAAAATATGATTAGGCTAATTTAGTTTATTCTTGTTAATTATTGCTCATTTTAACTTTCACTTTCCACTATGAGAGCTCTCCATCTGTTACAAAGCCACATAAAAGTTTCCCTATCTTCCCTTGCCTTTTCTTATTGTAGGTCAAACTGCTGCCTGTAAGGTAGAACATAATCTTCCATAATTTGACTTCCTCACCATCTAATATTGCCAGAAACAGAGTGAGTCGGCTCTTTTGCTCTAACCAGTGACTCACAGGCAGCACGTTGACATCCATAAACAGAAGTGTCAGCCAGTGAGCTAGTTAGTATCAAAATTACCTCCACTCTGAAAGCACTTCATGTGTAATCGTGTCGCTTTCAGGGAATACAACTTATTACTCCCTGGCTCTGGCTGGGAAAAGGAGACAATGGCTTCATTCAGTCCACATTAGTCATTTGCAGTGGAACAGCATTGCAGCATTGACACAGATAGTGGGTGTATTACCTGGAAATCCACATGACTGTTGGGTCAAATCACAACAAACAACCTCACAGCTATGTCAGAGAAATATAACCGAGTGGAGATTCAGAGGAGCTGGTGGTGAGTGAGTGTGTGTGTGTGTGTGTGTGTGTGTGTGTGTGTGTGTGTGTGTGTGTGTGTGTGTGTGTGTGTGGACTGGACGGCAAGCTGAACCACAGGATGGTATATCATTGTTACTCCTCCCTGCTGCAGCCAGTACTGCAGTCCAAATGTGTTATTTCCCTGAATATAGACACTGTGGCTAAAAGTCCTTGAGACTGGTGACCTTTTTCCCTCCCTCCTTCGCTCTCTCTTTCTTTCTCATGGTGAGGCTGGCACAGAGCCGAACAGCAGCTCTGGTGGCCTTGATAGAATTACAGTCACAGAGTGCTTAGCAGCTGGCACCCAGGATGTGGGTGAGAAAATTAGGGACTCTCCGAGAGTCCCTGGTGAGTGGGAAGGGGTATGATGAGGGGAAAAGATAAAGAGCCTCTCTTGGGGGTCTCTTCTTGCATTTCACTTTCACATTTCAAGGACAAATGAGTGCGTGTTTCTGTGTGCCCAGAAGAGTACAGTAACAGGTGGTCATGCCACATGGTTTCAGTGAGAAGAATGCAGAATTCTGGTGTTTAAAGGGAGTTTTTACTATTTTTATGACTCTGTATTTTCTTTTAGTACTTTATTTCTATTTCATATAAGGTACAATTACTAGCTTTCTCTTGAGTTTTCAGTTGCATCTCAAGGTCTTCATCTGTTTCTGTTCAGTTGTCATGGAGATGGCTCAGTTGTAATCATGTGACCTATGTATGGAACTATGTCCATTAGCTCGTGCTCCTAGTCTGACCCCTACCCAGTTGATATTGTGACTAGTCTGATAGGATGATGTTTGTGGTGTTCATTCAGTCTCTTGTTTCCTGGCTGTCGCATGTGATGTCATGCACACTGCGGTTGGGTTGGGTCTCGTCTTTAGGGTCTACCAGCAAAGATAATAAAGTGTTGAATGGTTTGTGGTGGGTGACTGACTCCTTGTGGCTTGATTTCCTGACAGCCCAACCACGTAAGCGAGTCACACATTAGTGACCAGTGACAACTCAGCTAATTCCATCCTGTGATAAAGTCCATGAGATGTAACTAAAAGCTCTGGAAAAAGCTAGTAAGAGGACCTTGAGCTAAGATTATTTTGTCAAACCACTATTTCTAGAGTCAAGAATGAATTTTGAAGTTGAGTTGAGTTTTGTTTGCATTGTCAATGCTTTGATGCACTAAGAGTCAAAGTTCATATATTTTCATACCTAAATGCATCACAATCTATCATGAATCCAGCTATACACTTAGTAGAGTCAATGCAGAAAAACATCAACATCGCTGAGGTCTGTTAGTCAACTTACTTACGAAATTTCTCAAGAAATACTGGATTTCCTCTGGACTATGAAATGGTAAAAACAAGAAATTCATGGCTCACTGTGGTCTTGGTGCGTCTGTTATGTGCTGATAGTCATGCTCGTGGTTGAATGAAGCGTAGGTGTCTATGCGTGTATGCATTTGACCACAAGGCCACCGATGGTCAATGCAAATGTCAGCATTGACATGGTTAGAACCACGGGGTTTCCTCGGTTATGTACAGGAGCCACCACACGGATGTTTTCGGAAATTTAAGTGCATGCCATCATTCCAACCATGAAACCACAGACGAAACATCTGATCCAGTTCTTAAAGTGATGTTGACATTCCTGTGTAAAAAATTAACTCTGCCATGTTAGTAGCCTTCAGGAACGTGATAGATGGAAGGAGGAAGTTGGTCAAGTAGTTTGAACATTTTTGCTACAGTAAGCAGCAGGGTTTATGGGTATTGTGGTCTCAATGTGGAAAACACTTGCACAAACAATACCGCTGGTAACAGAAGGTGGGGGATTTTATCAAAGTATCTCAGTTACTTTGTGTCGATATTTAAAGACACTTAAAAAGACGTTGCACTGTGGGAGAATATCCACCGTTGTTCCATTGCTTCACATCTTCTGCGATAATGAACATGTTTTTCATTAAGCATAATAAGCTTCATTAAGGTTGAATTCATGACTGGGGGCAGTGCCCACTGGTCTTAGAGGGCTGGTAATGTGGGAAAACAAGAAAAATAAGCTGTGGGAAGGATTACGGTGATGGTGAAGGCCCTCTTGTGCTGTAAACTTACTCAATTCTATCTCTTCTGTCTTTTAAAGTAATTTGAAATTTTGAACTTTGCAGCTCAAGAGCTTGCGTTGTTGAGGCGGAACCTGTTACTATGTCACACCAGAAAGTCACATCAAATATGGTGTGAAGCTTTAGCATGAGCCCTCTACTGCCCAGTGCTATACTGAGTGCGTACATAACTTCTGTAGTCGGAGTTTGCAATTCAGCCGGATGACAAGCAGAGCAGGACACTGGGAGTGTTGCTGGCTGTTCAGCAGCTAAAAAGTCTTTGCCGCCTTCCAGAGGATGGAAAACTATGTCAGGAATGGTCATGTTTGGAGACAATCTTTCTTCCGTTATCGGCAAGTGCTTGTGTGTGTGTTTCGCAAATTTTACAGCTGACTGTCTGCTTAATGACTCAGTTTGCTGCAGGATTTCCAACTTTTTATCTTCAATCTTTGGATGAAGTTTTAAAACAAAAGCCCTTGCAAACCTTGTTTCTTTCTGTTACTCAGCTAAAGGAATGTTATATATCTGTGCTAGCCAGACCACCAGTTATGCTTGAAAAAATTACTTTCACTTTGTGAGGAAATTTAGGCACAATTTTACCATTCTGTAACATCCTTTTGAAATCTCAACTGCGCCACAGCAGTTTCTTCTCCTTCCTCTTTATATTGTCCAACGTCTCCAGCTGCAGCCATTACTCCAGGCAATTTGCATTATTCATTAGGTCATATTCCAATTGGCTGGGGGTGAAGGTGGGGGCCACGTCTCCAGCCAATCGGAGTACGTGCTCATTAATAATGCTGATTTTATGTAAATAGCTTGGGAGTCTGGGCTGTCAGAGAGAAATCTAAACAAATTTTGGTGAATAAACATCACAGATATGTTTAAATCAACTGAGTATTTACACAAATGTGTCAAAAAAGGCCATAATACCAGATCTTTAAGCTTCATTAACCATGACTTTGATCCTATTGATTATTTCTAATTATCAAACATTAATGTTTTGCTGTTAGATTTTAAGGAGAGTAATTATTTGGGCATAAAAGTCTTGTAATAGCAACATGTCTGGTAGTAATTTGCACTTTTGCTGTTGAGTGTAATTGCAAAATGGATCCTTTTATCTTCAAGGCTTCTTTGCCAAAGCAGCACCTTGAAGTATTTTGTACATTTTCTCCCCTCATTTATGTCTATCTGTTGCCTCGTCATTTTCCACTGAAGGTTAACAAATACATTATTCATGAAGAACAGATACAAATTCCTTCCCCAGCAGTATCCCCAGTAGACAAACAAACAGTGCAGCTACACAACATGTATTTTAAATGAGAACTATGATTTTCACTTTATAACAAACTGAGAGAATCTCTGCAGTTGGTATCACTGCTGAAAAACAGTAAAAAAAACAACAACAACAAAAAAAACCCCACATCATACCTGAGAGCTGTGGAATGGAAGTTGAATGGATGCAGCTTAATAGTAGAGATGGAAGAAATATTCAGATCTGGTACTTCAGTAAAAGCATTCAACAATGTAAAAGTACTCCATTACGAGTCCTGCATTCAAGATTTCTTTAAAGTAGAAGTACAGAAGTATTACCTGAATATATTCAAAATGTCAAAAGCAAAAGTACTCATCATGCAGCAGAATGGCCTCTGTAAGTGTAATATTATTATATATTCTATTATATGCTTTTTATTACATATGATTTAACATGTGAGCAATAGTTTAATGTTGTTGCTGGTAGAAGTGGAGCCAGTTTTAACCACTGTATGTACTATTGGGTTGTTTAATCTATAACAATGATCACATGTTTTGTATGTTAAATCTTCATCTTTAATGTAACTATTATCTGTAGCTGTCAGATACATTTATTGGAGTAAAAAGTACAATATTTCCTTCTGTACTGCAAAAATGAGCACAAAATGTAATGCTGAAATGCTTTAACCCTGACAGAAAATCGCATTTCTTTTTATCCCAAGATGAAATATGATCTCAAAAAGGATTGTTGGCCTTTGATTTGTCAAACTCACTCAGCATTATATATAAGTTTGGATCTCACAGCAGAACAAAAATGATACTAAAAACTGTGAACATGCAGTAATCACATGCGTTTCACTTATGTTTAAGACAAATAACAAAAAACAGATTAGCACGTCATTCTGCGCAATAAGGTAATAGAGATTTCGTTCACTCAAAAATTTACAGATTGTTACCACAGTGACATTCAAAATAGTGAAGTGGTTACAATAGAAACAAGGGGGTTCAGACTAGACAATGCAGTCATGCGTACCAACACATGTTGCTCACTATCACCTCAAAAATTTCAGTTCTATGTTGAATTTCCATGGAGGAGACTCTTTGACTAAATCGTTACAAACAAATAGATACTCCTACACAGACACACATAGAAAAACAGGAACATACAGAAGAAAGGTTCCTCAAGAGCTATTTTTAGACTTTCATGCTGTCACAAAATGAAATGTATCTGTCTGTGACTACAGTTTCAATAATAGCAGTTGCCAAATTTAAATCTCCATGACCTCATTTGTGCGGTTTTGAAAGAAGTTGCTGTTTAATCTAAAACCCGTTTGTCTGAAGAGAATTTGAAAACAAAAACATTTCAGTGAGTGTGTGTATTGTACTGTCTGTGTGTTAATGCTTGCACGTAGGTGTGGGGAGGTGATAATAATCTGAGGGGAAAATTCAGTTCACTAAATGCCAAATTTTTACTAAGTACAAGAGGGGAATTCAATTTGCTGAATCATGGTGATTTGAAGAGAAAAATAATTTACAATTGTGTGATTGTTAGACTCCCACACACAGTAAATGGCACAAATGTTTCAGAATATTTCACTGCTCACAATGTCAGATTCACCCACTTTGTGCACTTGTGCTGGCTGGTTTAGGTCTGTGCATGGGAATCCCCAGCAGGGTCCCGTCTCACCTTTGACCCCTACTTTGTCCTCCCATCAACTTATCCAGTTGTGCCAAAGAATGTGCGGCTGAAAGGCGAGTGTGGGAGACACTTCAGAGCGAAAACCGGTGAGAGGAGTTGACTTTGAATGGGGATTTGGAGAGAAAGAAAGGCAGGCAGGTGTTAAAGTGGGAGTGGTGGTTCAAAAGTGGACATGAACTAGGTTGGTGTGTATGTGTGTGTGAGTGTGATTGGAGAATGATGAAACCAGACCAGCGTGAGGGAAAGCCCAGCCGACTGCTAACACAAACACACCAAGTGGGAGAGAAAGAGAAAAAAGAAGGGGGAGGACCTGGAGGTTAAAAAGGTGGGGGAGGATTGATAGAAAGAGGAGTGTTTTGTGTCAGCTTTACAACGACGACAGATGTCATTAAGATGCTGATGTTGACCAGTATTGATAGGGCCGAGGTAGTGTTTACACCAGAGTCCATTATCAAGCTTGCTTGGAGGAGAACAGATCCATATTTTGTCCAACCCTCCCTGCCTTGGCCTGGGTGACATCTATGAGTGGAAGGCCTTGGAATCTGGATTTCAGAGATGTTTCACACACTTAGAAAACAGTATGGTGTGTGTTTGCATCATTACCATAATTGAGAGTGACTGCTAAGAGGACACGAACAGAGGAGGTGTTGGCACTCTCCCTTCAAAAATCCTTGTTTGACAAATTATGTGAATGAATGGGAGGAGAGGCGTAGCTGGCTTGGTTCCAGCGCTCCTGAATGACAGATGGGGTCAAACAGAGTAGATAAGGGACTTGTGTGAGTGTGTGTGCAGGGTGAGCTTACTGCTGTGAATTGGTTGCAACTGCTGGAGTCTTCACAGTCACTGTTTAGGCTACGTGCCAAGAAAAACATGTCTGCTTTATCTGGTAGACCTCTGCCAGAGACAAGCATCCAATCATGCCAAAGATGGTAGACTATTGTGTCGTTTGTCCCTGAGCGGCTCTGTTTTCCCCCAAGCTTAAAATGTTGAGTTGTTTAGAAAGTCTTTGGCTCCTGCTCAGCGGAGCAGCCGGCGGAGCGAGGTTACTCCATGTCATTGGAATCTGTGCACAATGGACCTAAACCCTCCTCCTCCTTTAGCACCAGCTTGTGAACCCCTCTGCAAGAGCTCTGGTTTTACTGACCCCCCTCCCTCTACCCCTGCACCCCCATCATCCATCCACAATTTCAGTCCCCCCAACACACACAGGAGCCCTCAGTGTTGTTAAATGACTCCCTGGAGAAGCAATATAAACATCAGTGTTCAATTCAAGGCCATACTTCAGCTGGAATGCACCCCACCGCAACTGCTTGTAGTAAGCACTTTACGTCTGTCTTCCTCTCTCTCCTTATTTGTCTCTCTTCCCTCCCTCTCTCTCTCTCTCTCTCTGATAAAACCGAGGACAGCGTCGTTGCCATGGCACCGCCTGAGTCAGTACAGCGGTTAAAACACGGTCACTCTCCTGGTTTTAGTGTGGGATGTTCAGTCAGCATGTTGGTGCGCACCGGCTGAACGCAGCACTGGCAGCTACTGGTGTGTTCGCTGTAACTCCGTTCAGCTCTGTCCCGGGATGAGACTTCAGCTGTGAGAGGAGGTCCGTCGTAGGAAGCAGACCCGGACACGTCGCACACCTGCGGCTGGATGGAAATAGATGGAGGGACTTGCGCCGCAGCCGAGCTGTCGCCGCACTCGACCGATTACTTCACCTCCTCTCCTGGTCGACGGGGGAGCGCGCTTGTAAGCTGATTTGACCGGGGGATGTGAATACCTCTCCGGGATTAGAAGGTTATTGGGTGAACGACAATGCCCCGCGGCTCGGTCCGGCACTCCCGGCTATTGTTAGTGCGGCGGCGGACGCACGGTGCCCGGTCTCCCCCGGTTCCACGTCATCTCCAGTAGCTGCACAGCCTGCTCCTCTGCCTCCTCGCTCCGGTCGCACTCCCGGTGTGGATAGGATAATATGACTTCCTGGCTCCGCACATACGGCAGCGTCCCTCTGTGTCTCCTGCTCGGCTTCTTAGGGGTCTGCGCAGAAGCTTCCCGACCGGGTGAGTGGAGGTTCATTAGGACCAATTACATCATATCCTAGCAATTAGCCTACATCTTGTATCATGTCAAACCATCACTGCGCAACATCAGCTCCCATCCCGCATCTGTGCTCTGCAGGGGGTCGACTGGTTTCCCAAGATCTTCTTGAAAAAAGATTTATATCTAAGGACGCATATTTAAAAGCATTTTAGCACTCAGTATCTACAAAGCTGTCATTATCACATGTTAGAGGAGGACAATTAAGATTTTAAAGCAGTCAGACTTATAAATTCTCACTTAAATGAGTGAAATAGATGCTTATTTTTAAAGGGGAACCTGTAAAGCCTCCATCTTGGCCCTGGGGCCCCAGTCTGAGTGTCTGTTGAACAGCCTAGACTGCATCAACTTCTACTTCAGCCTTTATTGATCAGTTATAATTAGAAGTTAAATGTTTCACCTATTCAGAGCTTTGCCAGAGGCCAGGAGCGCTAATTGGGTCAGAGCGGCTTGTTAGTGGGCTGTTAGTGATGCTCAGACCTGCAGCCTTTCTCTGTCCTACATTTCTCTATCTCAGCTCACTGCAATGGCTGTGGAAAATTGGATTTCAGCAGATAAATCATCTCAATGAATCATTAATCCCACTACAGTAAGCCTGAGGTCCGTTTTGCGCCTTTTGTCACCTCGTAAAATCTTCAGTCTTCATTCTTGCTGTATTTTTCTACTAAGGCTGTATAAAAGTAAGAGTGATTTGGCCCTTCACTCCATTAACAAGTTCATGCACATGTAGTATTAACTGACTGATTCATGATTAGATGTCCTCTGTGTGGGGGTTGGTGTGTATGTCTGTGGAAATGATCTATTGCACCATTTCAATGACTGAAGCACCTGTTCCCACACTCCCAGTCATTTTCCCACAACACGGCCGGCTGATTCGTAGTGAATAACTCCATATGAGATCCTAAGTGGTGCTTCGATCATCAAAAGTATGCATGAGATCTCTACATATCCACAGGGGCTCGACTGCATGGCTAATGAGTGCTGACACACACATTCTTTCATATGCTAATTGAATTTACAGATTCTTTTGCCTCTTCTCTTCTCGACAGGTGACAGCGCATGTTGGTCTCCCAGTATCACTTCTTGTGCCGAGTGTCTCAGACGTGGACCGCAGTGTGCCTGGTGCTTCAAGGAGGTAGGAGTGCGTACAAAAATGTGTGTTTAACAGAGAGAGAGAGGGAGAGAGAAGCTTAAACAAAAAAAAAAAGGGGGAACGTGGCAGATATTCAGCAGCATTCCTCAGATGACACACACCAAGGCTTTGATGCCATCCACAGATGTGAATATAATGCATATGTTTAAGCTTGGTGGCCTGCCCTATGACCTGTGTGTGTGGCTGTTTGTGTGTGAATCTTTCCATGCGTGCGTTCTCATGCAGCAGCAGAGGCAGAGCCACTTTCTATCCATGTGTTTAGTCTAGACACATCACTGCAATTCTGCGGATCCGCCTGCGTCTGTATCTGTCTTTGCTTTTTTTGGTGTCAGTCTGTCTCGTAAAGAGTCTTTCCAGAATCACTGAACAGATTTGAGAAGCTGTAAAGCCTCCAAACACAGCAGCCTGAACAACACAATAACTCCCACACGCACAAAACTCCACCAGACTGTCAACATGTGTGTTTAAAGACTTCAGGTGGTTTCCCACCCTGTGAACCCTAACCTTATCTGACATCATTAAGTAGGGCCGGGTTCACCGGTGTGTGAAAGCATTCAAACACTCCTAACCACCTACACACACACGCACACACACACACACACACACACAAGCACACACACACACACACACACACACACAAACTCAGAGTCATGCTTGGAGAAGCACCTCAAACTAAGCAGGTACAGCACACACGCATGTTAACGCACAGTCATTGACATTCGGTGCCAGCCAAAGGAAAGAAAGGAAAGTCCCGGGAAGTCACTCTGAAACTTTTTGATATTCAGAGTTGTTAGAGGACAAATTATAGCCACAGGGAGAGAGCCATAAATAAACCAAATTCAGTCTAACTTTCAGGTTCAGGCACTGGTCACATATTCAGTTTCAGCTTTTATTGTAGACTGTTTGCTTTGCTTTCATGCAATTGCTGTTTTTAAAAGTAATTAAGGGTATTCATTCCCCATCTGTACAATCCTGCTGGTCTTGTCGCACTATTTACAGAAAAATGACTCATACCATCATCTTATGAATGAGCATGTTGTAAATATTCACATTTTATGGTCTAGTGTTATGTTTCTGTATTTGTGTTTCTCACAGACTAAACGATCAAAGGTCACTAATCCACTGCAAAGCTGCAAGTCATGACACTGTTGTATTGTCAGGGCAGCTATGGTTGTTAGTGGAGAGGTTAGCTATATAACATATCAAGAGTCATTCAGTGAAGTGTTGATTAAATTATATCCTGAATAAGAAAAAGCCCATCGAACCATGTAATCTCTTCTCTATCCATTAAAATTCCTACTTAAGATTTAACCAGTGACGCAATGATCGCATGACTAAACAAAAACACACATTTGTTCCTGATATTTCAAACTAATAAATAACTTAAAAAGCACATAATAAAACAGCAGTGGTTCTCATGTCGGTGTAACCATGTAAGAAATCAATACAAACATCATAAACATGTCAGAAATGAATAATGAAACCAACGCGACTGATTGTGAAACTGGTTTCGATTTGAAATGACTTTCTTGTGTCAAATAAACCAAAGCGCTTTAAGCAAAAAGGCTTATCACACCGAGACTAAAGATCAAAAGCCATGGGTAAATTAACACATGCGATAAATACTGTACTCTGGAAATCTACTGCAGACAGTGATTCAAGTAGAAAATAATGATTAGACAAATAGGAAACCTGTGGGGTCACATGAGACAGTGTGGCTTTCAACTTGACCCTGTTGTTTGTGTCACTTCTCATTCCTGACAAATCCGATTACTGTGATAATATCAGTGTAGCTGGATTATCTTTACAACTGTCTAGCAGGTTTTCTCTTTTGTCTTTTTTCATTCTCTATGTGCTGTTTTCTATATTTTATATAATTTTATTACTGTAGAATTAATAACTGAAATAATCAAAATATATTAATAAAAGAAGACTACCTGATCTTGACTTTGTGTGACCTCAAGGACTTTCTGGATGGAGCGGGCCCTAGCCACCGCTGCGACCTACCGGTGAACCTGCTCAGAAGAGGCTGCGGACAAGAGTTCATGGAGCAGCCGGAGATCAAAGTGGAGGTCAACGCCAGCACCAGCAGCACACAAGTGTCCCCACAAGACATCAGCATCACCCTCAGACCCGGTACAGATGCCTCTGGATTTGAACATGTTTGTGTCTCGAGTAGGACAAGTATAAAATGGTGGATCTCTGGTGTGCTTGAAGTTTTCTGAAGTAAGGTTTAGAGTTATCTGCTGTTATTTTATTATATGTTTGTGTATGTGTGTGTGTGTGCCTCCAGGTTCAGAGGCTAGCTTCATAGTGGCTGTGAAGCAGCTGGAGCGTTATCCTGTGGATCTGTACTACCTGGTGGATGTATCGGCATCTATGCAGGAAAACCTTGATCATGTAGGTGTTCATAAATTCAACTCTACCTTTGATCTATCACCACCGTTCAGTGAGTCAGTGCGGAAGCATTATGCTCTCTTTTCTTAAGAAGAGAGGAATTTGGAATTATCACAACGTTTTTTTACTCAAATTCTCACATTGATTTGATCACGGTCCGAAAAAATCTAGACCTAAGAACACAGATAACAGTTTGGTATTAAATCATTCAGGCTTATTATATGGCTACTGTCTTTACATTTGACATCTGATAAACAAGCAACAAACTTACTCATAATTGGCTTTCCCATGCTGTGTCCACCTGCTTCTGCTTGCTGTCTACGGTCCAGCTGAAGACGGTGGGCGTAGCTCTGTCTCTTCGTATGACGGAGCACTCCTCAGACCTTTGGCTGGGTTTCGGCTCGTTTGTGGACAAACCTGTCTCCCCTTACATCAATGTCCATCCCTCCAAGATCAACAACCCCTGCAGGTAAGGCACATCATTTGTCAGCTGGATTATTGAACTAGCCTGATAAAGCAATGTTAATCCGCCTCATGTAGCTCATTTTGTGAATTTTCTTGCAATCAGCATCATACATTTATAACACCATCAGAGTTTGCCTTGCTATATTCCTCAAATAACATAAATGGTGTGGTAATTTGAGTGATTATTTGAACAAGACTAAGAGTTTACAGCCATGCTTGCAGCTCTGTGAGGCTGTATGTCTAGCATATATAATGTTTATCATATTCACTGTCTTAGTTGCCTGCTGGCATTTACTATTTAGCAGTAAATACAAAATACAGCTGAAGCAGATGGGAATGTCATTACAATGACATTCTAGCTATAGCTCTGCAGGTATTTGGTCATGAACTAAAGTATTGGACAAAGTAAAGTTTTCAGCTGATGTTGATGCTAGAGGAAAAGTCAGAGGATTGCCAAGGTTAATACAATTCATCCTGAGGGGAACATGAATGTCTGCACCAAATTTAATTGCAATCCTTCCAATGGTTGTTTAGACATTTCATTCAAAACCATAAATATCAACCTTATGGTCGTGCTAGAGGAAAAGTCAAGGGATCCTCAAAGTCTTTAGGATACATCTTCTGGGGATTATGAATGTTGACAAAATATTGTGCAAATTCATTGAATAATTGAGACAGACAGAAAAAGAGCCACGCCACCAGCTTGACTAAAAAGATCCAAGCCAGCTGTTCTCATTAATTGTTCCCAATTTTGGTGTGACTAAGCCAAAGACTCATCAGTTGTTGGGGGCAACATTGTTATGATGATGAGCTGTGCTGGGAGACCAACAAAACAAGCTTTTGACATTTGTTTGTTCTGGTTGTTGATTTGGAGCTCTGCATTCCTGAATGTTGCAATTAAAAATCTTTTTGGACTCGTCTCCGCCTCTCACCAGTGATTACGAAATCCGCTGTCGGCCAGCCCACGGCTTCCACCACGTCTTAAGTATGACAGGGAATATGAGTGAGTTCACACGTGTGATCAAACGCCAGCGCATCTCCGGAAACATGGACACGCCTGAGGGAGGACTGGATGCTATGCTGCAAGCTGCTGTCTGCCAGGTGTGTGGGTGTTTGTTAAGAAGAGAGAAGGGGTTATAAAAATATTTTGAGATTGATTTTCAGGGCATGCACACTTTCTCTTAATGTAAGGGGTTCTCAATTATGTCCTTCTTGAATAGTTCAGAAAAAATGAGATAAACCCTAATATGGTGATAAGTCTGCATGGCAGTGAAAGAGGAATTTGGTGGCACTGTGACTCAGCATTGGATAGTACAACTGGAATGCCACTAAGTAATGACAGCACTAATAGGGAATGACAGCTACACATATAAACACACACACATACACACTCAC
The DNA here is from genome assembly GCF_914725855.1 of Thunnus albacares. NCBI lineage: Eukaryota > Metazoa > Chordata > Actinopteri > Scombriformes > Scombridae > Thunnus > Thunnus albacares. The sequence goes on from NC_058124.1 coordinate 11,966,317, forward strand.
ATAGAGTCATAGTCATTTATACTATGGCTGCAGGAGAGGTGTGAGTCAGACCATGCTGGGGGTCCTGAGTAAGCAGGCTGTAGGGGAACACCGTGGTGGTCATAAGTCTAGAAATAGACTCTCCATTATGTCAGACCTATATTTATAAGCTCACTGGGTTTCCTTAAATACACACATGTGCTCAGAGATCCACACAGAGCCTTTTTGCTCACACTGTCTATGACGAATCACAGACATAAAGACGGAGACTCTCTGACTACTGCTTTTCCATGGGAACTAATATAGTTCAGATGAGGAAAATGTTTTGAATTTGCAGTATCTTAACATGTGTAAACATTTAAGATATAAAGTATGCACATATTTTCCACAGCACTCATTGTGTGTGTCTTGGTGACAAGTGATATGAGGTAATAGTAATGATGTCATTCGTAAAACTCTTCTCCAAAAACAGAACGTATCAATTTGCAAAATATTTTGTGGCTTTAAATAATTGCTGTGGAAAATGATGCTTTCTCCTCTGGATATGGAGGGATGTGAGAGATTCAGTCTCATTCATTTATTGTTTGATAGTTTTAGATATGGATGCGCCAATCTGACTTTGTCAGTCCCGATACCGATACCTGGGCTTTGGGTGCCGTCCGATACTGAGTGCCGGTTTGATACCAGTATTTACTTAAACGCTGTATGCCTCACTGTGTGGGAGAGACTGGGATCATTCTTTTATGTGTAAGGCAAAATCAGGCTTAACTTAAACGTTGCTTTCCTAACCGATCTGATCCAGCTGTTTGAGTCAGTATTGGACCGATATCCAATATCAGTAACGGTATCAGTGCATCTCTAGTTTTAGATTCTTTGTATTTATTTTATTTTCTTAGACTGTTCTTATGTTGTCTTTAAGGAGGTACTCTAAGCTGTTTCTGTTTGCACTCTTTTATGATTCTTTTTGACAATAATTGAATTTGGCATAATTTAACAGTTGCATTTTTATTCAATTTTGCTCTTATGACATATTTTGTGTTCCTGCTTTTATCCCCCATCTTGGACAGGACCTCTTGAAAAAGAGGATTTTAATCATAACATTAGTCCCTGGTTAAATAATGGTTAAATAAATGAACAAAATAAGTTAAATACTAGAGCAGTTTTTGCCAATTTTGTCAGTTATGTCTGATAAGGTGTAGTTTGTCTAGTCCTGTATATTTGTGATGGTTGTTTGGTTTCCTTCAAATCAAAGCGAGGTTTTTCTTAAAATTACCATTAAACATAATTTAACCATATTTGGATGACATTTTAATTCCTCTCTGTCAGAGAGCGGTGGGTTGGCGGCCAGAATCCAAACGTCTGCTGCTCCTGATGACCGACCAGCCTTCCCACCTTGCCCTGGACAGCCGGCTGGCAGGGATTGTCACGCCACATGATGGCCTGTGTCACCTGGAGAACAACATCTACACGGGGAGCACTAGGATGGTGAGAGGACAAGATGCTGAGCAGTCAGGCTCACAGGAGCTACCCTGAGGATTTATTACACAGCGTGACGAATCAACTAATTAAAGCCCACGTGGTCACATGCCTACATGGACTGTGTACACTATTGTTGCTGTCTTGTGAAAAGCATGTTTCTCTAAAAAACTGTTAATTTACTGTGTCTCTTTCTCAGGACCATCCCAGTGTGGGCCAGTTGTCTGACAAGTTGCTGGAAAACAATATTTACTCCATCTTTGCTGTGGAGAAGCAACAGTACCAGTGGTATGAGGTAATCTCTCCTACATGAGTGTATAAAACAACACATGCCTCCGTTGTTATACATAGTTTTCCCAGGAAGTGCAACTTCGTTTTAGCCAGAAACGTTCAACATAACATCAGTAAACACCTACCACGTGTCACGAGTCCTTAGCAACACAGTGAATCCCTGCTAGCTTCAGTAGGAACAGCTCCAGAGCTGAACTGAACTCTCGCGTCTCTCCTTCAGGAACAAATATGTTGCTATTTAAGTGGTATTGATATGTCAGGTTTCTGACACTAGTGTACTTTTAACAAAATCAAAAGTATTTCTTTGACCTCATCTACCTTTCCTTCTCTAGGAGTTAGTGCGCCTGCTGCCTGGCTCCTACCTGGGAAAGATAGGTTTCTTCCAGGCCCCAAACCTTATAGAGCTGGTGGTGGATGCATATAAGGTACAGAGCAATCAACCACTCTCTGCAACTGCAGAGAATCACTTCTCTCTCATTTTTAAATTTCCTGTCCTGTCCTCCCTCTGTGTATTATTCATCCTTTAGACCACAAACAAAGAACAGGGATATGTGAAAGGTTGGGCAGAAGAGTGCAGCAGCACAGCATGAGCTGCATCCATGAGCCCACGCACTCCCAGTTCAAAAGAGTTGAAGCATTAGTCCGCTTATCTGATGAGGGAACATGAAACTTTTATTTGGGCCTTGTGTTTTGTAAAATATGCAAACTCACTAATAGCACAATCCTGTTCGTAGACAAGGCGTGGGAATAAGTGATACTGAGTGTCTGAAAGCACATACTACTTATAAGTACGCAGGAAATTTAGGTTTGGATGCTCAGAGTGCAGAAAAATGCCAAAGATATTTGTAAAGAAAACTTAAAATTGCATGAAATTAAGTTTGTTTTTGGTTGCTGAAGGCCTAATGAAACAGAAAAACACAGATGAGAACAGGAGGTTAAGGAGGGTTAAGGCCCTCTGTGTGTGTGTGTGTACGTGTGTGTTTGAGTGAGTGACTAGGGGTTTGTTCAGTTGGCAGCAGTCTAGGCTATAATCTTGCCTCAGGCACAGCGCTCCATTGTTTGCTACGAGAATCTGCCGAATCCACAGTTCCGGGTGCACAGCCACGCATACATACACACACACACATACACACACACACACAAGCAGCAGAGCCCGAACAGAAGCTGGCATTATAATAGCTATCAGATCCCCACGGAAACCATGTGTCCTAATCATGGACGAATACAAAGATGCTATTTTTGGCCCCACCTCCTTTTTCCCATAAGCCCCCTTGTATTTCAGAATGAAAGGACGACAATGAGGGCTTTCTCAGGACATGTGACAACTTTAATTAATCACAGTTCTCCCTTTCTGTCACCCGTTCTCCCTCTTGCTTCATTAATTTTCAATCTCACAAATTATGGTCATTAAAATTTAAAATGGCCACTGTTCTTTCTACTGTCTTTTATCTTTTCCGACATTCCCCTTAAACATAATACTTTAAAGAATTTCTCAATGTCAGGTAGTAAACTTAATGTTTCTTTTTCATTTCTTCTCACCATCTCTGCGCCCAGAGGTTGTTGTCAGAGGTGGCGGTGTCAGTGTCAGTCGAAGACAAGGCAGTCAGCAGGTACTGGGTGTCTGTGTCTCCCATCTGTCCTGATGGGTCCACTGTTAAGGACCAGAGCTGCACAGGGGTTCAACCTGACCAGACGGTAAACACACCTTCAGTACATGAAAGTATTAGAACACACACACATGACTAATACAGTTAAACAGCTAAATGTCAGTCATATTTATTTACAGATCTTTGAATTAAGCTGCCAGAGATGTCACAGGACATTTGTTGGTTGTATTGGATTACTTTGACACATGCAAACACGCTGACAAACACATCACTGAGAGCTTTACGTGACAGAAAAGATTTGGTAAATAATCCGACTTGAGCGGATTAGGGGCTGTATTTAACGGGAAAACATTTCCATGTGATTCCGTGAACTTTTCATCCTAAAATCCTTCTGTTGCCTAATATGAGAGGCCTTTATACAAACAAATAGGACATGTGTTTTTGGAAATCTATTGTACTCGCAGTCTGTTTCATGTAGCCACTAAAAGAAAAGGCATACTTGAAGATTTTAGTGCTGCAGAGAGTTCTTTGTACTACACAGGTTTTTCTGACTTACTTATAATGATTATACAGAAGGCTGAGTGTCACAGAAATGTTCAATTATAACAACCAAAGGGATCTTTTGGTACTTAAAAGAACATTTCCTTTCTGTTTTCTCCCTTAACTACCTGTGAGACCCCTCTCCTCTTTAACCTTTTGGGGCTCTTAACTTTGTCTACCAAGATGCTTAATCACTGCTCTATAGTTACTCTATTGTACAAAGAGACTGAAGCTCAGCCCTTTAATCCATGGGTGGATTAAAGTGAGTTACGGAAAGTACCCACAGTTACCAGAATGGTGATAAAAATCAAATGAAATGCTTGACTGTACGCATATTTCTACACCAAAAACATGAAACTTGGAAAGGAAATTACATTAAACTTAGAAAGTTGTCAAGAACACAGTTCCTGGTTACACACGATTTAAGTCCTATCAGAGATTTCTATAATTATGCAATGAGAGGAAGCTCATTATATGTTTTTCCTTTTAGATTTAAGAGATTTAAGAAATGGTTGCTAAACTGCTTCTTTTTTTAACCTATCTTGACCCACCTGCAGATTTGTCAGCCTTCATCCTTTCTAACAGGAACCACAACTAAGCTTTTAAATATGTTTTTTACCCACATTTTAATGTACTGTATGTCAGGACTGAGTGATTGCAGTGTTGTATTTGCATTTTATTACTGTTAAATACATGAATCTACATATCTACCTTCTCAAAAACCACTAAAACATCACTTAGTTACTGTTAATTTATTTGTCTTTTCATGCAGGTTTACTTCAACATCACCATCGGCCTGCGCTCTTGTCCGGATGATGGTGAAGATGAAGATATAACAGTGATGGTTCGCCCTGTGGGTTACAACGAATCTACCACTGTTAGGGTTCACTCTAAATGTGGCTGCAGTTGTGGACCAACAGGACATTGCCGTGACAGCAACGAATCACCATGCAGCGGGACTGTAGACAGCACCAAGTGGGAGCAGAGGCCAGATCAGGGACTTCTTAAAGACTCAAGCAGAGATTCAAACTGGAATTGCAGAGCTGATGGGTCTGACGTGGACTGTAGTGGTCGGGGAGTATGTGAATGCGGGAGGTGTGTGTGTGAGCAGAGCAGGCTCGGGACAGTATACGGGAAATACTGCGAGATAGATGACTTTTCCTGCCCTTACGAAGGCGGACTGCTGTGTGGAGGTAAGGGGGAGAATAACAGGGACGCACTTAAAATAAAAAAAAAAACACTTTTCATCACATAAATTCAGTTCATAGAGACATAACAGGGGATTAAAATGGTAATAATATGAGCACCTTTGATGCACAAACATAATATTTTGTCCTGTCTCTGTCTGTCCCTCTCAGGACGGGGTGTGTGTGTGTCAGGTGAGTGCGTGTGCGAGGACGGCTGGACAGGTGATAGCTGCGGTTGTACCGACTCCACAGCAACCTGCCAGTCGTCCGACGGCCTGCTGTGCAGCGGGCGGGGCAAGTGCGTGTGTGGCAAGTGTGTGTGTGATGACCACCGATACTCTGGAAACTTCTGTGAGAGATGTCCTGCTTGCCAAACCACCTGCCAATCATACTGGTACTTTTTCATTTCCTTCTACAACAAAGCATGATGGAAACTTTTAATACTGAAATCTTTATACAGTTATATATATTTTGTTCCGTCTCTCTCTCTCTCAGGAAGTGCGTGGGCTGCCACCTGTCTCATGGTCTCACGCAAAAAGAGGCGGGACACTGCAACAATACTTGCGCCTCATTGGTGGGCTACACGGATGATGTATCAGGTACAGCTGGTTTAGCCAATAGAATCTGCTCTGAGCACAATTTCACACCTGGGCTTTGCTCCACGTGTGGTTTTGTTGTTCTGAGAGAAGTTGATAATATATAGGAACTAGGATGTGGTTTTTATGTTTAATCGAAAGCATGGGCACCATTTGAGCTTCCTCTTCGTCAAAAAGATGCAGCTTGTCTTTTTATTATTAGACAAGAACTTAAAGCTGCATGAATTGATCTTTTTGGCCAACTGGGAGCAGTATTCATTTGAGGTCATGGTTGTGTCCATTTGGCTTTTGTAAGTCAAGTTACATATATAATGTGGCTCTTTATCTGCTTAATGCCCCACTATGTTCACCAGATAGTTGCTAACTGTGTCTGTCTGGTGTTTAAAGTGAAAAATGAAGAGCCAAAAAACACAGCACTGGGTGTAAACTTTCACATATTTGGACTGAACATCATTTCACTTCGGCTTTCTCTCTCTCTTTTTAGGTCAAACAGGGGAGATGTGGATTCAGTGTATGTACATCAGTAATGACAGCTGTCGCTATCGGTTTCAAACGAGCTCAGAGTCTGGACAGAACCAGCTTCACATTAGCACAAGACCAGGTATAATGTCAATAAACACACACACACACACACACACACACACACACACACACATACACACACACACACGCTCGCCTTCATTCCAGGTCACTTCCGTTGCTACCATTGCTGGACTACTATACCCTGGTGTATTTGAGTCAGCAAGCCTGCTGTCAGTGGTACAGCTGTATTTTACATTTCCCCTCAGTTCCCAGTTCCCCAATCCCTTTCTTGATTTTCGCAGCCACGCACAAATGCACACACACACACACACACACACACACACACACACACACACACACACACACACACACACGTACATGCACACATACACAACTTGAAACACACTAGTTCACACATGCCCTGGGTTACACACACACACACATTATTACACATCCAAATGCTACAGTTCATCCCCGCCTTCCCAATTTTTGGAACAGCACAGCTCATTGTGTGTCGACCCCCCCCGCAATCACCCCTCACCCCTTCATCCCCCCACCCCTCCACCCAACGGGACACTCTCTTCCTGCGTACACCCACTCCTCCCGGGTGCAGCAGGAGCCAGGTCTCCATGGTAACCCTGTTACAAAATGTCAGAGCAATCTTTGGGCTCTTTGTGTTGAGCGATGAGCCCGTCGAGCCCGTTGAGCCCGTCATCCACACATGCTCCCCAGCATATACACAGCTAGCTAACTATTCAGTATAGCACCACTGGCACCGCTGCCCCTGACTGAGCTCTGTGTGTGTGTGTGTGTGTGTACGTACTCTTCAATGGTGGAAAGAAATTAATTACATTTACTCAAGTACTGTACCACTACATCTATCTGACAACTACAGTTATAACTTTTTAGATTAAGATTTTACTGTAAGACATGTATGCTTTAAAAATGAAATGTTTTTGTATAGTGTAAACTACCTAAATGTATATAATGCAGTTAAAATACTACTTATGCATGGATGCATCAGTATTATTAACAAACTAATATATAATAGTATATCATTCACAGCAACCCACAAACTTTGATAGTTACAATTTGATTATAATATTTGTGAACTTTAATTAATGTTGGATTTATTAGTAAAGTATGTAAAACAATTTTCTATTGGTACATCGATCTTTGTGAGGACACGGTTGAGTTTTAGACCTAGAGTGAGGACATTTTTGGAAATTGAGGACAGCTTGGCCAGTCCTCACTTCTTTAAAGGGCTATTTGAGGATTAAAACCTGGTTTTAAGATTAAAGTTTGAATTAGATTTAGAGTAAGGGCTGGGGTTTGGCATGTAGTTGTGATGGTTATGGATGAATAAGGGGGCTAAGGAAAGGTGGTCCTCACAAGTATAAAAGTATAAATGTGCGTGTGTTGGTCTTTTATGTGGATATGGTCACGAGGTATCTCTGCACCTCCATGTCTTTTTTGATTACATATTTTCATGTGTATTTAAGTGTGCATGTGTATATGTGTCAGTGTTTGTTTAAACTCCCTATGACTCACTTTCCTAAACTTTTTTCCCATCACAGTATCCCAGCTCTCTACAGTGAAACCCGCGTGTTTGTGTTTATGTGTGTGTCCACAGAGTGTGCAAGCAACAGCCGGCTGGTAGGAACTTTCCTGAGTGTGTGTGCGCTGACAGTGCTGTGTGGGCTGGTGGTGGTGGCCGTGTCCAGATTGCTGCTACAGAAGAGAGGCTGGTCACCAGGGGACGCTGCTGAGCATGGAGACTATCACTGCACTGGCAAGGTTTGCTCACAAAGGTCCATACAAGGCTGAATGTGGTTATCATCAGCACTGCAGGGCTTTAATTTAGCGGAGCTGAGGCGTCCTCGGAGCCCTCAGAAGCATTAAGGCACCCCGTAATTCTTTTATTTTTGTTCATGCACGCTGTCTGCTAGAACCAGGAGTGAGAAATTTGAGTCTGCCGTCAGAAGTACAGCTGTATTTTACATTTCCTCCCAACTCCCAGCTCGCCATCTACACAGTCCAGATTTGTGACCTTACAGTGATGTACAGCACCACTGAGAAGAAAGAAAAAATGGAGGTTTTTACAAGGGGTAGGGGAGTTTCTGGGGTTATGTGTGCCTAAACTGGTTAGACTGCCAGTTTGGATTAGAGCCATTTATGGTTCATGACACCACTGTACATCATTTCAATGACATATTACAAAGTCATGCATCTGTTTGGGTAAAACTTAAATTCTTGCTAATTTTGCAAATAAAAAATGATACTCTCAGGGGAGTTTTGCTAGTGTTGTAAAGCTGTACATACTTCCTCAATGATTACATAAGGTGACAAATGGTTTCCTTCCACTTAAGTCGAATTTTTATTGAATCCACTCAAAATGAGCAAATATTAAAGGGGCACTGCACTGATTTTACATGTCAATGTCAATTTAGTAGTCAGGAGTTCTACACAGCCTGTGAAAACACTGAAATGTCATCTCTGGCTCTGGAGGAGCTTTCCTAAGTCTTAGAAAATTACTCAAGTGCCATCACTTGAGTGATCTTGGCTTGAACTACATATTTTTAACGGAAGATTTTATGGACATAGTCCTCATTTTGTCACAGCACAGTATTTTTAGCCTTCACATGACCAATGTTAGGCACCACTGCATCAATTTTGACCTCTTGTGATTCCCCTGCCTTTAAAAAAATGCAACACTAAATCAAGCATCATGTTTTGGTTTAAATCTGTCTGTGTAGATCCATGGATGCATGCGTGTGTATGTGTTTGGGTGTGACTAACTGCATATTTCTGTTACCCTTCAGGACCTGTCATACATTCCTACAACCAATGAGAAGACAGTCACCTACAGGAGGGACCACCCGCCCGACCGACCTGTGGAGATGCACATCCAAGTTCCCAAGATGCCCCTCGGTGACCCCTGGCAGTGCTAGGCAGAGTCAAAGGTCAAGGTGAAGATCAGAAGGAAGTCAGTAGAGACATTCAGTAGAGAAGAGTTGGACTAATGGCTTCTCTCTTGCTCTCTCTCTTAACCTTCATATAACTCCAACCAGTTCTACATGGACACTCTGATGGTAGTAAACTAACCTATGAAACCTCTGTGGAATCACACTTGTAAAATGAACTGAAATACTTTTCATAGTGTGTGACTAACGTGGCCAGTATCCCGGAAATCGAGATGAGACAAAGAGCACAAGTCCCCCACTTCTTCTTCCTCTGTAGCAGCAGGGAGGCTACTTCTTCTACAGGGTAAAGGGTTCCTCGCTTTTTAGCCATGTAGCAATTACTGCTCTAACTTATGAGTGTGTGTGTGTGTGTGTGTGTGTGTGTGTGTGTGTGTGCACGCATGTGTGTATGTGTGTGGTGCAGGTACATGCATTGATGCTCTATCTAGTCTCTCTATTTATGATTTTGTAGTTAAAACACTACATGTTTTAGGTTTACGTGATTGTGTGGCTCCCCAACACTCCAAATGTAATATCTCTCTGTCTTAGTCTGCCCCCGTGTGGTCAGCTTGAGGTACGACATTTTTTTTCCTCCAATTATACTGTCTACACATTCCTGACCTCAGCTGTATTGCCTTGGGATTTAACTCATGAGGCACACCAATGACTCAATATGGCTTTTTATTTTACATTTTTACTTTGAGTAGATTTTTCAGTGATTGGTGGTGTACATTGTTCTAGTGTTTTGAACTGTTTCATTGTATTTTTGCATTGTCTTTTTGTTAACGGATCAACTGCAATAGCAAATTAGTGTTATTTTATGGCATTTTTTTCTATCATGATAGGGGAGAATGTAGTTTTATGTGATTTTCAGTTGTTAATAATCTGTTAGACTTGCACTAGAACAATTGTTTTGCATTATACTACTGAAAACTGAGGAGGCTCGTCATGTCAGGACAGAACTGGATAGTGGGTTTGGAAGAACTCTTGTGCTATAAATTGGGCATTAGAAGGCATTAAAAGTGAATAAGTGCGTTTGAAGCTAATGTAACAAATCCACTGGAATTACAATGGAAGTATTTTAAATAACAATATACTGACAATTACTGGTAACAATATCATCAAAAGCCTGAGCATGTGACCTCTACATCAGAGACAGAACTGTGTCTGCATGAATCTATTTAATGATGATCATCTGTTGCTACATCCAGCTGCACTGGACTGACAACTTTACACTTTGATAACAACGCCTGGGCAAAGGTACAACTCAGCTCTAAAGGTACAGAGATCAGAGGTGGAATTACACTCCTAACACCCCTCATGCACTAGATCCTCTGGATCCAGAGTGCCAATTGCATGGCATCTTGTGAGAATTTCGCTTGCCCAATCCCGTTCCTCTTTTTGATTATTATTTAACGCAATGTTTACAGCAATAGCTGCTCTATTTTACTGTAAGTCAGGAACACTAATTATTATTTATTGTGATGTTATTATATTTTCTTTGTATTTGATATATTAATTGTGCTATTTTATGGCAAGGCTACTTGAGTTACAGGTGGAAGTACTGTTTCTGTTTATGAAGAGCAGTTTGTCTCTAACCCTGAGAATAATTCAGCAATAAGGTATTAATCATCTCATCTAACCGGGCACTGAGTTCGGAATAACAACAGCACTTTTTTTTTGTAGTTTTGCTGTCAATCAATGTGACTAGATGTGTAGCATGACTGTTTTCATCACAATAAAAATGTGCAAGATTTTTATCATTTCTGTTGAGAGCTTCTGCTTTTCTATACCATTGGACTTAAAGTTGAATTAAGACTTTTAAGGAAAATGTGGCCTAATTCATGTTAGTATAAGGAGACATGAAAAGCCCAACGAATATTTATTATTAAGACAGTAGCAAATGAAGCAAGACCAGTGTCTTATTTGCAAAATGCCCTGATTTTTAATGAATGTCACGGCGTTCAGCTCAGTTGAAAGTACATTTTTGTGTTGTGTTCATATGTGCAGTGCCACAAAATGTACAAAAGTTCAAAGTTTTACCAACTTTTGGATTCAAGAGCAGGATCCAAACCACATGTGGTGCAACAAACACAGGTGACTGTGTAATCTGAACACTAGGTGGAGATGCACACAAAGGTAACTGAGAGGAAGGTTACTGCAAAGTGATTGATAAAAGGAGGAAGTTTTGACTTGTTATACCCACAACTCAACTGAAATATTACTTCAAGTCGTAATTTATTTCATTTAATGGCGTTTAACATGTCTTTACTAATATCTGTTGTATTAAACGTCTACTGTAAAAACTGTGGATAACATCCTAATAATCCATTTAAAAATGGAATGAGAGTGTTTGATTAATTCAAGCAGTACTGAGAATATTTTTTTGCCTGGTTTAGACCGGTTAAGATATTGATAATTAGTTTTAAATTCGATATAATTTATGTAATGTTTTATGTTTATTTTTCTAAAAACAACAACAAAAAACAAGACTCTTCAGTCACTAATTATAATGCAATGCAAATTATATGTAAGAAATGCTTAAATGATAGTAGGCCTGAAGAGAAACGAAAAATGTCCCAAAATTGTCCTGTTTTATTGATGTCAGTGAGATACAAGCAAGATAAATTATAACACTTAGTGTTCCAACCAAAGATGTTTTAAGATAACCTACAATCATAATGGCAGAATCAATGTATATCAACAAATAACCCCAGATATATAAAAACAAATACTCCATTAATAAAAATGAATTTTCGTAGAATAAATTAGGCACAGACAAATGTCTTCAAATAAACTGTAGAGTAAAAATGTATTTTAAAGAAGGCTAAAATAACATAGATGAGGTAAGGACACAATGTTCATCCGCAGCTGAAGTTCATCATAAAGTGCCAGTTTTAGTTTTTAAGTACACTCCATACAGGCTGGTGATCAAATGCCCACGTGTTGCTTTGTTCGTTTAGTTTTGCAAATTATTCCACCGCACTTTGTCCCTTGGTGCTCTGGACAGTCTCACGCACGTGCAGCCCGGGAGACTGGCTCGGGCTACCTGTGATGCTATTGTCCGTGTCGCTGCTGGTTTTACCGAGTCCCGGTTCCCCGCTGTCCTCTGAGCCCTCCGCGCTGTGCGTCCTCGCGTGCTTGCTCAGGTGATCGGAGCGCATGAACCGTTTGTGGCAAATCGAGCACTCGAAGCGCTTCTCTCCGGTGTGCGTGCGCAAATGCCTCTGGAGCTCGTCGGAGCGCGTGAACCGTTTCCCGCAGAAGAGCCAGTTGCAGACAAACGGCCTCTCCCCGGTGTGCCAGCGCAGGTGAGCCTTCAGGTGGGAAGTCTTACCGTAAACTTTACCACAACCCGGGATGTGGCAGCTGTGCAAGCCCCTCCGCCGCGGGCTCGTGCCCCCCTGGCCAAGGCTCTCCGCTTCCTGGCAGTTGGGGCAGTCGCAGGTGGCTCTGCCGGTGTAGCGACGTGAGGAGGAGCGGGAAGATGCCGGCAGAGAAACGACGGGGGCTCCTGTCAGCGCAGGTGCACCGGACGTGGTGGACTCTGAGAAGGAGGCCGGGGCAGGTGGCCTGAAGCCGTCAAACAGGTGTTGCGCGGCGGGGAGCAGATGCTGAGACGCACCAGAGCTGAAGGCGGAGCTGTAGTCAGTGCTGTAGCCGCTCAGAGGAGAGGATAACCCGGTCGGGCTCTGGGTGTCCACCCAGCTGGTGCCCATATCCCACCAGGCAGAAGACCCATTACCAACCTCCCCCACAGGCTTGAACCATGACTCATAGGGATGTGAGTGCATCCTTGGGTATATCCCCGCTATGCTTTCCATTGAGGGGGGAAATTTGGTCAGAAACACAGACCGCTGTGTGTGCGCAGGATCGGGAACACTGGTGTCTGATGGCACAGCGGTCTGGTACATCGAAAAATCATTTCCAAAGGGGGAGGTGGCGGTGGTCACTGAGAAAGCGCTGGAGGTCTCTGTCAGCCCGGTCCCGTTACTCCTGGAGGTCCCAGAGGGAACCTCGAGTGAGGTGAGGCAGGTGCCCAAGCTGCTGGTGCCCGGGGCGCTCCGTTTCCATGGGTGAAAACCCCTGACGAGCCCCGGGGCCCCATCGGAAAGAGCAGGGGAGCACGAAGGGCTGGGCTCACCGATTCTGCTGCAGGTGGCGGCCAGCATAGCTAGAGGGGTGCTGCCCAGCCGGGGCTCCTCCTGAGTGGAGCACACAAACATTTAGGTCAGCGACTCAAGGCCAAATACAATGTGCGTAAAGACGCGCAATAAATCTAGTGCGCTAGTTACGCGCACTGATAAAAACACTTTGGGTCTCAAAGATTAAATTTATGTAAATCAAGAATGCGGCATAGCTCTTCGTTTTACAAATCTTTGACTTAGTTTAATCAGATAAAGCGGGGGAGTCATATGTTTTGTCATGAATGAACAAACAGCTCCAACATTGCAGCAAGTAAACTTTTTCATATTCTGAAAAAATACCAGTTTATCGTAGTTAGAATACATTAGGATGGTTCCTAAAATCAAATGCTCAACTGTCGCTTTTCTTTTCACTTGAGTCAATACTACTCGTTTCCCAACCTGTAACAGCATTCATTAACTCTGTCATGATCACAGGAAGAAACAGTGGAAAGAAAACTCACGATTTAAACCAGGTTTCCTAATACTATTCATGTAAATTAGGCACAACTGTAAACCAGTAATACCAGTTTATTAGGCCTATAATTATATTATTTTGTAAATGTTATCGGTTACAGCAGCACACTAGGAAATTAAAAAGAAGAAAGTATTTGACTACAACTCCGTGCTGCACTTTGAATACCACAGACGCATTAAATAACCACGAATATGTTTTGCAATTTCTCGGAAAAAAAGGTGTTTCGGTAAAATATATGGAAATGTAAACTTACCCCTAGCAGTGTAGCAGCCATGGTCTGTACTGTGATAACTTCGGCTGACTGTGTGTGTGTTTGTGTGTGTGTGTGCTCGCAGTGTCTCGATGTGATGAGTCTGTGCTCCGTCTCTAACTGCTTTGGTAGTTGTAGCTTCTTCGTGGCTTTGAAGCGCCGCTGGGAGCCTGAGGACCAATCAGAAAGCAGCTCAGAATGTCTCTGAACGTTTGCGCTCGAGGTCGTCGTAAAATTTAAAGGTGAGGTCTCACGAGCGCTCGCTCTAAAACTTCAACAAAGTGGGACGAGAAGAAGTTCAAGACAATAAATCCCGAGCAGTGATGGATAATCGGAAAAGTCGAATAACTGGTCACACCTACCATTAAATAGACCAAAAGCTAATTGACAATTAGCTTTTTTCTTACCTATGACTGCATGTGCTCTTCTCCATTTATTATCACTTATGATTACTCTAGCAATTTTATATTATTTCTTAAATTTATTTACAAAGGTCTGACACCAGAGGGTCCATGATGGATCAGGAAAAGTGTGCAACTCCAAGGGCCTTAGGGACCCCATGGACCCAGTTCATTGTGTGCCCATTGGTGATTTGATTAAATCGATATTTGTGAGGAAACATGCACAGTTTAAGCAAATTAAAGATTCTATTTGAAAAACTCAAAAGCAACGCCACTCTCCAGCTTGAAGGATACCCTAAGTTTTATTGTGTTTTTAGGGAAAAGGCCAACACCTTTGGTTACTTAAACCAACCCAGCTGGCTGGATGTGTCAGACAGAAAAAGTCTCAAATAAAGATTGCTGTTTTTACTGCTATTGTGAAGCCATGCAGTGGGAGAGGCTGATGAATGAGAGGTTGGTCCGGTCCGTCCCATCCTGTCCCTGGGGCGTATCCAGTCAGCCCTGGGGGAGGGAAGGGAGGACACCACCACTGCCTCCACAATTTCATCTCATTCAACCCAAAACAATTGTTGGCTTTCACAGAAACACCTCTTCCTGTGCTTCTCTTACAATCATCTAAATACAAGCTCTCAGAGACTGTATACACTGTGAAGGAAACCCTTTATCACCTGAATGTGTACCTAGATAGGTAGGTCCTATTATTAAGAGAAGGGATGGTTGATCAATATGATGATGCACACCCTGGAAATAACCCAGAATGATCCTCAGTCTCTTAATATATGAGCATCCGAAGCACAGAGGGAGCATTTCATTTGAATTTCAAATTTAATAAAACAGCAGGATTTAATCAATTTCCCTCATTTGTTTGGTATTAACTGCTTCCCTGCCCTTTCTTCATCTCTCTTGTTTTATGACCAGCCTGAATAAAGTCAGCTGGACACAGACGGAAAAGTTAATCACATTCCTCATCCACTCAAACCCTCCCACACACACCAACACACCGTTTACACAGGATGATTGATAGTGCGCAAGATTAATTTTGGTGATGCTATGCAAAGACAAACTGTTCACTCCATCAGAAAGCTTGAATCTCACATATATAGTCTATTCTTTAAAATGTTTTTTTTATGTACAAAAACTGGGTGAGCAACTACATTATATTACATTATTATTTGTTATTTTTAGAAAGCGAAAATAGTTGCAATAAATTTTACACCTTGGGGTCAGTTTTTTCCACTTTTGAGAACACGTGCCTTTGCAGTTAGATATAGGTTCTGTAGCAAATATATTGTTAAGTTATGATTTTGCTCCTCACCAGGTTTTTAATAATTATTCACATAACTCATGAATGTTCAGAAACATATAATAGTAATTTAATTTAGTACTTCAGTTGTGCAATAATATCCCAGTGAGGCCTTTGGAGAGGACTGGTAAGTCTCCAGCAAAAGTAGAAATTGTTTTACATTGTTTTTACAAAACAAAACAATGCAAAATGCATGAACTAAATATTTAGTCAAAATTGGGTTAAGACCTGAGTTCTACTTTAACTATATATAGATAATTATGTCATAGAAATTGATCATTTCTATAGAAACAGCTTTTTAAATTTGTAGTAACTATAAAACCAGGCCACTCTCTGTCACAGACAGATATGTAACCAACTAGACAGCCAAAGCCAGGCAGCTGCATCAAATGAAAGCTAACTGGTGAGATAGCCATCAGAAAGCTTTAGCTAAAACTAAAATTTAGTCTGTAAAGTAAAGATGTAGATGAATTGAGTCATGATGGAGAAAGAAAAAGAGTTAAACTAGCTCAGCAGAACTCAACAAATCCCATCTCACCCTTTGACTCCATTTATGTGTGAATTCATGTAATTTGTTGTGGCTGCTACCTTTAAATCACATAATTAAACATATTAAGCTGTAAATTAATTACATATAAATAATAATAGTAGAAGGACAACAAACACCTTTTTAAACAAACTTGTTAAAACAGGCAGGAAAGTAATAATATGTTTTGTTCATAGATGCTGCATTTGCTCTTGAATTCTTTGAACATTATCCAAAGGAAGAGTATCTGCATTTTTAAAGTATCATGTAGGATTTTGGGGGTAAAATAATCTGCCTAAACAGATATAATATAACATATATATATATATATATAACAGATATATATCACTGCAACCTTTCTGTCTGTTAGTTAGTTAGGGTTAGGATTAGGGTTAGGGTGGTGATTTTGAGGAAGTTTTTAGAAGTAATTTATGAGAATTTCTTATGGCAAAATCACAATACATATGGTCTATTATGGAACTATTTGTGTCATTTTGCCAGCCCCCCACACTAATACACACCTCCCAGTGGCCCTGACAAAATCACAGGCTCCCACGCTGGCCCTGCTCTCCCCCACAGCCTCAGGCGTTGCCGAATGCACAGGTGGAGTTTACAGTAGCCCATCTTCCCTCTAACCTGATCGCCATCCTCACGAGCCACCCAAACAGCTGTCCCTCTTTTAGGAGCATTCTTTTCCCACACTGAAAGTGTGTGTGTTTGTATGTGTGTGTGTGTGTGTGAGTGTGCTTTAAAGGCCCCCAATGAAACCCTGCCTGAGCCCCAACCTGTTCCTTTAGCGATGATAATGACCACATTATCACGCGCCATCGAACGTCAACAAAAAAAGATTGTCGTGTGCTTTCCAATTACTTTGTGGGCACTGAGACAGAAAAAACAGAGAGAAAGGAGTGAAAGAAAGATCTGGCACTTTTGGGGGAGAGGGATGGGTGGAGTATTTTATTTCTCCTTGGTGTTTTCCTCATCTCCCCTTTTGTTGGTGGAGTATAGTCACAGTGATCCTCATGCAAGGCAGGGCAGCCATCTTGGTCAGCTGCCCTGCTGAGACAATTAGCGGGAGACTGACGGAGTCAAAAGACAAGCTGCTAAACATGACACAAAAAATATTCGCTACAACTGGGGGGTTAGCCAATCAATTTGTGTAAAAGAAAGAGAAAAAAAAGCAGATTCTGTGCAGCCATGTGGTGCAATTGTGACATTGACGCCGCTCCTTGGTGTGGAGATGTCTCCTTATTTTTGTCACATGCCTTTTTTTTTCCTGCAGATGATGATCTTTTTCCTACTTAGTTTCAGATGTTTGACATTTTTGGTGACCTATGAATGTAAAGAAACACTCCACCCAAAACCTGTCTTTTGAGTATGAATCACTCACTCACTGCAAACCTGAAAGGTGGCTGTAAAACATTAGTATTTTGTACACGGGTGCAGGACAGAGGCTGCGGTCAACTTGAATTCAGTCAGTTACAACGGATTCCAATATTGATCCAGACCTCCCCTGTGACATAGCTCATCTTTCTGCTGTCTACCAGTATGTTCACTGTGATCCAAACAGGCATATTTCTGTTAAGATATTTTACAGCCATCTTTCAAACACAGTGCTCCATCCTCAGTTCATTTTTGGTAGAGTATCACATTACGTTTATTCCATTTTTGCACTCATTGTAGGTCAATCTGCATTGTAGATTCAGCCAAAGGCCTAAATTTTCTTCTGAACGCAGCAACGCCTTTTAAAACTGTCTAAATGTTTATTTCACATGTCTGCCTGTGTTATAATACCTGTGTTTTATGATATTACTGTATGTAAATTGTTTTGTGAATGACAGGGAGAGCGCCATTTCCTATAATGTTTAAACCGTACTGAAGGAAACTGAACGGAGAGCACTTCCTTTTCAGTTTAATATACTTGTTTGTGGCATAATGTTTATCAGAATGTCTTGTGAAGTGTAGTGTTTAAATCCTTTATTTTTATTTGTTGTTCGTGACATTTGATGATGAATACTGACTGGCTGCTATTTCTTGCTACAGAGGAGTTACAGTAAGTGTCTCACCTCTGACTGAATAACCTGAATTTGTTTTTTGATGTTTGCAAAACTCAACCCTTGACACAAATTGAAGTTGTTTTACAGGAGAGAGAAGAAGTCATCCAGGTGATCTGTGTGCCAGGATGTGCCTGGAGCTGCTCCTCCTTGGCTTCCTGTAATTACTGTGTGGAGAGGGCACGTCCGCCGTCTGTCAGCACAGGGCTGATGGACGACTCTGGCAGCAGAGTCGGTGAAATGTGTCCGGGTTGCTACGATGAAAACATCGTATACGTACAAGATCTCCTTTCATAATAGATGATCAATTAATACCAAAACCCCCTTTTGCCAGTCACACATGCGAACACACACACATAATCTTACTATCTTTAACTAACTCTCCGAATTTTGGTGTCTTGCAAGTTCTCTTACTTTCAAATCATCGAATAAGCTTTACTAGCATGTTGGTGTTATATTGTAACAAAAACTAAATTACATCACAAAAAGACAAACATCTTAAACAGTGCAATCCCATAGACGTGTGCAGTGGTGGACTAACAGAAAACAGTAAAGCAAAGTAGAACAAAAGCTTGTGGCATGCAAATACATATTTTGCAGCCCAGAGAGCTGTTTCACTGATCTCTCATACAAGCAATATTAACCTCTTTTGTGCAAGTCTCCGTCTCACGCACCCTCATGTAGGGGTCATAAAGGGCATCTTTCATCTGTCTATGCAGCAGAAAGAGGGAATCCTGGCCAATGTAATTACACTGTTGAAGTGCTTCATTCACATTCATGTATACGGTGCATCTACATACTACACAAAACACACTCATTCATGAAATGAGGAGAAGAGAAGAGGAGGAGGAGGATGAATTCATGGGAAGGATGAGTGTGTAGGGGCCTCTGCGGTGTGTTTGTTAGGTACAAGTTTGGGCTGAGGGTGCACTGAAATTGCACTTTATGAGTAGCAGCTCTTTCTTTCTTTGTTACACACACACACACACACACACACACACACACACACACACACACACACACACACACACAGGTTTGGGTTGATGGATGCATGGGGTTTGTTAAGTCATACATCACAGAGGTCATTTAACCTGCCAACACATCTGCTGTCTCTGCCCTCAGAAGGAGAGGAAGAGGTGGGGAGAGAAGAAAGATTTATAAAGGCAAGGGGGTGAATTATGCAGGGTGAGAGAGAATGAGACTGTGATTAGTAACTGGAGTGGATGAAAAGCTCTCAGTCTGTCTCTCTCTGCCTCACACATACACACACACATACACACACACACACACACACACACACACACACATCCACACACCCACACCCCGAGTGCTGTAAAGTGGTATCTTCTTAACAGGCATCTTCGCCGAAGCTGCTTGCGTTATGAGTTTCTCCGCTTCTCCATCAACTTTCCTCCTGTCTCTGTTAACTACTGACAATAAAGTTGCTGATTTATGCAGAAGAGCCGTTCCATGCGCCAAGACATTAATGAGATGCGTCTGAAGGAGGAGTCTTCATTGATTTCTTCAAACGCTGTTGACGTTTGTGAGGTGGCTTTATCTCAGACGTTTCAAAGGAAGCGCGTGTGTGTGTGTTTGTGTGTGTATTACTGTGTGGTGATTGCAGATCAGTGGCTTTTATCCACTCATGCTGCACCCTAAGTTGCCTCCTAGAGGGTGTGTTATCTTGTCTTCTAATAAAACTGCAGCTGCCATGAGGGTCTCCACTGATGAGGAATATTTTACTTATTCATGAAATAGATGTTAGCTAGAAGCCAGAACATGAATCAGGACTTACTCCTCCAAAGTTAGGAATAAAGTTCTGTATTTGATTGCATATACAACAATAAAAAATCTTTGTGCAAGGTGGTGAATGTGACATTATCTTATTTAACAGTAGCTTGTGACATTTCATGTATCTGTTGTGCATCTTTTGGCATAAAAAATAACCCTACTCTTAAAATCTGTGTCAGGTCTGTATTTCTTACATCTTGTCACTGTGACATCCATTCTGTCACTCGCTATCATTATGCCTTCATCAGATGGCTGATAGTAGAGAGATATAATGCGTGAGGGGAGAGAGATGGGGAAACCGGGGGTTGGTCATGGTGCCCCAATTAGTAGACTTTTGTCAATGTTGTATTGTTGTGGTGAGGTAATCCAAAGCAGACTTTTCAAATCAATCTGCACATAAGCTGCGTGTCATGCAAGGATAATGTAACATGATAATGTGACAAATATTAATGCAAACCTGATGTTCAGTGCGATCAATAACTCAACTCAAGCCAGTTTCAAAAGTCTGTTGATTTCATATTCCACAGAAATTAATGCAAACTAATGGTCGCCGAATGAATGATATTTTGGGTCCAACAGATAAACTTGTGAAATCAACAAAATTTTCATATTAAGGAATTCTAAATTTTCAATGAGGAAGAGGGAGTAGATGTAATTTTCAAAAAGTAGGGAAGTGACTTTTTGGAGAAAAAAACACAAATGATGACAGAATTTGGCTTCCCTAAAACAAATATAATATGTATTAATAAAAAGATAAAAAGTTAAAACATGAATGTTGTGGTACTTTTTTGGAGGTAGCTATCCAAAGTTATTAGTGAGAAAAATGTCACTTCCACTGACTAAATTACCAATAATTGATAGATACAGACTGATTATAAAATTAGGTAATGATTGTTTCTCTTTTTGAAAATAAACGTACATTTTTCATTTCTTTTACTTGGAAGAAACGGCCCCTTTTTAAACCTGTATGAGTTCTCCTACATGGCTGAACTGAGGAAGTGTTGTGTATTGATTAACTATTTTATCTAGCATGTAGAGACTGTCATAGTAGATGACATGATACGGATGACCAGATGTGGCATTTAAAGTCTGGTATTATACTCTATTTCTTACAGCTGCTGACACACACACACACACACACACACACACACACACTCATCACCATTTCTGAACTGCACACACTCCGATGGTGTGATGAGAGGGAGAGAAGATGATGATAAGGAGCAGGGATGAAGACGTAAGAACAGGAATGCTGGTGAGGTGACACGTCACACATGTTTCAGTTTTGCTAAGCTTTTTTTAAGCTTCTGTAAAGATTTTTTTTCCTTGAGTGAAGCTGGTGATGTTCTTCAGCATCAACTGCTGAGGAACATTCAGATAGATCTCACTCTCTCATACACAAACTTGCTCTCTCACTCTCTCTCCTTGATTAAATCTTGCTCCGTGATCTGTTCTCTTCACCAATAACACTGTTCATCCCTCTATCTGCTCTTCACCGACACACACACATACACACACACACTTTTCAGACAAGGAAATTAATTTACTCCTGTTCATTTTTCAAGTTCTGCGTCTTCCCTGTGTTTAATGTGTGGTCGAGTGTGTGTGTGTTCGCAGTGTCCCTTGATTGATGTGTAGAAGCCCAGGAGCATAATCATACACTTCCAGACGTCATTTTTCACTTTCAGTCTTGATGGATGGACTTGATGCATCTGATCACTGCTACCTCAGTGTGGGGGGTCTAGGTCATCTTTGGGGTGTGTGTGTGTGTGTGTGTGTGTGTGTGTGTGTGTGTGTGTGTGTGCGTGCATGCTCAATGGCTAGTATCTGTCTGTCTGAAGCAAGTAGTGATTGAGTAGACTCCCCCATCCCCACCAGAAGGCCTGTTTTCGGGGTCTCTACTCCTCGCTGTATCTGTAAGACAACCAGCCATGGCAACCAACTGTGTTTGGATTTAAGTGTGTGTTTGTGTGTCTAAGTTTTTTAAAGGGGAAATTCCAGTATTTGTCAATTCATTTACACTTCAAACTGACACTTTAACTCCTGACTGTGAGTGTTTCAACTTCAAGTTCAACCTCAACAATTTGACATTTTGGGAAATATGTTTACTTGCTTTCTTGCTGGGAAAGCAAATAAGCCTATTTGTACACAAATATTAAGCTGGAGCAAGCAGGCAATTAGCTTAGCTTAGCACAAACACTGGAAAAGGGGGGAAACAGCTAGCAGGGCTCTCTAAATCCCAAGCAGGTAGCTCCGGGTCTGAAAAGTGAAGTCGATGCGGAAGTGCCTTAAACCTGTATTCTCTCTAATGGCCAGCAGGGGGCGACTCCACAGGCTCCAAAAAGAAGTCTATTTGTATAGAAGTCTATGGCAAAATGACCCTACCTCTCACTTGATTTATTACCTCAGTCAACACTTTGCTAATGAGTTTATGGTCTCAGTCTAGTTTCAAATCTTCTTCAATACAGCATGATGTTCATTTTGCAAATTATGGCCCTATTTAGAGTAAAATAGACGATAAAGCAGCATATAGTTTAGGGCATGGCTACCTTGTGATTGACAAGTTGATACCACTGCGGTGCATAAGGTGCTGCAGTTGGACCCTGGGGAGCTCCTCCACATCGCCACACTCTCATCCAAATATGGTCACTTCTGGCTCCAAAAAACTAAGATGGCGACGGTCAAAATGCCAAACTCCAGGGTTCAAAACAGGAATCCACAAACCACTGAGTGATATCATGGTGGCTACATCCATTATTTTTACACAGTCTATGTTAAATCCACCTATCAGTACCTCTTAATAATGAACACTTTGCATCCAGTTTGTTTACTCTGCGCAAAAACAGTAATGTAGAAGTTGTGGTTTAACATCCTGGAACTATTTCCAAAACAAATGAGATAAAATATGTTTAATAGTGAGCTTTAGAAGTGCTAGTAGGCAGATTTTTGTTACCTTTGGAAAGCGTTAATCTAGCTATTTCCCCCTGTTTTCAGTAATTATACTAAGCTAAGCTAATCGTTTGTTGGCTGTAGCTTTATAGCCTATTTAGCATCAAAGAATAAAAAATGTTAAGACATTTCAGAAGTACACACATTTACATCAAAAATTCAAGGCTTTTCCAGTTAGCTACAAGTACTTAGCATTTTTTATGTGTGCACTTTTCAGTGCAACCCCATGCAACAACACCCGGCCATGCACATACATGTGTATGCAGACAGATACACGCAAACACACACACACACATGCACACTATTCATGCTATGTTCCTGTTTAACTATTGCTCCTCCCACTCATTGCGCTTCACCTCGCCACAATGCCTGCCATAAAATTCAGGGGCTGAGGGAGCAGAAGAAGAGAGGGGGTTAAGAAAAGCACAGAGAGATGGCTCAATGTTAAATTGACTGGAAAAAAGCTGCTTGCTTTTTCATGCTAATTGCCATGCAACAAATTGTTAATTTATTCCACAAAGAAATGCGAAAACAGCCCCTGTGTGGCTGAAAATGTCTGCAGTTTGTAAGGCAAGCACAACTCGAATATCATCTGTATATCTACTCTTATTGTGTTTACAATCACATATTTACACTCTCACCATCTCTGCACACATACACACACACATAAATCCTGCTCTATGTGGTCGTCAATCAGTCAGGGTGGATGGAGGCGCAAAAAAAAAATGAGAGAAAAGAACACAAGTCAATACTCATTCTCTACTCTCCTTCAGTCTCCTGTTGCTCTCACTCTTCCTCTCTCTCTCTCTCACACACACACACACGCACATTCCTGCACACTTTCTCGGACCAGGTTCAGGTGGTTTTGAGGTGATTTCATGGTTGCCGTTTTATTGATGGTTCCCGTCAAACATGAAACGTTTCTTTTCCCACCTAACCACACACACATGCACCGCCTCTGGGCTGTCATTCAGGACATATACAGACAGCCAGAAACAAGTGGTTGGCGTCAGCTCTACCAGGCCCGCAAGACATGTCAGGTCCTGCACTGAACTACACACAAACACACACATTTACACACTTATCTTGGATCTTTATGGTGTGCTGCACCCTCCACTTAGCGCTGCTGTAAAGGTCTTCCTGAACTCATACAAGAGTACCATCTTCAAAGAGGTCCATGCACGCAAACACACACACACACACACACACACCGAAGAGCCACGCAAACTTCTAAGCGGACTTAATTATTTCACATTTAGCTTCAAAGAGACTGTTTAAACACATGCTTGCTCACTGTCTGAAAGCACAGCATAGGTCTCATCCTCTTTAATAGTCTTTCAATTCAGCTTAATTCAGCGTCTTTCAGAGTTCAGCTGCATCTGAGTTGTGAAGTTATAACGGTGAAACAACTGAGATAATTGAGGGCACATCTCATTTTTAATACATTTCTCAATAACCAGCCTCTCATAAACAAAGAAGGGAAGGTTTCGGTGTCCTGAACTAGTAAACACATCACCAGGAATCTTGTTACTCTCCCAAAAAAAAGCTGTCTGATGAAAATTAGTTTTTGCAACTTCCATTTGTTTTTTTATAATTCCTCTGTGAAAATAGGTGTTTTACTGCCTTGTTTGCCAAAAGTGGAACCAATCATTATATATCTTCAATCATATTTAAAACTTGAGCTTAACTCATGGTTTATGGGGTCACAGTTCAACTCGGAGTTCACTCTCAGTTCAAGGTGTTGCTCCTATCTCTCCTGTAATGATGTTACATCTTCAAGCATCTCATCTCCTGTCTTCAGGAGCTCTGTGCTGTGACCTTTGAACCCCTGGGGTCACACACATAGTTCTCGTGGGTGACCGCAGGTTGACTTTTTCTCTGTCTTAGTGTATCTGTTGTGTCTCCGGTGTCATTTGTGTGTGTGTATGTGTATGCAGGGGAGAAGGAAGGAATGTACCTGACCTGCTTCTATCAACACATGTGCACATGCATTTGCACATACATGCACATGCACACAACAGTACAGATTAATGGAGGCATGCCTTCAGTATTCTGAGAGCATATAGTAAATATCTGCGGTTGTCACCAACATTCACATTCTGCGAATTCTGGTCATTCAGGCCCCATGTTTGAAGGTGTCTTCTGAGTCGAGGACTTGTAATTATGTTCAGCTGTCCGTCTCACTGTTGTGAGAACAAAGAGTTGTAGACAGAGCTGTTTACTCTGCAGTAAACAATTTGTTAGTATTTGAAGTCCTTCATGTAGTATTTGCTCACACACTAGTGAAAAGGGACAAAGACACTTAGGGAAGTACCGCACTAGACGAGATGGGAGCGACCTGTCTGACAAAGCCATTACCTCACCATCAGTCATTGCTCGTATGTCAACGATAGAAGACTTTACGCAACGCTGAGTTGGAGTCTTAGTGACATATTAATGTCGTAACTGAAAAAATATGTGAACTGATACGAATTGTAGGGTGAATAAATAAATGTAAAATAAATGTATGTAGAATAAATGTAAAAGTTAAAAATGTATGTCACAGTTATGGCAAACCCAAGTTGATGTATTCAACCAGCAGTTTAAAACCCAAAGAAAGTCTGCTTATTATAATGGAAGACAGCAAATATTCACACCAGCTCAAAATTGTTGAGGATTAATTTTCCGTCATTCAACTAACTGAACAATTATTTCACTCCAATGGATTGTGTTTGTAAGACACACAGAGTAAGTGTTCACAGATCTGTAAGAGCCGTTCCTCTGAAGAACTTCTATGTTTTGTTGTTTAAAAGTGATATGAAGTGGTATATTTGATATTGTTTTGTAGATGCCCATCAATCTGCAGCAACAGGCAATATATCATATCAAATGTCACTTGTTGTCAAGGTGTTCTTCTGGGTTGAGACAACTTACTGTGTGGTATTGTGCTGATTTTACTTAATAATAATAATAATAATAACAATAATAATAAGCTTTGATTTTAGCTCAAACAGCCCTATAAGAGCATGCTTCGCACAAATCAACTTACTGTCAACAATGGCACATAAACTGTACTCAATCTTAATATTGGCAAATTAGAAATATTATTTCTTTTAAGTACTTTGCCATGTTTAACATAATTGTTAGAGCAGCGGTTGCCGACCTGCAACCTCTAAAAATCAGGAAAAACCACTCTTTGGATGAGCTACTGTTGATCCTTAGCAGTGTATTTATACTAGTTCAAGACAATCGCGCCTTCTGCCTTTGTTTAAGAGGACAGGTGTAGACACAAGTTATTAAAAAATGCCTTGAAAATGACGTGTGCGCCCAAGAAAACATTGCTCTGTTTTAAGGGGTCACAAGCCAAAAAGATTGGACACCGCTTTCCAAAACAAAAACAAGTGGCACACTCTGCAGTATGTGCGCTAAAAAAGATAAACCATCCAGACATGGGGCGGGGGAATCACCTTGACAGAGGTTTTCTCATTGTGGCTTAGACAGATGTCCCACCCACACCCCGAACTGGCACAATGCCCACTGAGACACACCGGTTGTTTTCCACTTGATCCAGACACCAGGAAGCATCAATCATTCAACTATCATTAAAGTGAGACGCTGCCAACTTTCACAGAGCTTCATGCAGGTCCAGTTCAGTGTAATGTGATGTGTCATGTTTCCAGGAATAAAAAAAAAAAATCTTTTATCACGCCAAGATACATCTACTCAGGTTTCTGTGTTCATATGTCACAGACACTTAGATGTGTATTAAAGTAGAGAAATTATAAAAGTATTGCTGCATTTACAGCTATAGTGACTCTGTGCATGTATTGTGTTTGTATGTTCCTGTGTGTGTAGCTACATGTGTATCTGTAGTAGGAACAGTAGGAAGTTATCACCTGATCTCTATCTATATATCTGTCTATCTATCTATCTATCTATCTATCCACAGTATGTAGGTCGTTATAGGAGAGTTATGTGAAACATGTCTGTTATCACACACACACACACAAGTGGTATGAACAGCGGAGGTATCTGCCAAAACATTAACTCATGGTAGAACTCATAAATCTCTTTGTCTTTACAGCCTTACCTTTAGGAAAGGGAGACATCCTGACGCCACAGCCGCGTGTGACAAATGCACACCTACGCATACGTGTGTGCAGAAACCTCGGGGATATCATGCAAAAAACACGACTGCACGCAAGCATGCTCTGACTCACACATGCATACATGCTTGTACGTATATGTGCCATTATAAATTTACATTCCTGCACACCCACACACATGCACAAACACACAGTTGTGTTTCGTAGCCATGGGACATCTGGAAGTGAGGTGGACAATGCAATCACCTCCGAGCTATAAATCAAATCCATCAGAGCTGCCTGAAATGATGCTCTGTCACTCCGAGGGGTTGTCTGTTTTTTTTTTCTCTTTGATTTAGGCAGACATGTAAGTAAAAACAACTCGAATGGGCACATGTTCATATTTTTCTCTGGCTGTATCAGCTAATTCTGGTTCTCCTTGTCTTAAGTATATCAGGATAAGACTTGACTTTTACAGTCAAATCCACTGGAGTTTACATGTGATGGATACAAACTGCCAAAACTGAGAATCACAGAGTTTTAAAAGATAGCAGGCAAACCCTACTGCTTGCTAAAATGTAGTGATACAATTGCTCTGGTGGGATGAAAACATCTAGAAATGCTCGATTCTGGCCTTGCACGTCTCAAAACTTGTTCTGCGCTCACAAATATGTGCACACTCTTAACTCTTGACTTGCAGATTTGTTGAAACACTAAAGCTGCAGT
This sequence comes from Thunnus albacares, assembly GCF_914725855.1. Classification (NCBI taxonomy): domain Eukaryota; kingdom Metazoa; phylum Chordata; class Actinopteri; order Scombriformes; family Scombridae; genus Thunnus; species Thunnus albacares. Next base: position 11,994,204 of record NC_058124.1, read on the forward strand.
TTTGTGCTTGCTCAATAGAGTCTAAATGAAAGAAGGAAGAAGAAATTTCTTGTTTCATTAGTTAGTTCCTCATAGATACTGTTTGTACTTACGTAGATGTACGTAAATGTAAGTTTCTTTTGGACAATGCAGAAACGTCAGTCATAGAAACTGAGTCATGTACTGTAGTTATGCACAATTTTTAGGCACTTTCATTTTGTGCTACTTAATACTTCACTATATTCAAGAGGGAAATACTGACAGCTATAGTTACTGGTTACTTTACAGATTAAGATTTTACATATGAAAAACTTATGATCAGTTTGATGCATTATTACAGGTTTAATTACCTAACATTAAGTAAGGTAGTGAAAATTGATGTACTACAACATCAAAATGTGGTTTACATGTTAATCTATCAGTAATAATAAGCCATTAATATACAATATATAATAACATGCTGAAAAGGGCCATTCTGCATAACAAGTACTTTTACTTTTGATACTTTATGTACATTTTGGTGCCAATATTTCTAAATTTCTACTTGTCATGGAGTATTTTGGCATTTTTGTGTTGCTGCTTTAACTCAAGTAAAAGATCTGAATACTTCTTCCACCACTGAGAAAGGTGCAGGTATGAGTGTACAGTCTGTGACTAACTATGAGGTGCCACCTGGTATATGGCGCTATCTAGTGGCAAGAGTTGAATCACAAGTATTACAACCATTTTCACTTCCTTCACATTATGGGAATATCAATTTGTTAGTTATTGCAGATACTGTATTTGGGCTTTTGCTCAAGTTTTTTTTTAAATGGATCTTATATTTGTTGGTTCCCTCAGTGACTTTGCTCAAATAATATGATCACCCAAGGATGACTTTAACTTTAGTGAGGGTTAATGCTGTTAAGAGCAAACTCCTCACAAGAACATATACAGTATTATAGCACTAAATACTGGAAATAAGCTTTTGGATGTGTGATACAGTTACCATAGTCCAGACCATAGTCGTCCTTCTACCACACCTCTTTCCATCACCACAACTGTAGGCTACATACTCACACACAGACAACACCCCATCTTCAGACCAGACCTCGTTGCCTAGCAACGCCCTGCGGAGTGGCTCAAGGGGCGGGAACAAGCCACTTGGCTTCCGCAGTAATTACAGTGCATGTGTGTGTACGCATGTTTCTGGGCCACCCCAGGTGTGTGTGTGTTTATCTGTGAAAACATGCAGGCTACTAGCAGTAGACAGAGAAACCATGTGAGCAGAACGTGCATCAGGTCTGTATTAACAACCATGTTCAACACAGTTATTTCTTTCTAGGCCACTGATGGGGTGAAGTCAATGCTGAAGTCATCAAGACGTGATATCAAATGTCTCAACATAATAACACTAACACTTCAAGTGTGGTAAAAAATATATATACACGTGACCATATTATATATATTTTTTCCAATCAAGATCCATTTTGTAAATTACATTTTACACTGTTGAAACCAAAGTTTGGAGCTCAAATTTCTCATTTTCACATACTGAAACTATCACAAGAAGTGTTTTAAATCTACATCAGTACTAACTGAGCAACTTTTAATATCATCCTGACTTAGTTTAAATGTGGCCATTTGCATCTTAGTGACACAGTGCCTTGGCTGACAGCCTATGAGTGTAAACATTTCCTTTGTGTGCCAGGGGCATATCCTCGGATGGCCGCCTGCTAATAATGTTTTCTGCTTGGTGTACCAAGGCTGTGACTGCACTTGGCGAAAGTCATTCCTGACTCAGGAAGGGCTTCTCTGAAGGACAAGACAAACCCAGCCAGATAAACCTCTGCCAAGGACCATACGGGCCTACAAGGCTATGATGTAGCTCTGTTTGCTGGGATGAATTTAACATATAATTTCCCTTTGGGAGATGGAAAGTGTTTCACGCCTGACCTTTGTTACAGACTGTTACGCACACAAGAAGCTTCTCTGTGTGATTGCTGATAATGCAACAAATACCTTTGCTCAGTAATCTTATCTGCTGCTGGAATTTTTATAGCCAAATAAATTTATATTGGCAAGTGTACTTTTTAAATTGAAATTTTTTTCAAATTCAAATTTGCTTTATTGGTATGAATGTCATAACAACAATATTACCAAAGCATCAAGAGTCAATGAAACAAAATAACATTAACCTAACATTAAGATTGATATATATTAATTATATATAGTATATCTATGTATTTTTGTATATATATACAGTATATTCTATGTATGTGTGTATGTGTGTGTGTGTGTGTGTGTCTAGGTCATTCACCACCCCTGAGGTTGTGGCATGTTGATACATACTGAGCAGCAAGATGTCTCCTTCTCCTAGGAGTGGTTTTAAATTTTAGAGGTCATTAAGCTTTTTGAAATCTGAAATTTTAGAGTTGATCTTGTTAAAGTAAATGTTCCTTATGTTATTGAACGTTTAATTCTACGTTTGAACCTTAGATATGTAATCATCTGTGAAGCTTAAGACAGGTTGATGTGTCAAGAACCACCATATGGCTGCAAATATCCACTGTTTTTAATTAATCTATCCATGATTTTTTTCATTTAACCATTTAGACTAAACAATATCAGAAAATAGTAGAACATAGTCAAAGCCAAAGTTAAAGCATTTATTGTCATATGCACATTTAAAACAAGTTTCACTGTACAATGAAATTCTTCCCTTGCCTTCCACTCTAAATGTTATTTATCAAAGAAACACTAGGTATAGAAAATGAAGAATATAAAATTAAAAGAAAATAAATAAATAAAATATCAGGAGAGATAAAAAAAAGAATAAAATATCTGAAGAACACTATGTGCAATATACAATGCACAGAGTAGTATGGCCCATCACAACTTCCCAAAGCCCAAGCCCAAGCCTTAGGGGGCATTTTTGCTTAAAAAAAAAGACTCAGATGAATGATCAACTATTGAAATCGTCACTGTTTAATTTTGTTGATCAGCAGGATTAATTAAATAATCACTTCAGCTCTAATGCATATCTCAAAACTCATTTCCCTTTTCTGATTTCTTTTAATTGATTTTGTTGTTGTTGTTGTTGTTGTTGTTGTTGAACTACAGTCCAAAAGATATTTAATTTACAATTACATAAAAGACAGAAAATTTAAGAGGCTGGAAGCAGCAAATATTTGGCATTTGTAATTAATAAATAACTATAAATAAAAAAAGGGAATTGATTATCAAAATTATTGGCAGTTAATTTTCTATATTTTGACTAATCGAATAATTGAGTATCCTAATAATTTCAGACCTCTATCAGTGCGAATTCCCTGAGAGTCCTCAGCAGACCACTCTGTTGTCCTGTTTTTATACCATATAAGCTTCAAACTTAAGATATTGGTGGAATAGGAACTGATGAGGGAAATATTATAATAGAAGCAAAAATAAGACTTTTTATTAAATAGCAATATAGTTACATAATTTTTAATTACTCTCCATTATTAAACTAAATGATTCTATGGTTATGCTACCTTGTTTACTTTCCTTTTTTTTTTAACTACGACTGTTATCTTGTGACACCAGTACACAGACTGGAGTGGAAATAAACACACACACACACACACACACACACACACACACACACACACACACACACACACACACGCCTCCCTTTCCCGTTCGCCCAACCCCCCACAACACAGAAGTCACCGCCCTTCCCTCTCGCTCTCACACCAACATGACTACCAACCACCGCCGCTCCAACCGACGCGCCAGAGCATCATGGGAAATGTTGTCCGGGTCGCCCAATCCAGTTCGAGAAGGCGAGGCCTCACCAAAATACAACTCCCATCTCGACCCTCGCACGCCGAGCCCCGTCGTCCAATCTGAATATGTGGGAGGAGCGCGTCCGCCCACAAAAGCCACAGCTATCTCCCCGTATCTCCCCCTTAAAAAAATCAATTGTGCACGAAAAAAAAGGGAAAAACGCGTAAAATACAAACACTGGTGACGGTTTGTTTTCGGTGCACGACGGACGGCGACGAGGTGTCCCCGCGTCGTGCGGCGAGAGAAACGGCGGCGACAGGCAGAGCAGAGAAGAGGGTGTTGTCCTGATGCTTAAATGGAAGTGGGTGGGCCTCTACGGTCACACACTGCCAACTTCTCTCTGGATATCATTCTGACAAGCGCTAATTTGCTCGTTTATGGACTGTCTATCCGGTAAAAGAGACATACGACGGGGCTGCGAGGGGGCCGACGGGCCGGGGACGGTCACTGTGTTCTCCGTTATTTCCGTTATTTGGGGTTGCTTGATTGTGCCTGCGCTTGGCACCGCCCTTCCTGGCCGGTGGGTGGTTTCGTGAAACGGGCAGATCCGCCACGGCCCAGCGCCGAACATATAGGCCGTCCTCCGCCTCTGTACCCGGCCGGCCTTCTACCGTGAACTACACCCTCTCCCTCTTGGTATATTAATGCGTTATGAGTGGTAGGTACCCTCCCCCCCTCTCCGTCTCCACCCCTCTTTCCCACTCTCTCTCTCCGTCTGACAGATAGGAGGCTCCAAGCCTCTTTGATATTGATGATGAGGTTACTGGTTTCTCCTCTGTCTTTATTGATCATCTTTGTTTTTGCTATATCTGTCAAATTCTTTATTCACACCACTTGGTTCCTACATGACTGTGCCTTATCTTTGGGACTTTGCACTATTCAGAAGTACAACATGTGATGATGATATTATAACTGGGGCATATTCTAACATTTTGTTCTCCTATCATAGACTCGAAGAAGGAATCATCTGGATCTGAAGGAGGGAAAGCATCTAAAAAGGGGAAGAGCTCTGGATCACAGGTACTAAAATAAATAAGAGTTCATTATAGTTCATTACTTTTTGCTTTGCCTGGAGGCCAAAAATGTACTCCCTCCCTCCCAGCCAGCCAGACACCTCTGGGGGCGTTTCTCTGGTGAATTCCACTTCCTGCTTCTGTGGAGCCCTGCTGAGAAGCCAGCCCAGAGCCTCATGAATAGGTTTATACGGTTGTCACACTTCAACCACTGTACTTTTGAATTGTCTGTTTGAATTACAGTCAAAATGATTTAATTCTACTCATGGGTTTATCTTAAAGACATGCAGTATTGGTATGTGGTTCTGCAGCTGTGGAACTTCTATTTTCAGCTGTTTTTCATAGGATGTATATATGTTAGAGATTATTTTCAGCCAGGCAGTTATTCTTGAGTGCATCTTTTGTTGTTAAATGTGTATGACAGGCGTTGCTGCTATGTTATTTTGCATGCTACTGTATTTGTTACAACATTTAGGCTGTTTCCATGCAGTGTTGAGAGGTGTATAGCATTAAAAATTTGCCTGCGACCTAGTTCCTTTGAAAGGGAGGAGAGAGAGAGAAGGCGGCATTTTCCTCCAGTGTTCTGAGAAAAGAGAAATGTGGTTCTCACACGCCCACCCACTCGCTTCCTGTAATACCGCCCACTTCCACTGACAGCTCTCTCTCTTTCTCTCAGCTTTTTGTTTCTTTTCTCTACACCATAAATTTTACCCCACCCATCACTCATTTTCTCTTCCTTGTTTCAAATTGTTCTTCTTGTATGTAAGTATGAGTGTGTGTATGATAATACCTGCTGATCCTTTCCCTTTAGTTTTTTTTTTTACTTGCATGCTGTACTTTCTTGTTTATGTGTGTATATGAGCTTCCTATGTGTGTTTCTGTAACTCTTCTCCCTCCTTTCCTCGTCACTACTGTTTAACCGTCTCTCTCTCTCTTTCCCTCCCTTCTATCCCTTCTCTGCCCTCTTTCCTATCCTGTCTCCTCCAGGATTCCTCTCAGCCCTCTCCGTTGGCTCTGCTAGCGGCCACCTGCAGTAAGATCGGAGGGCAGGGGGGAGTGGAAGGGGCCCAGGCCCAGACCCAGGCCCAGTCCCAGCAGGTCCAGGTCCAGCCTGGTCAGATCCAGCTGCAGGCCGGTCAACTCCAGGGTCAGATAGTGGTGGACACAGCTGGGGGCCAGGCCTTGGTGCCCCAGCAGCTGGAACTGGTCCCAGCTCAGTTCACGGGGAACGGTTGGCAGATCATTACAGCAGCACCTACTATGGCCAAGGAGAACACCAATCAGCCTGTTGCTGTGACGGTGGCCACCACCTTGGCTAATGACAGCTCACCTGGCGGACGCAAGATGAAGGAGGTGCGAGAGGCAGTGGGTTTGAGACGATATTTTTTGTTTGTTTGTTGGTGTTGTCTGTCAATGTTTCTTCACTAACTGCATCACTGCTCCTTTCCTGTTGGGCAGGTGAAGGCAGTAAGTGGGACCAACAGCAGCGCAGCCAATCAGCAGCAGCAGCAGCAGTTCCAGATAATCCAGGTTCAGAACCTGCCCAATGCTGGGGGCGGGGTCCAGTATCAGGTCATCCCTCACCTGCAGACTGCAGATGGACAGCAGATCCATATTAGCCCAGCTCAGACGGCCTCCATAGGGGCTCTGCCGGAGCATGTTCAGCTCATCCAGACCCCGAGTCCAGGCCAGACCCAGGCCATTCTCCAGCCAGCCAACCAACAGGCCATCCTGACAAGTACAGCCAATCAGACGGTCCCTCTGCAGATCCGCCCTGCTCAGTCTTTCCCACTGCAGCTGCAGACTCTGCAGGGCTCCCAGACTCCTGTTATGACCACAGTACCCATAAACCTTGGTGGCATGACCCTGGCCTTGCCTGTGATCAATAATGTTGGAGGGGGCGGGGCTGTGCAGCTTATCCAATCAGCAGATGGCACCTTCTCTGTTGCCAATGGCAACCAGCTGGTGACAACAGCAGTGTCTGGGGCGGCTCCTGCTGCAGTATCAACTGGCTCGACAGCGGCAGTAGCCGAAGGTGACAGCGTATCTGATGGGACACAAGTGGTTTCTGCTGGATCTGAGGGTGGAACAGCTGACACCCAAGCACAGAGCAGTGAGGCAGACTCACAAAGCCAGAACCAGGCCAACGGACTGCAGAACCAGACAGACACAGCAGGAGCCATTCAGCAGGTGATCGTGGGCCAGGTGGGGCACCAGTTGGTGCAGCAGATCCAGCTGCAGCCACAGGCTCAGAGTCAGGGTCATGCTCAGGGCCAGCAGCAACCTCAGCACATTCAGACCCTTCAGCTGGCCCCAGGACAAACCCTGCAGCCCATCCAGGCCTTCCAGAACCCAGCCCAGGTCCTTATTCGCACTCCCACTCTGTCCCCCTCTGGGCAGATCACCTGGCAGACCCTGCAGCTGCCCGGTGGAGTCTCCCTGCAGGGCGGCCTGGGGACGGCCGTGCCACAGCAGCTGACACTGGCCCCTGTGGCTGGTGGGACAACAGTGGGGAGTGGAGGGCTGGTCTCCTTAAGTGGAGCTCCCCTGACGCTCAGCGCAGCTCAGATCAACCCGGGATCTGGGGTACAGACGGTCAGCATCGCGGGGCTGGGCGGCACCGGGGTTCAGGTGCAGGGTGTGCCCCTAACCATTACTGGTCTACAGGGTAAGAGTGCACTCAGGGCAGCTGTGTGAATGTGTAGTGACTCATCCATTACTGAACCGTTTATTAATATGAACAACAATGTGGTTAAAGCAATGTGGTTGGACAATGTGAGAATTATTAGTTGTAAATTTTGAGAAAATATTAAGCTGTAATGATTTTCTCCTGTTGTGTGGCACACTATGTACATTTATCATTCAGTGTTTAACTGTACCAGGATGTCATGCTGGCTCAGTCTGACACTGTACTCAATGCTGTTGTGTATATGTTTTTCAGCTTTCTCTATATACAACTATTGTTTTTGAGTAGTTAACACAGTTTGTCATTTTCAATTACCTTTCAGGTCAAGCACAGGGTCAGGATGGGGTCAAAGTTCAGTCATCTCCTGTGACGGTCACTGTGGGAAACGTGGCATCGGGTTCAGCAATGAGTCCAGATCAGCTGGGCTCCATCCAGAGTTCTTCAGACCAGGAGGGACAGCCCAGCAAGAGGCTTCGTCGTGTTGCCTGCTCTTGTCCGAACTGCAGGGATGGAGAAGGAAGGTATGAATACATTAGAAAGACAGAGCAACATGCACAAGTGCAGCAGGAGAAACTGGGGTTGAACATCTAATGTTAGAGGGAAATCAAACTTCATATCGAAATAAAATATATTTCTAGACAAATTTGAACAAGCATAATCAATTTACTTAAAAACTCTGCACTAGGCAGCAAGTTAATGCAGAAATATATAAACATAGTGCAGTATACAGTAATTCACAAGAAAAATAGCTTTTGGGCATCAAAATGTTTATGTAATTCTATACTGGAGTCTTGTCTCTCTTAACCCACCTATGGTACTAATTTGGCCCCAGAGCTGCTCTGTCACAGTGAGTAATTAAGTGAAAAAGTCAGAGGAATTTGACTTGGTTTGTCCCGTATGGATCTACAGCTATGTGTGCCCAAAGCTCATGATTTATAAACCTTACGATTATCCCAAAATTATTTATCACTGTCGTGTCGTTATGGGACAACTGATTTGACAGATGGACAAAACACAGTGCAGCTTGTGTCCTAAAGTGAGAGATCTGATCTGTCACCACCCAACACTTCATATTGCAATGAGGCACCCAGAACTGACAGTGAGACCAGTCAAATACTGTATATTCAGCTTTGCTAGAATAAACTTTCTTCAGCGTGAGCCCTAAAAAAACACAATCAATTAGCAAAGCTCGTTTAATGTAAATTTATTTTAGCATTCTGCATGAAAATGGCTTATGAGTACCAACAATGTGCTGTTTATAACGCTTTAATGACAGATCATGATATTTACTACACACACACCAGCACACACCTGACTCTAGTGTATGTTGCAGGAACAGCGGAGACCCCACAAAGAAGAAGCAGCACATCTGCCACATGGAGGGCTGTGGGAAGGTATACGGCAAGACGTCCCACCTGCGGGCCCACCTGCGCTGGCACACTGGTGAGAGGCCGTTTGTGTGTAACTGGATCTTCTGTGGCAAGAGGTTCACCAGGAGCGATGAGCTGCAGAGACACCGGAGAACGCACACAGGTAGTAAAAACACATACAGGCGTGTAGACTGGCGAGGTCACCCTGGTATTTTCAGTGTAGCCAAAGTCTGATATAGCTTATTCCTCTGCGCCATAGCAGGCCATTGTTGTCCGAAAACTATTAAAAACACATTATTGCACTTTTTCCCTCATTACGATGTACATGGACACTGAGTCAATCCCATATACACTGTCCTACTGCCTTAATTACCGACTAGTGCTCCAAATCAAATGCTGAAAATAGTCCACAACAAATGCAGTGTTTTTGCTAAAAACTACAGTGCCCAGTTTTAGGACATTATTATTTTTCAAAATCAAAGTATATATTATAGTATATATACTGTCTATATATTTATACATTTAAAAAATGTTATCCCCTATAATTAACACCTCCCTTGGTTGTGGATCTCTTCTTCTTTTGTCATTTTCTGTCTCCTTCCCTCTAGGAGAGAAGCGTTTTGAGTGTCCTGAATGCTCCAAGCGCTTCATGCGTAGCGACCACCTCTCGAAGCACATCAAGACCCACCAGAACAAGAAGGGCGGAGCCGCGGTGGCAATCATCACCACTGATGACATGGAGGAAGATGCCCCCGAAGGCCTGGGCGCTTCCCCTCAAATCGTTGCTGTGGCAACCCTCTCACGTGACTCTGACCCCGCCACCCCGACCACCTCTAATCACCTGGAGGAAGAGGAGGAGTTTGAAAAGGCAACGGATTCCTCTTACTTTGCAGAAAGTTGACTTCCTGTTTTTTGGAGGTCTTTGCAGGGACGGCTTTGGGTGGCTGCTTTTTCCTTTCTTTTTAATATTCCATAATTTTAAAAATGTTGTTCTCTCATGAAAAAGGGACTCAAGAGATGAGATCATGAAATGAACAGAAACCTTAAAATATAAACATCACAATCTAAAAAAAAAAACAAACTAACACATATAATAACTAAAATTTAGCCTAAGCGTGTGAAAGATTAGTTTGGCTTTTATAAATGAATCTATAATAATTCCATGCGCAGTGGGGGAAAGGAATGTAAGAAGTGTCTAGATTAGCACAAGACAGGGCGACCTGCTGAATCTAAAACCATCCAATATCAAGAGACATTTTTCTAATCGCAACAGAATCTATCTCTATGCACAACGTTGTGTTCCTGTTTCATACCTGTCAGACAGAGCTGAGGGTCAATCATGGTACAGGACTGTTGCAGAGCAGTGACAGAGCAGAGGTAGTCTTGGGATGGTGTGTGTGAGTGTGTTTGTGTATGCGTATATATGAACTATTTGAGTGAGTGTGCATTTGTATTCCCATGCTGTCGTGGAGAGGATCTACCTAATTTGAGTTTTATTCATGGTTCAGGTTTAGTCCTCGGATCAGATTCAGGTGTTGATTCTTTTGTGACCAGTCAACGGATAAACTGTTATTGAAGAAGAGAGGGGATAATTCTTTAAAATAAAAAAAGAGGAGTAGAAAAAAGCACATATAAAAAGATTTATAAATAATGCATTCCTATTGAGGCGCAGTGGCCATTAGAAAAAAAAAAAGGTTTGTATAGAGAAAAACAATCTAGCTTTCTACAACTTTGTTCGTGTGGTGAAAGCAATACTATAATGACAATCCTAGTGAAATCATGTTTACATTGTCAGGGGAAGTTTTCTGTTAATAAAACAAGCCAGTTCGCTCCAAGATTGGGGGGAAAACATCTGAAAGCAGTGCTGTTGTCTGAACAAACCTGTAACTTTGCAAAAACCTCAGAATGATTTCAACACAGCTGCAGTTTGTTTGTTTTTCATTTTTATATGTTCGATTTCCATCAGATGGTATCTGGTAGATCTAACTATGGTTTGGTTCAGACAGCAGCACGGTCGCTGATGTTGCTTTTTCGATTTCTGTGCTCTGGTGATGACCCCCTCTCCATCCCGCCTCTAACCTGCTACGTTGACCGATGTACCACAATTGCCTTAACACAAGCTGTTGTACAGAGGGAACTACAGGGAGGGAGGTGGGTGGAGAAAGAGAGCAGCTCTCTTGTATTATTAGGGGGTGAAATGGAGAGCAGACCACAGCATAGAGAGGTGAAGTGGGTTAAAGAGACAGGGCTGTAAGAGCTGTGGGTGGGAGTGGGTCGGGCTATTTAGCTATGTGGATATGAGATGTTTTCTGGTGGTGTTGCTCTGTGTTAGTTCAGTGCGTACATTCTTTTTAAATTAAAAAAAATACTTCTATTTTATAGAAAAAAAAGTCCCCTCCCAGTATGTTAACACACAGGACCCCACTGTGTAAAGCTAATTTATTTTCCTTGATTTGTAATATTTGCCTTTTGCTGGACTTGTATTTGTGTGCGTTGATTCTGAGGTTGTGTACAGCATGTTTCAGTTTTTTGCCGTAGTGCTGCTTCTCTCTTCTTTACTCTTTGTGCTTCTGTTTTCTTTTCTACGTCTGGCCGTTGCTGTTCATTTCTTCTTCTTCTTCTTCTTCTTCTCTTTGCGCCATAATGTGTGCTTTTCTTTTTTTTTTTTTTTTGGAGAAAATAAATGAAAGAAGAAAGCAAAAAAGTTACAATTGTTTAAAGTTGAAAAGGTTGATACCAAACAAATTTAGATGTTTTTGGTAATATTTTGTGTGACAGCCAACTTTTTTTTCTTTGATATTTTGTAGTGACATCTCATTTGTAAATCTTTTTCTAAAGATGTTCGTTTGTCTCCATGACATTTGATAATGGGTTTTTGCCAGGTTAGCCTCAAAGGCTCCAGTTTATTGATATTTTTAAAACTGGTTTGTACAAACGTGTTATGTCAATAAAAAAAAGAAGAAAAAGGCCAACTTCAAGAAGAAAAGATGCTTTGCCTGCATAACACTTGACAATAAAGTGATTTAAAACGGTCTTATCTTTCCTTCTGATGCTCAGGTATTTATGCGTTTTGAGAAGCTGTTTTACATCGAGACAAGATATTTCACCCAGTCTCACCTCTGTAACGGCGTGTCATGTCACTCTGTGGCTGCACATCACTCTTTTCCACTAAAACAGAGAGCGAGCCTCACAGGGGTACTTTCAGCCCAGCATCATGCTCATCGTCTCCTCTACCTCGAAGGTATCAACGAGCACCAAAGCCTGATAGAAAATGTGATCACAAACACAACAGATCCCCTAATGATCTCTACACATGGTAAACTTTGACCTCAACACACATAGTTACTATAATTCCTCCGGCCCCATATCGCTGAGTAATTGCTCAGCTGTGTTGTGACAGCAGTGATGGTGGAGTATCTGTGCTCTTTGGAAAACAATTACCGCTACAAGTTCCCAGTTTCTGCTGTTGATGAACTCCAAATAGATGCTGCGTGTATTGAATCTGTGACCATCCTGCTGATAGTCACCTGCTTTGACAGCTATTTGTATTTTGATTGTACATAATAAACTAAATCTGCCAAGTGTAACTCACCTACGATCAAAGTGTGACTTCAGGGAGTTCATCGCCAGGTCACTCTGACAGTCAGTTAACAAAAAGCATCACGTAGTAGGCAGCTCAGACATACCTTTGACATGTCACTCCTTTGAAGCACTTCAAAAACACCTAAATCTACACCCTCAGGTGTTTTTGTAGAGTTTTGAAGCTAAAATGGAGTTTAATGTTGTGAACTCTCAAAGTATCAGAGCAAGGACCGTTTTTGGATGTTTTGACATCATTATTTTTGTCACTTTGGATGTTAAATTGATACATCGGGTGAGATTTGGACCAAGAAAATGAGGGCAAATAAAAATCAACACAAAAATGTAAACAACTTAATACCTGGAGGAATACAGTGTTCACCATCAGACAAAAACCTTTTCCTCTTAATTCAAACTATATAAGGGTTTTTTCAGGATCTGTATCATCACATTAATCTTGAGTGCGCACTGCAAGACTGATGAACACATCACACAGACAAGATAAGAGTGATTAGATAAAAGCTTCACCAGACAGTTGTAATCTACCTTTTTCTTTCTTACACACACGCTGCATGCCAACGATGCCTCATGAAGATCCAGTGACCTCAGGTTGATCTCTGACTGTGATGTGACCCCTGCCCTCCAGCTCAGGTACCTGGCCATTACATGAAATCAGCTGACTGAATCCCTCGCTGCCTCAGGAGCCAACAGTTGACCTGGACCTGACCCCACTAACCTGGGGAAATGACACCAGATCCACAGCACCCACACACCCACACACACGCACACACGCACACACACCTACTCAGCCTCGCCTGCAGCACCCCTTCAGCCAACATTGATGCTCTGAATGTACAATGATTTTCCTCCTTAAAAGACACTGTAGTGCACTGCTGACACCTGTAAAAAGCTGAAACAAGCATCAAACAGATGAAAGACTGCATGAACATATAAAAAAACATGGCAAACAATTTAGATAATGACATTCTTTATTAGAATTTACAGTGGACTGACAGGAATGCCGTGAAGTTACTAAGTTCTAGAAAAGTAGTTGGTATACAAGGTTTGTTTTGCATCCGTAACACAGAAAATAACCACTTAGATTTGTTCTAATGAACACCAAAAGTTAAAATATGCCAAAGAAAATATACAACTCAAAATTAAGCACCGGCCTTACAACAATAAAGAACATCTCTGCATCTTATGCAGAATTAAAATCAGGATATATAAAACATATTAACAGTGTATGTGCTTAAGGTGACATGAAAAAAGAAAAGTTCCTCTAGTTAGATAAAAGGTTGCTCTAAACCTAAGAATGTGCATTAAAATGAGTTCTACAGTACTGTGCAGCACAAAAGCCTGCCCCAGGTACCAGCTGTATGAGTAGGTTCTCCTCTCTGGACTCTCACTGCAGCTCCTTCTGAATGCTGCCATGAAGAAAAAACAATGCATAAGTTCTCAGTAGGGTTGAACCTAATTATCATCTTCATTATCAATTAATCTGTTCATATTTTTCTGACGAATTGAAAAACTCTTTTTTTCTATAAAATGTAAGAGAATAGTAAAAAATGCACATCACAATTTCCCAAAGTCCCAGCTAACGTCTTACCCAGTGTCTAGACCGCAAGCAAAGTGTGAGCAGCATGTTTAGCAGCAGCAGCAGTAGCAGCAGCAAGTGCTCTGTCTGTGTGTCTACACAGGAGGTGTTCAGGTACAGTGTTGAACATAGGCCACACACGTTTTGGAAGTGTTCAGAGTCCAATACACAATGACTGTAGTTATGTGCATAAAACAGAAGAAAACAGACTTGAAGCTGAAACGCAGCTGGGTCGCTTGCCTGCATGGAGCCGGTTCAGACAGCTGCATAGATTAAAATGAAAGTATCTGTTGCATGAGACGTGCGAGTAAAAAACACGTCTGATACGCTTGTGGTCTAGACACGGGTTTAAAATTGCTCGTTTTGTCCAAGATGACTGTCCAAAACTTAAAGATAATCAATTTACATTTATATAAAAAAGAGAAAAGCAGCAAATCCTCTCACTTGAGAAACTGGAACATGCACATATTTGGCATTTTTGCTTGATAAATTACTTAACCGATTCATTTTTGGTTAAATTGAAAATTCATTTTCTGATTTGTCGATCAACTAATTGTTTCGGCACTACTCTTCAGACACTGAGCTTCAAAGATTTAAGTATCCAGATAAGGGCCTTTTGTTTTAGAAATTGCAAACTTCTCACTAATCAGTCCATCACTCCAACACATGATCATCTCTAGAGTGTAACTACAGCAGGCTGAACCCTGTTCTCCTAGTGCAAGAAAGAGTCTGTTAAGAGTTATCAAAACTAATTATTGGAAATTCTCCTAATTCCATACTTAATTAAACACATTTTCCAACAACGTGAGTGTGCATATGTGTGGCATTAACCCGTACAGGGAAAAGGGGGTGACATTACCTCTCCAGATACTCGTGAACATTGTCATGGCCGTTGTAGCGGGCCAATCCCACCAAGATGCCGGTAGCACAACGGCCCTCCTTTTTTCGACACAGACTGCAGTTACACATGTCTCGGCAGATGGGACACGACCATGTCTGCAAAGAAAACACACAAATGAATCCAGTTTCTTTGTGCGTTCAGATATGTTGGTTCTTATCGTTTCTGTTGACTATTGTGTTCTGTTTATTCCCCCCCCCAAAACACCAGAACCTAGAAATATTCACCAAATCACAATTACAGTTCAAATCATGTTTTTCCTCCCTGACACACATATATCAGGCTGTAAATCAGCATAACAAAGTATGTATTTATATTTAACTCTTACTAACTGTCTTTTTCACCATGCTAGCAGCATGGGGTAAGAGAAGACACTGTCAGTCCACCTCTTTGGTTCAGACTGAAATATCTCAGTCCCTGGTGATCCCTGGCTGTTCCTCTAGCACCAACATGGTTGACTTGTGTGGTTCATAGTGAAAAATGTTGTTCAAACTATCAGATGGATTGCCATGAAATTTGCTACAGATTTTCAAGTTCCCTTGAGGATCAATTCTAATCACTTCAGTGATCTTTTCCTACAATGTAAACAGTATGTCATAGTTTTCATTTATTCAGTCTAGTTGATGGATTCTCACCATATTAGTTTCCAGACAATGTATTCCAATGACTTTGGTAATCCCCTGACTTTTACTCTAGTGCTACCATGAGGTTGACATTTTGGGTTCAGAGTGAAATGTCTGGACAGCTACTGGACATTCATGTCCCCCTCAGAATGAAGCCGAATGGCTTTGTTGAGCCCTTCAGGTTTCCTCTAGTGCCATCTTGAGGTTGAAATATTGTTTTTTTTTTGTTGTTGAAAAAACTCAAGAACTATTAGATGGATCCTGTGAAATTTGGTAAAAACACTCATTGTCCCCAAAGAATGCATTTTACATTCATCCCCTAACATTTCATCTGTATATGACCAAAATCAGGTCAACATTTCTGTTTGTCAAATGCTTTTTAACTAAATACCAACAAACTAATGGCAAAATCAGCCCCAGTTGTACTTTGTGTTTAGTGCTAGTGCAAATGTTGCCATGCTAACGCGCTAAACTAAGTTGGTATACTTGCTAAACAGACTGTAGAAAGTAAGTCTTGTTATAAACAAGTCATATTTTTCCTTTCCAGTCTTGTGTTTGTAAAGTGAGCAAATAACAAAAAGCACTCCACACATTGCAGTATTATTTTGTTGTGTGAAATCAAGATGAGTACACATTTTTGAGGAAAATTATCTTGTGTCTCTCGTGTCAGTTATAAAATAAAGCAGAAAAACAATCTAAATGTTGTATGCACTTGCAAAAAAGACAACTTACTGAGGCTTTCATTAAAACTTTGAAGTTTGTTAATATTGTCTTTGACCCCCTTTGACCCCCATTCTGAATGAAGAATTCTTACTTTTCCCGTTAGATATTATTTGCTTTTAATTGTCCATTCTGTAGCGCTGTGGCTTTTTGTATGAAGTGACAAGTTCCAAAAATAAATGAATAAATGAAGATAAACTAAATGTCTTTTTAATTTGTTTCTAACAGTTACTTGCAATATTTACAATTGTACTACTTCAGGTTTGACAAACTGTTTTTCTTTCTTTTCTGGTGTCTTTTCAGTCCCCGTATTCACCTGACCAACCCACAGTGAGAGAAACAGAAAATTAAATGTTGAACACGTGTGTATTAGTACTGACCGGGTCAAGCAGCACTGTGCGTACATCCTCTCCGTAGCGGTTCTTAAGGCACGGCCCACAGAACTGACCTTTGCCCCCCACACAGAAACCGCTGCGACACACTGTCTTGGTGTCCAGAGTTTTCTGTCTGCACTGGTGACACGAGCTTCCCTGAAAGAAACACACACACACACACACACACACACACACACACACACACACACACACACACACACACACACACACACACACACACACACACACACACACACACACACACACACACACACACACACACACACACACACACACACACACACACACACACACAGTGAAGAAAAGCGCTACCCCCAGCAAACCTGATTATATATTATAGTACTGACAACATTGAATGGACAAAAGCCTGTTGTGACTCACATTCTCTTTGTCCCAGATCTTGTCTTTGCTGCGGTACGCTATGTTGTCCAGATCTTCTTTGGTGATCTCGTCGACTGATCTCACCTCATACTGGCTCCTCCTGGAACTACGGCTCCTCCTCTTTTTCCGCTTGTCACCAACATGTTCCTCATCCACCTGTCCAATCACATCAGACAGACTTTAGGTACAACTGAGAAAGCATTAACAGGACATTGCTATGTAGCCAATATATTTTTAATACAAAGTTTTATACATAAAACTATAATTGTGCTTTCTTCCTGAGTAGAATTTGTTTATTGAGATTAATTTGTAGAAAGTTGATTTCATATCTTATCTGGTGACTGAAATTGTGTATTTTGAGTAAACAAACTTCTTCACTACAGATGTTAAACCTGCTACAAGAGATTTTTTTGGCCACTTGGGGGCAGCAAAAACAAGATATAAACTCAACATTGACATATTATCATCTTATAAAAGGTGACATGGTGAACTTGTTAGCAAACAGTTGCCTATCCAGCAGGTACGGAGCAACATATGCGAGAATTTGGAGTCATCAGATAGTGTACAGTGGATTTTAGAGCTTTTAGTGCTGCCTGCTGCTGGGAAAAATGATGATGAGAGCGCTGAAAGTGAACCAAAACAGTAAAGTTGTGGGCCGTAAAACCAAAACAATTAGCTGAAAGATGCTGAAAAGCTCTGTGTAGCTGATGGGAACAGCAGTCGGGTGATAAATCTCTTATTCGTCATTACAAGCAATCCCATTTCACAACCAAGTAGTCATGTGATCCATTGTTAAGATAAAATATTGATTTTTAGCCTCTTCTCAAGTTCTCACAAAATACAACATCTGGATGAAAAGAAAATCATTGTCAATGTGTGTAAGATATAATCGGATATGATTCAGAAACATAAAAACACCAAATGTGAACATTTGATTGACAATTTATCAATATACTATCAAAGCACTACCCTGGTACTGCAGTGTATATTGTATTAACAGCATAGTTGATACATCATGAAGAAATTCTCGACAATAACCTCTTATATCAAGCAAGTTCCCCTTTCCTACAGTATAAACTTCATTGCATTATATTCACATGAGAGCTGTATAGTACTGCCTGGCAGCACACCGCTTAAAGCGTATGCACATGTGTTGCACAGCGTACCTCCACCAGTCTCCTGATGTCTACAGTCCTGGGGCTTCTGTGGGTGATTGGCTCGCTCTTTTCCTCCACTGCAAAGTTCTCTGGAGGGCGGGCCTTACGGGACGGGTTCCTCCTCTCTGAACCCCTCTCTGGTTCAAATTTGCGTTTCCGTGCGGTTGCTTTCTCTGAAATGCGCTTCTTCTTCTGCATAGATAAGATGAAGACAGATAAGAACAGTAAAAAAAAAAAAGAAAGAAAAAAAGTCTCTGTAGAAAACACACAATCTGATCAATCTGTTTAATCAGTTTATTTAATTAAGTACCAACCAGTTACGGTAGCAAAATATATCAGACTGGAACTCAAAAAAGGTTATCTGACCTGCATCCACAGCCCTCTTCTCAACCAGTTTTTAACATGGGTCTTATCAACACTTGAACACATGAAAAGGTAAATATTTGTTAGTATAAGACTTACAAGAATACTAATGACCCATTAAGTTAATACCTGCAACTTCTAACAATTCAAGTCATACATTTAGCCCTCCTTGATCACAGACATGCCTGAACATAGTTGTTAAGCTGCTGCTGAGTAAAAAGAAGAAACATAGTCTGCACCATAACCAGAATGATTAGTGTAAACAAAACAACAGCTTGATTAAGTAACCAAAATGAAACAGAATAAAAGTCTTTGGTAAACAACTACAACAAAGTTATTCATCACCAGTAAATGAATGGCTAATCTCCTGCCTGAGGACATGTTTAATATTGCATGTTATATGTTAACGAGAAACTGGTTTTGTGTGTGTACTCACTTGAGGAGTGGTGGGCAGAGTCAGGTCAGCCATGGTGCTCAGATCAGCAAACAGCTTAGCCAGCTGAAAGACGACAACAGAGGAGACTAATGACATCGACAAGGGAGGGACTGAATGATGTAGATGTAAACTTTAGATTCGTATTGTTATGGACAATGAACTGAGAGAGTGAGCTCAGACTGTCAGTGCAGCTCAAAGAAAGTGTATTTAGCACCACACCACAGGTTGTTAGGGTTCATTACCATGGCCTTGTTTTCCTGGATGTTCTTGTCTCGTTTCCTTAGGCTCTGAGACAGGACATCCTCTTTGTTTTCCTCCTGCTCCTCCTCTTCTTCCTCATCCTGCTGCTTCATCCTCTGCCTGGTTCTCTGTGAAGGAGGGGTTTCTTTGACTGGCTTTTTGACATTTTTCTTCTGTGGTTCCTGTTTGGGGGTAGACAGTCTTTTGATGGGAAACCTGAGGAGCAAGATTGAAATAAGATCATTGTTCAATCATTGGAGAATCAACACTATTAACACAATTGTCATGAAATTGGCATGTGTTTACTAAGGTCCTTCTATAACTGGGCAAATACACTGGCACAAAGCAATAAGCTGAATCTATGCCCAATTAACCTTTTTTTTTTTTTTTTTTTATCACAAATGTTAGTGTAACCTAACACTGCTTTCTCTATGTTAACAGACCTAAACAGTATCCTGGCATAAATGCTAAGTGCTGCTCAAACTGGGATTATATTTATGCATAATTGTATTGCAACATACGGAGCAGACTGGTACACAAGTCCAGGTGTTTGAACATGCAGAGACACAACTGATCAGATGTAATCATCGTTAATTTCAATAAAGCTGGCAAAATATTGTTTATTTGTTTTCTAATGCACCTCAGGGCTACTAAAAGACTCCTTCTCTTTTGCGGGGGGGCCTCCTCGCCATCGGAATAGAAGCCTGTGTCCACATCGCTATCCTCTTCTGACTCCACCATCTGGAGAAGAACAGAGAAAAAAAAAGCATGCAGGCTGGAGCTTCAGCTGCATTATCACACCGCATTGGCATCCAACAATACAGCCAATATTGAATTTTTCATACCTTGGTCTTCAGCCTCTTGTTAAAGCATCCCCTGTCCTCTTCCTCCTCGCCATCGCTGAAACCTTCAAACTCCTCTTCACTGTCTGACTGGCTGAACAGATGAGCCAGCTCAGCAGTTATAAACTTGGACTTGAAACATGGAGCCTGCAGGCAGACATTGTGGTCAAATGTTATCATCACAACCCAGAACTAGAAATCTGAATTCAGCTGATAAATATTTTCCTAGGAATGTGTAAATTACAAGAAAATCTCCAGAGTAGAGCTGCACTTTCAAGGTCATTCATTGGTCAGATCACACAAGGGCTACTATAACAAAAAAAAAAAAAAAGACACTGGACCATTTCAATTTCCACACTCTACACCAGAGGGAGCACCATTCCATCAGTGAACATCCTTGGTAAGGAAGTGAAAGCTGTGGAAACAATGAATTTAGTTCAGCTTTGTTTGAGACCGCCTGTCTTGAGTTTACCTGGATAGGTACCAAATCAAATATAAGGCAATCCTTATTGCTTCAGGTCTGCGCAACTTCTTGGGGGCAGGGCGATTAGACTAAGGAAAAAGTGAAGTAGAAAAAGTGACATTTAACTGACACTTCCATATTGTTTGGGGTCCCACAGAGCCAAATGCATGTGTGAAAATAGTAACAGCAACTGCAAAAATCAACCAATTGTTTTTGTTTTTGGGGGGATGCAGAGGGCAAAAACAAACCAGGATTGGCCATAAAATCATGTAATTACAAAACATTAAATGGGCTAGCTCCAACCTATCTCTCTGATCATTTACAACCACACATCCCATCAGGGTCAATCAAGGGTCAATCTTGGGACAAGCAACTGACTAGTTGCTTGTCCCAAGATCAAGGTTGAAGCACAGGCGAGATTGTGCCTTTGCAGTTGTAGCCCTCAAACTCTGGAAGGAGTTGCCTCTGCATGTAAGGCTGGCCCCTATACTTCCTGTTTTAAAATCCCATGTTACAACACATCTTTATTCCTTGGCTTTTGAGTCAGTATGAGGGTTGACTTTCTTTTATTATGGTCTTATTGCTTTATTATTTTATTGTCTTTTTTTCTAAACTGGTCTTTGTGTTTTATTGTGTTGTTTTATGGTTTTTGCTATTTCGATTGTACTGCACGTTGGTCCACTTTTGTTGATTTAAATGTGCTTTATAAATAAATATGACTTGACTTTTTTTTTTTTTTAATGCAAAAAATGATCTGGTTCCAACTTTGTATTTGTGAATATTTTCTGGCTCCTTTAACGTGAAGTTAGACCTCTATGACAGTAATATCATATCTTTGGGTTGGTGGACTGTTAATTGACACAAAAGAAAACATTTAGGTTGCATCTTTGGCTGATCGAAATTGTTCACCATTTTCTGAGCTATTATAGACCCAATGACTAATCGATAGTGAAAATAATCGTTGCAGCCCTAGTCTGATCCATGCATTGATTGATGTCTCAGGTCCAACTTGCTGATATCAGCTGAACCCTTTTCTCCAGCCTCAGGAATGTTGACCTCTGACCTCCCCGGAGATAGGGCGACATAGGTTGGGCCCACCTCTCCAGCTCCTTTGACATAACACTGAGGCCACCACACTCCTTTCACATTGGGCATTAGATGACAGTTCAGACATTTATCCAAAATGTAAACGATCACCTGAACATTAACGTGAAGCCGATCACGTGTAAGCTAGCTAACTGTTATCCAGTTCAAAACAAAGACAGATGACAAGTTATGAAAATAGTGTTCGGTATATAACATTATGACAGGATGTGTAGGTTACCGAACTTAATTAATTACAGCTAGTACAGTCGCTTATGCCGTTAAAAAGTTATTACAACGTATCTCTACAACTGAGCAGATTCAGGTCGGCCAAGCCAACAACGTTAGCTGTTAACAATAGTGCTCGTTTTGACTCATTGTGTTTTTTTCCATTTTAAAAAACCCGACGAGGGAAAGAGAGCTACATTTGAAGACAATGCTCTGTCGCTTACCTTTGATCTGAGTGTCATTTTTATATCCGTTTTACTGCAAAATCTCCGTCCAACGGAAAGTTTTGTCGTGTAAAATGAAAACCCAAATGAGTGGAGGTGGATTTAAAAATTAGCCGCTACAGAAGTCCGATGATTGCAAAAAATAGGGGTGTTGTCGCTGCTGGGCTTATGGCTACACTTGTGGTTATTCTACTAATTGTAATTTTGAGAGTCGATTTACGATTTTATGAAGTCAATATTTATCTGAAAGCCTACGCTCATTTACATTGTTTTGGTGAAGGTGTTTTTCTTTGTGTTTAGGAGTGGTCTCTCTTCTGGGTCTCCCCTCCCCACACTCATAATGGTGCAGTCCGTTCTTTCGCGCGAAAAGGGTATGTGGGCGTGGCTATTCAGTCCAGACAGAAAGGCTGCCAGCATCATGTTTGTCTTGTATGCTGTACCAATGCCCTTGATTATCAGTGCCATGATTGTATTAAGGAGAATTAACAGTATCAACATTTTAAGCAGACTTTCAGGCATAAGATTCCTTAGGGATTTCTGCAGGTGAAATTTAAGAAATTAGTTCTCAAACTGTTGCTTCAACAGCAGGAATAACTCATGTCAGGCAAAGGAGTATCCAACAAAATTATTCACTTTATTATTTTGTCATTATCTATACATTATTTATAATGCTTTCTTTTAAAACTGTTGTTTTCTGAATAATATAATAAAAGAACAACTTTGGTGGTTATTCTAATGGACTCTGAATCTGTCAATAAAATTGATGATGATAATGATGATGATGATGATGATTATAGATATAGCCTAATAATAGTAGCAGTGTTCAATTGGTACATTTCCAGTAAGGCTACTCAGTTGCAAGAAATGCTAATGCAATATTTACTTGTGCTTTAATTGAGCTTTTATTTATATGAGTATAGGCTACATATTACCCCAATAATTAGTACCAAACTACACAATAATTTCAAAATTCTAGGAAATTAATTACGGACCCATAAAGTAAAACATACCAAATTATTTTTGGATGGATGTACTCTCTGTTTTTTCAACATGTGTTGACAATTGTATTTGAAATTTGCATTCAACGCTAGTGCAAAAACAAAATTCACAGTTTCATCACAACAAGACTTCCCCAACATTAGTGGCCTATAAAGATCTGCATGGGATCATTATTTACACGTTAAGTATGGGCACCCCTGATTAAGACCTTCATTCCCACAGTATTTTTAAAATGAACAAGAATAGGCCTTGATGGCACTCAGTGCCATCGAGACCTACAGTCCAGAGTCAGGCCTACAGTCTGCAGCTTACAGGCCTACCAAGATGTCACAGCCTGTACTTAACAAGGCCGTAGCTACCATAGATCTTTTTTACTGAAGATATTTTTACATGTCACAGGTGTGACATAATAAATGATGGCTGAATTACATTTAGCTGCTTCAGTTTCAGGGTCTTGGTAGTGTGCATACTAACTCACTGTCACACTGTCATGGCATGGATCAGAGCCATTGTTAATGTTTTTAGTAACAATTGTGCTTTTCCTATATGACAAATCAAAATGTCTGAAGACCTCCATATCCTCACTAGAGCTGGCTTATTGAGGATATGGAGGTCATGTCCCCAGCATTTTTTTTCAGGGGATTTGGGGATTCACACAGCACATAGCATGGAGTGTTTCTTGTCACAGCTCATGCCAGCTGGAATCATCCGAGTTAAGACAGAGGCAGCTGTTCACACATTACATTGCTCAATTAAGTGAAGCATTTCAGGGGAATACAATATCAACTTTGTAATACTGTTGTCCAGGGTGTGATCAAGCTGTGCCAGAATTACAGGGAAGGATCATGTGCACTTTGCTCTCATCACTGATTCATTGAATTCCCAATATCTCTTAAGCCAAATGAAATTGTTAGACAGCAATCCTTTTAGAAAGGTGTATCCATATTTTTTTTTTTACCTTTTTATCTAACCAACCCCTCAGATAATGTGTTTATCATAGGTTTATCATGTATTTATTGGAGGTATTCAGAGGTATAAAATCACGCAGACAAGTTTCATGCCTGTTGTCAGGTGTTTGTGAGTTGTGTTTGCATAAACATCCATATGAACCTACATACATCTTAGTGTCCTTTTCATTTATAAAAATGAAGGCTTGATAAAAATGACTTTCTGTACACATAAACTTGCAGAAATATATCTTTATTGTTGAGAACCAATGCATTTCAACAGAGCAACAGGTGGAAAGTCATTGGTTGAATCGGACATAACCATCTCAGATCCTAAGGACAAACTGTGCGAGATACACAGACAAAAGGGAATGTCTCAGAACAAGGAGTGTCATTCCATTTCAGCTGACTGCCCAAGTTGTTGTGCACACAGTTTCCTGAATTGTTTGGCTGGTCTTTGTCCCAAAAGACAAAGTGGACTGCAGATCCATCAGACCACATCCATCTTCCTTCTTTATGGATGTCACTGAGTCCGATCCAGGTGGGTGAGACAGCAGGGTCAAAGTTCTTGATCAGGGATTTGACAAAATTGTTCTCACTCAGACTGTGGATAGACACCAGGTTGGCACTCTCTGACACACAGTGGAACTCTGCATCAGCCCAGGTCATACGTGTGGCAATGTACTTGTAGCAGCGGCCGTTGAAGCTGTACCAGAACATGGGACAGTCACCCTGCTGTAGCTTCACTTCACGGTCACCTGAAGGAGATGCGGTGGCCAGAGCCAGACCAACCAAGAAAAGGAACAAGAGCATGATGGTGTCCTTGTGTCACAGGAGCAGAGCTGATATGCGCCAGTGAGTGGGATGGAGATCCAGGAGGAGACAAGTAACAGTCTGTTTTCTTTTATATGCTGTGGAGTGGGTGTCTGCACTGTTGTTGTAATAGTATTGGCCAAGTGTACTTGACAAACATATTCAGTTGCACACTGCCACACAGTATCTGAAAATAAGCCAAAAAAGACCAGCACACCTGGAGATGTCACATATAACCTACAACTTATTCAAATAATATATAAGGTCTAATCCATTCATTCTCCTTCCACCCCAATAAAGACCCTGTGAGGTAAAAACAGATTGGTGTTGTTTAAAACAAAACTAAGTTAAGGAATGAATATATCTTTTCTCATTGCACTACCAAAAAGTGCCAAGAAGAATTTGTATTTTTTATTTATTCTATTTATTTATTTTTTGAGTTTTTAATGCTCGACAAGGACTTAGCTGATCATAACACTAAAGTGTTCACCTTTGAATTTTGCCTTGTGATGAAGTAAAGATGCTCTTGGCACTAAAATGATTTGGGAAAAACCTCAGAGATCTAATATAAACTAACTCACAACAGTGTGATTTTACCTTCAGAACCGAGTAAATATTGAGTTTTGAATACATAAAAAGATATCCATGTGTAAGGTAGTGTACTTGTGATTACATCATAAGAGCTGTTACACCTGTGCTGTTCCCATATTTATCTGATACAGAATATAAATATCTGGGACAGCCAATCATTTTTATTGAACCACTGGAGTCGAACATGTGAACATCCAACAATGGTGAAAGTAAGAGTTAGAGAAATAACTTCTGTACACACACGTAAAATTGTATATGTTTATTTTTTGTGTTCCAGACTGTGGATAGACACCAGATTGGCCTCTCTGACACACAGTGGAGCTCTGCATCAGCCCAGGTCTTATCTGTGGCGATGAACTTTTATGAATGTCCAACACTGGTGAAAATGAAGGTTAGATAAATGACTTTTCTTCATGAACATTTGTAACTTTTTTTGTTGAGGCCCATTGCATTTTAACAGAACAAGAACAAGAGGAAATTCACCAGGTTGCCCATAGCAACCATGTCAGTTGCTAAGGACAGACTATGCGAGAAGCACAAACAGACGGATAGGTGTAATAACATTTGGCATCATTCCATTTCAGATCAGTACCATGGTTGTTGTGAACACAGTCTTCAATTCTATTATTATTGTTTGGCTCTCCTGGAAACCAAAAGTCAAAGTTAACTGCACATCCATCAGACCACATCCATCTGTCTTCTTTGTGGACATCATTGAGTCCAATCCAGGTGGGTTCCTTAGTATGGTCAAAGTTCTTGATCAGGGATGTGACAAAATTGTGTTCTTCCAGACTGTGGATAGACACCAGGTTGGCCTTCTCTGACACACAGTGGAGCTCTGCATCAGCCCAGGTCATATGTGTGGAGACATACTTGTAGCAGCGGCCCTGGAAGCTGAACCAGAACATGGGACAGTTCCCACGCTGTAGCTTCATTTCATGGTCACCTGAAGGAGACTCGGCACCCAGAGCCAGACCAAACAAGAAGAGGAACAAGAGCATGTTGGTAATTTCTTGATTGGAGCTGATCTGCACTGTGAGGTGTGATCAAGAATCGTGCAGAGACAGGGGAAAGGCTGTTCTCTTTTAAATGCTTTAGAGAGGGTGTCTGCACTGCTGGCATTATATGATTGGTCAAGAGCACTTGCCAAACATTTTCACCCACACAGTAACACACAGAAGCTGAGCATAACCCAAGAAAAGACCATCAATTCACCATGAGATTTCATATCAACACTATAATTAGTTAGTTGTGTCTTAAAATAATATTCATATTTACATATGAACATTAAAAGTGTTTTTTTTCTTGCTGTAATCATTCCTCCTGTTCATACTGGCCGTTAGAAGAGTCATTCCTCATGTGCTTCAATGTAAGTGATGGACAGCCCTCAGTTTGTGCAAATACGTATTTGAAGGTTATCAGAAGCTTATATTCAAATTAGTAAAATCGAGTGGATATCTTCCAAAGTTACCACCTTTTTACTGCAAATGTTCCTCTTTTTATTACTATCCTCTCACAGTCATTCAACAGAAGAATGAGAAAGACTGTCTGGGGAAACAAAGAGGAATTTTGTACTAAAACACTTTAACTTTGGAAGATATCCACTTAATTTAACTAGTGTGGATGACTTAAGCCTCACATTAAATTCAGATGAACTCTGAAATATATTTTTTCACAAAACAAGGACATTGAATTGTGTCCACTTACATTGAAAAGGCATTTGGAGGATCTTCTAATGGTCAGTATGAACAGGAGGAATGATTACAGTGTTTCAATGTTCATATGGGCACCTGACTGGAGTTTTAAGACCAACTTGAAAAATTGTGAAGCTATCCTCTAATATGCCAGACTAAATGAAGATTTTATCCTTTCTCCATGCTCTGCCAAGAAGTTCCAGAAGAATTTTTCTTTTCTGTGAATATCTGAAGGAAATGTTGGTGATAGAAAGGGATCAGTGTCTATCTTTGAAAGAGAGTTTTACTGCACAGACAAGCACTAAACTGCTCATAACAATGAATTTCTGTATGAAAGTGAGCCTTCACCTTGAGATCATCTTTAACTTTTGTCTTGTAAAGAACCAAAGATGCTTTTACCACTAAAATGCTTTGGGAAAAAATGTGGTTCTCCCCTGAACATTTCACTCATTGTTATTTTACCTTTAGGTTGAAATGATGTTGAACACGTGTTGCATACATGACTTTATTGCACTTTACCCCCCTCCCACAGAGTATTTGTACTCGGTGTTCGTGTGATCAAAACAGCTGTTCCCAAATTTATCTACTACACAGAGAATATGAAGTGGTGGAGCAGACTTTGAAAAACACTTTAATAATCTAAACTTACACAAACAAGCAAGTAAAAAAGTGTTATTTCACTGTTAGTTCTCTTAATAATATGTTTTTGTTTTGCACAATGAGTGGAAGTTATCTGTGTGACTGTCAAGTGTCAGAGAAAATTTGGGTTGATAAAATAACTTGTGTACATACTTCCCCCACATTAGTGGCCTATAAATATCTGCATGGGATCATTATTTACGTGTAAAGTGTGGACACCCCTGATTAAGACTTAGATTCACACAACATGTTTAAAATAAACAAGAGTAGGCCTCAATGGCACTCTTGGCACTCTTAAAGTCTACAGGCCTACCAAGATGTCAGTTATATAACAGTCTGTACTTAACAAGGCCGTAGCTACCATAGATCTTTTTTACTGCAGATATTTTTACATATTACAGGTGTGACATAATAATAAATTATGACTGAATGACATTTAGCTGGCTCAGTTTCAGGGTCTTGGTAGTGTGCATGCTAACTCATTGTCACACTGTCACGGCTTACTGGAACACTTGAATCGAACAGAGCCATCATTAATATTACCAGTAACATCTGTGCTTTTCCCAAATGACAAATCAAAATGTCTGAGGACCTCCATATGCTCAATAAACCTGGCTTTTTGAAGATATAGAGGTCATGTCCTTTGCATTTTTTCCAGGGGATTTGGGGGTTTAGGGAACTTGGGATGAGTTAATATATTTCATTTTTTTATCATTGCTTTTTAAGTATTTAAAATTTCTCTACCAGAATTTTATTCCTGCGATAGTGAGAGCTTTGTTACAACAATATACAGACAATAAAGCTGAAGCTGAATAAATAAAATGTTTTTTTTATTATTCACATCATTAAAAAATGTGTGTCCCTCATTTCCCCATCATCCGTCACCGTTGTTTAGTTGGCAGAAGCCTGCTGAGTAAAAGAATGATAGGGGTTAACAGCATCAGCAAACCTTATCGCTGCCAGGTGTCAACCATCAGTGACC
Organism: Thunnus albacares; assembly: GCF_914725855.1. Taxonomy (NCBI): domain Eukaryota; kingdom Metazoa; phylum Chordata; class Actinopteri; order Scombriformes; family Scombridae; genus Thunnus; species Thunnus albacares. Next base: position 12,022,953 of record NC_058124.1, read on the forward strand.
CTACCTTCCTTTCACACACACACACACACACACACACACACACAAACGCAGCACATGGCATGGAGTGCTTCTTGTCACAGCTCATGCCAGCTGGAATCAGCTGAGTTGAGACAGAGGCAGCTGTTCACACATTACATTGCTTGATTAATTGAAGCATGTCAGGGGAATATAATTATATAATTTCAACTTTGTAATACTGTTGTCCAGGGTGTGATCAAGCTGCATCAGAATTACAGGGAAGGATCATGTGCACTTTGCTCTCATCGCTGATTGAGTTAATTCCCAATACCTATTAAGCCAAATTAAATTGTTAGACAGACAAATTTTTAGAAAGGTGTATCTTCATTTTTTTTTTTCACATTTTTGTCTGAACCACATAGTTAATCATGTATTCTTTGGCGATTCAGAGGTGTAAAACCATGCAGACAAGTTTCATTCTCTACTTTTTCTATTCCCCCTCTCGTCTTCTCCCAGTAACTGACTCACCCAGATTCTATGTGACACACTGGTCTGTTTTATGTTTTCAGAGAAATGATCCCTTCACCAGAGTATTTTGTGACATTCAGAACAGATTAAGGGGCAGAGATGTGGTTTCTCCCTTTGTCAGTTAAATGAGAGCAGCTTTCAGTTGACTGTTGTCAGGTGTTTGTGAGTTGTGTTTGCGTAAACATCCACATGAACATACATACATCTTAGTGTCCTTTTCATTCATAAAAATTAAGGTTTGATCAAAATGACTTTCTGTACACACATAAACTTGCACAAATATATATTTATTGTTGAGAACCAATGCATTTCAACAGAGCAACAGGTGGAAAGTCATTGGTTGAATCGGACATAACCATCTCAGATCCTAAGGACAAACTGTGTGAGATATACAGACAAAAGGGTATGTCTCAGCACACTGAAAGTCATTCCATTTCAGCTGACTGCCAAAGTTGTTGTGCACACAGTGTTGATTTCCTGAATTGTTTGGCTGTCCTTTGTCCCAATTGACAAAGTGGACTGCGGATCCATCAGACCACATCCATCTTCCTTCTTTATGGATGTCACTGAGTCCGATCCAGGTGGGTCCCACAGCAGGGTCAAAGTTCTTGATCAGGGATTTGACAAAATTGTTTTCACTCAGACTGTGGATAGACACCAGGTTGGCACTCTCTGACACACAGTGGAACTCTGCATCAGCCCAGGTCATACGTGTGGCAATGTACTTGTAGCAGCGGCCATTGAAGCTGTACCAAGACATGGGACAGTCGCCGCGCTGTAGCTTCACTTCACGGTCACCTGAAGGAGACTCAATGGCCAGAGCCAGACCAAACAAGAAGAGGAGCAAGAGCATGATGGTGTCTCTGTGTCACAGGAGCAGAGCTGATATGCACCAGTGAGTGGGATGGAGATCCGGGAGGAGACAAGTAACAGTCTGTTTTCTTTTATATGCTGTGGAGTGGGTGTCTGCACTATTGGTGTAATATTATTGGCCAAGTGTACTTGGCAAACATTGTCAGTTGCACACTGCCACACAGTATCTGAACATGAGCCAAAAAAGACCAGCACACCTGGAGATGTCACATAAAACCTATAACTTATTCAAATAATATATAAGGTCTAATCCATTCATTCTCCTTCCACCCCAATAAAGTGAGGTAAAAACAAATTGGTGTTGTTTACCTTTGAATTTTGCCTTGTGATGAAGTAAAGATGCTCTTGGCACTAAAATGATTTGGGAAAAAGCCCAAAGCCTCAATTAGAACAGATATAAAAAGTGTATTAAGCCCTGACTGCTACCTGTGTTAAATAGATCAAATATAAACTAACTCACAACAGTTTGATTTTACCATCAGAACCGAGTAAATATTGAGTTTTGAATACATAAAGAGATATTCACGTGTATTTTAGGTAGTGTACTTGTTATTGCATCATAACAGTTGTTACACCTGTGCTGTTCCCATATTTATCTAAAACAGAATATAAATAGCTGGGACAGCCAAGCACTTTGAATTTATGCAGGTGAAGAAATAAAACACATGTGACTTCTGTGAGAAATGGACATTGATGGTCAACAGTTATATAACTCAAGTTTTAGTTTTTGGTTGTAGAAAAGATGATATTAGCAAAATGTTTTCATGAGATAGATAAAATTTAGAGATTCACTATTGCTGTAAATATCTCAGTGTCATAATGAATTAAAATGACTCATTGTAATTGCCATTGAGGAGCTGTATAAGCAGACCTCCACAGATATGTTTGCTCATGTTAGTAAATGTAAAACTCTCGATTTACTTGTAAATGTCAGATTAAATGTTTTAGGTAGGTTCGGCCCAACAGTTATGTTGTGTGTATGTGAAGAGTGGCAGTTTAAAATATACACATATATACTGGAAAAGCTACACATTTCTTAAGTATACCTCAAAAGTTAAAATGACAATCTGTATTAATAAGGTCTATGGAGAGTTGGGAAGATACTTTGTGTTGCAGTTAAAAAGAGAATTATTGGCCTCTGGAGGAGGCTGCTTAAAGGTAACAAAACTCCCTATTATTGATGAATCAGAATATAAAATTCATGTGATGTTCCTTTATTTAATCAACAAGCAAAGAGTATGAAAATCTAGAATAGACATGTAAAAGCACTTTAACTAAAACAATCATTTAAATCTACACAAATGTGCAAGAAGAAAAATCTATGGATTGAAATGTCTTTACGCCATTATTGTCAAAAGTAAATGCTTTTTGTTGTAATTTTATAAATAATACATTTTGTATAGTCAAACTGGGACAAAAAGGACAATTTTGAGACTATCAAAAAGTTATGTGAATATTTCTTTTGACCAATCATTGGAGTTACATGTGTGAATGTTCAATATTCATGAAAATAAAAGAAATTGAGAGTTTGTCTGCACACTGAAATTTGCAGACTCCCAAAGATTTTTTTATTGAAATACAGGAGTTGACTACATGAATATCCAACAATGGTGAAAGTAAGAGTTGGAGCAATAACTTCTGTTCATACACTTTAAATTGTATATTTGTATATTTTTTGTGTTCCAGACTGTGGATAGACACCAGGTTGGCCTCTCTGACACACAGTGGAGCTCTGCATCAGCCCAGGTCTTATGTGTGGTAATGTATCTGTAGCAGCAGCCGTGAGTGGCAGTTTAAAATATATACATATGTACTGGAAAAGCTACACCTTTCTTAAATATACCCCAAACGTTAAAATGACAATCTGTATTAATAAGGTCTATGGAGAGTTAGGAAGATACTTCAAGATACTTTTTTTTTTAAACCACCCCTCAGATAATGTGTTAAACATAGTTTATCATGTATTTATTGGTGATTCAGAGGTGTAAAACCATGCAGACAAGTTTCATTCTCTGCTTTTTCTATTCCCCCTCTTGTCTTCTCCCAGTAACTGACTCACCCAGATTCTATGTGACACACTGGTCTGTTTGATGTTTTTCCAAAAAATGATCCCTTCAAAGTATTTTGTGATATTCAGAACAGATTAAGGGGCAGAGATGTGGTTTCTCCCTATGTCAGTTAAATGAGAGCAGCTTTCAGTTGACTGTTGTCAGGTGTTTGTGAGCTGTGTTTGCATAAACATCCACATAAACATACAAACATCTTAGTGTTCTTTTCATTCATAAAAATGAATGTTTGATAAAAATTACTTTCTGTACACATTAACTTGCAGAAATATATCTTTATTGTTGAGAACCAATGCATTTCAACAGAGCAACAGGTGGAAAGTCATTGGTTGAATCGGACATAACCATCTCAGATCCTAAGGACAAACTGTGCGAGATACACAGACAAAAGGGAATGTCTCAGAACAAGGAGTGTCATTCCATTTCAGCTGACTGCCCAAGTTGTTGTGCACACAGTTTCCTGAATTGTTTGGCTGGTCTTTGTCCCAAAAGACAAAGTGGACTGCAGATCCATCAGACCACATCCATCTTCCTTCTTTATGGATGTCACTGAGTCCGATCCAGGTGGGTGAGACAGCAGGGTCAAAGTTCTTGATCAGGGATTTGACAAAATTGTTCTCACTCAGACTGTGGATAGACACCAGGTTGGCACTCTCTGACACACAGTGGAACTCTGCATCAGCCCAGGTCATACGTGTGGCAATGTACTTGTAGCAGCGGCCGTTGAAGCTGTACCAGAACATGGGACAGTCGCCCTGCTGTAGCTTCACTTCACGGTCACCTGAAGGAGACGCGGTGGCCAGAGCCAGACCAACCAAGAAGAGGAACAAGAGCATGATGGTGTCCCTGTGTCACAGAAGCAGAGCTGATATGCGCCAGTGAGTGGGATGGAGATCCAGGAGGAGACAAGTAACAGTCTGTTTTCTTTTATATGCTGTGGAGTGGGTGTCTGCACTGTTGTTGTAATATTATTGGCCAAGTGCACTTGGCAAACATTGTCAGTTGCACACTGCCACACAGTATCTGAACATGAGCCAAAAAAGACCAGCACACCTGGAGATGTCACACAAAACCTACAACTTATTCAAATAATATATAAGGTCTAATCCATTCATTCTCCTTCCACCCCAATAAGGACCCTGTGAGGTAAATACAGATTGGTGTTGTTTAAAACAAAACTGAGTCAAGGAATGAATATATCTTTTCTCCATGCACTACCAAAAAGTGCCAAGAAGAATGTTTATTTTCTGTGATCATTTGAGGGAAGTATTGGTCATAAAAAGCGATCAGTCTGTCTTTGAAAGAGGTTTTAATGCTTGACAAGGACTAAGCTGATCATAACACTAAACTGTTCACCTTTGAATTTTGCCTTGTGATAAAGTAAAGATGCTCTTGGCACTAAAACGATTTGGGAAAAAGCCCAGAGCCTCAGTTAGAACGATATAAAAAGTGTATTAAGCCCTGACTGCTGCCTGTGTTAAATAGATCTAATATAAACTAACTCACAACAGTGTGATTTTACCATCAGAACCAAGCAAATATTGAGTTTTGAATACATAAAAATATATTTACATGTATTTTAGGTAGTGTACTTGTGATTACATCATAACAGCTGTTACACCTGTGCTGTTCCCATATTTATCTAAAACAGAATATAAATAGCTGGGACAGCCAAGAACTTTGAATTTATGCAAACCAGCAGGTGAAGAAATAAAACAAATGTGACTTCTGCGAGAAATGGACATTGATGGTCAACATTTATACAACTCAAGTTTTAGTTTTCGGTTGTAGAAAAGCTGATATTTGCAAAATAAACTTATTATGAAATGGAGAAAAATTAGAGATTCACTATTGCTTTAAATATCTCAAAGTCATAATGAATTAAAATGGCTCATTGTAATTGCCATTGAGGAGCTGTATAAGCAGACCTCCACAGATTTGCTCAGATTTCCACAGTTTGCTCATGTTAGTAAATGTAAAACTCTCGATTTACTTGTAAATGTCAGATTAAATGTTTTAGGTAGGTTCGGCCCAACAGTTATGTTGTGTGTATGTGAAGAGTGGCAGTTTAAAATATACACATATATACTGGAAAAGCTACACATTTCTTAAGTATACCCCAAACAGCGTCGGAAATTAGCGGGGGGCAAGGGCAAAAATGCCCCAAGAAATCTCAGACTGCCCCTAAAAACCGTGATCGTTGCAGTTAAAAAGAGAATTATTGGCCTCTGGGGGAGGCTGCCTGAAGGTAACAAAACTCCCTATTATTGATGAATCAGAATATAAAATTCATGTGCTGTTCCTTCATTTAATCAACAAGCAAAGAGTATGAAAATCTAGAACAGACATGTAAAAGCACTTTAACTAAAACAATCATTTCAATCTACACAAATGTGCAAGAGGTTGTTGTAATTCTATAAAAAAATACATTTTGTATAGTCCAACTGGGACAAAAAAGAAAAATTTGAGACTACTGAAAAGCTGAGTGAATATTTCTTTTGGCAAAAATCAGAAAAAAGATCTGCACACTGTACTAATAACTCCTAGCACATTTAATTTAGCAACATTTCGACCTACCAGAGACTTCATCAGGTTTTGTTAAATCACCATCACAGAGCAAGACAAACAATATATAGGCACAAACACATTCAGCACTTAGGTGATTGTGAGCTGCATGATTGAGAGTCAATCTGCTCCCAAGCTGAACCAATCAGGGCAGAGCTGGACACTGCCTGATACTTCCACATGTGGAACAGAACATTCCTCTGTAGCATTTTCCCCAGTATTAACTACCCTGAGATACAGCGCCCTGGGTTCTTTAACTTAAACCACATCCTAATACTAATCACTTGTATCACCTCTTTTTTAATATGTCCAATATTACCATATAGACAAGATAACACTTCCAAACATCCCAGCTGAAATGGAAGTAGACTAAGGTGACTGTCTAACTGTAACGCTTGACCCCTTCCCTTTGAAACCTTGGCTCCTAACTGTTCCTATTTATTGACCTGACAAAGAGGAAATTTATATGAAATTATATCATTTATTCACCAAAATTTAAAGATGTTGGGCCTCAAACCACGAGGTCACACAGAGAAGGCCTACATGTAACCTGTGAAGCCTGACCATGAGGTGCTTTTTCCTGTAGGAATAGCGCCAAAATGCTGCTTATAGACAATGGGAGTCCATTGCAAACTCCATTTCCAGGGATGCTTTGCGATTTTCATACCTCTGCAAGGAACAGTCAACATACAGTCCCTCATTGGCAGAGATGCTCCTGCAGGGCAGAGCATCCTAATGACACAGTCATGACATCACCGCCCCTTTAAAAACTGAGCACACCCTGAAAAACACGCCTTTCCCATGTCACTGAGCTAGGGGTAACTTCTGTTCCTCTGTGAGTCAGCTTGACTAAAGGGGGTACCCCACGCACATGTTTTTCCCCTCACCAAAGTCTTTCCCCTCGCCGGACGAGACGAGACTTTTCCCGTGTTCACCCGAACACATTCCCGGATCCAAGAGAGACCGCTGCTGCAACCAGCGTCCTCAAATTCCCTCGAGAAGAAAGAGACGGAGTTTCTTCAGGAAGACGTGGAACTTCTCTGCCCTGCTCTTCTTCACTGAGTCGACTCTGCTGTTCTCCGCCACGCCGCTGAGAGCCAGCTTGCCGGAGAGTCGCCACAGCGCGAGAACGGCCACCATCTGCATCCGAACCAAGGACAGAGCTGGACAGAGCCGGACAGTACCAAAGATGGACTTCACACACACCCTGCCCACTTTCTTAAGGGACCAAGTAAAAGGCATGAGTCTGGGCAGAGGCAGTGTTAGATGTGTGTTCTTTTCAGCATCAGTGCTGTTGTTTAGCATTTAGCTTTTTAGCTTTATTGCTATTGTTTATTTGTTGTGTGAGTTGACGGACGGCCGAGTCCATTTTTCCTGCTTACTCTTAAGAGTATTTTAAGATTGCTGCCTGTTTTGTTGTGTTCACCACCCTAGACTGTTTTGTGTTTGTCCCGCTCGGGACTACTGCTGTATTTGTGCCACCGTGAGTGAGTACGTAAGTTGCTTGGTCGATCAGAAACCAGACAACGTGCATTACAGACTGCCATCCATACGCATGCTGTCTGTGGACAAAGGAACTGCTTCTCTTCCCCTCACGATCGCTTTCCCTCCTCCCTCCTCCCTCTCTTGCGATTAACAAACACAGACACACATGCGCGCACACACACACACAAACCAGCACCTACATCTTTCTGCACATCTGATGGTCAGATAACGTCAGACAAAGCTTTGCTTTGTCTTTCCTTATCCTCCATCAGACATGTGTGTTTTTCACGGAATTGGGTGAGTGCAAGACGCCAACCACCAGGCGGCGCCATCTTGCTATTGTCTAACCAAGACACCGCCGTATTTCCGCCATTCGGTTCTCACGTGACATGACTTCCTCCCATAGTCACGTCCGCGTCGCAGACCGATGACGTCATCACGTCAGGCCAAGTCGCCATCTTGGCACACACACACACACACACACTCACATATACACACACACGCACACATGCACTCCCCTGCATGTGTTCAACCCTGTACATAGCTGTTTGTGTTTTGCTTGGTAGAATTAGATTTTAGAAGTTTAGTAGTTTATTGAATGAAGCATTTGTTAACTTTGTTGACCTTGCTAAGTTTAATAAATACTGTTATATCTTTAAAGAGAAGTTCTTTTGTCACTATTGTGTCTAACATCTTGTTAAAAGTGGCTGATTGAAGGAGTCAGAGCTCGAATTCAACCCTTCTTTGTTCACTTGAGAATATTAATATCCCTATAAGACTACCTTGTTTGGTTATTGGTCCCGGTTTCCAGGTGATGCCCTGTATTTGTTAGTACATGTTAATAATTCTATTAATTTTATAATTAATCAATTATTACTGATAATTGTTAATCATTGTTAATAACCAACTGTGCTCCTCAAGGATCCAACAGTTGGTGTCTGAATTATTGATTGATATTAATAATCTTTTGATTTCATAATTCATAATTATCATAGATAATTATGAATTATTGCTAATAACCAAACACACTCCTGCCCGTCCTAACAAAGAGAATAAAACAAAAGCACGTTTGGTGTTCTCTTAGGGTGAGTTAACCTATGAAAAAAAATATATATCTCAGCCCTTTTTTCTCAAGATAAGGGAAATGAAACAACAGGCAATATACTATTTAAATATGACTGAATGTAAACTTGTAACAGCTCTGCACCACAATATCCACGGCATCTAGCAGTTCTAACTGTGCAGAAAATAATCTGTACTTTTAAGCTGATATGAACTATCCAACAGCTATTACCTCAATTAACACCCAGATTGCATGAATAAACAACACTTCAAGTTAGGGATGCATGATATTATCGGCATGTCATCGGTATCAGCCGATAAAAGCTTTAAAATTAAATATCGGCATCGGCCATTTCTGCCGATTATGAGAGGCTGATTTGTTGCCATCTCCTCTGCCCCCTGACTATACTTCCCTCCACGGACTGTTTCACCCTGATGGCTCCACTTCACTCAAACTGCCCCGACTTGAGTGAAGTGGAGCCTGCGCGGGGAAGCACCATCAGTGAGAAACAGTCCGTAGAGGAGCTGCTATGATCGGCTGCACGGAGAGGAAACACCTCGACTGACAGGATGTACCACTCTGTTTGGAAAAAAAATTTTTTTGATTTATAAATGCAGTTGGCAACCAGCGTATTAGGTGCATTACCGCTACCTTCTGCTCCGGAGTGTGGACCAGAGATTAAATCCTACACATTTAATCCTGGCTGTCTAGTAAACTCGAAGAAAACTCTACTGCTCCATCCACGTGTCAGGTTCATTAAAGTTTTAAGGCTGAGCTCCTGAACTCCAGCCCTCCTAAGTTCTTCCTTCATATATTGTCTTTCTTGATCATACTTAGTACAATCTCTGCTTGCATGCATAATAGCCTCCTCAGCCAGCTGGAAAAAAATCGGCAATCGGCCACGATGAGTTGGAAATATCGGCATATTGGATATCGGCAAAAAATCCAATATCGTGCATCCCTACTTCAAGTTTCTCTTGTGGGTTACTCACCCACGCCGGACAGTTAAACCGTCTCTTTACTGTGATGGCCGACCCCAGACCAAACTCCGTACCAGGCAAGGTGAAGGGAAGTCCGCATTCCGTCCCAGCAGCGATGAAGAAGGAAAGTCCCAGTGAAAAAAGAAGAAAGAAACGGTAGGTTTCTCTCTAAAGCCAAAGGTGCCCAGTCTGATGCTGAGAGCGGGCTTCAGAGTCCATACATAAAACGCTAGCATAACATTAGCGTGCATGTGTTGTGCCCTTAAAACAGGGAAAATAGTGAGGGAAGAGGGATGAAGAAACCCGCACACTTCTCTCGTTTTCACTCGTTTGTATTGAGTCTTAATTATGTACAGTACAACCAAATTCACATATTTTCTCAGTCGGAATACACTCAGTCAGGACCACAGTTTCCTTAATTGAAATACATTTACCTTCTTAACTTTCATATTGTACCTAACACATGAACTGACCTTTTACCATAATAAAGTAATGTTTTTAAACCTTACAGACAAACTTAAATGCAGAAAATGGCGGAACAACAGTCGGATGCTACATTGGGACAATAGCAGTAGCTAGCTTACACGGTGAATGAGTTAGCCCGAAACTCTTCAACAATATAAAAGTACAAAATTCACCTCGCTTGCAACGAACAACAATGACGAAATAAGTATCAACAATGTGTATCGCTAAGTTTATAGTGCCTTAAGTACGGTAATTACCTTAAAACAGGGAAAATAGTGAGGGAAAAGGGATGAAGAAACCCGCACACTTCTCTCGTTTTCACTCGTTTGTATTGAGTGAGGCAGAGAGCGCGATTCCCCCTACTGGAGTCATGAGGCATTACCAATAGATCGACGCACAATCAACCCAGAAAAAGAATACACATTACCTATTTGTACGGTTTACATTCTGGCTGGATATTCTCCACAGTAATAACCTTAGCAAAATAACCAAATAACAATAAAATGATGTATTAAGGAAATAGAATATATAAGACATATAATTGCATAACTCTGAAAAGAAATAAAATCATGTTTCTGAAAAATCTAATTATTTTCAAATTCTTAACTACCACATACTCCCCCTCAAAATAGATGTTGTCCCCAACATCCAGACATTTGACCTTTAGTGCAATTAAGAGTTTAACCTCTTGATGGTATGTAGTTTAACCTACATACCATCAATAAACATTCAATGCGACATTACATACTATCACTTTTGCTATACCTTGCCTTATGCTCTACAAGTGTTCTTTTACAGGCTGGAACTTTTTTCATACATTCCTTCATATGGGTTAATACCCAGAGTCCATCAGTGTTCTCTGTTGGTCTGTGGGGCCTAAAGTGTCCAAGTTAACACAGTCCATTGCTGGCTTGTAACATAGTTCCGCTATTGCAGCATGTCCAAAGCAACTATACTCTCCTTTGATAAAGGTCCATGAGAGTGAAATGATTAACTGCAATCATGTGATGTTCTTTGGATGTGTAAGGTGAGCTGTAATCACAGTCTAAATGTGTACCAATTGTTCAACAGTCCCTTTGACTGTCAATTCTGTGTTGAACAGTCCATTTGCTTTGTCTAGAGTATAATGTATGTGCATTTACTCAGTTCAGTGACCTGTGCTGTGTGATCACAATATTTCTACCACCCATGTCCATAGGGTTGCTGGTAGTAGTATGGCTGCACAGTGTGTCCATGGCACCTCAAGGTTTGTATGATGTGATAGTGTTCTCAGATTGTAGCAAGCTGGTGAGCCCAGTCGATCATATGTGAAGACCTTAGGTCGCCTGTGCTGTCTAGGCCGCTGAGGCCCCGACTCACTGGTCCTGTTGTGCTCACTTGGGACAGGTGAAGGGATAGCCTCTTCCACAGGTAGGTCCTCAACATAACTGTCCTCTTGGTCCGGTAAGTGCTCCAGTTGGTTTATCACTTCATGTTCTCTCTCTGATTCAGATGACACATTTTCCTCCAACTGTATTTGTTCAGCAGGTTTACCCGTCCTCTCAGGATTTGACGTCTGAGGTTGACATGGCTGAAATGGCTTCTGAGGTTGCACTGGATAATATTCATCATCGTCCTCCTCTTCCTCTGACTGCTCCACTTCCTCAGTTGTCTCTACAGTTCTTTTCTTTGCTCGTGGCTGGACAGACATTTCGAGTGGCAGATGGTCACACGGTAGGAGAAGGTTGCGGTGTAATATCCTTGATCTCCCTTTGCCCTTCTCAGGTCTGAGTTCATAGACAGGGATGTCTTCACTGACTCGACGGACAACTGTATGGACCACATCCTCCCAGTGGTTTCTCAACTTGCCTGGACCACCACGAGGTGTCATGTTCCTGATTAAAACGCGATCACCAGGCTGTAATACTGAGCTTTTCACTTTACTGTCATAAAGTCTTTTGCTCCTTGTGGCCGCTTTATGAGCATTCTCTCTTGTGATCTGGTATGCCTCTTCCATGCCCTGTTTCCACTTTTCCATGTAATGATGATGATTACTGTCTCCTTGTTCTGGGGTCAAGTTAAACAACATGTCAACTGGCAAGCGTGGAGAGCGTCCATATAACAAGTAAAAAGGAGAGAAACCAGTCACCTCACTTTGAGTACAATTGTACGCATAGATAAGTTTGTTCAGTGAGTCTTTCCAGTTGGTCTTTCGTCTTTCTGTGAGTGTCTTTAACATTTGGAGTAGTGTTCGATTAAACCGCTCCACCTGTCCATTCCCTTGGGGGTGATAGGGAGTAGTTCTCGATCCTGCAACTCCACAATAGTTTTTCAGTTGTGCAAACAGCTGATTTTCGAATTCGCCACCCTGATCATGGTGTATTCTTGTCGGGAGGCCAAACCTTAGAGCATAGTCATTAAAGATTTTGCCTGCAGCTGTCTTGCCTGATTTGGAAGTCGTGGCGTACGCCTGGGCGAAGCGTGTAAAATGGTCGATGATGACAAGAATATATTCATAACCACCCTTGCACTTGTCAAGGTGGAGAAAATCAACAGAGACAAGCTCAAACGGGTGAGTTGTGACAATGTTAGTCAGTGGTGCTCTTGTGTCACGGCACGGCTTCTTGTGTTTAAGACACACACATCTTCTCATGACATAATCCTCTATCTCTCGTTGCATATAGGGCCAGTAGAACCGGTCCCGTATCAGTGACGTTGTCCTATCTACACCTTGATGGCCCATTTCATCGTGGAGTTCCCTCAACACTGTACTTTTGTGCTTTCCTGGTAGGACCAGCTGTTTTCTGCGAGCTGTTTTTCTGTATAAGACTCCATTCTCACTCATCTCTAATTTGTCCCATTCTCTCAGAAGACAAGTGATCTGTGAGCTGAGTTGTTTCAGTTCTGGACCTGATGGCTTTTGCTCTGATAGTTTACACTGAATCACAGGTCCAATAGTCGGATCACTCCTCTGGTCCTGTTTGATCTGTCCTGTTGTTAGCGGGATGACGGATGTGTCTGTAGTTATGGTTGCACACTTGGCCGAGACACCCATGGACCATGACACACTAGATTCATCCTGATTTTCCACTGCCTGTGAAGTTGCTCCAAGCACATCATATGATATTTCCTCTGAGCACTCTTTCATGAACTTCTCCATATCTATAGGCATCCTAGACAGACTATCTGCATCAATGTTTTCCTTACCAGGGCGATATTTGATCGTGAAATGGAAATCTGCCAATTCTGCTACCCATCGGCACCCTGTTGCATTCAATTTGGCAGTAGACAGTACATAGGTGAGTGGATTATTGTCGCTGTAGACTGTGAAGAATGGCGCATAGTAGAGGTAATCACGAAATTTTTCTGTGATCGCCCACTTGAGGGCTAGAAACTCTAACTTGCCTGAATGCAGATGGTAATTCTTCTCGGCTGCAGTTAAAGTACGAGAGCCATAAGCGATTACACGGAGCTTTCCATTCTGCTTTTGATACAATACTGCACCTAGTCCCTGGTTTGATGCATCAGTATGCAGAATAAACGGCTGCGAGAATTCTGGGAAGCCTAGAACAGGAGGCTGAGCTAGACAGTCTATCAACTCCTCTAATACTGACTGATGCATGTCGGTCCACTGAATAGGTGTACTCGATGGAATTCCTCTGCTGTTTCGTTTTGTTTGCCACTTTCTCCTTTTGTTTTGCAGGGTTTCAGTTTCTGCAGGTCCTTTAAGCAGGTCATACAGAGGGCTGGCGATCCGTGAGAAATCCTTGATATACTGTCTGTAATAACTCAACAGTCCCAACACTGCTCTTAACTCACCAACAGTATCTGGCTGTTTGTTTTTCAGAACCATCACTGCAGCAGTATCGGCTGGATCTATCCTGTTTCCCTCTGCAGACACAATCCTGCTGAGGTACCGTACTTTCGCTTTAAAGAGGTCACACTTCCTGGGTTTTAGTTTTATTCCATGCTCCCTCAGCCGTCGCAGGACCGTCCTGACGTCATTAACATGATCCTCAAATGTTCTGCTAAACACTAGGACATCGTCAAGATAAGGCACACATATTTTGTCCCTTAATCCCTCCAAGCACTCTTCCTTGCAGCGCTGAAATGCTGCAGGCGCGTTCATGAGTCCAAATGGGATTCGTACCCATTCATATAGGCCCCAGGGGGTCACAAAGGCTGTTAGATGTTTACTGTCCTTACCCATGAACCCCTGGTGGTATGCCTTACCCTGGTCCAGCTGTGAAAAGAGGGTGTTTCCACCCAGATTGTCCATAATGTCCTGCACTCTGGGGATGGGGTGGCGATCTGGGTGAGTTTTCCTGTTGAGCTCCCTGTAGTCGATGCACAAGCGCAGAGTACCGTCTTTTTTTCTCATACAGACTACTGGGGAGGAATAGGACGAAGTGGATTTTTCCACCCACCCCTGCGCTATCAGATCCTGTAAGTAGTCTTTCATCTCCTGGTACAAGGGCTTTGGGACAGACAGATATGTCCTCAACACTGGTTCATTATCTTTTAGTGAAATGTTCATTTGCAGATTTTCCACACAGCCTATGTCATCATCAGACCTAGAGAATGACTGTGATTCTTCTCTTAACATCTGACTTATAACTTGTCTTTGCTGTTCATTCAGGTGTGTCAGGTCAACAGGGGGGTCCCATTGCTCATCAGTGGGAGTGTCCTCACTAGAACTCTTAGCCTGGACTTTGTGGACTGAGGCAGTAGGTAGGCAGTCTGATTTGAATATGTTGGCAGGATATACTGATCTAACAGACTGCACTGTTCCAATAGCAGTCCTTCCTGACAATGTGAGGTCATGGCTGGTAGGATTTTGCACACTGACAACAATTTTTGGGGTCATGCCTGCTTTCACTGACACCAGAGTGTCACAAAACTCGAGTCCTTCAGGCTACTGCGGGTTCTCATGAGGCTCAAAAATCAGAGTCTTATCCTCCTTGAAGGGTGGAGCCTGTACCCGACATTCAATCTGGATGGAGCTGCGTTTAGGCACACTGACTCTCTCATTTGCTGCTCTCACATTGTGCTCACATGGCTGCCCTGCACTCACTGCATTAATAAAGGCTTTGGCTCTATTCTTTCTGAGGTGAGGGAAAGCTATCCTTACTGTTTTCAAAAGCTTTTCTCTGTCTCTGTGCTTTGTCCGGTCCAGCACACTATTCACCACCAGGTACTCAATGACATTAAAGCCAATAATGGGACATGGTTGTTGATTACCTTTTAGCACTAGCATGGGTATCAGTAACTCTTCATCATTAGCAGTAAGTTTAAAGCTTACCTCAAGCCACCCAATCTATGGCATTTCTGTTCCATTGGCTGCTTCAATGTGCAAAGGGTCAAGTGGATCAATTAGCTCTGCTACATCCCTTAGTTTTGCATCAGGTAAGTGGCTCTCTTTCCAGACCTCATCTATAGCACAAATTTGTGAACCTGTGTCCCAAAGTGCCTGAATTCTCTGTTTGTGCAGAAAACACCTGATGACACATTTCTTTCCTACCAACTCCCTTACAGTGGGTGTTTTCACCGGTTCGTTAATTTTTCTACACTTGGACTTCTCACATGACTGTGCTTCCTGTTCCTTAATGCCTGAACATATGTATGGCTTACAGTGTCTTTTGTGAGCCTGCCAGTGGGTCTCTTGGCATTCTTTTGAACAGTACAGTGTTGTTTTACAAACAGAACATTTTAGTTCCTTCCTTTCTTTCTCTTCTTCACAGCTAGCACAACAGGGGGACTTATCTGTACTGCAGGTTGCCCCATGTCCCGTGGGAGCAACCCCTCTTAGTTTAAAGGGATCTCTCTAGCTGGTTTTGTCAGTCTCTGTGCTTTACATCCTGCACGAAAATGCTCACTACTTCCGCACCTAAAGCAGTGTTGACAGTAGTCCTCACCTGCCTGGATACAAGCAAAACACCTAGGGCGGGGGCGTGGTGCTGGGTAATATTGCTGTGGTGCAAATCTTTGCTGGAACTGTGCTGTTTCCCTCACATGTCTAGGTCCAAGCGCTGGTCGGTACTCCTGCACCGTTGCTGGTGGCTGCTGGTGGTAAAACTGCATAAAGTTTTGTTCAGCCTTAAAGGAGGAGGGCTGTGGGGTTGCAGGTGCTGACTTTTGGATGGTTTCTCTAATCTGGGAAACTTCAGCTCTCAGATCTTTCAGCAGCGCCATGTCAGAACGCATTTCTTTCATTTCTGAGAGGAGGTCCGGGGGTAGAGTGGCTGTACTTTGCTGGGTGGTACTTTTCTTTTCCACTGGGGATTCACTGGGCTGGACAGTGTTTACATGAGTCACTCGTGATGGGGCTGAATGTTTCTTTTTGTCCTGTCTCTCCTTTTCATTGGCACATGCAATGTTCACCTTCTCCAGCAATAGCTCATCTGATGTATTTGTTTGCAGGAGGTAAGGCTGCAGGTCACTTTTGATATTATCATTCTGCAGACCAGTCAGGACAGTATGCATGAAAAGACTCTGGACTAGTGCCGGGTCGTATTTGAGACTCGATTCAACTTCCCGAGAAGCAAACAGAATTTTCTGTCTCAGGTCCATTGCCCTTATCAGGAAATTTTGGGGTGTTTCTTTACTACTCTGGACCTCAGAGGTGAGTTGTTTATATAACTCTGTGGCACTTCTTTCCTGGTAATGGGACCTGAGGATTCTCCTAAGAGCAGGCAACGTGAGGTTTTCTTTTCCTTCAAGGTAACTCCTTAACTGCAGGCCTGGTGTGATGGCACGGATTACAGCATCAGTGATCTCTGAGTCTGGGTAGCCTTTGCTGAGCCCATTTTCAATTTGCCTAGCCAGACTGGAAAAGGTGAGTCTATCTTTTTGTCCGTGCTCCCCTATTTGGCCTGATATCTTAAATTCTTTGTGCCACATAGAGCCATTTGGCAGTGCTGAAGCCATGTTCTTCACTGGGATGCTAGAACTCAAAGGTAGGTTCATGCTATTTTTCATCAGATCATGCATCGCACTCTCTTTTTCACGTAAGGACAGCCTTAATACCTCTACCTCCTTCTGGAGGCTCTCCTGTTCCTCAATTTGATTTAGAAGTTCACTTGCACTATGTTCTTTGTCCATTTTTATTTTGTCTATGATGTCCTGAGCGTTAAGGAGTTCAGACATACCTTCATCCTCTAGGTTGGCCAACTCTTCCTGTTCAAGGTACCTTATGACATGTGAGACTAACTGACTGCGTGTCTTTCCAGTCACATGCTCTTTCCCTGGTCCTGAGATTTGAAGTGCATCACATACTTTAATCAGCTGCTCTACAGTCAGTTTATACAGTGCTCCTTTAATCTCCAACTGCAGTTTCTCTAATTCAGATTCCATTTTATCAGAGGAGTTGGCATAAACAGTCAAATGAGGGTTTATCAAGCTTAATTGGTTTTCGCTGCTCCCTAGTGGTCACGTTGCTCACTTCAGGACACAAACCACCAATATTGGTCTGAAAACCACCTCTGCTGCTTTGCTGAGCTCCTTTCTGATGCCTGGGTAGTTTGGGGGGATGATCGACAAGAGGATTTCTCTTACAGGTTAGGGATGGTCCTCCAGCCAAACATCCCAGCGGTGCCTCCAAATGTTGTGCCCTTAAAACAGGGAAAATAGTGAGGGAAGAGGGATGAAGAAACCCGCACACTTCTCTCGTTTTCACTTGTTTGTATTGAGTCTTAATTATGTACAGTACAACCAAATTCACATATTTTCTCAGTCGGAATACACTCAGTCTCAGGACCACAGTTTCCTTAATTGAAATACATTTACCTTCTTAACTTTCATATTGTACCTAACACATGAACTGACCTTTTACCATAATAAAATAATGTTTTTAAACCTTACAGACAAACTTAAATGCAGAAAATGGCGGAACAACAGTCGGATGCTACATTGGGACAATAGCAGTAGCTAGCTTACACGGTGAATGAGTTAGCCCGAAACTCTTCAACAATATAAAAGTACAAAATTCACCTCGCTTGCAACGAACAACAATGACGAAATAAGTATCAACAATGTGTATCGCTAAGTTTATAGTGCCTTAAGTACGGTAATTACCTTAAAACAGGGAAAATAGTGAGGGAAGAGGGATGAAGAAACCCGCACACTTCTCTCGTTTTCACTCGTTTGTATTGAGTGAGGCAGAGAGCGCGATTCCCCCTACTGGAGTCATGAGGCATTACCAATAGATCGACGCACAATCAACCCAGAAAAAGAATACACATTACCTATTTGTACGGTTTACATTCTGGCTGGATATTCTCCACAGTAATAACCTTAGCAAAATAACCAAATAACAATAAAATTATGTATTAAGGAAATAGAATATATAAGACATATAATTGCATAACTCTGAAAAGAAATAAAATCATGTTTCTGAAAAATCTAATTATTTTCAAATTCTTAACTACCACACATGCTAACTAATAACTAAGCAGCAAGAGCAGCCTACAGCGTTAAAATGAGACACAATGCCAAAGGCGAAAACTCCTAGCCATTTAACCAACTCCTTACAAATGAGTTAGGCTGTTACTGGACTCACTTAATCTGACGCTTAACTAACTTTTGTAGCTATTCGCCACAGCACCCGAACACACACACTGACTCTCGTCTCAAAGAAGCGCACACTCCCGTTGATCTGCGTGATAGACACGCCCCTTAACCAATCGTAATTTTAGAAACGTCATGTATCTCTATACAGACTAATCCGAGGCAGGAAAACACTCTAAAAAAAAATACACTCACTAAAAATAAACAAGATAGTCTGTCATACCTCACGTTGAGATATATGTTGTAAACAACCTAGGAAAAGATTATGATGCTCAAATGACAGGGCCTAATATTGTAGCAATGGTATGGTTTCTACTTCTATGCCCATTTTAACTGGGAATTTACCAAGGGGTTGCACCTCTAAGAAAAGGGCAAAAACAACTTGAAACAACATCAATATTATACAGGCACATATGAAATAGAACACTTCAAAAGTTAAATCAAATATAGATCTTAAATCACATGAGTAATCCAAAAAGTTACCATAAAAACTATTATATAGAAAAATACATAGAAAAATAGAAAAATTACTTTATTACTACTAATATTCCTTTTGACCAATCACTGGAGTTACATGTGTGAATATTCGTTATCTCTCTATATAAAGCAAGGAATCTCTGTCTGTATGTATGTGGGTTTGTCCTTCGTGTATCTCGAGAGCTGTTCATCCGATCTACTTCATACCCGGCAGGTGGATTAATGTCAATGTGTGAAGTTGTTTGGATGAGCGGTTCTTGAGAAATATATTAAAAAATACCTCATAAATCACATTGATAATGTTGATTTGCTTCTATTTCTGCCTGTGGAGTCAATGCGGCTGTAGATGCGGCTGTGAGTGGCAGTTTAAAATATACTAGAAAAGCTACACCTTTCTTAAATATACCCCAAAAGTTAAAATGACAATCTGTATTAATATGGTCTATGGAGAAATGGACTATGGAGTTTTTGTTTAAACCACCCCTCAGATAATGTGTTGATCATAGGTTTGTCATGTATTTATTGGCGATTCCGAGGTGTAAAACCATGCAGACAAGATTCATTCTCTGCTTTTTCTATTTCCCCCTTTTGTTTGACCCTCTCGTCTTCTCCCAGTAACTGACTCACCCAGATTCTATGTGACACACTGGTCTATTTTATGTTTTTCAGAGAAATGATCCCCTCCCTTGTGGTTTCTCCCTTTGTCAGTTAAATGAGAGCAGCTTTCAGTTGACTGTTGTCAGGTGTTAGATGTTTGCATAAACATCCACATGAACATACATACAGGAGAGAGAAAGAGAGAGAGAGAGAAGCGGTGGTCGAGCAAGCTAGAGAGTGGATGAGGAAAGCGAGCAGTGGTAATGAGAAAGCAGATGAAAGAGAGGAATAAAACGTTATTTTCTGATTGTTTCACGGTGGTTACAAATAAACACACCCACACCTTTAAACAACCCTGCGGAGGTGTGCTGCAATGCCTGATAATGGTGTCGTAGCCGCTAAATACACATCATATGTGTACTATGGGAGTAAGGTAAAAAGAAAACAGAATTACTGTAGTTTAAAATGTTTTTTTCCATATGTTTTCATGTATGAAAATACCCAAAATGAACACTGTGAACGAACTATTCATTACTTTAAGTGAATTATTTAAACAGCATTTGTATAGGAATGATTCTGTCCCGAGCATTTTGATCCATATAAGCGATTGATCACTGTAAACGTGAGCACTATAATCAGTTTCCACTGTACTTATCTAATTTAACTACTAAAATATGATTGTCTATGAGGTTAGTAAATCAAAAGTTAAACACTTGGGTGATTTTAAAATACAAATACATGGTTACCAAACATTCATCAACTCATCAACTTAATATAAGGGAGTTTAACTCTTGTCAATAGAGGGCAGCATTGTTACATGTAGTATAAAGTTAATAAAAGTTAGCTGGTTCAGTTTCAGGGTCTTGGTAGTATGCATGCAGGCTCACTGTCACACTGTCACGGCTTACTGGAACACTTGAATCAAACAGAGCCATCATTAATATTATTAGTAACATCTGTGCTTTTCCAATATGACAAATCAAAATGTCTGAGGACCTCCATATCCTCAATAGACCTGGTATTTGAGAATGTTTTTATTCAGATCATTAAAAAATATGTGCACATTTTTTCTGGGTGAGGGGGACTGTCCTCAGTAATTCTAAAAGTCTGACACTTCCTTCATTATCCGTCACCGTTGTTTAGTTGGCAGAAGCCAACCCTTTCACACACACACACACACACACACACACACACACACACACACACACACACAAACGCAGCACATGGCATGGAGTGCTTCTTGTCACAGCTCATGCCAACTGGAATCAGCTGAGTTGAGACAGAGGCAGCTGGTCACACATTACATTGCTTGATTAATTGAAGCATGTCAGGGGAATACAATTATATAATTTCAACTTTGTAATACTGTTGTCCAGGGTGTGATCAAGCTGCATCAAAATTACAGGGAAGGATCATGTGCATTTTGCTCTCATCACTGACTGAGTGAATTCCCATTAACTCTTAAGCCAAATGAAATTTATTGGCGATTCAGAGGTGTAAAATCTTGCAGACAAGTTTCATGTTCTGCTTTTTCTATTTCCCCTTTTGTTTGACCCTCTTGTCTGAATAATAAACTGAATAAATAAAATGTTGTTTTTTTTCATTCAGATCATTAAAAATGTGTGAATATTTTTTCTGGGTGAGGGGGACTGTCCTTAGTAATTCTAAAAGTCTGACACTTCTCTCATTTCTTCATCATCCGTCACCGTTGTTTAGTTGGCAGAAGCCTGCTGAGTAAAAGACTCATCAGGATGACTACAATATGATAGGGGTTAGCAGCATCAGCAAACCTTATCGCTGCTGGGTGTCAACCATCAGTGACCCTACATGCCTTTCACACACAAGTTGCGTCAGAATTACAGGGAAGGATCATGTGCACTTTGCTCTCATCGCTGATTGAGTGAATTCCTAATAACTCTTAAGCCAAATTAAATTGTTAGACAGAAAAAATTTTAGAAAGGTGTATCTATTATTTTACTCACCTTTTTATCTAACCAACCCTCAGAGAATGTGCTAAACATAGTTTATCATGTATTCTTTGGCGATTCAGAGGTGTAAAACCATGCAGACAAGTTTCATTCTCTGCTTTTTCTATTCCCCCTTTTGTTTGACCCTCTCGTCTTCTCCCAGTAACTGACTCACCCAGATTTTATGTGACACACTGGTCTGTTTTATGTTTTTCAGAGAAATGATCCCTTCACCAGAGTATTTTGTGACATTCAGAACAGATTAAGGGGCAGAGATGTGGTTTCTCCCTTTGTCAGTTAAATGAGAGCAGCTTTCAGTTGACTGTTGTCAGGTGTTTATGAGTTGTGTTATAAACATCCACATGAACATACAAACATCTTAGTGTCCTTTTCATTCATAAAAATTAAGGTTTGATAAAAATTACTAACTGTACACACATAAACTTTCACAAATATATATTTATTGTTGAGAACCAATGCATTTCATCAGAGCAACAGGTGGAAAGTCATTGGTTGAATCAGACATAACCATCTCAGATCCTAAGGAAAGACTGTGTGAGATGCACATACAAAAGGGGATGTCAGAGAACAATCAGCATCATTCCATCTCAGCTCATTGGCATAGCAGGTGCCAAAGTGTTCATTTCCTTGATAGTTGTCTGGCTGTCCTTCATGCCAAAAGGTAAAGTCGACTGCGGATCCATCAGACCACATCCATCTTCCTTCTATATGGATGTCACTGAGTCCGATCCAGGTGGCTTCCTCAGAGGGGTCAAAGTTCCTGATCAGGGATGCGACAAAATTGTGTTCTTCCAGACTGTGGATAGACACCAGGTTGGCACTCTCTGACACACAGTGGAACTCTGCATCAGCCCAGGTCATATGTGTGGAGACATACTTGTAGCAACGGCCGTTGAAGCTGTACCAAGACATGAGACAGTCGCCCTGCTGTAGCTTCACTTCACGGTCACCTGAAGGAGACTCGGTGGCCAGAGCCAGACCAAACAAGAAGAGGAACAAGAGCGTGATGGTGTCTCTGTGTCACAGGAGCAGAGCTGATATGCGCCAGTGAGTGGGATGGAGATCCAGGAGGAGACAAGTAACAGTCTGTTTTCTTTTATATGCTGTGGAGTGGGTGCCTGCACTGTTGGTGTAATATTATTGGCCAAGTGTACTTGGCAAACATTGTCAGTTGCACACCGCCACACAGTATCTGAACATGGGCCAAAAAAGACCAGCACACCTGGAGATGTCACATAAAACCTACAACTTATTCAAATAATATGTAATGTCTAATCCATTCACTCTGATTCCATCCCAATAAAGACCCTGTGAGGTAAAAACAGATTGGTGTTGTTTAAAACAAAACTAAGTTAAGGAATGAATACATCTTTTCTCCATGCACTACCAAAAAGTGCCAAGAAGAATGTTCATTTTCTGTGATCATCTGAGGGAAGTATTGGTCATAAAAAGTGATCACAGTCTGTCTTGAAAGAGTTTTTAATGCCTGACAAGGACTAAGCTGATCATAACATTTAAGTTGTGTATAATAGTGCTTTTTCACTTTGAGATCAACCTTTGAATTTTGTCTTGTGATGAAGTAAAGATGGTCTTGGCACTAAAATGATTTGGGAAAAAGCCCAGAGCCTCAGTTAGAACAGACATAAAAAGTGTATTAAGCCCTGACTGCTGCCTGTGTTAAATAGATCTAATATAAACTAACTCACAACAGTGTGATTTTACCATCAGAACCGAGTAAATATTGAGTTTTGAATACATAAAAAGATATTCACGTGTATTTCAGGTAGTGTACTTGTGATTACATCATAACAGCTGTTACACCTGTGCTGTTCCCATAGTCATCTAAAACAGAATATTAATAGCTAGGACAGCCGAGCACTTTGAATTTATGCAAACCAGCAGGAGAAGAAATAAAAAACATGTGACTTCTGTGAGAAATGGATGTTGATGGTCAACAGTCATATAACTCAAGTTTTTGTTTTTGGTTGTAGAAAAGATGATATTAGCAAAAAGTTTTCATGAGATAGATAAAATTTAGAGATTCAATATTGCTTTAAATATCTCAGTGTCATAATGAATTAAAATGGCTTATTATAATTGTCATTGAGGAGCTGTATAAGCAGACCTCCACAGATATGTTTGCTCATGTTAGTAAATGTAAAACTCTGTTGTGTGTATGTGAAGAGTGGCAGTTTAAAATATACACATATATACTGGATAAGCTACACATTTCTTAAGTATACCTCAAAAGTTAAAATGACAATCTGTATTAATAAGGTCTATGGAGAGTTGGGAAGATACTTTGTGTTGCAGTTAAAAAGAGAATTATTGTCCTCTGGAGGAGGCTGCTTGAAGGTAACAAAACTCCCTATTATTGATGAATCAGAATATAAAATTCATGTGCTGTTCCTTTATTTAATCAACAAGCAAAGAGTATGAAAATCTAGAGCAGACATGTAAAAGCACTTTAACTAAAACAATCATTCAAATCTACACAAATGAGCAAGAAGAAAAATCTATGGATTGAAATGTCTTTATGCCATTATTGTCAAAAGTAAATGCTTTTTGTTGTAATTTTATAAATAATACATTTTGTATAGTCAAACTGGGACAAAAAGGACAATTCTGAGACTATCAAAAAGTTATGTGAATATTTCTTTTGACCAATCATTGGAGTTACATGTGTTCAATATTCATGAAAATAAAGGAAATTGAGAGATTGTCCACAAACTGAAATTTGCAAACTCACACAGATTTTTTTATTGAATGACTGGAGTTGACTATGTGAATCTCCAACAATGGTGGAAGTGAGAGTTAGAGAAATAACTTCTGTACACACACGTAATATTGTCATATATGTTTATTTTTTGTGTTCCAGACTGTGGATAGACAGCAGGTTGGCCTTTCTGACACACAGTGGAGCTCTACATCAGCCCAGGTCATACCAGTTGCTAAGGACAGTCTATGCGAGAAGCACAAACAAACGGAAGGGTATCAGAACATGGGAGATCATTCCATGTCCGATCATTACGATGGTTGGTGTGAACACAGTCTTCATTTCCTCCAGCATTGTCTGGCTGTCCTTCATCCCAAAAGACAAATTTCACTGCACATCCATCAGACCACATCCAACTGCCTTCTTTGGGGATGTCATCGAGGCCGATCCAGGTGAATCCTTCAGCAGTGTCAAAATTCATAATCAGGGATCTAAGAAACTGCTCTTCTTCCATACTATGGATAGACACCAGGTTGGCCCTCTCTGACACACAGTGGAGCTCTGCATCAGCCCAGGTCATATGTGTGGAGACATACTTGTAGCAGCGGCCGCGGAAGCTGTACCAGGATGCGGGACAGTTACCACGCTGTAGCTTCACTTCATGGTCACCTGAAGGAGACTCGGCACCCAGAGCCAGACCAAACAAGAAGAGGAACAAGAGCATGTTGGTAATTTCTTGATTGGAGCTGATCTGCACTGTGAGGTGTGATCAAGAATCGTGCAGAGACAGGGGAAAGGCTGTTCTCTTTTAAATGCTTTAGAGAGGGTGTCTGCACTGCTGGCATTATATGATTGGTCAAGAGCACTTGCCAAACATTTTCACCCACACAGTAACACACAGAATCTGAACATAACCCAAGAAAAGACCATCAATTCATCATGAGATTTCATATCAACACTATAATTAGTTACATATGAACATTGAAAGTGTTTTTTCTTGCTGTAATCATTCCTCCTGTTCATACTGGCAGTTAGAAGATTCATTCTTAATGTGCTTCAATGTAAGTGATGGACAGCCCTCAGTTTGTGCAAATATGTATTTGAAGGTTATCAGAAGCTTATATCCAAATGAGTAAAAATCGAGTGGATATCTTCCAAAGTTATCAACTTTTTACTGCAAATGTTCCTCTTTTTATTACTATCCTCTCACTGCCATTCAACAGAGAAACACTGTCCGGGGAAACAAAGAGGAATTTTGTGCTAAAACACTTTAACTTTGGAAGATATCCACTTAATTCAACTAATATGGAAGACTTTAGCCTCACATTAAATTCAGATAAACTCTGAAATATGTTTTTTCATAAAATGAGGACGGTGAATTTTGTCCACTTACTTCGATAATGCATTTGGAGGATCTTCTAATCGTCAGTATGAACAGCAGGAATGATTACAGTGTTTCAATGTCCATATGGGCACCTGACTGGAGTTTTAAGACCAACTTGAAAAATTGTGAAGCTATCCTCTAATATGCTGACTAAATGAAGGTTTTTATCCTTTCTCCATGCTCTGCCAAGAAGTTCCAGAAGAATTTTTCTTTTCTGTGAACATCTGAAGGAAAATGTTGATAATCATCAGTGTCTGTCTTTGGACGAGAGTTTTAATGCACAGACAAGCACTAAACTGCTCATAACACTGAATTTCTGTATGAAAGTGAGCCTTCACCTTGAGATCATCTTTAACTTTTGTCTTGTAATGAATCAAAGATGCTTTTACAAGTAAAATTCTTTGGAAAATTGTGGTTCTCACTTGAACATTTCACTCATTGTGATTTTACCTTTGAGTTGAAATGATGTTGAACACGTGTCGCATACACATTTGACTTTATTACGCTTTACCCCCCTCCCACAGAGTATTTGTACTCGTGTTCGTGTGATCAAAACAGCTGTTACCAAATTTATCTAATACACAGAGTCTATGAAGTGGTGGAGCAGACTTTGAAAAACACTTTAATAATCTAAACTTACACAAACAAGCAAATGAAAAACAGTGAATTATTTCACTGTTTATTCTCCTAATAATATGTTTTTGTTTTGCACAATGAGTGGAAGTTACCTGTGTGACTGTCAAATGTCAGAGAAAATTTGGGTTGATAAAATAACTTGTGTACATACTTCCCCCACATTAGTGGCCTATAAATATCTGCATGGGATCATTATTTACAGGTTAAGTGTGGACACCCCTGATTAAGACTTTCATTCACAACATGTTTAAAATAAACAAGAAGGGGTCTTGATGGCTCTCTTGGTAAAGTCTACAGGCCTACCAAGATGTCAGTTATATAACAGTCTGTACAAGGCTGTAGCTACCATAGATCTTTTTTACTGAAGATATTTTTTACATGTCACAGGTGTGATGTAATAAATTATGACTGAATGATATTTAGCTGGTTCAGTTTCAGGGTCTTGGTAGTATGCATGCAGGCTCACTGTCACACTGTCACGGCTTACTGGAACACTTGAATCAAACAGAGCCATCATTAATATTATTAGTAACATCTGTGCTTTTCCAATATGACAAATCAAAATGTCTGAGGACCTCCATATCCTCAATAGACCTGGTATTTGAGAATATGGAGGTCATGTCCTCTGCGTTTTTTTCCAGGGGATTTGTGGGTTTTGAGAACCTGGGGTGAGTTAATATTTTTCATTTTTGTATTATTATTTTTTAAGTATTTAATATTTCCCTACCAGAATTCATTCCTGTAATAGTGAGAGCTTTGGAGCAACATGAATATCTTCATTTTGGAAAACAACAATATACAGACAATATAGCCAAAACTGAATAAATAAAATGTTTGTTTTTTTTTCATTCAGATCATTAAAAATGTGTGAACATTTTTTCTGGGTGAGTGGGATTGTTGTCAGTAATTCTAAATGTCTGACACTTCCCTCATTTCTTCATCATCCATCACCGTTGTTTAGTTGGCAGAAGCCTGCTGAGTAAAAGACTCATCAGGATGACTACAATATGATAGGGGTTAGCAGCATCAGAAAACCTTATTGCTGCCGGGTGTCAATCATCAGTGAAACTACCTCTCTTTCACACACACACACACACACACACACACACACACACACACACACACACACACACACATACACACACACACACACACACATACACACACACACATGCACATAATAGGGAGTGTTTCTTGTTATAGCTTATGCCAACTGGAAAGAGAGCGAGGCAGCTGTTCATATATTATGTTGCTCAGTGCTTTTCCACACTACCAAAAAGTTCTAAGAAGAATGTTTATTTTTTTGTGATCATCTGAGGGACTTATTGGTCATAAAAAGTGACCACAGTCTGTTTTTTGAAAGAGTTTTTAATGCCTGACAAGGACTAAGCTGATCATAACATTAAAGTTGTGTATAATAGTGCTTTTTCATATTGAGATCAACCTTTGAATTTTGCCTTGTGATGAAGTAAAGATGCTCTTGGCACTAAAATGATTTGGGAAAAAGCCCAGAGCCTCAGTTAGAACAGATATAAAAAGTGTATTAAGCCTTGACTGCTGCCTGTGTTAAATAGATTTAATATAAACTAACTCACAACAGTGTGATTTTACCATCAGAACCCAGTAAATATTGAGTTTTGAATACATAAAAAGATATTTACGTGTATTTCAGGTAGTATACTTGTGATTACATCATAAGAGCTGTTACACCTGTGCTGTTCCCATATTTATCTAAAACAGAATATAAATTGCTGGGACAGTCAAGCACTTAGATAATTTGAATTTACACAAACCAGTAGGTGAAGAAATAAAACATGTGGCTTCTGTGAGAAATGGACGTTGATGGTCAACAGTTATATAACTCAAGTTTTAGTTTTTGGTTGTAGAAAAGCTGATATTAGCAAACTAAAGTTTGTATGAAATGGAGAAAAATTAGAGATTCACCCCGCACTGTAGCGTCATTTCATGGTCACCTAAAGGAGACTTGGCACCCAGAGCCAGACCAACCAAGAAGAGGAATGAGAGCATTTATTTTCTGTGATCATCTGAGGGAAATATTGGTCATAAAAAGCGATCACAAAGAGTTTTTAATGCCTCACAAGGACTAAGCTGATCATAACACTAAAGCATTCACCTTTGAACATCAACTACCAATTAGTTAGTTGTGTCTTAAAATAATATACATATTTAATTCAACTAATATGGAAGACTTTAGCCTCACATTAAATTCAGAGGAACTCTGAAATATGTTTTTTCATAAAATGAGGACGGTGAATTTTGTCCACTTACATTGAAAATGCATTTGGAGGATCTTCTAATGGTCAGTATGAACAGGAGGAATGATTACAGTGTTTCAATGTTCATATGGGCACCTGACTGGAGTTTAAAGACCAACTTGAAAAATCGTGAAGCTATCCTCTAATATGCTAACTAAATGAAGGTTTTATCCTTTCTTCATGCTCTGCCAAGAAGTTCCAGAAGAATTTTTCTTTTCTGTGAACATCTGAATGAAAATGTTGGTGATAAAAAGGGATCAGTGTGTGTCTTTGAAAGAGAGTTTTAATGCACAGACAAGCACTAAACTGCTCATAACACTGAATTTCTGTATGAAAGTGAGCCTTCACCTTCAGATCATCAATCAATCAAAGATGCTTTTACAAGTAAAATTCTTTGGAAAATTGTGGTTCTCACTTGAACATTTCACTCATTGTGATTTTACCTTTAGGCTGAAATGATGTTGAACACGTGTTGCATACACATTTGACTTTATTGCACTTTACCCCCCTCCCACAGAGTATTTGTACTCGGTGTTCTTGTGATCAAAACAGCTGTTACCAAATTTATCTACTACACAGAGTCTATGAAGTGGTGGAGCAGACTTTGAAAAACACTTTAATAATCTAAACAAGCAAGTGGAAAAACTGCAAATCATTTCACTGTTAGTTCTCCTAATAATATGTTTTTGTTTTGC
This sequence comes from Thunnus albacares, assembly GCF_914725855.1. NCBI lineage: Eukaryota > Metazoa > Chordata > Actinopteri > Scombriformes > Scombridae > Thunnus > Thunnus albacares. Next base: position 12,052,249 of record NC_058124.1, read on the forward strand.
ACAATGAGTGGAAGTTACCTGTGTGGCTGTCAAGTGTCAACAAGCACTAAACTGCTCATAACACTGAATTTCTGTATGAAAGTGGGCCTTCATCTTGACATCCTCTTTAACTTTTGTCTTGTAATGAATCAAAGATGCTTTTACAAGTAAAATGCTTTGGAAAATTGTGGTTCTCACTTGAACATTTCACTCATTGTGATTTTACCTTTGAGTTGAAATGATGTTGAACACGTGTTGCATACACATTTGACTTAATTACACTTTACCCCCCTCCCACAGAGTATTTGTACTCGGTGTTCTTGTGATTGAAACAGCTGTTACCAAATTTATCTACTACACAGAGTCTATGAAGTGGTGGAGCAGACTTTGAAAAACACTTTAATAATCTAAACTTACACAAACAAGCAAATGAAAAACAGTGAATTATTTCACTGTTAATTCTCCTAATATTGTTTTGTTTTGCACAATGAGTGGAAGTTATCTGTGTGACTGTCAAATGTCAGAGAAAATTTGGGTTGATAAAATAACTTGTGTACATACTTCCCCCACATTAGTGGCCTATAAATATCTGCATGGGATCATTATTTACATTTTAAGTGTGGACCCCTGATTAAGACTTTCATTCACACAACATTTTTAAAATAAACAAGAAGAGGTCTTGATGGCTCTCTTGGTAAAGTCTACAGGCTTACCAAGATGTCAGTTATATAACAGTCTGTACTTAACAAGGCCGTAACTACCATAGGTCTTTTTAACATATGTGAACATCCAACAATGGTGAAAGTAAGAGTTAGAGAAATAACTTCTGTACATACATGTAAAATTGTATATATGTTTATTTTTTGTGTTCCAGACTGTGGATAGACAGCAGGTTGGCCTCTCTGACACACAGTGGAGCTCTGCATCAGCCCAGGTCTTATCTGTAGCGACAAACTTTTATGAATGTCCAACACTGGTGAAAATGAAGGTTTGATAAATGACTTTTCTTCATAAACATTTGTAACTTTTTTGTTGAGGCCCATTGCATTTTAACAGAACAACAAGTGGAAATTCACCAGGTTGTCCATAGCAACCATATCACTTGCTAAGGACAGTCTATGCGAGAAGCACAAACAGACGGATAGGTGAGAGAACATGGGTGATCATTCCATTTCAGATCAGTATCATAGTTGTTGTGAACACAGTTTTCATTTCCTCCATAGTTGTTTGGCTCTCCTGAATTCCAAAAGACAAAGTTCACTGCACATCCATCGGACCACATCCATCCTCCTTCCTTCTGGGTGTCACTGAGTCCGATCCAAGTGAGTCCCTCAGCATGGTCAAAGTTCTTAATCAGGGATTTGACAAAATTCTGTTCTTCCCGACTGTGGATAGACACCAGGTGGGCCTTCTCTGACACACAGTGGAGCTCTGCATCAGCCCAGGTCATATGTGTGGCGACATACTTGTAGCAGCGGCCGTTGAAGCTGTACCAGAACATGGGACAGTTACCACTCTGTAGCTTCATTTCATGGTCACCTGAAGGAGTCTCAGCACCGAGAGCCAGACCAAACAAGAAGAGGAACAAGAGCATGATGGTGTCTCTCTGTCACAGGAGCAGGATGAGAGGTTGATCTGTTAGTTGGAGCTGATCTGCACTGTTAAATGTTATCAAGAATCTTGCAGAGACAGGTGAAAGGCTGCTTTCTTTTATCTGCTTCAGAGAGGCTGTCTGCACTGATGGTGTGATATTTTGTAATGTTTGGCTAATTATCAACCAGGACTCTGAAATGAAAACAATGAAATCAAAGAGAACTAATAACTGCTTTTCTATTGATCACTATTGATTTACAGTTGTTAAACTTTGGCACTTTCAGGAGAGCTCTGCTGTTTGTTTTTCTATATAATTGTATTTTTGCATCCAAAAAGTGCTTAACAATATTATTACAGTATCAGTCAAAACCATTTAATCCTTTTATTGTGGCACTGAGCTTTTCTATTGGAACAACTTCAAGTAGAAGGTTATTATATTATATTATTATATATATGATATACAGTTATATAGTACTCATTTTCTCGCTAAGTGAAGGAGTTTGTTCCACTTATATCTAACTGAGTCCAAGGTTCTTTGGCAGCCCTAATAAAAGCTGTCCTAGATCTTTACATACATTCTGCATTAAAATGTTACTATTCTCTTTGGTTACATGACCAGAGCTCAGCTATGTTTAATTTAATTTCAAAAGCAAGAAATGTACGTTCCACCTGTCAGTTTACTTTTAATAAACAAAGGGGATCTAATAGGATCGGTTTTGAAAGAAGGGAATACGAGGCCCAAATATATTCTTCCCAAAAATATTCATCTTAAAAATTATGAAGGCCCTTTTCCCTTCACAGATTTTCAGCATTATGTTCATTACTGCTCTTTTAACTATTGTAAAAATATTAAATAAAACCTTTGTTCAGTGTGAAATGAATTGTAAATTACTCTATTTGTCCAAGAAAGGCCATATCCTTTATTACTGCTCTTTTAGCTATGTTGCACATTTCATATCAAAACTATAAATAGTTAATTGTGTCTTGAAATAATATTCATATTTACATATGAACATTGAAAGCATTTTTCCTTGCTGTAATCATTCCTCCTGTTCATACTGGCCGTTAGAAGATACATTCTTAATGTGCTTCAATGTAAGTGATGGACAGCCCTCAGTTTGTGCAAATACGTATTTGAAGGTTATCAGAAGCTTATATCCAAATCAATGAAATCAAGTGGATACCTTCCAAAGTTATCAACTTTTTACTGCAAATGCTCCTCTTTTATTACTATCCTCTCACTGCCATTCAACAGAGAAAGACTGTCTGTGGAAACAAAGAGGAATTTTGTACTAAAACACTTTAACATTGGAAGATATCCACTTAATTTAACTAGTGTGGATGATGTAAGCCTCACATTAAATTCAAATAAACTCTGAAATATATTTTTTCATAAAACAAGGATGGCAAATTTTGTCCTTTTACATTGAAAATGCATTTGGAGGATCTTCTAATGCTCAGTGTGAGAAACAGGAATGATTACAGTGTTTCAATGTTCATATGGGCACCTGACTGGAGTTTAAAGACCGACTTGAAAAATTGTGAAGCTATCCTCTAATATGCTGACTAAATGAAGATTTTATCCTTTCTCCATGCTCTGCCAAGAAGTTCCAGAAGAATTTTTCTTTTCTGTGAACATCTGAATGAAAATGTTGGTGACAGAAAGGGATCAGTGTCTGTCTTTGAAAGAGAGTTTTCAATACACAGACAAGCACTAAACTGCTCATAACACTGAATTTCTGTATGAACGTGAGCCTTCATCTTGAGATCATCTTTATTTTTTGTCTTGTAATGAATCAAAGATGCTTTTACAAGTAAAATGCTTTGGAAAAAATTGTGGTTCTCACTTGAACATTTCACTCATTGTGATTTTACCTTTAGGCTGAAATGATGTTGAACACGTGTTGCATACATGACTTTATTACACTTTACCTCCCTCTCACAGAGTATTTGTACTCTGTGTTCTTGTGATCAAAACAGCTGTTACCAAATTTATCTACGACACATATGAAGGGGTGGAGCAGACTTTGAAAAACACTTTAATAATCTAAATTTACACAAACAAGCAAGTGAAAAACAGTGAATTATTTCACTGTTAATTCTCCTAATATTGTTTTGTTTTACACAATGAGTGGAAGTTACCTGTGTGACTGTCAAGTGTCAGAGAAAATTTGGGTTGATAAAATAACTTGTGTACATACTTCCCCCACGTTAGTGGCCTATAAATATCTGCATGGGATCATTATTTACGTGTAAAGTGTGGACCCCTGATTCACACAACTTAAATTCACACAACATGTTTAAAATAAACAAGAATAGGTCTTGATGGCTCTCTTGGTAAAGTCTACAGGCCTACCAAGATGTCAGTTATATAACAGTCTGTACTTAACAAGGCCGTAACTACCATAGATCTTTTCAACATATGAACATCCAACAATGGTGAAAGTAAGAGTTAGAGAAATAACTTCTGTACACACAAGTAAAATTGTATATATGTTTATTTTTTGTGTTCCAGACTGGAAGACTAGACACCAGATTGGCCTCTCTGACACACAGTGGAGCTCTGCATCAGCCCAGGTCTTATCTGTAGCGACAAACTTTTATGAATGTCCAACACTGGTGAAAATGAAGGTTTGATAAATGACTTTTCTTCATAAACATTTGTAACTTTTTTGTTGAGGCCCATTGCATTTTAACAGAACAACAGTTGGAAATTCACCAGGTCGTCCATAGCAACCATGTCAGTTGCTAAGGACAGAGTATGCGAGAAGCACAAACAGACGGAAGGGTGTGAGAACATGGGCGATCATTCCATTTCAGATCAGTACCATCGTTGTTGTGAACACAGTCTTCATTTCCTCCATAATTGTTTGGCTCTCCTGAATTCCAAAAGACAAAGTCCACTGCAGATCCATCAGACCACATCCATCTTCCTTCTTTGTGGATGTCACTGAGTCCGATCCAAGTGAGTCCCTCAGCATGGTCAAAGTTCTTAATCAGGGATTTGACAAAATTGTGTTCTTCCAGACTGTGGATAGACACCAGGTTGGCCTTCTCTGACACACAGTGGAGCTCTGCATCAGCCCAGGTCATATGTGTGGCGACATACTTGTAGCAGCGGCTGTTGAAGCTGAACCAGAACATGGGACAGTTACCACTCCGTAGCGTCAATTGATGGTCACCTGAAGGAGTCTCAGCACCGACAGCAAGAAACAAGAAGAGGAACAAGAGCATGATGGTGTCTCTCTGTCACAGGAGCAGGATGAGAGGTTGATCTGTTAGTTGGAGCTGATCTGCACCATTAAATGTTATCAAGAATCTTGCAGAGACAGGTGAAAGGCTGCTTTCCTTTATATGCTTCAGAGAGGCTGTCTGCACTGATGGTGTGATATTTTGTAATGTTTGGCTAATAATCAACCAGGACTCTGAAATGAAAACAAGGAAATCAAAGAGAAGCAATAACTGCTTTACTATTGATCACTATTGATTTACAGTTGTTAAACTTTGGCACTTTCAGGAGAGCTCTGCTGTTTGTTTTTCTATATAATTGTATTTTTGCATCCAAAAAGTGCTTAACAATATTATTACAGTATCAGTCAAAACCATTTAATCCTTTTATTGTGGCACTGAGCTTTTCTATTGGAACAACTTCAAGTAGAAGGTTATTACATTATATTATTGTGTGAAGTGAAGGAGTTTGTTCCGCTTATATCTACCTGAGTCCAAGGTTCTTTGGCAGCCCTAATAAAAACTGTCCTAGATCTTTACATACATTCTGCATTAAAATGTTACTATTCTCTTTGGTTACATGACCAGAGCTCAGCTATTTTTAATTTAATTTCAAAAGCAAGAAATGTGCGTTCCACCTGTCAATTTACTTTTAATAAGCAAATCATAAAAATTATGAAGGTCCCTTCACAGGTTTTCAGTATTATGTTCATTGTTCACTGCTCTGTTACCTATTACAAAAATATGAAATAAAACCTTTGTTCAATGTGAAGTTAATTATGAACTTCTCTATTTGTCCAAGAAGGGCCACATCCCGTGATAATTTGAGGTGGTGAGCTCGAAAATGAGCAAAAACATCTTTTTGAGGAATTCCAAAAGTAGAATTTTGAACTTGTGTTAAACACATAACATAATAATTATGCAATCCATATTAATCATGAGTTATACAGGAGAAAGTATCATTTCTACCCATGACTTTATTCATATCCTGCTGGACCCCGACAGAAAAGTTGACTGATCAACACGACTCAAGAGGATCTTCTCTTTAATTTAGATAGCAGTTAGCCCACTTATAGATGAGTCTACTATGACAGTCTCAGTTATAACATTTGGAAATCTCTCTTTGCAGCTGTAAGGTTTTCATTCTTAATCTGGGTTTTTTTTTCTTGCTATATGAACGTTGAGAAATCTTTTTCAAAATCTTTTTCAAAATCTTTTGCTGTCTTCTTTGTGATATATATAAGTGTCATCTGCACAAGAGTCTTCGGGTTAATACATTCACTTTTATTACATTTATTTTAGAAAAATTGACGTAGTAAAATGTTGCTTTTGAAAAGACATGCCATCTGAAAAATGTATAGGTCCATGTTATATAAAGTACAATATAAAAATGAGCATCACCAATTGGCACAAAAATATCATAGTCTAATGAAAAATGTGAATAAGGAGTGTTTGGTTCAAAATCATCCAGGAAATGAAAATAAGGAAACCAAAGAGAAGCAATAACTGCTAATTATTGACTTACAGTTGTTGAACTTTGGCACTTCCAGGAAAGCTCTTGTTATTTTTTATATATAATCATATCTTCATTGCAACATAACAATGCTCAACAACATGATTACAGTAACTATCAATTATATAACAGAGAAGGGATGATGGAAAATGGGTGGAGGATGAGAACACATTATACACATATTTATACAATATCTCATACTTACTATTGTGTACAGGCAAATCCACTTCTGCTGTCTATTACATGGAAATGCAGGAATCCAGTGTGCCTTTTGTCATTTGTCATTTGGTCACTTAGGCCACTGGGACTATTGATTGATCAGAGGGTGCCAGAGATCCATAAAGTTGTTGTCATAAAACCAGGATGTCATTGTGTTTCAGTGTAATTTAGATCTAAATTGCAAAAAATTACAAAAAATTTGTGGACTGAAATGTCTTCATGCCATTATTGTTAAAAGTGAATGACTTTTTTTTTGCAATTCTATCAATAATACATTTTTGTGTGGAGAAAAAGTTGTGTGAATATTCCTCTTGAACAATCACTGGAGTTACATATTTGAATGTAAAATATTCATGAAAATAGAGGGAATCAGAGAAGTTGTCTAAACAAATTGGCTAATTCCCTTTTTTTCAATCGATGGAGTTACCTATGTGAAGGGCCATCATCAGTGAAAAACATTTTTAACTTTTTTTTGGAGGCCCATTGCATTACAACAGAGCAATAGTTGTAAATTCATCAGGTTGTCCATAGCAAACCCGAACAGACAGATGTCATTGCTGTAAAAACACTTTTCATCTCATCCAGCGTTGTTTTCCTGCTTTCCAAAAGATAAAGCTGACTGCACATCTGTCAGACCACATCCGTCCTCCTTCCTTCTGGATTTCACTGAGTCCGATCCAAGTGAGTCCCTCAGCATGGTCGAAGTTCTTGATCAGTGATTTGACAAAATCATTTTCACCCAGACTGTGGATAGACACCAGGTTGGCCTTCTCTGACACACAGTGGAGCTCTGCATCAGCCCAGGTCATACATGTGGTGATGTACTTGTAGAAGCTGCCGTTCAAGCTTTACCAAGACATGGGACAGTTGCCAAACAGACCAACGAAGAAGAGGAACAAGAGCAGGATGGTGTCTCTCTGTCACAGTAGCAGGATGAGGTGTTGATGTGTTAAATGGAGCTGATCTGCACTGTTGGATGCTATCAAGGATCTTGTAGAGACAGCTGAAATGCTTTCTTTTATCTCTGTCGGAGAGGCTGTTGGAGTGATATCATTGGTCAAATGCATTGAGAAACACAATCAGTTGTACACTACTACACAGTGTCTGAACATAACCTAAAGAAAAGATCACCAGCTGTCATAAAACCTATAATTTATTCATTTCCGATAAAGTTGTGACATAGTAAAACACAGCTTTAGAAAAGACGTGGCTTCAGTTGTCAGAAGGTTAAAGGGACACAAGGGGAGACGTATTGCTTTGTGCTTGACATCTTTTCTCATTTACAACAGATAAATACTAACAACATACCAAACATGGGCATATATTTACACATTAACAATATTACGTATGTACAAAACCTTCAACATGTCCTCTCTTGCATTGTGAACTTTGTGTTTTCTGTTTTATCATGCAAACAGGTTTTAAACAACATTGCTTTGAAGAAAACATAACTTTAAACAGTCATGACATGGACCAATAAAAGCACTAAATACACCCTCATGTTAGTTTCCTCTCCATTGCAGCACTTGTCACCAGAGGAGAGAGATAAGCATCATCACACTGACTTGCTCTCCTGCTGCCCTCAAGTGGCCACAACACTTAACAACAAGTACTTTTACATTCCAACATTACATCTTCCTGAAGTAAGCACTTCCACATTGTTGAACCTCTGAACATGGCACATAAACTGACACATTGTCACCTCAGAAATACATAAATAAACTTGTGACGGTCCCCTGGCTTGTGCTTGCACTTTGTTTCTGTGATGCAGCAGGTACCTGGAGGGCAGGAAGCTGATCATGATTGACATAAAGGCTGGTATGGATTTGAAGGGTTAGTAATAAACAAAAAGATGTCTTCTGCATACAGCTCAATCTTATACATAAAAGATCTTATTTGGAATCCTAATATAAAGCTGTGATATAAAGCTAATGGTCTCAGCTAACAGCTACATGGCCAGATGGCCAAATATAGGGTCTCCCTAACAGGCGGATTTCCCCAACCAGGACCCCTCCAGGACCCCTGGAAACACGCCTGACTGAAGGGAACTGTTTACGATTTGTAATACATCTCGTTCTATGCAGTTAAAAACAATTTTAAAAAAGCTTGTAAGCAGGATGTCAAGACAGCAGGTAGTGGGTTTAAGGTGTTGGACAATTCCTGTCAATGTTGCACAGTCTAATAGGTGAAAATGTGCTAAATTTACTGAGATGGTTTTATGTTGAGGCACAGGTAACAGAATTACAAACTGTTTGCTTTATCTTCAGAATTTTGTCAGTAAAGAAAGATGCAAAATCAACCATTGCATGATTTGGTGGATAACAGTTCAGGAGGGACTGATGCTGGGGGGTTTGTTAGATTGTCCACCACAGAGAATAAGGTGCATGTATTATTGCTATTTTTATTAATAATCTCTCAGAAAAAAGGACTGTCTTGCTCCTTTTAGTTCCAGATTATGCTTGTGGAGTTTCTCTTTATAAATGTTATAATGAATCTGAAGTTTGGTTTGTCACCACCTGCATTCTGTTTGTCAGCATTCTCTTTTCTGGACTTTTACTGTTGTTGTATTTTTGTCCATGGTGCCTTCTTCTTACCAGAGACAGCTTTGGTCTTTATGGGGGCAATGGTATCAATAATATCCACAACATTAGAGCTGAAACTGTTTACAAGATCATTAACAGGAACTGAAAGTTGGTGTAAAAGCCTGGGTGAATAATGTACAGGTGTTTTCGTTAAAATAGCGCTTCCTGATTACCTCAGTTTTAGTTCTGGTTGTGTCAGCAGAGATGGTCATTTCAAAGAATACACTGTAATTGTCAGAAAGGGCAACATCAGACACCACAACCTCAGAGATACATAGACCCTTAGAAATAACTAGGTCCTGAGCATATCCCTTATTGTGTGTTGAGTCACATGCTGTTACATGCTGGGAAAGTCCAAAATTGTCCAGAATGTGCAGAAGTTCTTTGGCACTGCTATTATTGGGATTATCGATACAAAAATTAAAATTGCCCACTCTGACAACTCGGTCAAAATCAATAAACACAGCAGACAGCAGTTCTGTGAAATCATCAAAAAAGTGTGCATTATATTTTGGGAGTCTGTAGATGGTTACTGATATTGCACGACAGGAGGATCCCAACTGAAGTGCAACATATTCTTAAGAGCCAAACTTCCCATAAAATGACATCAATGACATCATTAAATAATGTGGCTACGCCACCTCCTTTCCTAAGCATTCTGGTCTCACTGATAAAACAAAAGTTTGGGGGAGCTGATTTATTGGGGGCTGCTGCACCATTGTGTTCATTTAGCCAAGATTCAGTTAAAAACCGGAGCTGCTCTTTGCTGTCTTTGGTGTCTATCAGTGCCTAGGGAGGTGGTAGTAGGGACTCCTAACTGCAAAAATACACAAACACAAGAGGCAAACTACCAAAGAAGAAGGGCCTGTGGATGCTGTTCAAACCATAAACCAAATATAACCAAAAGAGGACTCCTAAACTTGAGCTAAAAGTAACTAACACAATGTAACAAAAATGAAAATAAAACCTCACTGTCTAGACCTGGTCTTTAGTGAATTGAAAAAAACATAAGCTCAATCACAACAGCACCACTGCTCCTAATGAAACTAACACAGGAATACTAAGTGTGTGAGTGCAATCAGTGGTCAGCAGAACTACACCTGGCCCAGTCCCTGGGTAGAAAACAAGTGCCTTGTACTAGTTTCTCAACAAAAGATATCTACACTCTTAAACACAACAACAATGAGAGGCACAATATCCCAGCCACCCCGAATGACAGACTGGCCAGACATTTATTGGTTCAGACACCTGACTGAATCTTTTGGATTGGAGTGCTGGACTGGGTGCTGCTCCAATCAGGATCACTGCCGAGGCCAAGCAGGAAATGGGAGGGCCTTGGAGACAGGAGACTTGCCCCTCTTCTCATTTCTCAGTTCGTACATCCTCGATTCCTTTCCTCGCCTCCTCTCTTCATGTCTTAGTCCCTCCCACCTGGAGGAGGCAAGGAAGAGACACGAGGAGAGAGGAGTCAAGGCAGCAGGCATCTAACAAAATGAGACATCCTTGCTTCGGAGCCGGCATTTTAAAGTGATGTCAATTAAATATGATGTGTGGCACAGCTGCATCATCTGTCCATTATTTTATTATAGCCTACTGCTGTATTTTATGATCTCTGTCAGATGAGCATAACAGTGTTCATGACAACTTATACATTAACTTTTAATTCAAATCACAACGTGGCATAATGTGACAAGAATGTACGGATGTTATATTGTTATTTTTTAACACACACACACACATTTATGTGTGTCACGCCTCTTTTATACTTCACGGATGCTGAAGAACTTCCTCGCTCAAAGCTCCTCCAGCAAGCCTCCTCTCTGCTCGCTCCTCTCTCCTCGAGATGCATTTTAGGAATTGAGGCATACTTAAATATGGCACGCTGGAATTGATTTCTGGGTCACAGGCAGGAGGATGGAGGAGAGAGGAGATGAGGAGGCACAAAATAGAGAAATGAGAAGAGCCCCTTGAGACTGCTAGACATGTAAAAAAAAAACTCTAAAGAAAATGACTACACATATACACAGAACGCAGGTGCTGGTGGTGGCTGTAACAGGGGATAAAAGAACATTTTGAGTTTATGAGAAAAATGATGAAATGTTTTATTTGACCCACTACTGGTGTTAACTGATGAGTGCCCAGAGTTCATGAAAATGAAGATTAGTGAAATGACTTTTATTTACGCATAAATAAATGTATATATTTGTGTCATCGGGATGAATCAGAGATAACCCTCTCATATCTGGGATGAAATGGGTGTCTGAAAACACTGATAATCATTCCATTTCAACAGACTGCCAAAGCTTTTGTGGGCACAGTGTTCATTTCCTCCAAAGTTGTCTGGCTGCCCTATGTCCCAAAAGACAAAGTCAACTGGATCCATCAAACCACATCCATCTTCCTTCTTTATGGATGTCACTGAGTGCGATCCAGGTGAATCCCTCAGAGGGGTCAAAGTTCCTGATCAGGGATTTGACAAAATTGTTTTCCTCCAGACTGTGGATAGACACTAGGTTGGCCTTCTCTGACACACAGTGGAGCTCTGCATCAGCCCAGGTCATACATGTAGAGACTCGGCACCCAGAGCCAGACCAAACAAGAAAACCTATAATTTATTCATTTCCGATAAAGTTGTGACATAGTAAAACACAGCTTTAGAAAAGACGTGGCTTCAGCTGTCAGAAGGTTGAAGGGACACGAGGGGAGACGTATTGCTTTGTGCTTGACATCTTTTCTCATTTACAACAGATAAATACTAACAACATACCAAATATGGGCATATATTTACACATCAACAATATTACATATGTACAAAATCTTCAACATGTCCTCTCTTGCATTGTGAACTTTGTGTTTTCTGTTTTATCATGCAAACAAGTTTTAAACAATATTGCTTTGAAGAAAACATAACTTTAAACAGTCATGACATGGACCAATAAAAACACTAAATACACCCTCATGTTGGTTTCCTCTCCATTACAGCACTTGACACCAGAGGAGAGAGATAAGCGTCATCACACTGACTTGCTCTCCTGCTGCCCTCAAGTGGCCACAACACATAACAACAACTACTTTTACATTCCAGCATTACATCTTCCTGAAGTATGCACTTCCACATTGTTGAACCTCTGAACATGGCACATAAACTGACACGTTGTCACCTCAGAAATACATAAATAAACTTGTGACGGTCTCCTGGCTTGTGCTTACACTTTGTTTGTGTGATGCAGCAGGTACCTGGAGGGCAGGGAGCTGATCATGATTGACATAAAAGCTGGTATGGATTTGAAGGGTTAGTAATAAACAAAAAGATGTCTTCTGCATACAGCTCAATCTTATACATAAAAGATCTTATTTGGAATCCTAATATAAAGCTGTGACTCCTAATGGTCTCAGCTAGCAGCTACATGGCCAGACTGTGGATAGACACCAGGTTGGCACTCTCTGACACACAGTGGAACTCTGCATCAGCCCAGGTAATACATGTACAGACTTGGCACCCAGAGCCAGACCAAACAAGAAGAGGAACAAGAGCATGTTGGTGTCTCTCTGTCACAGGAGCATGATCAGAGGTTGATCTGTTGGTTGGAGCTGATCTGTACCATTAAATGTTATCAAGAATCATGCAGAGACTGGTGAAAGGCTGCTTTCTTTTATCTGCTTCAGAGAGGTTGTCTGCACTCATGGTGTGATATCATTGGTTAAAAGCACTTGGCAAACACAAACAGTTTTACTCACCCACACAGTATGTAAACATATTGAAGTTCTGTTTAAAAGTGGGTCTTCATCAGAGCTCTACAGTACATCTATGCTGCATGACTCAATGTAACATTTGTGATTGCTTTATTATTGATGACTATTGATTTACATTTGTTGAACTTTGGCATTTTCGGTAGATCTCTACTGATTGTTTTCTATATAATTATATTTTTATTGCATCAAAAACATGCTCAACAACATTATTACAGTATCAGTCAGAATCCTTTAATCATTTTATTGTGGCACTGAGCTTTTCTATTAGAACAACCTAAAGTAGAAGATTATTATTTTATTATATATGATATTATTATATATTATACAGTTATATAGTACACATTTTCTTGCTAAGGAAATGAGTTTATTCTACTTATATCTACCTGAGTTCAAGGTTCTTTGGCAGCCCTAATAAAAACGGTCAGATTTTTACATATATTCTGCATTAAAATGTTACTATTCTCTTTGGTTACATGACCAGAGCTCAGCTATTTTTAATTTAATTTCAAAAGCAAGAAATGTACGTTCCACCTGTCAGTTTACTTTTAATAAACAAAGGGGATCTAATAGGATTGGTTTTGAAAGAAGGGAATATGAGGCCCAAATATATTCTTCCCAAAAATATTCATCTTAAAAATTATGAAGGTCCTTTTCCCTTCACAGATTTTCAGTATTATGTTCATTACTGCTCTGTTAACTATTGTAAAAATATGAAATAAAACCTTTGTTCAGTCTGAAATGAATTTGTCCAAGAAAGGCCATATCCTTTATTACTGCTCTTTTAGCTATGTTGCACATTTCATATCAAAACTATAAATAGTTAATTGTGTCTTGAAATAATATTCATATTTACATATGAACATTGAAAGCATTTTTCCTTGCTGTAATCATTCCTCCTGTTCATACTGGCCGTTAGAAGATACATTCTTAATGTGCTTCAATGTAAGTGATGGACAGCCCTCAGTTTGTGCAAATATGTATTTGAAGTTTATCAGAAGCTCATATCCAAATCAGTGAAATCAAGTAGATACCTTCCAAAGTTATCACCTTTTTACTGCAAATGTTCCTCTTTTTATTACTATCCTCTCACTGCCATTCAACAGAGAAACACTGTCTGGGGAAACAAAGAGGAATTTTGTACTAAAACACTTTAACTTTGGAAGATATCCACTTAATTCAACTAATATGGAAGACTTTAGCCTCACATTAAATTCAGAGGAACTCTGAAATATGTTTTTTCATAAAATGAGGACGGTGAATTTTGTCCACTTACATTGAAAATGCATTTGGAGGATCTTCTAATTGTCAGTATGAACAGGAGGAATGATTACAGTGTTTCAATGTTCATATGGGCACCTGACTGGAGTTTAAAGACCAACTTGAAAAATTGTGAAGCTATCCTCTAATATGCTAACTAAATGAAGGTTTTTATCCTTTCTCCATGCTCTGCCAAGAAGTTCCAGAAGAATTTTTCTTTTTTGTGAACATCTGAAGGAAAATGTTGGTGATAGAAAGGGATCAGTGTGTGTCTTTGAAAGAGAGTTTTAATGCACAGACAAGCACTAAACTGCTCATAGCACTGAATTTCTGTATGAACGTGAGCCTTCACCTTTAGATCATCTTTAACTTTTGTCTTGTAATGAATCAAAGATGCTTTTACAAACAAAATGCTTTGGAAAAAAATTGTGGTTCTCACTTGAACATTTCACTCATTGTGATTTTACCTTTGAGTTGAAATGATGTTGAACACGTGTTGCATACACATTTGACTTTATTACACTTTACCCCCCTCCCACAGGGTATTTGTACTCGGTGTTTGTGTGATTGAAACAGCTGTTACCAAATTTATCTACTACACAGAGAATATGAAGTGGTGGAGCAGACTTTGAAAAACACTTTAATAATCTAAACAAGCAAGTGAAAAACAGTGAATTATTTCACTGTTAATTCTCATAATATTGTTTTGTTTTGCACAATGAGTGGAAGTTATCTGTGTGACTGTCAAGTGTCAGAGAAAATTGGGTTGATAAAATAACTTGTGTACATACTTCCCCCACATTAGTGGCCTATAAATATCTGCATGGGATCATTATTTACAGGTTAAGTGTGGACACCCCTGATTAAGACTTAAATTCACAACATGCTTAAAATAAACAAGAATAGGTCTTGATGTCTCTCTTGGTAAAGTCTACAGGCCTACCAAGATGTCAGTTATATAACAGTCTATACTTAACAAGGCTGTAGCTACCATAGATCTTTTTTTCTTGAAGATATTTTTACAGGTGTGACATAATAAATTATGACTGAATTACATTTAGCTGGTTCAGTTTCAGGGTCTTGTAGTGTGCATGCAGGCTCACTGTCACACTGTCACGGCTTACTGGAAGACTTGAATCAAACAGAGCCATCATTAATGTTATTAGTAACATCTGTGTTTTTCCCAAAGGACAAATCAAAATGTCTGAGGACCTCCATATCCTCAATAGTCCTGGTTTTTGAGAATATGGAGGTCATGTCCTCTGCATTTTTTTCCAGGGGATTTGGGGGGTTAAGGAACCTGAGGTGAGTTAATATATTTCATTTTTCGTGACATTATTTTTTAAGTATTTAATACTTCCCTACCAGAATTTTATTGCCACAATAGTGAGAGATTTGGAATAACATTAACTTCATATTGTAAAACAAAAATATACAGACAATATAGCTAAAACTGAATAAATAAAATGTTTTTTTTTCATTCAGATCATTAAAAATGTGTGAACATTTTTTCTGGGTGAGGGGGATTGTCGTCAGTAATTCTAAAAGTCTGACACTTCACTCATTTCTTCATCATCCGTCACCGTTGTTTAGTTGGCAGAAGCCTGCTGAGTAAAAGACTCGTCAGGATGACTACAATATGATAGGGGTTAGCAGCATCAGCAAACCTTATCGCTTCTGGGTGTCAACCAGAAGTTGCGTCAGAATTACAGGGAAGGATCATGTGCACTTTGCTCTCATTGCTGATTGAGTGAATTCCCAATAACTCTTAAGCCAAATTAAATTGTTAGACAGAAAATTTTTTAGAAAGGTGTATCTATTATTTTACTCACCTTTTTATCTAACCAACCCTCAGAGAATGTGCTAAACATAGTTTATTAAGTATTTATTGGTGATTCAGAGGTGTAAAACCATGCAGACAAGTTTCATT
Source organism: Thunnus albacares (assembly GCF_914725855.1). Lineage (NCBI taxonomy): Eukaryota > Metazoa > Chordata > Actinopteri > Scombriformes > Scombridae > Thunnus > Thunnus albacares. The sequence goes on from NC_058124.1 coordinate 12,068,303, forward strand.
CTCTGCTTTTTCTATTCCCCCTTTTGTTTGACCCTCTTGTCTTCTCCCAGTAACTGACTCACCCAGATTCTATGTGACACACTGGTCTGTTTTATGTTTTTCAAAAAAATGATCCCTTCAAAGTATTTTGTGACATTCAGAACAGATTAAGAGGCAGAGATGTGGTTTCTCCCTTTGTCAGTTAAATGAGAGCAGCTTTCAGTTGATTATTGTCAGGTGTTTATGAGTTGTGTTTGCGTAAACATCCACATGAACATACAAACATCTTAGTGTCCTTTTCATTCATAAAAATGTTTGATAAAAGTGACTTTCTGTACACACATAAACTTGCAGAAATATATCTTTATTGTTGAGAACCAATGCATTTCAACAGAGCAACAGGTGGAAAGTCATTGGTTGAATTGGACATAACCATCTCAGTTGCTAAGGACAGACACGAGATGCACAGACAAAAGGCAATGTCTCAGAACAAGGACCGTCATTCCATTTCAGATTACCGTTATAGTTTTGGCGTGCACAGTGTTCCTTTCCATGATAGTTGTTTGGCTGTCCATTGTCCCAAAAAGCAAAGTCCAATGCAGATCCATCAGACCATATCCATCTTCCTTCTTTATGGATGTCACTGAGCCCGATCCAGGTGGATCCCTGAGCAAGGTCAAAGTTCTTGATCAGGGATGTGACGAACCTCTCTTCTTCCAGACTGTGGATAGACACCAGGGTGGCACTCTCTGACACACATTGGAAGTCTGCATCAGCCCAGGTCATATGTGTGGAGACATACTTGTAGCAGCGGCCGTTGAAGCTGAACCAGAACATGGGACAGTTCCCACGCTGTAGCTTCATTTCATGGTCACCTGAAGGAGACTCGGCACCCAGAGCCAGACCAAACAAGAAGAGGAACAAGAGCATGTTGGTAATTTCTTGATTGGAGCTGATCTGCACTGTGAGGTGTGATCAAGAATCGTGCAGAGACAGGGGAAAGGCTGTTCTCTTTTAAATGCTTTAGAGAGGGTGTCTGCACTGCTGGCATTATATGATTGGTCAAGAGCACTTGCCAAACATTTTCACCCACACAGTAACACACAGAATCTGAACATAACCCAAGAAAAGACCATCAATTCACCATGAGATTTCATATCAACACTATAATTAGTTAGTTAGTTTTGTCTTAAAATAATATTCATATTTACATATGAACATTGAAAATGTTTTTTCTTGCTGTAATTATTCCTCCTGTTCATACTGGCCATTAGAAGATTCATTCTTAATGTGCTTCAATGTAAGTGATGGACAGCCCTCAGTTATAAGAAGCTTATATTCAAATTAGTAAAATCAAGTGGATATCTTCCACCTTTTTACTGCAAATGTTCCTCTTTTTATTACTATCCTCTCACTGCCATTCAACAGAGAAAGGCTGTCTGGGGAAACGAAGAGGAATTTTGTACTAAAACACTTTAACTTTGGAAGATATCCACTTAATTCAACTAGTGTGGACGACTTAAGCCTCACATTAAATTCAGATGAACTCTGAAATATATTTTTTCATAAACAATGAATTTTGTCCACTTACTTTGAAAAGGCATTTGGAGGATCTTCTAATGGTCAGTGTGAAAAGCAGGAATGATTACAGTGTTTCAATGTCCATATGGGCACCTGACTGGAGTTTTAAGACCGACTTGAAAAATTGTGAATCTATCCTCTAATATGCCAGACTAAATGAAGGTTTTATCCTTTCTCCATGCTCTGCCAAGAAGTTCCAGAAGAATTTTTCTTTTCTGTGAACATCTGAATGAAAATGTTGGTGATAAAAGGGATCAGTGTGTGTCTTTGAAAGAGAGTTTTAATGCACAGACAAGCACTAAACTGCTCATAACACTGAATTTCTGTATGAAAGTGAGCCTTCATCTTGACATCCTCTTTAACTTTTGTCTTGTAATGAATCAAAGATGCTTTTACAAGTAAAATGCTTTGGAAAATTGTGGTTCTCACTTGAACATTTCATTCATTGCGATTTTACCTTTGAGTTGAAATGATGTTGAACACGTGTTGCATACATGACTTTATTACACTTTACCCCCCTCCCACAGAGTATTTGTACTCGGTGTTTGTGTGATTGAAACAGCTGTTCCCAAATTTATCTACTACACAGAGAATATGAAGTGGTGGAGCAGACTTTGAAAAACACTTTAATAATCTAAACAAGCAAGTGAAAAACAGTGAATTATTTCACTGTTAGTTCTCTTATTTATATGTTTTTGTTTTGCACAATGAGTGGAAGTTACCTGTGTGACTGTCAAATTTCAGAGAAAATTTGGGTTGATAAAATAACTTGTGTACACACTTCCCCCACATTAGTGGCCTATAAATATCTGCATGGGATCATTATTTACATGTTAAGTGTGGACACCCCTGATTAAGACTTAAATTCACACAACATTTTTAAAATAAACAAGTATAGGTCTCAATGGCTCTCTTGGTAAAGTCTACAGGCTTACCAAGATGTCAGTTATATAACAGTCTGTACTTAACAAGGCCGTAGCTACCATAGATCTTTTTTACTGAAGATATTTTTTACATGTCAGAGGTGTGATATAATAAATTATGACTGAATTACATTTAACTGGTTCAGTTTCAGGGTCTTGTAGTGTGCATGCAGGCTCACTGTCACACTGTCACGGCTTACTGGAACACTTGAATCAAACAGAGCCATCATTAATGTTATTAGTAACATCTGTGCTTTTCCCAAAGGACAAATCAAAATGTCTGAGGACCTCCATATCCTCAATAGACCTGTTTTTTTGAGGATACAGAGGTCATGTCCTCTGCAGTTTTTTTAAGCTAATATTTCATTTTTCGTGACATTATATTTTAAGTATTTAATATTTCCCTACCAGAATTTTATTCCTGCGATAGTGAGAGTTTGGAACAACATTAAAATCTTCATATTGGAAAACAAAAATATACAGACAATATAGTTAAAACTGAATACATAAAATGTTTTTTTTTCTTTTTTAAATAGAGATCATTAAAAATTGTGTGCACATTTTTTCTGGGCAAACATTTTCAGTTGCCAACATAAGCCAGAAATGACCAGCTCACCTAGAAATGTCAAATGAAAGCTACAAGTTATTCAAATAATACATCAGGTCTAATCCATTCACTCTCCTTCCACCCCAATAAAGATGTGAGGTAAAAACTGATTGGTGTTGTTTTAAACAAGCACCAGTGAGTGGGATGGAGATCGTGGAGGAGACAAGTGACAGTCTGTTTTCTTTTATATGCTGTGGAGTGGGTGTCTGCACTGTTGGTGTAATATTATTGGCCAAGTGCACTTGGCAAACATTGTCAGTTGCACACCGCCACACAGTATCTGAACATGAGCCAAAAAAGACCAGCACACCTGGAGATGTCACACAAAACCTACAACTTATTCAAATAATATATAAGGTCTAATTCATTCATTCTCCTTCCACCCCAATAAAGACCCTGTGAGGTAAAAACAGATTGGTGTTGTTTAAAACAAAACTAAGTTAAGGAATGAATATATCTTTTCTCCATGCACTACCAAAAAGTGCCAAGAAGAATGTTTATTTTTTTGTGATCATCTGAGGGAAGTATTGGTCATAAAAAGTGGTCACAGTCTGTCTTTTGAAAGAGTTTTTAATGTCTGACAAGGACTAAGCTGATCATAACATTAAAGTGTTCACCTTTGAATTTTGCCTTGTGATGAAGTAAAGATGCTCTTGGCACTAAAATGATTTGGGAAAAAGCCCTGAGCCTCAGTTAGAACAGATATAAAAAGTGTATTAAGCCCTGACTGCTGCCTGTGTTAAATAGATCTAATATAAACTAACTCACAACAGTGTGATTTTACCATCAGAACCAAGCAAATATTGAGTTTTGAATACATAAAAAGATATTCACATGTATTTCAGGTAGTGTACTTGTGATTACATCATAACAGCTGTTACACCTGTGCTGTTCCCATATTCATCTAAGACCTAATATAAATAGCTGGGACAGCCAAGCACTTTGATAATTAAAATTTATGCAAACCAGCAGGTGAAGAAAAAAAACACGTGTGACTTCTGTGAGAAATGGACATTGATGTTTTAGTCTTCTGTTGTAGAAAAGCTGATATTAGCAAAATAAAGTTTGTATGAAATGGAGAACATTTAGAGATTCACTATTGCTGTAAATATCTCAGTGTCATAATGAATTAAAATGGACAACCAAGCACTTTGAATATTAAAATTTATGCAAACCATCAGGTGAAGAATAGTTATATAACAGTCTGTAATTAACAAGGCCGTAACTATCATAGATCTTTTTTACTTGAAGATATTTTTACAGGTGAGATATAATAAATAATAGCATTTAGCTAGTTACGTTTCAGGGTCTTGTAGTGTGCATGCTAGCTCACTGTCACACTGTCACGGCTTACTGGAACACTTGAATCAAACAGAGCCATCATTACTGTTATTAGTAACATCTGTGCTTTTCTAATATGACAAATCAAAATGTCTGAGGACCTCCATATCCTCAATAGACCTGGCTTTTTGGGGATATGGAGGTCATGTCCTCTGCATTTTTTTCCAGGGGATTTGGGGGGTTAAGGAACCTGGGGTGAGTTAATACATTTAATTTTTTGTATAATTATTTTTTAAATATTTAATATTTCCCATTCCTGAATTTTATTCCAGCAACAGTGAGAGCTTTGGAACAACATTAAGATCTTCAGATTGGAAAACAAAAATATACAGACAATATAGCTGAAACTGAATAAATGAAATGTTTGTTTTTATTCAGATCATTAAAAAATATGTGCATATTTTTTCTGGATGAGGGGGACTGTCCTCAGTAATTCTAAAAGTCTGACATTTCTCTCATTTCTTCATCATCCCTCACTGTTGTTTAGTTGGCAGAAGCCTGCTGAGTAAAAGAATGATAGTGGTTAACAGCATCAGGAAACCTTATCGCTGCCATGTGTCAACCATCAGTGACCCTACCTCCCTTTCACACACACACACACACAAATGCAGCACATGGCATGGAGTGTTTCTTGTCACAGCTCATGCCAACTGGAATCAGCTGAGTTGAGAAAGAGGCAGCTGTTCACACATTACATTGCTTGATTAATTGAAGCATGTCAGGGGGATATAATTATATAATTTCAACTTTGTAATACTGTTGTCCAGGGTGTGATCAAGCTGCATCAGAATTACAGGGAAGGATCATGTGCACTTTGCTCTCATCGCTGATTGAGTTAATTCCCAATACCTATTAAGCCAAATTAAATTGTTAGACAGCAAACTTTTTAGAAAGGTGTTTCTTTATATATTTTTTTCACATTTTTATCTGAACCACCCCTCAGATAATGTGTTAAACATAGTTTATCATGTATTTATTGGCGATTCAGAGGTGTAAAACCATGCAGACAAGTTTCATTCTCTGCTTTTTCTATTCCCCCTTTTGTTTGACCCTCTCGTCTTCTCCCAGTAACTGACTCACCCAGATTCTATGTGACACACTGGTCTGTTTTATGTTTTTCAGAGAAATGATCCCTTCAAAGTATTTTGTGATATTCAGAACAGATTAAGGGGCAGAGATGTGGTTTCTCCCTTTGTCAGTTAAATGAGAGCAGCTTTCAGTTGATTATTGTCAGGTGTTTATGAGTTGTGTTTGCGTAAACATCCATATGAACATACATACATCTTAGTGTCCTTTTCATTCTTATAAATTAAGGTTTGATAAAAATTACTTTCTGTACACACATAAACCTGCACAAATATATCTTTATTGTTGAGAACCAATGCATTTTAACAGAGCAACAGGTGGAAAGTCATTGGTTGAATCAGACATAACCATCTCAGTTGCTAAGGACAGAGAATTTGAGATGCACAAACAGAAGCATACATTTCTGAACATATATCATCATTCCATTTTAAATCAATATCATAGTTGTTGTATACACAGTGTTCATTTCCACCTGCGTTGTTTGGCTCTGTTGCACCCCACAAGACAAAGTCCACTGGGCATCCATCGGACCACATCCATCCGCCTTCCTTCTGGGTGTCACTGAGTCCGATCCAGGTGAATTTCTGAGTGTGGTCAAAGTTCTTGATCAGAGATTTGACAAAATCGTGTTCTTCCAGACTGTGGATAGACACCAGATTGGCCCTCTGTGACAGGCCAGGTCATATGTGTGGAGACATACTTGTAGCAGCGGCCGTTGAAGCTGTACCAGAACATGGGACAGTTACCACGCTGTAGCTTCATTTCACGGTCACCTGAAGGAGACTCGGCACCCAGAGCCAGACCAAACAAGAAGAGGAACAAGATCATGATGGTGTCTCTGTGTCACAGGAGCAGAGCTGATATGCACCAGTGAGTGGGATGGAGATCCTGGGTGTCTGCACTGTTGGTGTAATATTATTGGCCAAGTGCACTTGGCAAACATTGTCAGTTGCACACCGCCACACAGTATCTGAACATGAGCCAAAAAAGACCAGCACACCTGGAGATGTCACATAAAACCTATAACTTATTCAAATAATATATAAGGTCTAATCCATTCATTCTCCTTCCACCCCAATAAAGACCCTGTGAGGTAAAAACAGATTGGTGTTGTTTAAAACAAAACTAAGTTAAGGAATGAATACATCTTTTCTCCATGCACTACCAAAAAGTGCCAAGAAGAATGTTCATTTTCTGTGATCATCTGAGGGAAGTATTGGTCATAAAAAGTGGTCACAGTCTGTCTTTTGAAAGAGTTTTTAATGTCTGACAAGGACTAAGCTGATCATTAAAGTTCTGTATAATAGTGCTTTTTCATATTGAGATCAACCTTTGAATTTTGCCTTGTGATGAAGTAAAGATGCTCTTGGCACTAAAATGATTTGGGAAAAAGCCCAGAGCCTCAGTTAGAACAGATATAAAAAGTGTATTAAGCCTTGACTGCTGCCTGTGTTAAATAGATCTAATATAAACTAACTCACAACAGTGTGATTTTACCATCAGAACCCAGTAAATATTGAGTTTTGAATACATAAAAAGATATTTACATGTATTTTAGGTAGTGTACTTGTGATTACATCATAAGAGCTGTTACACCTGTGCTGTTCCCATATTCATCTAAAACAGGATATAAATAGCTGGGACAGCCAAGCACTTTGAATATTAAAATTTATGCAAACCAGCAGGTGAAGAAATAAAACATGTGACTTCTGTGAGAAATGGACATTGATGGTCAACAGTTATATAACTCAAGTTTTAGTTTTTGGTTGTAGAAAAGATATTAGCAAAATGTTTTCGTGAGATAGATAAAATTTAGAGATTCACTATTGCTGTAAATATCTCAGTGTCATAATGAATTAAAATGGCTCATTATAATTGCCATTGAGGAGCTGTATAAGCAGACCTCCACAGATATGTTTGCTCATGTTAGTAAATGTAAAACTCTGGATTTACTTGTAGATGTCAGATTAAACGTTTTAGGTAGGTTAGGCCAAACAGTTATGTTGTGTGTATGTGAAGAGTGGCAGTTTAAAATATACACATATATACTGGAAAAGCTACACATTTATTAAGTATACCTTAAAAGTTAAAATGACAATCTGTATTAATAAGGTCTATGGAGAGTTGGGAAGATACTTTGTGTTGCAGTTAAAAAGAGAATTATTGTCCTCTGGAGGAGGCTGCTTGAAGGTAACAAAACTCCCTATTATTGATGAATCAGAATATAAAATTCATGTGCTGTTCCTTTATTTAATCAACAAGCAAAGAGTATGAAAATCTAGAATAGACATGTAAAAGCACTTTAACTAAAACAATCATTTAAATCTACACAAATGAGCAAGAAGAAAAATCTATGGATTGAAATGTCTTTATGCCATTATTGTCAAAAGTAAATGCTTTTTGTCGTAATTTTATAAATAATACATTTTGTATAGTCAAACTGGGACAAAAAGGACAATTCTGAGACTATCAAAAAGTTATGTGAATATTTCTTTTGACCAATCATTGGAGTTACATGTGTTAATGTTCAATATTCATGAAAATAAAGGAAATTGAGAGATTGTCCACAAACTGAAATTTGCAAACTCACACAGATTTTTTTATTGAATGACTGGAGTTGACTATGTGAATATCCAACAATGGTGGAAGTGAGAGTTAGAGAAATAACTTCTGTACACACACGTAATATTGTATATATATGTTTATTTTTTGTGTTCCAGACTGTGGATAGACAGCAGGTTGGCCTTTCTGACACACAGTGGAGCTCTACATCAGCCCAGGTCATACCAGTTGCTAAGGACAGTCTATGCGAGAAGCACAAACAGACGGAAGGGTGTGAGAACATGGGAGATCATTCCATGTCCGATCAATACGATGGTTGGTGTGAACACAGTCTTCATTTCCTCCAGAATTGTCTGGCTGTCCTTCATCCCAAAAGACAAATTTCACTGCACATCCATCAGACCACATCCAACTGCCTTCTTTGGGGATGTCATCGAGTCCGATCCAGGTGAATCCTTCAGCAGTGTCAAAATTCATAATCAGGGATCTAACAAACTGCTCTTCTTCCATACTATGGATAGACACCAGGTTGGCCCTCTCTGACACACAGTGGAGCTCTGCATCAGCCCAGGTCATATGTGTGGAGACATACTTGTAGCAACGGCCGTTGAAGCTGAACCAGAACATGGGACAGTTCCCACGCTGTAGCTTCATTTCATGGTCACCTGAAGGAGACTCGGCACCCAGAGCCAGACCAAACAAGAAGAGGAACAAGAGCATGTTGGTAATTTCTTGATTGGAGCTGATCTGCACTGTGAGGTGTGATCAAGAATCGTGCAGAGACAGGGGAAAGGCTGTTCTCTTTTAAATGCTTTAGAGAGGGTGTCTGCACTGCTGGCATTATATGATTGGTCAAGAGCACTTGCCAAACATTTTCATCCACACAGTAACACACAGAATCTGAACACATTGCTTTTTCACATTGAAATCAACCTTTGGATTTTGCCTCGTGATGAAGTAAAGATGCTCTTGGCACTAAAATGATTTGGGAAAAAGCCCAGAGCCTCAGTTAGAACGATATAAAAAGTGTATTAAGTCCTGACTGCTGCCTGTGTTAAATAGATCTAATATAAACTAACTCACAACAGTGTGATTTTACCATCAGAACCCAGTAAATATTGAGTTTTGAATACATAAAAAGATATTTACATATTTTAGGTAGTGTACTTGTGATTACATCATAAGAGCTGTTACACCTGTGCTGTTCCCATATTCATCTAAAACAGGATATAAATAGCTGGGACAACCAAGCACTTTGAATATTAAAATTTATGCAAACCAGCAGGTGAAGAAATAAAACATGTGACTTCTGTGAGAAATGGATGTTAATGGTCAACAATTACATAACTCAAGTTTTAGTTTTTGGTTGTAGAAAAGCTGATATTAGCAAAATAATGTTTGTATGAAATAGAGAAAATTTAGAGATTCAATATTGCTGTAAATATCTCAGTGTCATAATGAATTAAAATGGCTCATTATAATTGCCATTGAGGAGCTGTATAAGCAGACCTCCACAGATATGTTTGCTCATGTTAGTAAATGTAAAACTCTGGATTTACTTGTAGATGTCAGATTAAACGTTTTAGGTAGGTTAGGCCAAACAGTTATGTTGTGTGTATGTGAAGAGTGGCAGTTTAAAATATACACATATATACTGGAAAAGCTACACATTTCTTAAGTATACCTTAAAAGTTAAAATGACAATCTGTATTAATAAGGTCTATGGAGAGTTGGGAAGATACTTTGTGTTGCAGTTAAAAAGAGAATTATTGTCCTCTGGAGGAGGCTGCTTGAAGGTAACAAAACTCCCTATTATTGATGAATCAGAATATAAAATTCATGTGCTGCTACTTCATTTCATCAACAAGCAAAGAGTATGAAAATCTAGAGCAGACATGTAAAAGCACTTTAACTAAAACAATCATTTAAATCTAAACAAATGTGCAAGAAGAAAAACCTATAAATTGAAATGTCTTTATTGCATTATTGTTAAAAGTAAATGCTTTTATTGTAATTCTATAAACATATTTTACAGTCAAATTGGGACAAAAAAGAAAATTTTGAGACTATCAAAAAGTTGTGTGAATATTCTTTTTGACCAATCATTGGAGTTACATGTGTGAATGTTCAATATTCATGAAAATAAAAGAAATCGAGAGTTTGTCCGCAAACTGAAATTTGCAAACTCACACAGATTTTTTTTATTGAACCACTGGAGTCGAATATGTGAACATCCAACAATGGTGAAAGTAAGAGTTAGAGAAATAACTTCTGTACACACACGTAATATTGTATATGTTTATTTTTTGTGTTCCAGACTGTGGATAGACAGCAGGTTGGCCTCTCTGACACACAGTGGAGCTCTGCATCAGCCCAGGTCTTATCTGTGGCGATGAACTTTTATGAATGTCCAACACTGGTGAAAATGAAGGTTTGATAAATGACTTTTCTTCATAAACATTTGTAACTTTTTTGTTGAGGCCCATTGCATTTTAACAGAGCAACAGGTGGAAATTCACCAGGTCGTCCATAGCAACCATGTTAGTTGCTAAGGACAGAGTATGCGAGAAGCACAAACAGACGGATAGGTGAGAGAACATGGGCGATCGTTCCATTTCAGATCAGTACCGAAGTTGTTGTGAACACAGTTTTCATTTCCTTTTTCGTTGTTTGGCTCTCCTGAATTCCAAAAGTCAAAGTCCACTGCACATCCATCAGACCACATCCATCCTCCTTCCTTCTGGGTGTCACTGAGCCCGATCCAAGTGAGTCCCTCAGCAGTGTCAAAGTTCTTGATCAGGGATTGGACGAACTTCTGTTCTTCCAGACTGTGGATAGACACCAGGTTGGCCCTCTCTGACACACAGTGGAGCTCTGCATCAGCCCAGGTCTTACGTGTGGCGACATACTTGTAGCAGCGGTTGTTGAAGCTGAACCAGAACATAGGACAGTTACCACGCTGTAACTTCATTTCATGGTCACCTGAAGGAGACTCGGCACCCAGAGCCAGACCAAACAAGAAGAGGAACAAGAGCATGTTGGTAATTTCTTGATTGGAGCTGATCTGCACTGTGAGGTGTGATCAAGAATCGTGCAGAGACAGGGGAAAGGCTGTTCTCTTTTAAATGCTTTAGAGAGGGTGTCTGCACTGCTGGCATTATATGATTGGTCAAGAGCACTTGCCAAACATTTTCACCCACACAGTAACACACAGAAGCTGAGCATAACCCAAGAAAAGACCATCAATTCACCATGAGATTTCATATCAACACTATAATTGGTTAGTTAGTTTTGTCTTAAAATAATATTCATATTTACATATGAACATTGAAAGTGTTTTTTCTTGCTGTAATCATTCCTCCTGTTCATACTGGCAGTTAGAAGAGTCATTCTTAATGTGCTTCAATGTAAGTGATGGACAGCCCTCAGTTTGTGCAAATATGTATTTGCAGGTTATAAGAAGCTTATATCCAAATTAGTAAAATGGAGTGGATATCTTCCACCTTTTTACTGCAAATGTTCCTCTTTTTATTACTATCCTCTCACTGCCATTCAACAGAGAAACACTGTCTGTGGAAACAAAGAGGAATTTTGTACTAAAACACTTTAACTTTGGAAGATATCCACTTAATTCAACTAATGCGGGCGATGTAAGCCTCACATTAAATTCAAATAAACTCTGAAATATATTTTTTCATAAAACAAGGATGGCAAATTTTGTCCATTTACATTGAAAATGCATTTGGAGGATCTTCCAATGGTCAGTGTGAATAGCAGGAATGATTACAGTGTTTCAATGTTCATATGGGCACCTGACTGGAGTTTAAAGACCGACTTGAAAAGTTGTGAAACTATCCTCTAATATGCAGACTAAATGAAGATTTTATCCTTTCTCCATGCTCTGCCAAGAAGTTCCAGAAGAATTTTTCTTTTCTGTGAACATCTGAATGAAAATGTTGGTGACAGAAAGGGATCAGTGTCTATCTTTGAAAGAGAGTTTTAATGCACAGACAAGCACTAAACTGCTCATGACACTGAATTTCTGTATGAAAGTGAGCCTTCACCTTGAGATCATCTTTAACTTTTGTCTTGTAATGAATCAAAGATGCTTTTAGAAGTAAAATGCTTTGGAAAATTGTGGTTCTCACTTGAACATTTCACTCATTGTGATTTTACCTTTGAGTTGAAATGATGTTGAACACGTGTTGCATACATATGTTGACTTTATTGCACTTTACCCCCCTCCCACAGAGTATTTGTACTCGGTGTTCTTGTGATCAAAACAGCTGTTACCAAATTTATCTACTACACAGAGTCTATGAAGTGGTGGAGCAGACTTTGAAAAACACTTTAATAATCTAAACTTACACAAACAAGCAAGTGAAAAATAGTGAATTAATTCTCTTAATTATATGTTTTTGGGTTTTTTTTGCTTAATCAATGGAAGTTAACTGTGTGACTGTCAAGTGTCAGAGAAAATTTGAGTTGATAAAATAACTTGTGTACATACTTCCCCCACATTAGTGGCCTATAAATATCTGCATGGGATCATTATTTACGTGTTAAGTGTGGACACCCCTGAGCAGCATCAGCAAACCTTATCGCTGCCGGGTGTCAACCATCAGTGACCCTACCTCCCTTTCACACACATACACACACACACACACACACACACACACACACACACACACACACACATGCACACAGACGCACACACACACACACACACACACACACACACACACACACACACACACACACACATGCACACAGACTAATCCATTCACTCTCCTTCCACCCCAATAAAGATGTGAGGTAAAAACTGATTGGTGTTGTTTTAAACAAAACTAAGTTAAGGAATGAATACATCTTTTCTCCATGCACTACCAAAAAGTGCCAAGAAGAATGTTTATTTTTTTGTGATCATCTGAGGGAAGTATTGGTCATAAAAAGTGATCACAGTCTGTCTTTCAAAGAGTTTTTAATGCCTGACAAGGACTAAGCTGATCATAACATTAAAGTTCTGTATAATGGTGCTTTTTCACATTGAAATCAACCTTTGGATTTTGCCTCGTGATGAAGTAAAGATGCTCTTGGCACTAAAATGATTTGGGAAAAAGCCCAGAGCCTCAGTTAGAACAGATATAAAAAGTGTATTAAGCCCTGACTGCTACCTGTGTTAAATAGATCTAATATAAACTAACTCAAAACAGTGTGATTTTACCATCAGAACCGAGTAAATATTGAGTTTTGAATACATAAAAAGATATTCACGTGTATTTTAGGTAGTGTACTTGTGACTGCATCATAACAGTTGTTCTCTGGAGGAGGCTGCTTAAAGGTAACAAAACTCCCTATTATTGATTAATCAGAATATAAAATTCATGTGATGTTCCTTCATTTAATCAACAAGCAAAGAGTATGAAAATCTAGAACAGACATGTAAAAGCACTTTAATTAAAACAATAATTTCAATCTGCACAAAAGTGCAAGGGGAAAGATCTGTGAATTGAAATGTCTTTATGCCATTATTGTTAAAAATAATGCTTTTTGTTGTAATTCTATAAATAAAATAGTTTTTACAGTCAAACTAGGACAAAAAAGAAAATTTTGAGACTATTAAAAAGTTGTGTGAATATTCCTTTTGAGCAATCACTGTAGTTACATGTGTGAATGTTCAATATTCATGAAAATAAAGGAAATTGAGGGTTTGTCCACAAAGTGTAATTTGCAAATTCACACAGATTTTTTTTATTGAACCACTAGAGTTGACTATGTGAATCTCCAACATTGGTTGACATACAGTGGAGCTCTGCATCAGCCCAGGTCTTATGTGTGGCGATATACTTGCAGCAGCGGCCGTTGAAGCTGTACCAGAACATGAGACAGAATGTAGCTTCATTTCATGGTCACCTGAAGGAGACTCGGCACCCAGAGGCAGACCAAACAAGAAGAGGAACAAGAGCATGTTGTCAAGTCAGGAAAAGAGTGTAATGTGTTGGTTGGAGCTGATCTGCACTGTGAGGTGTGATCAAGAATCGTGCAGAGACAGGGGAAAGGCTGTTCTCTTTTAAATGCTTTAGAGAGGGTGTCTGCACTGCTGGCATTATGGTTGGTCAAGAGCACTTGCCAAACATTTTTACCCACACAGTAACACACAGAAGCTGAACATAACCCAAGAAAAGACCATCAATTCACCATGAGATTTCACATCAACACTATAATTAGTTAAGAAGGGCGGAAGAATTGTGACCAAAAAACTGGCGTAAAGAATCCAGGTCCAGGCACTCAAGGTAGGTTTGAAAAATAAAAGTTCTTTATTTCAGTGGGCTAGAGACATTAAAAAACATACCAACGCAGGTTTGGAGACACAAAGAAACAAACTGTGTAATTATATTTGCAGTCACCACAAGTGTGCAACACTGAGCACCTGCATAATTTTCTTTCTGGCCTCTAGTGACATCACACAATAAATACAATACAGGAAATACAAAACCAAGGCCCTCCAACAGGCTATTATCCTTGCTAAGGATGGTGTAGGCAAAGAAGGATAAAAAAAAAAATGTATCAATGAGCAATGTAAATGTTTGCACTTTGGCACTTTTTGTACTTTATTGTTTGATATATTGTATTTGTAAATTTATTATTGTGAAATTCAATAAAGATCTTTAAAAAGCAAAGACGGATAAAATCCACAATAGGAAACAAACATCAGAATACAACATTTAAGTCAACATTAGTCAATCAAACAAAACTACCATTACAGATGCACTCAAGCAATAACAACATCAATATATAGTATCTTCAATGAGGAAACCAAGTTGAGAACACTTTAGGGACCTTTAAAAGGAAAAAAAAAAGCTTTTGGGAATATCAACTCCTTAAGAAGAAGAAAAAAAAAATTACACTAATATAGGACAAAGCTAATGAGTATAAGAAAGATGAAAGGTCAAAGTCTTCGTTTAGACCAGGGTAACTGGTGGCTTTAAGGGCATAGATCCAATATGCCTCTCTTTGTTTGTGGTGTTTAATTTTGTCCCCACTCCTGGCATCAGAGCTGATAACTTCAATACCTTACACTCTTAGGGTTTAATCACTCCCATGTTTCCATGTAGTGTTTGGCCATAGGATAATTCATGTTCCCAGTACGAATGGCAAACCTATGATTGGCCACTCTGTCCCTCAGCCTCCTTCTAGTGAGGCCTACATAGAAACAGCCACAAATGCATTCAAGTCAGTACACAATATGGGTAATATTACAATTCATGAAACTGGTGATAGCATAGGTTTTGTTACTAAACACATTTCTAAAAGTGTCAGATTTCACCATATTCTCACAGTAATTGCAATTACCACAGCAAAAATTGCCAAGTGTCAGGTTTGAGAGCAGGAAGTCAACTCCTGACTAGTTTGTCCTTGATCGTTGGAGCCCTTCTGAATTCTTAATGGGCTTCAATGTAAGTGATGGACAGCCGTCAATTTGTGCAAATATGTATTTGAAGGTTATCAGAAGCTTATATCAAAATTAATAAAATCAAGTGGATATCTTCCAAAGTTACCACCTTTTTACTGTAAATTTTCCTCTTTTTATTACTATCCTCTCACTGCCATTCAACAGAGAAACACTGTCTGGGGAAACAAAGAGGAATTTTGTACTAAAACACTTTAACTTTGGAAGATATTCACTTAATTCAACTGTAATTTGGATGACTTAAGCCTCACATTAGATTCACATAAACTAAAATATATTTTTTCAAAAAACAAGGACAGTGAATTTTGTCCACTTACATTGAAAATGCATTTGGAGGATCTTCTAATCGTCAGTATGAACAGGAGGAATCATTACAGTGTTTCAATGTTTCAAAGATTCCTTTACCACTAAAATGCTTTGGAAAATTGTGGTTCTCCCCTGAACATTTCACTTATTATGATCTTACCTTTGAGTTGAAATGATGTTGAACACGTGTTGCATACACATTTGACTTTATCACACTTTACCCCCCTCCCACAAAGTAACACTTTAATAATCTAAACTTACACAAACAAGCAAGTGAAAAACAGTGAATTAATTCTCTTAATTATATGTTTTTGTTTTGCACAATGAGTGGACGTTACCTGTGTGACTGTCAAGCGTCAGAGAAAATTTGGGTTGATAAAATAACTTGTGTACATACTTCCCCCACATTAGTGGCCTATAAATATCTGCATGGGATCATTATTTACAGGTTAAGTGTGGACACCCCTGATTAAGATCTTCATTCACAACATGTTTAAAATAAAAAAGTATAGGTCTTGATGGCTCTCTTGGTAAAGTCTACAGGCTTACCAAGATGTCAGTTATATAACAGTCTGTACTTAACAAGGCCGTAGCTACCATAGATCTTTTTTACTGAAGATATTTTGACATATCACAGGTGTGATATAATAAATTATGACTGAATTACATTTAGGTGGTTCAGTTTCAGGGTCTTGTAGTGTGCATGCAGGCTCACTGTCACACTGTCATGGCTTACTGGAACACTTGAATCAAACAGAGCCATCATTTATGTTATTAGTAACATCTGTGCTTTTCCCAAATGACAAATCAAAATGTCAGAAAATGGGGTAAGTTAATAGATTTCTTTTTTTTTCATTATTTTTTTAAATATTTAATATTTCCCTATGAAAATTTTATTCTTGTGAGATTTGGAATAACATTAAGATCTTCATATTGGAAAACAAAAATATACAGACAATATAGTTAAAACTGAATAAATAAAATGTTTTGTTTTTTTCATTCAGATCATCAAAAAATGTGTGAACATTTTTTCTGGGTGAGGGGGACTGTCCTCAGTAGTTCTAAAAGTCTGACATTTCTCTCATTTCTTCATCATCCTTCACTGTTTAGTTTGCAGAAGCCTGCTGAGTAAAATACTCTTCAGGATGACTACAATATGATTGAGGTTAGCAGCATCAGCAAACCTTATCGCTGCTGGTTGTCAACCATCATTGACTCTACCTCCCTTTCTCACACACACACAAGCACATAGACACACACACACACACACACATACACACACACACACAAACACAGCACATAATAGGGAGTGTTTCTTGTTATAGCTTATGCCAACTGGAAAGAGAGCAAGGCAGCTGTTCATATATGTTTATTTTTTTGTGATCATCTGAGGGAAGTATTGGTCATAAAAAGTGATCACAGTCTGTCTTTGAAAGAGTTGTTAATGCCTGACAAGGACTAAGCTGATCATAACATTAAATTGTTCACCTTTGAATTTTGCCTTGTGATGAAGTAAAGATGCTCTTGGCACTAAAATGATTTGGGAAAAAGCCCAGAGCCTCAGTTAGAACAGATATAAAAAGTGTATTAAGCCCTGACTGCTACATGTGTTAAATAGATCTAATATAAACTAACTCACAACAGTGTGATTTTACCATCAGAACCAAGTAAATATTGAGTTTTGAATACATAAAAAGATATTTACATGTATTTTAGGTAGTGTACTTGTGATTACATCATAAGAGCTGTTACACCTGTGCTGTTCCCATATTCATCTAAAACAGAATATAAATAACTGGGACAACCAAGCACTTTGAATTTATGCAAACCAGCAGGTGAAGAAATAAAACATGTGACTTCTGTGAGAAATGGACATTGATGGTCAACAGTTATATAACTCAAGTTTTTGTTTTCGGTTGTAGAAAAGCTGATATTTGTAAAATAATGTTTGTATGAAATGGAGAAAATTTAGAGATTCAATATTGCTTTAAATATCTCAGTGTCATAATGAATTAAAATGACTCATTATAATTGCCATTGAGGAGCTGTATAAGCAGACCTCCACAGATATGTTTGCTCATGTTAGTAAATGTAAAACTCTCGATTTACTTGTAGATTAAATGTTTTAGGTAGGTTAGGCAAAACAGTTATGTTGTGTGCATGTGAAGAGTGACAGTTTAAAATATACACATATATACTGGAAAAGCTACACATTTCTTAAATATACCCCAAAAGGTAAATGATAATCTGTATTAATAAGGTCTATGGAGAGTTGGGAAGATACTTTGTGTTGCAGTTAAAAAGAGAATTACTGTCCTCTGGAGGAGGCTGCTTAAAGGTAACAAAACTCCCTATTATTGATGAATCAGAATATAAAATTCATGTGATGTTCCTTCATTTAATCAACAAGCAAAGAGTATGAAAATCTAGAACAGACATGTAAAAGCACTTTAACTAAAACAATCATTTAAATCTACAGAAACCTGCAAGGAAAAATCTGTGGATTGAAATGTCTTTATGTCATAATTGTCAAAAGTAAATGCCTTTGGATGTAATTATATAATATAAAACATTTTGTATAGTCAAACTGAGACAAAAAAGAAACTGAAATGCACACTGAAATTTTTCAAACACACAGATTTTTTTATTGAACCACTGGAGTTGACTATGTGAACATCCAACAATGGTGAAAGTAAGAGTTAGAGAAATAACTTCGGTACACACAAGTAAAATTGTATATATGTTGAGTTCCAGACTGTGGATAGACAGCAGGTTGGCCTCTCTGACACACAGTGGAGCTCTGCATCAGCCCAGGTCATACCAGTTGCTAAAGACAGTCTATGCGAGAAGCACAAACATACGGAAAGGTGAGAGAACATGGGACATCATTCCATTTCAGATCAGTATCACCATTGGTCTGAACACAGTCTTCATTTCCTCTATGGTTGTTTGGCTCTCCTGAATTCCAAAAGACAAAGTCGACTGCAGATCCATCAGACCACATCCATCTGCCTTCTTTGGGGATGTCATTGAGTCCGATCCAGACTTTTCTCCAAGCAACGTCAAAGTTCTTGATCAGGGATTTGACAAAATTGTGTTCTCCCAGACTGTGGATAGACACCAGGTTGGCCTTCTGTGACACACAATAGAGCTCTGCATCAGCCCAGGTCATACGTGTGGAGACATACTTGTAGCAGCGGTCGTTGAAGCTGTACCAGAACATGGGACAGTTACCACGCTGTAGCTTCAATTGATGGTCACCTGAAGGAGACTCGGCACCCAGAGCCAGACCAAACAAAAAGAGGAACAAGAGCATGATGGTGTCTCTCTGTCACAGGAGCAGGATGAGAGGTTGATCCGTTAGTTGGAGCTGATCTGCACTGTTAAATGTTATCAAGAATCTTGCAGAGACTGGTGAAAGGCTGCTTTCTTTTATATGCTTCAGAGAGGCTGTCTGCACTGTTGGTGTGATATCATTGGTCAAAAGCACAAGCAGTTTTACTCACCCACACAGTATCTAAACATATTGAAGTTTTGTTTAAAAGTGGGTCTTCATCAGAGCTACAGTACATCTGTAGATGCATGACTCAATGTAACATTTGTCACTGATAGATAAATGTATAGATCCAGATTATTTTAAGTACAATATAAAATTATTATTATCAACTGGAACAAAACATGATAGTCTAATGAGAAACGTGCATGACGAATGTTTGACTAATAATCAACCAGGACTCTAAAATGAAAACAAGGAAATCAAAGAGATGCAAAAACTACTTTATTATTGATCACTATTGATTTACAGTTGTTGAACTTTGGCACTTTCAGGAAAGCTCTGCTGTTTGTTTTTCTATATAAATATATATTTTTTGCATCAAAAACATGCTCAACAACAGTATTACAGTATCAGTCAAAACCATTTAATCCCTTTATTGTGGCACTGAGCTTTTCTATTAGAACAACTTCAAGTAGATTAGATTATTATATTTATTATATCTGATATTATTATATATTATACAGTCATATACAGTAGTACACATTTTCTTGCTAAAAAAAAGGAGTTCATTCCACTTATATCTACCTGAGTCCAAGGTTTGTTGGCCCTAATAAAAACTGTCCCAGATCTTTACAAATATTCTGCATTAAAATGTTACTATTCTCTTTGGTTCCGCGACCAGAACTCAGCTATTTTTAATTTAATTTCAAAAGTAAAAGTTCCACCTGTCAATTTACGTTTAATAAACAAAGGGGATCTATAAGATCTGTTTTGTTTATTAGAAAGAAGGGAATAGGAGGCCTAAATACATTCTTCCCAAAGGTCCTTTTCCCTTCACAAATTTTTCAGTATTATATTATTTACTGCTCTGTTACCTATTACAAAAATATGAAATAAAACCTTTGTTCAGTGTGAAGTTAATTATGAACTTCTCTATTTGTCCAAGAAGGGCCACATCCTGTGATAATTTGAGGTGGTGAGCTTGAAAATGAGCAAAAACATCTTTTTGAGGAATTCCAAAAGTAGAATTTTGAACTTGTGATAAACACATAACATAATAATTATGCAATCCATATTATTCATGAGTAGAGTTATACATGAAAAAGTACCATTTATATCCGTGACGTTATTCATATCCTGCTGGACCTCAACAGAGTTCTCAAGTGTTGGGTTGTCACTGATCAACATGACTCAAGAGGATCTTGTCTTTAATTTAGATAGCAGTGAACCCACTTATAGATGAGTCTACTATGACAGCCTAGGTTATTGCATTTGGAAATCTGTTTTTTTTCCTTGCCATATAAATGTTGAGACATTTTTTTCAATCTCTTTTGTTGCCTTCTTTTGGATATATATCAGTAGCCTATCATCTACATAAGATAGAGTATTCGGGGTAAAACATTCACTTTTATTACATTAATTCTAAAAATAAATTTTGACGTAGTAAAATGCTGCTTTAGAAAAGACATGTGCCATCTGAAAAATGTATAGGTCCATAATATATAAAGTACAATATAGAAATTATTATTATCAATTGGAACAAAAATATCATAGTCTAATAAACAACACGTGCATGAGGAGTGTTTGGTTAAAAATCATCCAGGAAATGAAAACAAGGAAACCAAAGAGAAGCAATAACTGCTAATTATTGACTTACAGTTGTTGAACTTTGGAATTTTCAGGAGAACTCTCTTGTTTGTTTTTCTCTATAATTATATCTTTATTGCATCATAACAATGCTCAACAACATTATTACAGTATCAGTCAGTTATATCAAGGAAACGGATGAAGGAAAATGGGTGGAAGATAAGAACACATGATTATATTTTTATTGCATTAAAAAACATGCCCAACAACATTATTATAATATCAGATAAAATCCTTTTATCTTTTTATTGTGGCACTGAGTTTTACATTTGGAATAAATTCAAGTAGAAAGTTTTTATGGGTATATAGTACACATTTTCTTGCTAAGAAAAGGACTTGTTGCTTTTATCTACCTGAGTCCAAGCTTCTTTGGTAGGCCTAATAAAAATTGTCCCAGATCTTTACAAATATTGTGCATTAACCTTCATCCTACCAACATATTTAAGGGCTACCGACTGGGGTCCCTGGGGACCCCATGAAAAAACTACTGTAAGACACAACCTTCATAGCAAAATGTGAACTTATTTCTTCTCAAAACATTATTAGTTATGCAATTAATGTCATCTAAAAAAACAGATTATTATTATTTTAGGAAAGTTGGAGTTAATTGTTGTAATTGTTTATAACAAAAATGTATACTTTTAATACAAATTGCAGCTTTTATCCCCCTTCAAAATGATTGACAAAAAACATTCATTTTCATTACATTTATTCTAAAAATAAATTTTGACGTAGTAAAATGTAAGAGGAAAAATTTGTGGATTGAAATGTCTTCATGCCATTATCGTTAATTATTGTTTTTGCAATTCTATCAGTAATACATTTTTGTAGAGTCAAATGGGGAAAAAGTTGTGCGAATATTCCTTTTGATCAATCACTGGAGTTACATGTGTGAATGTTCAATATTCATGAAAATAAAGGAAATCAGAGATGTTGTCTGTATAAAAATTGAAAACTCGCATTTTTTGTTTTTCAGCAACCATCTCAGTTCCTAAGGAAAGACTATGCAAGATGCACAAACAGAGGGATAAGTGTCAGAACATGTGCAATCTATCCATTTCACATTACTATCATGTTTGTTGTGAACACAGTTTTCATATTCTCCATGGTTGTTTGGCTCTTCTGCATCCCAAAAGACAAAGTCCACTGCACATGCATCAGACCACATCCATCTGCCTTCTTTGGGGATGTCATTGAGTCCGATCCAGGTTTTTCCCTGAGCAGCGTCAAAGTTCTTGATCAGGGATTTGACAAACTCCTGTTCTTCCAGGCTATGGATAGACACCAGGTTGGCCCTCTCTGACACACAGTAGAGCTCTACATGAGCCCAGGTCATACGTGTGGTGACGTACTTGTAGCAGCAGTGGTTGAAGCCAAACCAGAACATGGGACAGTTACCATGCTGTAGCTTCAATTGATGGTCACCTGAAGGAGACTCGGCACCCAGAGCCAGACCAAACAAAAAGAGGAACAAGAGCATGATGGTGTCTCTCTGTCACAGGAGCAGGATGAGAGGTTGATCCGTTAGTTGGAGCTGATCTGCACTGTTAAATGTTATCAAGAATCTTGCAGAGACAGGTGAAAGGCTGCTTTCTTTTATATGCTTCAGAGAGGCTGTCTGCACTGCTGGCACACTATTAAATGCACTTGGCAAACACTTTCAGTTGTACACTACCACACAATGTCTGAACATAACTGAAACAAAAGATCACCAGCTCAGCAGGAGATGTCACATAAAACCTATAATTTATTCATTTTCGGTAAAATTTTGACATAGTAAAACGCAGCTTTAGAAAAGACATGTGGCTTCAGCTGTCAGAAGGTTGAAGGGACACGAGGGGAGACGTATTGCTTTGTGGTTGACTTTTTTTCTCATTTACAACAGATAAATACTAACAACATACCAAACATGGGCATATATTTACACATTAACAATATTACATTAGTACAAAGCCTTCAACATGTCCTCTCTTGCATTGTGAACTTTGTGTTTTCTGTTTTATCATGCAAACAGGTTTTAAACAACAGTGCTTTGAAGAAAACATAACTTTAAACAGTCATGACATGGACCAATAAAAACACTAAATACACCCTCATGTTGGTTTCCTCTCCATTACAGCACTTGACACCAGAGGAGAGAGATGAGCATCATCACACTAACTTGCTCTCCTGCTGCCCTCAAGTGGCCACAACACATAACGACAAGTACTTTTACATTCCAGCATTACATCTTCCTGAATTATGCACTTCCACATTGTTGAACCTCTGAACATGGCACATAAACTGACATGTCGTCACCCCAGAAATACATAAATAAACTATATATTACAATAAATAATAGCACAATTGTTCTGCTCTTTAAACACATCAAGCAGAGGTGTGTGCATGTGTGCGTCGTGTACAGGTTAATAGTAAAAATGACTTCCACAACATCTTTCTATGGCACTGAATATGAACAGACCATGACTCTAATTTATCTGCACTAGCAGTCGTAAAATCACTGACTTGGTTTCACAAAAAGCATCTTCAAAAAGAAATCCACTCCCAGAATTCATAAATGTTACTCTCATAATCTTGGATGGTTTATCTAAAATTAGTAAATATGAATAACCTTTTGAATTAGCTGGAAAATCCACCTGGGTTACTGTAACAGTCTCAGCAGGACTGGCTCCACATTCAGTGTCAGAGAATCCACAGGAAGTGTTAATTCACAGATAAGGACCAAGCTGCTCACACAACACTTAAGTTCTATTTAAAAGTGTGTCTTCACCTTCAGATCATCTTTGGATTTTGTCTTGTAATGAACCAAAGATGCTTTTGGCACTAAAATCTTTGCAGCTCTGTGCTCTGAAAGGCTTAGCGTTGAAATGATGACGACAACAATGATGAACACTTGTGGCAAAAACATTTCTACTGTATTGCACTTTAACCCCACCCATGCTTTATAACTTTTCAAACAATGCCAGACATGCATCGCTACATACCATTTAGGAATCTCACCATCTACTCAGCAGAAATGTACCATTGAAGTGAATTGTTGTGCATAAACAAACACAGGGCGAGGACAAAGTAATACAAACACTAATAACATCTGCCAGATGTGAAAAATGCTGCTGGTTCTGGTTGTCTCGTCTTAATTTGTATGCATAATCACTCGTATATAATTTTTGAGTGATTCCCTTCATCCCATGCTGCACTTCTTCCCTGATGTTAACAGTCAGAGTGATCATTTTATTATCAAAAAGACAAACTGAAGGATCCTCAGTGATTTGAATAGCAAACAGAAAGATTTTATCCATATTTGAAAATTGATCAGATACAGAAAGGATAGGTTTTCCTTGCAAACATGTAGTGGGACAGCTCAAATGATCAGAATCAATGTTCTAGTGATAACTGTAATTAACCAAGTCTTTCTATTTGTAATATGTCAACTTAAACTATATAACTCCTGCCAGACAGTCTTGCAATAGTGCTTCAATTATTCTGTCCAAACCCTGTGTTGTTGACAGTGAAATCTTTGTGCACATAAGACCACTTCTCATCTTTTCAGTCAGTGTCAATGTCAAAATCTCCTCATGAACATGATTTTGTTGAATAAAGCTATTTAACAAAGTTCTGTTGTGCAGTGCTATCTTTGTTAACACAATATACTTCAAGGGTTGAAAAATAAAGAAAAAAATAACCCTCTATGATGGGACTGTTTCCATAGCAACCCGAGGTGAGTGGGATGCCATCTCTCTCTCTCTCTCTCTCTCTCTCTCTCTCTCTCTCTCTCACACACACACACACACACGCACATGCACACACACACGCACACGCACACGCACACGCACACGCACACACCTTGAAGTCAGTCATAAGAATGTCAGAAAGCACCTCTGAGAGGAGTCAGATCTGCATTACATGATCAAGGACCAGATATCATCCCAGGGCTCTTTGAAGGAAATCAAATTATGTTATTAAAAATAAAAAAAACACACTGATTCCTAAATAAACCAAGAGCTCTACAGTACATCTATGCTGCAGGACTCAATGTAACATTTGGCACTGAAAAAATGTATAGGTCCATATTATATACAATGTAAAATTATATCTTATCACACAAAAACATCACAGTTCAGTGAGAGGAGTGCATGATGAGTGTTTGGCTAAAAGTCAACCAGGACTAACATGAAAACAGGGAAAACAAGGAGAACTGATAACCAGTCACTATTCATTATTGAACTCTGGCACATTCAGGACAGCTCGAGTGTTTTAATCGTCAGTCAGTAAAAACCTCTCACACTTCTTCCTTCACATGCCAGGTCCAAAACACTGTTAATGTTGCACCTTTTTTCACTCGCTGGGGCTGTACATTTTTATTTAAAAGACAGAGCTCCAGTGACAAAAGGTAAAAAGGTGTCATAGGCATGTTGAAATGTTGCACCGGTTGCTGCTTGCGTTATATAATATGCTACCACACGATAACCAAAACAAGCTTTACATTATACACCTAAATAACTATGGCATGTATCTTGGATATACATGCGTCACGAGGCAGATATGTAGATGAAATAAAATGAGACCATTGATGGGGCAGATTATGGCCGTCAGGTTATAAACACCTCTAACTCCTCTATAGATGTTTTTGTGTTTGTAATTGAAATGATGAAGAGGCTATCAAGTCCTTGTTGACCTCCAGTGGGGCGACGAGACTTTGACAGAAATAAAGGAAACATTCCACCTGCTGAACAGGCTCATAAATAACCAAAAGCTCATCACAAGAACAAAAACAAGGGTATATTCAGTCCAATAGATACTGTACAAACTAATTACATCCTCCTCTTCTCTCTTTCTCAGTTTGGCAAATCTCTGCCTTGCTGTGCTGAATCTCTTCCTTTCAGTTCACAGAGTCTGTACAGAGTTTATAAATCCTTTATAAGCACACGTTTAATGTCATAAAGCCTTTAGAGAACACATGTGAACTGCTGTGGCGGAGGCTGAGTTGAGCTCCGTGTTTATGTGGGTTTTGTCAGAAAACATGGCACCTTATTTTCCGCTTGGCACCACTGCTGGTAGTGAGATTTTGTTGCAGTGTGTATGTGTGAGTGTGTGTGCGTGACATTTTTCGTCCTACACAGCACACACACTCAGTGCTAGCGTTTCCCATTGCATTGTGTCCAGTGTCTTTGTGTCTGTGTGTATGAGGGCACGCCTGTGTGTGTGCCTGTTCAGGCGCGTGGCTCCAGTTTGTGTGACAATTCGAAAAGCGTCTGCTGATTGTCGATAATGTGCAGGTAGTGAACGCTCGCCCTCACGTCCGCACTGTCGACCCCGATCACCTCGTTGCCTGAGAGACAAACACGAAACACTTAAGTTAGTCACACAGTTTTCTGATTGACTCAAGAACACACATTCGGTACAAGCACAGACTGTATTATGGCCATATAAAGAGAGAAAAAGTCTGGAAATGGTTGCTTAGAAACTGTAAGAGAAACTGAGTGGGAGAGATGACAAACTCAGGTACAGGTGCAGTACACTAACTCAACTGCAGATGGCAGTAGAGTCCTCACAATGAATTGATCCAAACATCAATATTCCATACAACATCAACAGTTTCTCACAAGAAGGATCATTTGCGCCAACTAAATTTACTCAGACTCACCTGGTTGGTCACTTTGGCAGTGGCGAATCATTCGAACCGTGTCTGCGATCATATGCTGTTGGTTTAGGAGAAGACATGTCACATTCAACAGTCAAAATGTTATATATTAAAAGGTACATTTAAATATTTAAAACTTGAAGAATAAAGAACGCCTAATAACTTTGTTCTCTGATTTGAAATGAGACAATGCAGATGTACTGAAGCTATTATTTTCTTTCCTCCATCATCAGTCAGTGTTTTCTACTCCTGACAGATTTACTCCATCTTCACAAATGTGAAATGCGTCTTCAATGGTTAATGCTGATCAGCATCTCATCCTGCTTTGTTAATTTTTCCACTGGCATCATCCAGGAGTGTCTGATCACTTTGCCAAGCTGTGAGGTGGCTGTAAGCTGTGCCAGGTTCCTGCTATTCCTTGGTCTCCAGCAGGGGTCAATAAAAATCATTATAAGACAGTGTCATAATTTTTCAAGTCTGTCTTAAAGAAAACAGTCATGTGCCCAAATTAACCTTGACATGTGTATTTCTTGCTGCCTTCCTTCTGTCAAAAAATGTATTTCAAAGTTTATTTGAAGTTAATGTGACGCTTAAGCTACCCAAATTAGTCAAATCAAGTCAATATCTTTCAAAGTTACAGTATTTTTAGTGCTAAATGTCCTCTTTTTGTTACTGTCCTTCCACCACAGCTGAACAGGAAAACACTGTCCATCGAGACACAAAGAGGGACATTTTTACTAAAAAGACTAACTGTGGAAGATATCCACTTTATTTGATGTCAGGTGGCTGAGGCTTCTCTAAATTTTTAAATACATTTTTGCACAGAGAGAGGGCTGTGGATTTTGTCCCCATCACTTACATTAGGAAGGGATCTCTTGATGGTCTGTATGAACAGGAATGATTACAGCGAGCAAAACCTATTTCAGTGTTTATAGGGGCACCTGACTGTTGTTTTAAGACGGACTTGAAAAAAAATGTGAACCTATCCTTTAATGTCCCTTTACTCTGGTGGGTTAACGAAGACTAAAATTCTTACAGTCTGATGTATTATTTCACAGTTACACCGATACACATACAGTACACAACACACTCACTATAACGTTCAAAATATAACAAGTCTGATTTTGATATGATAATTACTATGTCTTCATCATCTTAAATTAAAAATGAGAGGGGCAGAGGGGTAAAATTACCAAAATGGCTACTAAGACACTGTAAGACTGACTCCACTCACCAGCTTCTCAAAGTTGACCAGGTTGTCATGAAAGGTCTTGTTTCCCTCATGGATAAAGGTAATATCTAAGAGCAGAGGACAGGCGTTCAGGTGTAATACATTAAGAACAATTAAATATGTGTGTGTGTGTGTGTGTGTGTGTGTGTGTGTGTGTGTGCGTGTCTGTGTGGGGAGTTAGAAAGGATACCTTTCAGGAGAAGAGGCATGAAAGGGATCTTGGGAGGTTTCATTCTCTTGAAGGCTTCTCTGTAGGCTTTGTGGTTAAGAGATGGATCCTGGAGAAAGACAGAATATAAAGGATGAGAAAAGAGGAGCTGAGGTACTGACAACAATTTAGTCAACATGCAAACGCTTTATACATTTTATATTTAAAACTGGATTACTATCAAATCAGAAGAGGAACATAATATCATGTATCTCTCTCTTCAGTAGGCCTCACCGTGATGAGCTCCAACTCTGAAAAGAGCTTCTTGAACTTCCCCGGACATTTCTGAAAGGAAGGTGGTTTGGTCAGAATTAGATTCAAAATAAAAAGCATGTGTATAAATACAATAAAAGCAATAACAGACACACTTACCTCCCAGGTTTGGTTGAGTCGACTCACAGCTGCTGTGTTGAGACCCATGATGATGGCAAATGCAGAGTTCAAATTCCTTTGAGCTTTGCAACTACAGTCACACAAAAATGTGCAACATTTTAATCACAATGCAGAAAAATCTCGAAATTTTATATGTGTATATTTCTGAGGATGTGTGTGTGTGTGTGTGTTTTCTTACTGAGCTGCAATCTTGATAAACTTCTTGAGCAGCTGCACTCTCTTGTTGAGCGATACACACATGAGCACCTCGGACATGACCCACTGCTGCACCTCGTTACAGCGCTGGAGGAGGACTGAGAGCGCCGCTGTGTGGGCGGTACCAGGAGCACGGCTGAGGGTGTAGTACACCAGCTCCTGCTGCATGTGGATCAGACATTTCAGAAAAATACACCCCAAAATATATACTCCCTCTAAGATCTTAGCTACTTTATAAATATTTTCATTATCTATTTATCTCTCCATTATGTTAATTATTTGATTAATCATTTAGTCTATAAAATGACAGAATTAAATTTGTCAATTATCTGTGTTGATCGACAAATTGATAAATCAACTGACTCAATTGTTTCATCACTCTTAACATTCTGAACAACGCTGATCAACATTTTTAGTGAAATGTGAGAATCAAGCACAAAACATTGTCTAAATTTCTAAATACTCGGCTCCTCCTGACAGCCGCTTAGCTGCAGAAGACGTTCTGTACTCATGATCCAGCAAATCTTGTGGAGCATTTGCATCTTTAATGCTTATGTTCCAGCAATGTCTGTCATGAATTTATAATAAATTACATCCACATGCTGTGTGTGTAAATTTGTGTGTGTTTACCTCATGGATGGATTTGAAGAGGCTCCAGTCCAAGTGTGTGAGAGCAGCTGCCACGTCCCAGGTGTTGATTCCTAAAAGTCGCACTGGCCTCTTGCTTAGCTCAGCACTGTCTGTTAAGGGAGGCTGCGCACGCGCACACGCACACACGCACACACACAC
Source organism: Thunnus albacares (assembly GCF_914725855.1). Classification (NCBI taxonomy): domain Eukaryota; kingdom Metazoa; phylum Chordata; class Actinopteri; order Scombriformes; family Scombridae; genus Thunnus; species Thunnus albacares. The sequence continues at coordinate 12,097,759 of NC_058124.1, forward strand.
ACACACACACACACACACACACAGAAAAGAAAGTTAGTGCACAGAAGGATAATATATACAGTACATACTGCATATACACACAGGTACTTCTATCTGCGGTAATAAGGCTATCTCTTAGTAAGCTTACCAAAGCAACAATATCTCAACTTAATAATAAACTACAGAGCAATGGTGGGGGATTCAAACATAGTACAACATTTTAAACATTCAAAAGAAACGATACAGAGCCAAATTAAAGCTGCAAGCAGCGTTGAACGGGCCTTCGCGCCCTTGCGCACGTCGGGCCGCAGTGCAGTCAAAGGGCTTCTATCACGGGCATGTAGATGTCTTCAGACCCGGGCTGTTTTCAGACAGTGCAAGAAGGAGATAAACATCACTTCCTTTGTCCACTGTTTTGCCTACTGCTGGGGCTCCTTTGCTGCAATTTTGTAGGGGGCGCTATTCAGCCAGTTTGCATCACTCATGGAATATTGTCATGTGGACGTGTCCAGGCCGGGACTCTTATCAAACATGCAAAGTTTGGGGCAGACTGGAGAATGTGCACTAAAGTTATAGCAATTTCCTCTGTCATGGCGAAACATCAATACTCAACGCCACGCCACAGCCACACGCTTCAACGATAGCTAAATTATAACATATTAGGCACATTACCGCCACCCTCCGCTTCGGACTGTAGACCAAATATTAAATCCTACACATCAATCCTGTCTGTCTAATAAACTCAAAAAAACCCAAAACTGCTACTCCACCCACTTGGCAGGTTCATTAAAGTTTTAATGCTGAGCTCTGGAACTCTAGTCTTCCTGAGTTCTTCCATCATATATTGTCTTTTTTGATCATACTTAGTACAATCTATGGTTGCATGTGTAATAGTTTCCTCAGCAAAGTGGGAAAAAATATGTGCATATATCGGCAATCGCCAAAAATGATAGTCAAAAAGTAATAGTGTTAAAAAACCGTGATGCCAATATTGAGCAAAAATAATTGTGATTACGCTTTTTGCCATAATCAAGCACCCATAAGGAGAACATACATTTTGATTTACATACACACACACACAAAGCATTTAAATATAAAATATGTGATAAATTGTTGTCTTTAATAAACAGTTACTTGAACATTTTTCAGTGTGCTCCTAAATTTCTGTGTGCTCCTAATTTTTTACATTTAGGAACACATGTACTCCTTGACAAAAAAGTAAGCATTGAATACTGCTGTCAGATGTGAAGAGACAATAATAAGTAACTGCAGCTGGACACAGTAAAATACTCATATATTTGAATGGGGAGTGTGAGCGAACTGCTAGGTGCTCGGGCCTTAATAAAGGAAAAACTGCAGTACAGAGCTACAAATTTTAGTTTCAATTTTATTTTTCTGCAGCACTTTATCACTTAACTGTCACTCTCACTCCATTTTTTCCCTTCCCCTCATAGGTCATCTCCACTACTGAATTATACATATAAGACTCATAATTATTGTAAAATAAATGATAACACCAAACTTCATACAAAGTTTGTATATAATGTACTGTAAGTATATAGACCTTTCCTGCTGTATCCTTCAAAAATGAGCTGCATTTAACCATGACACCCATCCGCCCACTTTCTTCCCTCCTTCTCCCTCTCAGCTGGAGAGAAGGATTTCAGATTACTCCTCTTGTGAAATATCCTCATTAATCTCATGACTATGGCCAAATCTTACATTTAAAATCATATTTTAGTAGGAATTTTCGTCGCAAATCTATTGATACAGGTTTGAAAGTGGTCTGACTTATAGTTTAGATGTCAGATGCCCCAGTTTGGCACCAAGTCCGTGCCCAGAGATTGCCTCTCCATTGGTTTACATTGTAAGGTGTGATGTGGCACTCCAACTTTCGAGGCTTACAAAATCTACACCGTTCAAGTTATTACAAAGTTTTTGATAACCTTTATTCAGCACAGTGTGATAAGTCATGTATTAAAGTTTGAAGCCAATACCATTAACACCCTAGGAGGAGATAGCGTTTATTCAAGGTTCAAAATTGGCACAAAGTCATACTTTCATGGGTGAATTGTGGACTTCCTGTTGGATTTAGGTCAGGGGTGTCAGCGTATGATTTGTAGGTCTTGAATGAGACAAATAATTAAGTTAGTGTGAAGGGACTGGTGTTCTTTCTTCCCTATCACTTTCATTTTTTCAACATGTTATCAATTCTTGATTTTAACTGGACTGTAAGGGTGCTGTGCCATGATGCCATATCATATCTAATGATGCTTCCCAACACAGCATCATAGAATGAAAAAAACAATTTAAGTCTGCGGAGAAAGTGAAGTCTCTGAGCCAGCCTAGCACACAGATTCTCAATGTGTACACTCCATTTTAATTCAATGTCCATCTGTATGCCCAAATACTTATAGGAGCACACCTGCTCAATTTCACTGTCACCAATGATCACAGGGTCATGCACTCTTACCTCCCTGGGGTCAAATATCATTTCTTTATTAACATACAATTCATTTAGCAGAGACTTTTATCCAAAGTGAGGTGCATCTGAGAGTTGATACAACACAAGCAAGGATCTAGTCCGGAGAGAACAATGCCAGTGCGCAAGTGCCATAAAGCTAAGTTTGAGTCCGAACGTTAAGAATGAGATAGTGGCCATCACACCAGACCTGGTACACTAAGGGGCAGTCATCACAACACAGCAGGCTTAATATAATTGTATCATCTGAGAATTTGACAATGTAATTATTTGGCTGTCTGTTTCTGCATTCATCTGTATAAAGTGTGAAGAGAATGGATAAGCTCACATAGCCTTGTGGTACCCCTGTACTACAGTCTACGACCTCAGAGAGGGAGCCATTGACCTTTGGCTGTTGGGACCTGTTTGTTAAGAAAGAATAAAACCATTTGATAATAAAAGGATTTATTTGCATGTCATTTAACTTCTGGAAAAGCAGGTGTGATTGGAGTGTATTAAAAGCTGAACTGAAATCCGCAAATAAAACACGCGCATATGCCTTGGGGTTCTCCAAATGCTTACTAATTAAGTGCATCACAATGATGACAGCATCCTCTGTACTCCGCCCCTGCCAGTATGGAAACTGAAGTGGGTCCCCACATGAAACCACATCTGTCTTAAGCATGTTTACTATGACTCTCTCAAAAGATTTCATTGCTACAGATGTTAAAGCTACAGGTCTAAGGTCATTGTTGGCAGATGGACATGGTATTTTAGGCACAGGAATTATTATGGACTTTTTACAGAGAGCTACAACAGTGTGACTGTTTTAGGACTGTTTTTAGCAGGAAGTCAGGCAAGCCATCCGGCCCGGTTGATTTCTTGTTGCATACTTTGCAAAAAATGGTCTTTATCTGCTTGGATTCAACTTTCAGTCTTTAATAGGCATCAGTAGTGGTAATGGAGTCTCAGCCCTCTCCTGAGAAAAGTCCTGTGTTTCAAATCTGAGAGAAAGGTCATTCAGTTATCAGTCTACATTCAAGCAGACCTGAAAGCTGAGAGGGGAGTGGTGATTCCTACAATACAATTGTTCTCTCCAACTCTGGTTACAGGTCACCATACTGTATTAACTACAACTCTGCATTTGTGAGCCTGACAATTGACGTTAACTCAAGACAATATGTCTCCAAATACTGTAACACCTAAGTCTCAATATCACGTCTTCCAGCCCACTATGGACAGTAGATTTTTAAATTCGTCTAACGTAGAGGATATACTGGTATTAATGGTTAATGACAGGCTGCTAAAACATACCTATGCAGCAGGAAACCAAAATTTGCAGTTTATAAAATGCCCAATATTGCAAAAATTATTTAAGGATTCACAACTGAAGCTCCACTCTGAAAAACATGCCATTACAGAACACCACTTTGCCCTGATACAGCACTCTCCAATCCTGCCGTCACGGTTGTGGCTCGCACCTTTCCTCTCCTATTGAGTCAGACTTCAACAATCACCTGGCCTGACTGTCTCCGGCTTGCTTTTAATGCATGACTCATCGTAACACTGCGAAAGTATGTCAGTCAGGGAATTCGAATATTCATTTTCATGCCTCATTTAGCCAGAAGATGATACAGAAGCTACCAACAATATCAGAGGATGCAAATAATCATTTTTGATAGGGTTGTGATTTGCTTTAAACCTGCAAGCTGCATCTTTAGCCTTCATCTGTGCTTATGAGACACATGAAAAGATTGAATTTTACAGAAGGACAGAAGCACAAACAGAACAGTGCATTTACATACCAAGATCTCTGTGAGGTCCCTGCGACAGGCTACAAGCTTCCCCTGTGGGGTCAGAGACTCTGAATACACACAATCACTGGGCTGTAGCACCCTCCGCTCTACAGAGACAAAGATATACAGAGAAGGAGAGAGAGAGAGAGAGAGAAAAAAGGAGATAGATAGAAAAAATGAGCATTTTCAACAAGGATTTGTTGCTTATGATAGTTTGTTTACTATGTATTACACTTGCATTTGTGTATTTGTGCGTGTGTGTGTGTGTACCTCCAGTGTGCGAGACTACAGCAAGGATCATGTCTTCCTCTGCTCTGTCCATCTTCAGACCCACAATCCTTAGCAGCTCATGAGCCTCCAGCGAGGGGTGTGTGTGGACACTCAGGTAGGAGTCGGCGCTCACGTACACGCAACAAATAACTGGGAGACACATGAAAAATGTTCAGAAAGCAGTGAATATATTGTGAATATGTTTATGTGACATACTAAATGGATACAGCAAAAACAGTGAAATAAACAGCAAATTTCTGTAAATGAATGTTGACGCACTCAAGTATGTTCAGTGAGAGACTTCAGTTAATTTTGGTCAAGTACAGAAGCAGACAAAAAAACTGAACAGTCTGTATTTAAGTAATTTGCATGTGCACATTGAAATTTAAACTCCCAGACTGTCATTATGCATAATTGTATACAGTCCTGGGCAGTGTGGGGTAGTGTGTGTGTTTGTGTATGCGTGTGTGTGTTACTCACCCTCTCTAGTCTCAGACTGCGGACTTCGGAGTTGCAAACAGTTTTCCTTCAAACTCAACTGCTGATACATTTGTTTACTCTGACAGAGAGAGAACAGAACAGACATAGAGATTTTTAGTATCATAGTTAAACTGCACTGTTGCATCTGTATAAGTATCTATACGGCTCTATCAGATCTAATTGTTTCAATTTGTCGAGGTGTAGCCCCTTGTACACCATGGGCTTCAATGCTTTATTTCACAATGTAAAAAACTGTGGTATACTACTGGAAAGAATGACTAATATAAGAACTAGCATCAGTACTAAACATCAGCTGAAAAAAATGGCATTGCCATATCTATTTTATTTAATGTTTTTATGTATTTATTTATGTATTTATACCTTTAAAAACTGTAGATTTAATAGATTTTACAGATGGTATCATAGATCATTTCTGTGTTACCTTTTGGTTTGGAGGGCAGTCATCCACTGTGCTGTAAGACAGAAACACGCAGCAGTGAGGAGGGATGCCTGGCAGACTGAGACGTTAGCACACCATCACATTTAATACAGAGAGCACTGTCCTTGTGCAGAGACACAGATACACTCACTGTCTGCGACGTAGAAGCTTCTGAAACTCCTTCAGGTCTTTCTCCAGAGTAGGGAACTCATACAGATCTTCTAACACACACCTGTAGAGAGTCTAACATTGAGACCAAAATGATAATTAGCATCCATGACAACACAGCAATGATCTCATGTTAGATGCTTTTTGACTGACGGTATAACATTTGTTGTTGAATGCCTCAGTCTTTGGTCTTCTTAGACTTCATCTTTGCTTATTTCACTTCACTTTAATGGCACATGACCAGAGTTGGTGGCTAAGTTCACAGTGTCAGCAACATTACACACACACACACACACACAGATATACACTCACAGAAATCAATGTAACATATATCCTCCAGGCTCCGTTTCTACCTATCATGCTTCATTGGCTTCACATTAAACAGCTGTCTGATGAGCTGTTACAACTATTTACACAGCTGTGGGGAAGTGCATAAACTTGACATATTAAAATAAATATATTAATATATTTATCAGTTGTTTTTCACTGATAAAAAACAGCCTTTTTTATTCATCTCATCAGTCCTTAAGGTAGGTATGAGAAAAACAAGAGGCATAGAAAAGGCATAACGTACAAGTGAACCAACATTACATGACATTACTGTGCAGCTCATTTACTGAGCACCATTGAGTGTAAATGATACAACAACACAGGTAGAATACATTAAAAAAACATTAGACGAATTCTGTGCCTTGTACTTAAATGCATGACTAGGCACACTCGGTAGTGTCTCTGTGTGCATGGCAGAGCATTAGTAAGTAGCATGAAAGCTGAGGAGGCAGTAACACTGACAACATGCACTAACATGTAACAACACTAACACACACACACACACACGCGCACACTTACACACACCTGCTTATCGCTGTCATTGACCCACCGTAGCCCCCCATCTCCATTCCCCTCTTATTCCTCTGTTACTAGGCAACTATCACCTGGGTTACGCACTCCATATGAGATTATACCCATGCCAACCCTCGCACTTTGGTTTCCATGGCAACCCGGCACAGAGCAATGGAGCCATCAGGTTATGGAGGGACAAGTGAGTGGTGAGTGTGTGCGCTTGTTGCGACTGAGCGCGGTTATGTACATGTGTGATCGTGTTGGGCATGTAGGTGTTTGCCTGTTTCTCTTTTAGTGTCATGGTTGTCACAGGCGTTCGGATCAGATTAAACCGACCACGTGAAAAGATAGTGGGAACACAGTGTATACAAGCACCACTGCGGTGACAAATGTGACACACACAAGAATCTGTATGTGTGTTTTTTGATGCTGTTATCCTGTGCAGACGATTTGTACATACAATCGGAGGTGGATGCTTTTGATTAGATACAGTTGATGACATGAATAATTTTCCTGGTTATGTTGAATTATTCTCTAAAATAACAGAACCACATATTATGATTGTATACAATCTTTCATAACATAATACACTATTAAAGTGCCTGTATTTTTGGTCTAGCTATTCAATTTCTCCTTTGTCAGTAGGATGAAACAAAACATCATCAAAACAAACAGTTCCCTGGTGGAAGAAAGCTGAAACCCAGTTCAGTGTAACAGTAGGTGCTGCTGACAAAAAGCTCCGAGAATACACACACACACTCACACACTTTTCAGCTCTGTCTCACACACCAAACGTTTGATGTCCTATTGCGCAGCACCGGGGAAGGACAACCCCATTTTAGAACAAGGCAGATGAAGACAAATGAAGATGAATGAGACTTCTGATGTTGTTCAGTGGCACATGTGAGAGCACAGCAGAGGATCAAACTAATTACATAATTGAAATACAAAAGACAGAGGCACAGGGTGACTCGCAGGTTGAGTAGTGCCGCACCTTCATGAAGCTCCTGACGTGCTCCTCCTCTTTGAGGAAGTCCTTGTAAAGCCTGCTCCAGTGGGAGACCAGCTGCAGTACCTTACGCTTCCTGAAGAGGGCGTCCTTGCCCTCCTCCTGGCCCCTGCAGCGGGCGCTGCTATAGGTGAGAGCAGTCAAGGAGAAAGCAAAGAAGGCTGGGAGAGATAGTGTGGAGGTTGAAAGGATGTGTGTGTGTGATTATGTGTGTTTGCCAGTAAGGATATTGTCCCAGCAGAGCCTGACAAAGGTCATGGGTGGACATGAACACCAGGTAGGTCAACAGGAAGTCATCCAGCAGCATTTCTGAAACACAGGAAACACATCATGAGTCACTTACTATGCCTTCACTCGCAAATAGGACCAAGTGAGGTTCTCTTCTTTATTGCAGAATTAAGATGTAGAGAGTCATATGAAAGTCTCTTATTTTCTCCCTTCACCTCTGATTTCCGATGTCTTCATATACTGGTATCCACTCTTGTGTCACCCACATCAAAGCACTGCATATACACCTATAAACACCTCAACTTCAAGACTGAACCTTCAAGGTCAACCTCATTTCCCCCTTTTATTTGCCCTTAAGTAGCTTTAAAGTGGCCACAATCAATAATTTATATAAAAAATTGATCAAATGACTATTAGTAATGTGAAAGCGGTCGTTTGTAGTGATGAATTGAAAAAGAATAATGAACCAACTGTGCAGTTCACTTCACCTATAAAAAGTCTTGTCTTGGCTTTGATTAGTTCACTTTCACTGCATCCGTAGCGTCGTTTTTAAGAGAGAGCATAGCTAAAGAGCTAAGCATTTCCCTCAGGAGCTGGTGGAGAGCAAAAACAGAGCTAAAAGGAGAGTGACCAGAAACACAACTCCAAATTAATGCTAATGTTGCTCTATGTTTGCTGGATGTTTAAATGGAAAACTGTTTACAATATCAACTTAAAAAGTGATGACATGTTAGCGTTGTGTTCACAGCTTGTTTCCGCTGCCTCCAAGGGCCCAAAAAGTCATTTTTTTGCAGGGTTAAGGGTGGAAATACTGTATCACTCTTTTCCACCCTTTCTAACAGTATCTCATATATTCTATATCAGCTTAATCCAACACTTCATTGCAGTTATATGATGTTTCCACTAAAATATTCAACACATAGGTTTTTTTATGGCTGGACCATTCAAAAATTCTATTCTACTTGTCTTGTGCATCATTTTATATACGTTTCCCCTAAATTCAACCAGGTATATTATGGACATACTATGGAAATGTTCCACTGTAACTCAAAGTAAAGTTCGGTGGATCCAAAAAAGTTTGGCTTGACATCATACGTTTGGGCTTGAAGAGGTTAAAAGGTTATTTGCTTATGGTGCCAGCTACTGTCAATCAAATCTTTTCCACTACACCCACACAGTCCTGATGAAGCAGATTACCTTTAACTTTGATTGTTGCTGTTATTTCAGCAAAAAGATATTTTGTGTTATAGAGAAATACTTACTTGAAACCAAGAACATAAACAAACAAAATAACATTTACATCAATAAAGGGAGCCATTCTTTTGTCTCATATTTTTTAACAACTTCATAATCTAAAGAAATTCATTAAAGTAAAGCGAGCTAATGTGCATGTAAAACAGTAAGAGTGTGTGAGTGTGAGTGTGTGTGTGTGAGAGACTCAGCAGGTGTTCAATGGGTAAGAACCGAATATAAACAGCCCTCATGGCAGAGGGGTAATGAGCCAGTGTTGGTGGGGTGAGGGAGAGGGTGTGTGTGTGTGTGTGTGTGCGCGTGTGTGAGTGTGTGTGCGCGTGTGTGTGTGTGTGTGTGTGTGTGTGTGTGTCACAACTCTTTCCTCGGGAAATGTGTGACCCAAATATGGTTCTGTCGGGCAAAGAGCAAAGAAATCAATTATAGAAGACTGAGCAGAGGCCGCGACATTAATATTTGATCAACTGTCTTCTCTTTAGAAATGAAAACACAACTTTTCTCAAGAAATCTGAGTATTTTTCTCTTCAATCTGTAGATGTAGCGCTTCTTCTTGACCAGCTATTAGTCTTTTTCCTGCTTTCCATTTCCCTCTCTTGCTCTCCATCCCAAACCATCCTCGTCCGCCCCCCTTCCCTACACCCCCGTTTTTCATTTTCTCCTTCTGGGCAGTTACATTTCCCCCGCTACTACTCTCCTCCTACGCTCGCCCTCTCTTAGCTCTCTGTGATGATAAATATCCATTTTCATCTTCAACATATGCCCTCTGCGTTTGCCTGCTGGCACACACAAAGTCAAACACATACACTCATAGACACAGGAAAACACACGCACCCAAACACACACACACCACCCTGATGAATAACTCATTCAGCTCTGACCTTGGGGACTTTATCTCTTGTGAGAGAAAAAGAAAAAAAAAAAAAGAAAATGTGTGTGTGCTGAACTAATCGCAGTAATCTGCTGCTGTGTTTTTTCGTTGTGTGTGTGTGTGTGTGTGTTTATGTGTACGTGGGGAGGGACGGTTGGGGTAATCGCTGTCTCGCTAAAGAAGCGTGTTCGAGCCTGTTCAACATGCTGCAGAGCTAAGCCCACTAAAACAGCACACTGATGCTCAGCACCACCCCAGAGGGCCTACACACACACACACACACACATGCACACGCACACGCACACCCTCATGCTTATTCAGCGCACATAGACCAAAAGATAGACACACGCACACAGATACAGAGACAAAGACAGACAAACATGCACATACACTCTTGATCCGCATCTCTGCTTCTGCTTCTCTCTCTGTTCCTCCAAAAAAAGAAAAAAAAAAAAAAAAAAATCAACCCGATCCTTAAAAAAAAAAAAAAAAAAAGTGTCTTTTCTCCTTTCAGTGAATAAATATCAGGCGGTCTTCCTCCACAAAGACCATCTCAGTTCTCCCTCTCTCTCTCTCTCGCTCTCTCTCCCTCTCTCTCCTACATTCATCTCTCTCTCTTTCTTCGTTTGCTTCCTGCAATTCAGTGAGATGGCTCCCTGTGGACTGCTGGGAACTGGTGGTGCTGAGGAGTTGATATATAAAGACGCCTTGTTTGGAAAGGGTGCAAACAAGCAAGAGAAGGGTTGTATAAAATACAGGTTGGGACCCAGATGTCTTGTGTAATGAGTTGTGTGATTAAAGTCTTATTTCACTAGACCTGGAGCTGGATGCATCAGCTGTTCAAACTATAAAAAAGTGTTTTCTTAGTGGAGGGTTAGACTAAATTAAAACCGGTTGCACCACACTTACTAGCTACTTCTTGCGAAGGGATTATTTGTTATTGAATGTTTATACCTACTAACTGCCAGGTGCAACTGTTTCGTCAAGATCTATTGACTATGACAATACATACAAATACAATATACTTAGATACATTCTTCTTTTTATCTGTGCGGGAATGATTAACTTACATCAACAAGATTTTAAGATGAAAGGGGCTGTACTGTAGTCAACGTTACAAATTAAGCCAACTCACATCCACAAACACTGGTTGAAATGATTAGCTGATTCATTGATTAGTCAATCAACGGAAAATCAATCAATACCAAGTCCTTTATCAAGCAGAAAAATGCCAAATACCCATTGGTTCAGGCTTCTGAAATGTGAGGATTTGCTTTTCTCTGTCGATTCTAATTTGAATACGTTTGGGATTTGGACTACTTGTCAGACAAAACACAATATTTAAACATGTCACTTTGTCTATTTTCACTCTTCTTTTACTACTTTTAACATTTTACAGACTAAACAATAAACTGATTCCTACAGTAAACCAGTTTATTGCTACTGTAAGTGCTGCACTGTCAAAAAAAACAGTAGCTGGATTGTAAGGATCCAGCTACTGTAAAACTGAGATATGACAGTTAATAAACTGAAATTGTTTGTGGCAGTAATGTCTTCAATACCCCAGGGGAATCTTTTTACAGACTCATTAGAGCATTTAACCTTTTGAATGTTCCTCGTATTTACAGGCAGTGACATGGCTGAATGAATGCACACATGCACCTGGATGTGGTGTGAGAGCTGACTCATGCAGCCACACACACGCACGCACACTGACAGTATAATCAAGGGGAAGTGCATACCTCCCGGGCTTGAACCCACTTCGGGGAAAATAAAAGAGACAAAAAAGTCCAGGTTGGGCTGTGTTGTAACTTGTTGTGTGGCAGTGAAAATGAAATTCCTTGGAAGGAGGGGGAGGTCTGGTGTTTAGTTTTAAATATACCACCAAACAAAAGACAAACATCTCAGCTGCTGTCTACTTTTCCACCACTTTTCTATCTTTATAATGCAGACACATCCAATTCTTGTGTATAAATGCCTTCTCAGATGTGTCTGTGTGCGCAGTGTGTGTGAAATGTGTGTGTTTAAAGTACATGTGTGGTGTGTGCGTCTCCAAACTTACCGCTCTCCCTGCTCTCTGGTGCCCCTCTTTGGTCATCCAACCGCAGGTCGCTTAGCAGATGCTCCAAGATTTTGAGCGGCGTTCCCGACACCACCACATACCTGTAAGACGAAGGGCCGCAACAATCTTCCTCACTAGAGCACCAAGAACGATCATTTCCCTCCCTCCATCCTCCCTCCCTCTCTCTTTTCCTCTCTTCCCTATGATTCTCCTCTACATCGTCATCATCAATGTAACGAAAATGAGGAACGTCAAATGTACAGATTTCTGAACTGCTACTGCCTTCGTCGTGATTATCATCCTCATCGTCGTCGTCCTCATCATCATCATCTATGTCCTCCTCTGCCTCGGCAAGCCTAGCTCGCTCGGTGGTCATCTTCATATCTAAACACTTCCGGAGGATCAGCCCTCATCTAAGCGTTGTATACCCAGGAAGGGTGCTCTCCTGTGGGGTAAACTGCCTTGCTGTCTGCCACTGTCAGCTAAGAGCTCCAGAGATGAAAACCTTCTCTCTGACAGCACCAACAGTAGGACTGGGAGGGAACTGATTACTACTGAATATGCTGAGCACTCTATACACAAAAACACACACATACACACACCCACTTAACCTGCCTGTCACTGACACTCCCTGCATTGTGCCTTAGGTCTTGAGACACAACAACTTAAAAACAGAAAAACAGACACATATGGCACAAAGAATTCAACTTTGAGGAAATACACACATACATACACATACTCTCTGGTACACACATACACCATCGTACATGCATACACTGATTTATAGAAGGAAAGTAAACCAGTCTTGGTTTCATGGTTGTTTCCCTTTCAGCTGAAAACAAAAAAGTCATTATCCTCTTCCTGCTCTGTGCCAGAAGCTAAAGCATACATTATCTTACACACACACGCACGCACGCACGCACGCACGCACACACACACACACACACACACACACACACACACACACACACACACACACACACACACACACACACACACACACACACACACACACACACACACACACACACACACACACACACAGTGTTGCCAGCACTACTGATATTTTACATGCAAGAGTCTGTGGTTGCAACCTGAGACTCCGAACTACAGGAGAAAAAGCAGGATAGACTTGACAGGAGAGGGAGGAGTACTATGATTATGTTTTTGTTGCCACTGTTGATTTTGAGGGCTATGATTATGTAGGAGGTGGGACTGACCTCTTGTCGCAGTCCTCCTCTCTGGACCCGCCCCCTGAAGATGTGGGTGAGGGCCGTTCTGACGGCGACGTCACTGATGATGTCACTCTTTGCAACACCAACACGTCCCGTCCTCTCTCCTTCAGGCAAACCCTCCCCAACGCCTCCTGAGAGAGAAAGGGAGAAAAAAAAAGATGTAAAAAACAGTGACAACATCTCACCAGGTGAAAGGAGGACGAGCTGTTAGAGGAAAGTTTAAGGGAGTGAAGACTATTTTTTGAACAGTAGACAATTTCAGCCACAATGAGCAATAAAGTGAATGTAATGCATCTCATGTGACTGTATTCATTTCTGCTTCATTATTTGTATTATCACTGTGTGTCAGGACTGTGCACACTGTGACCCATTTATATAATTTTACATTTCAAGTGCATGTGTGTGTTTTAGCTTATTACAGATATATCGTATCTGCGTACATATCGTCCAATGTTGTCCATTTAAAAACTGCGTCACCATTCCGTAGTTTTTCCACCATAGGACACTGACTTTGTTTTTCAACTGTGAAGTGTCTTGCTTAATATCTTTATCACAACTCGAACAAGTTTAAAAGGTCCAAAAAGGCTAAAAAAATAATAATGAATATTGTCCAATACATTACTGTCTGATTTTTTGTTACTGGCCCCAAAAATCCAGTATTGGTAAGGCTCTAATGTCCGGACTCTTTGATTTTCGATTAAAATGTTTCTCTAACACCAATCCAAATCCAGCATTCACACACCAATCCACACATGTGCACACATATATTCTGTTCTCACTAAAAGAGAGAGGTATTGCATTTCCTGTCTTGGCATTGTGTAATTAAAAACAATGGGGACAATTAGGAATGCGGGCTGACACTTAATGATCTCCTGCTCCAAAAATGAACAGCAACTTGATCTGTGAGCACAAAACACACACACATACACACACACTTGCAGTGACAGTGCAAAGGGAAGGGAGTTCCAGATGGACAAAGGAGCACATTAAGAAACAGCCTGGGGAGAGAAGAGGAGAGGGGTAGATCAAAGGAAGAGGACAGGAGCAGAAGGGAAAAAAAGAAGCAAGTCTCTCCTCCAGCTGCTTGCTGCAGTCTCTGTCACAGCCAGAGGGATCGAGTAGCAATCGCAACTGATACAAAGATCTCTCTATGCAGGGTTATCCATCTATTGCACTCTTTCTTATTTTGATACACACAGACACACACACACACCACGTAGGACTGCACACAGTTGTGTTAAGTTATATCGACTTTAAGGTAAAAGTTCTAAGGTCTAAAGTTCAAACAAAGTGCCAACAGTGATCAATAACTGTGATCAAAACATTTACAACCTTGATTTTAATTTAGACATCGTGGAACCTGAACACAGAGCAATGCTAATGCAGTCACAGATACCTCTGTAACACATTAAAACAAGTCAATAGAAAGGCAGACATTTACAAGCATACACACACACACACACACACACACACACACACACACTCTATCTCTGTGATCGTCAGATGAAAGGAGCTGTTTGATCATGAGAGACAGTAGGTGGGATCTGACTTGGGTCAGACAAAACATAATGCCCAAAGTGCTCTTTTTGTGTGTGTGTGTGTGTGTGTGTGCGTGCACGCATGTGTGTGTAGATATGTCCTGATGACTCATATTATTCTACTCTAGGATGATACAGATGTTCAGTGAACTGAAGGTCACCAGATCCTCCCCCTCAGGTGTATTGATGTGTGTGTGTGTGTGTGTGTGTGTGTGTGTGTGTGTGTGTGTGTGTGTGTGTGTGTGTGTGTGTGTGTGTGTGTCTGTCTGTCTGTCTGTCTGTCACATTTTCTTCTTAAACATTCATTTGATTAATCACAATGCGATTTATCTATTTATTTTGTTAGATTATTTGGGCTTATTCATTCCTATTAAACTCCAAATTCTACATCTACTAAAATCTTATGGTATTTACAAAATGTTCCATGTTCACTGTTCAGGTAGAGCTACATGATAATAATGATATAACAATTGAAATTGCAACACAGAATATTTTTTTATTGATTTTGACAAAACGACTCACTGTAGGGGCGTTCAGGTACTGTAGTTCAGTGGTTAAACAGAAAAAAGCACTCGCCCACCACACGCTTCTATCTTGGCTGAGCACTCGAACAAACAAAACTGGAGGTGTTCACACTTTACAGCAGCACCATGTCTTGTTTAGGACTCAATCTGAGCATTTTATGAGATAAATGAAGCTTACAATTTGAATATTGCCGTAATCTATACTGTCATTTTTGTTTTTCTTTTTAATTTACTTCTCAGTTATACCATTTAGCCATCATTAAATTAACTAGGCTACTTAACAATACCATATGATTTCAATATGATTAAACTATAAAGAAGATAACACAGTACTATCACCCAGCCTTTGTCTGAACCGTGGATATGAAACAGCACACAAGACAAACTCTGGACTCCAGTCGGACTGATTTTCACGTTGCACACAGAAACTTCTCAGATACTGAGTTGTATGAATTCACTGTCATGTTTCCAGGTCTTCAAAGTGAATCCAGCTGTGGACAACGTGTATTCCCAAAGAACCCAAGTAACATTCTGTAATTAAATGTCCACAGGGTGTAGCAACACAAAGATGCATATAGCAGATAAATAAGGCAGTGATGTTAAGAGATCTAACACTGCATGCCATTAATTACATTTTGGGCTGGCACCCACACCGCACCCAACGGTACAGATGTGATGTCAAGATAACAAGTTGTGGTGGTCTAAGGACATGCTTGGACCACTTCATGCAGGGTTCAATACGAACCAGGAGGCTTTATCACAAGCCTCCCCTGTTTATCTCTGCTGAAATTTCCTGTCTCTTTTCACCATTAACTCCCTCAGTGTCCCAGATATACTGTGAAAAAAATAAAAAGAGAGAGATTATGTAACCAATTATAACCACTATAAAAACAAAAGAGAAGAAAACGTTGCGCTGTGTTCCTGATACAGTAGCAAACTGTTGATCTTTCCGATAACACACTCACACTCTTTACACAGATGCCAAGAAAAACAACACTGAGCCAAAAGTGGGGGAAGGCAGCGTTATACACTAACACACACACACAAGATCAAAAGGCTGCCAGAAAACACACAAAAACAAAAGTAAAACTTACAACATTCACCTTATTCATATGGGCATACACAAGAATTCACACTCAAATAATCTCTAAAGAATTAAGTGCAAACAGCAATTCCCAACAACATTAATTTAGCCTGAGAAAGAATGTAAGCCACAAAAAGTAAAAATATACAAAGTAGGGACTTGGAACGCAGTGTTGAGGAGGGGTCAGAAAGTTATGCAATAGAGAAAGAGAGAGAACAAGAAAAGGAGGAAAGATTAAAGGAAAGAAACCAAGATGGAAAGAAAGAAACATGAGGGATCATGAAAACTAGTGAGATGGAGTGTGGGAAAAAGTGAGAAGCACAAGAAGCAGTGACTGTGAAAAGAGACATTTGAATCCAACTCACAAACGCATTTTATGCAAACTTTTGAACGGGTAGAGGCACAAAAGGTTTCCAAAAAGTCCATTTACACATGTTTGAGGAAAAAAGAGAATCTTTTAAGAATTGATGATCAATTTGCATGATAGTTTCTATTCTTAAATCACACACACACCCATGTCTATGTGTATATATGTGTATATAATTCAAATATGTAAACATTTCTCATTGCAGTTTAGTAACAGCAAACCTACACTGATTCTGAGGTTTGTTCTCAGGACAGTCACTTGTTCTCAGCTAGCAGGTGTGTCGGTCTCTTTCCTTCCATTCCTCCCAATCCCTTCCTTCAATTCAACCATCTGTACTTCTAGCTCTTCTCCACCCTTCCCTCCTCACTGTCTCCCTCTCTCTGTTTCTGAAACACATTTTCTTTTTCCTCTCTTCAGCAAGCTCAAGCCAGGTCTCTCCCTTTCTCTGCCTTTGAAGGGGCAGACGTTATGCTCGACGGATTTGGATTTGGGAAGAGAAAATAGCGACTAGAGGACATGCACTTGCTGTGCCGCTTGCAGGGTCATTAACTGAGTACACAGCTGTCTCTCTCACACGCATACACGCACGCACGCAAACACACACAAAGTGTTTTTGGGCACAAGAGACAAGAAAGAGATGATGCAAAACACGTTCGGCGTCTTAAAGCTCTTTTGCTCACTCTGTTTCTCTCTCACTCAGTCTGTCTTCTCTTTTCTTTCTCCCTCATACACACACACACACACACACACACACACAATATGATGTATTGTACAGAGGAAAGGTGGGCCTCATGGAAAGCCTAAAGGAAGCCCTTTCTGATCCCTTCCTGTTCCTACCAGTGTGTGTGTGTGTGTGTGTGTGTGTGTGTGTGTGTGTGTGTGTGTGTGCGTGCGTGTATATTGGTGTCTGCGCTGATAGTGACCAAGCCATATCTGTGTTGTGATAGCTCTGGGCCTGATTCCTGGAAATAATGGATAAGAATATGAAAACACAATGCTTTTAGCTCAGCAGCACACATACATGCTACCACACACACACATGCCCGCCCACACATACACACACACGCGCGCACACACACACACACAAGTTGTGTAATTGTTAAATAACACATTCCTTAACTATTAGAAAGTAACATAAGCCATCCAAAAAGAGCCTGTTTGTATGTGTGTCTCATGGGTGCTGTGACCTTGTATAATTCCTTGTGCAGGGTGACCTCTGTTACCAACTGCAGCAAACTCTGATAGCTGAATCAAATGTGAAAGAGTATAAATTCAAGTGAAAAGAAGGCAGAAATGCACGCAATTCACTGTACTGACACATGAATTGTATCACTATGGAAACAGCCCACACCAGTTTGTCAGAGCTTGTCTGTCATGGGAAAAAAAAGGAAACTAGAATAAAATAAAATAAAAAAAATCACCGTGACAACCCAGTAAAAGGAGAGTGGTCTTTGTGGTGAATCGAGCTGGGTGCTTGGTTTTGGGTGCTGCCACGTCTTGTAGTCTGAGCTGGACAATGAGCCGGCTGAGATGATTGTCAAGCCTAATGTACAAATCTTTCTTTTCTGAAAAACACTCTTAGAAATGATGATAGATGAACATGTTATGTTTTGTCTCTTCTACCTCTAATAATATCACGCTACAATAAGTGTGAATGTCACTGTTTTACATATATTTTTGTATTTGTGTTCTAATATGAGGACGTATGTCATCCTCTCTTCTTTTTAAGAGGATTTTGGGATCCTGACAAAAGCTTTGAACTTATAATATATGAAATTATAATTTGAAGACAAACTGAACACTCCTGCATGAGTTGTTGATGCTGCTTTTATTCAGAACATTACAAGAATCATCACTGCTTGCTTTGATGTTTGTTCCTAATTTGTCAAACCTACTGTAAGAAACAGCAAACTTATCTCATGATAATCACAAGGTCTTATATTTACATGATATTTATAGTGGGTATGTATGTGCAGACTGAAGAATCTTTGAACTACAAGGTCATTTCATTATTAATCTTTTAATATTCATTTATCAACATTGTTCCCAGAGTTTCCCTCAAATCCATCTTCAAGTAGCTTGTAAGTTAAAGAAAACATTGCTTCTTCACTCCACAATAATGTCATACCAACCATTATTTAAAGCTTTATGGTTTCAAAATACATGATTTCTTGCACATAATTTCATATCCTGCAAATCCGTAACATCATTTGATGATGGTACAATAGAGTTTTACAAATTCTGTTTACCAACCAGTTTGAGAGGACTTGAAGTTACACTTTAAGATTCAAGTCATCCATATGTTGGTAAACTGTTTTACATATCAAAGGGTTTAGTATGAAGTGTGCAGGGCCTCTCTCTACTATATCCCTGATTAAACAACAATACATTCATGTTTCTCTATAGTTTCCTACAGGAGTAATGCTTTTCTAAAATACAGTATCTTTTCACTTTTGCATGTAAGGAATGAAAATGAATTCATATGCACTTTGAAAAATCCCCAAGGCCGGGCTTCGGTCAAACTCGCCGAGCTGATGTGATATGCGGTAGATTTCACAAACACACACATCACGATGTAGGGTGAAAGAAGACTGCATTCGCTTCGCTTCCTGCCCTCAGGTGTACTGTAGAGCGGGATTATACAGTACAACGCTTCACTAACACCCTGCTCATTATGCGCACACACTGACTCAGCCTGCCACAGCGCCAGCAGTGCATGAACACACACACACACATACACACAAGCTCCCACACATGATTATAAGCCCCAGCCTGAAAACTCACACAGATAAGTGAACACACATACACAAGTGCAGTCACACACACAGTATATTGGCTACTTGACAGACTATAATAAGAGTATGAGATCACATTGCACTAAGCCATTATTAACACCCACACTAGACGAGCTAGAGGACTGGTGGTTGTTTAATCTAAGGTGATCTGAATGAAGCGAAACTCTATATGTGCATCAACAGTGGCAACGTTAGCGTGCGTGTGTGTTTGTGGGTGCATGTCGGTGCCCAGATGTGTCCTCATGTAGGCAGATGATGTACAAAAATGAGCAGGCTTGCTGTAAATGTGTGTACACGTCTGTCTGTCCTTTAGATTGACAACACAAATCATGATGGTCCTGATGAGGCTCCCTGACCTGAATCCATGAGTAACTCAGACCTGAAGTGTGTGCGTGCTTAAAAACGACGACAGCAATGACGACATTTACCGCACGATGACATCAATTACTCTCTACTCATTCTAACCATACAGCTGCAACTCATACTGTGGATTACATAGTGGGCAATCAACAAGTTCACAGAACATCATCAGTCTTATCACTACTGATAATGTAATGTTTGATATCAGTGACATTAAAAATTAACAATCACTCACCGCCTGGTTTCTATCAGGCAGCCGGTAGTTGTGGTTCTGCAGCAGCCGACAGCCGTCCTTGGCCAGACGCTGCACGGCCTCCAGTCCGAGCCGACTGGTCAGCTCCTCGCGGCCGCACACGGTCCCCATCCCTCCTCCACTGCCACTGCCACCGCTGTCCCGCAACGCGCACACCCCGCCCAGCTGCAACACGGGAGGCATGAACACATATCTCAAACCGCAGTCCCAAGACATGGTGGAAACAGTCAAGGTGTGTTTGTGGGATGGAGGTCAAGTAAGTTCAGTGTTTTTGTCCGGTGAGAACCAAAGCAGTTTGGGCATAATCCAGAAACATGCGATAACAAGTTTTCAGTTGCCCCTTTATGTCCATGTGAGGAGAATGAGAAGAAACGGTAATCCTGGGTGTCTCTGTCTATCTTGTTCTCTCTCTAATTCCTCCTCATGATTCACAAACTCTCTTATTCTTTCTATCTATTACAGTCTGTAATTCCCTTTATCTGTTGCACTTCTCTCTTTGTCTCTGTCTGACTGCTCTGTGTCAGAGGATCTGGTGGAGAAAGAGTGAGTGTGTGTGATTAGTTGTATAAGTGGGCGGGAGTGTGTGTCTGTGTGGGAAGAGTGTGTGTTGGGGGTGTGTGAGGTGTCTGTCTGTCTCCACCCCTTTATAGTCGGGAGTTTAAAATGTGGTAACCACCGTGGTAGCCCAGTTTAAGTAGTGTATAAAAGTGTGAATACCTCACAGTGTTGTCTAAAAAAAAATAAAGAGAGACAAGTAGAAGTAAGAGACAGAGACATATACTTAATCAAAAGTGCTGCAGGATACTGGAGAAACGAATGGCTCTGTCCTCAGATAGACCTGACGACAGAAAACATGACTGTGTGTGTGTATGTGTGTATGTGTGTGCTCCCTAGGGTGCTGCTAGTATGATGGTTATCACCACTGGCAGCGGGTAGCCTGGTCTGTTTATTTTCCTTGGAATTGAGAGAGAGAGGTATTTCGTTTGGCTGAGAGTTGGGTAACCCTTCCTGTGAGCTCAACTATCCCACGGTGCCAAGCTCAAGCAGAGAGTAACACACACACATACATGCGCACACACGCACACACACACACACACACAACATGATGGCATACTCCCACGCTTAATTTTGTTTACTAGGAAAGCACCCCCCCAATGACAACTCTTATCTGTTAGAATAGCCACGTACACACACAGACATTATATCAGAGTCACAGTCCCCTGTCCCTTGCTGCTTCCTGTAGACCTGTTCTCAACTTCCTGTCCTAGACACAGAACACACCGAGATAAACCTGTCTGTGGTCTGTGTCTGTTTTTATTATGTGTCCGTCTCCGTCTATCTCCTCTTCTCTCCCATGGTATCCTTAATTCTTCTTTGATCCCTCTTGTGTTTGTAATCCATGACGAGCTAAAACATTCAGTGTTCAATCGGCTGAAGGGTAACCGAAACTAAATTAGACTCCAGTCCACTTAAGCTGCTTTGGAGTTGAATTAGCAAGAGGACAGCATTGTTTCTTGACACCCTAAAAAGTTGTCTGCTCTGTACGTGAAGGAAATCCTTCATGTACATTGCAGTTATGTGTATGATTTAATGACCTCCTTCTCATCATACCAAATAAACTAAACTAAACTAAACTAAACTAATACTCATATTACTAGTAGTTCCCAGACCGGGGGTTAAGACCCCCAAAAAGAGGTCACAAAATGTTGACTGTGGTCGGAAACAAGTAAAACTAAATTTGGAGTGTACCAGTGGCTGGCCAAGAGGTGGGGATGCATACCATAAAACCACAATGTTCCCCATGTGATTTGATTATCAACTGTACAATCAAGGCTGAAATGTCCAAAAAAAAGCTTCTAAAAAAAGAGAGAAAAAACAAAATTATGCTTTTTTTCTAATATTTGCTTTTTTCTAAATACTGTAAGAGAGGGAAAAGAAAAATATACTCTTTAGTTGCACTCTTATACATAAGCAACATGTGACGAGAAGATGCGAGAGGGCATTTCTTTGTATTAAGCAGTCAAAAGCCAGAGACATGTGAACCACTGATCTATAGTATTGTATGTATAACTGTGTTTAAAAGATTCTCTTTTTTCTGTTCTTCTCTATCCTCATATCTCTGGTCTAATCAGACTATAAATAATTGATGGAGAAAAAGATGTTTCCACTGTACAGAGATGGGACCAGGAAGCAAACAGGCCTCCCTCTACTCTGACCCCGTTTTCTACATTTAGCCACCTCATGGAGAAACACACACACACACACACACACACACACACAGATGCTTACACTCAATGACCTTTGAAAGGGGGAGGAAAGGTAGTTAGAAAGATTGGTATCTCTTATTATGGATCTCCCAGTCCAATCTGTGTTGGCGCTGATCAAGTTATATTTTAATTGGCCAGTATTGGTCATATTAAACCTGGTCCATTTCCAGTCCTTTGTTTATAGCACTCTGGGTACAACAGCTGTCAAAAAAAGCCCTATCAAAACAGCTATACTTCTTCCAAATGCATATGCTAACAGCAGAGACTGAAACTACGACCACTTTGCACGCATTTCAGCAACATTTCATATGTGCACTACTCTAAAATGTCGCTGCTGGTTGAAAGTGGCATTTGACCTTTTTGTATTTGGTTTATGCTGCATACAAGAGAGGTTGTCTAAATCTTCCTGTCTTAACAGTTTCAGACTAATTCTACTCTTGCCACAGATATCATACCATATATGCTGTATTCAATACAAGCTATTTTTTATTAATGCAGACATACTCACTTATCAGGTATATTTCTATCTTGGATTAGATTGACTTTTCTAAATTTGATGTAGGCCTATTTTAAGCCAAGTGTACACTGTCCAAATTGGGAATTATAATTATTAGATTGGACTCAATTGGCAGGTAGTGGTAATGAAATTACTGATTGAAATTGTGGGCAAAGACACTTAATATGTTTAAGCTCCCCGATAGCCTAGAGGTAAAGGTGCCAACCAAGAACTACAACGTCCCTGGTTCACATCTGGCATGTCATTCCTGTCTTTCTCTCCCCTTGTTCTTTGGCATATTATTTAGTATGAGTATGAGTGTGTCTGTCTATGTGGGTATTACCGGGCTGCTCTCCTCGCTGGGTGTGCGAGGCTCCTGGTGGCTCGTCTCCGTCGTCTCAGAGTCCTGCTCTGATACTGCAACCGATCACAAAAGACTCATCACATAACATAGTCTTTGTCACTCCATGTTCTCATAATGCAGATGGAAAAATATTAACAAAAACGTCTCAGGAAAACAAACACAGTCGGACTAAATAAATACTTACAAGCTTTGCGAGTCTTTCGGGCGAGAGCAGCTGCCAACTCACTTTGTACCTGTTGGAGGAAAGTGAAATGTGTCACAAAAAACATCTCATAAGATGATACTCAACAAGCAGACATATATGCGCACACTGACCGTAGAAGTGAGCCTCTCGAGAGCTTTCATCTGGAGAATCTCACTGCAAATGTCCCTGTTGCCTTCAGAGTCCTCCTCTGACCTTCAGGGCACACACACATAAACAAACAAAGCTTTACTTTCAAGTGATAAGTGCATTATTCTGATCACTCACCAGAGAAAAAAGTTCTCTGCAGAGCTGTGGTCCTCTACACTGCCCCCTGGTATACTGAGAGAGGAACTACAGCTTACAAATGCATTTACTTCTTAGCTGGAGGTTGAAACCCATGAACCTTTATTTTTTAAAGATAAAATGATACTTGGAATGATATAAGTGGATAGACTATTTTCAATTTTTAACCCTTTACTAAATGAAATACACTCTAGCTAGATCCTCAAATGTGAGGATGGGCCAGTTTTTTCTGATTAAACCATTTTAAATATTTTTGGGGGGTTTTGGAATGTTGATCAGACAAAACAAGCAATTTGAAAGGGTTTTGGGAAGTTGTGATGGGCATCTACAGGGTTGACTGTTTAATTGAAAAAAATAATCAGCCCTAAACATAGTAAACATAGTAAACATACAGCAGACAAATATATTTTCTTGTGAATATTTTATATCCAGCAGAGTGGTACAGTACAGTATGTGCCTGTTTTATTTTCCCTCCCATCCGTCTTTCTAGTTCTTCACTGCTTACACGTCTTTGTATGGAGCATCTCTCTCTCTACCCCCCCTTCTCTCTTTCATGTGGTTTCATTTAAAATAGCTTCCAGACACACCCTCCTATTGATGTTAGCGAGGCTGTGTGTGTGCGTGTGTGTGTGTGTGTGAGAGAGAGAGTGCGTGTGTGCAGCAATGCGGCGGCTGTGTGTACATGTGTTCAAAATGTATATAAATGTGTTATTCTTGTCAAGGGTTTTTTTTTCCAAGTCTGAGTGCATCTGTGACTATGTTTGTGTATGACTTCTTTTGTGTGCATCCACACGCATGTGTGTGTGCTGTATAAACAGGTGGTTGTTTTGGGGTAAACTCTGCATTATTCCCACAGCAATAATGCAAGGTTGTAGAGTTTGTCTTCAACAGTGGCAGCCTGCACCCCCTCACCTAATATGTTCTCTTAGAAAACCACTGTTTGGACTGGTCTACCACACACTGACTCACCCCCTTACACAACGCACATACCCAGACCAATTTGCATACAATTTGGATTTTATCAACAGATCCCAGTGGCACTAGTAATAGTTGTGGAGGAAAAAGGATGAGACCGCGCATGTGTGTGTGTGTGTGTGTGTGTACTGTAATCTGATAAGGGAATGATAAATGCACAAGCGGGAAAGATGGTGATAACATGTAGCCCTCAGCTTGACACTTCAGCTATTGGCTCTGACACAGACAGAGAGACAGGCAGGTAAACCAACGGATGCCTTAAAGGATTGTGAAAATACCATATTTTTTCTGTCAGTCTCTTAACTATAGCAATAAAAACAATCACTAGATTTGCTTTCCTTTCAGTGTTTATGATCAAAATGACTTGTCACTTAAAAAAAAAAGATAACTGATACTCAAACCTCTGGCAGAGCTGGAAAAACAAGGGAAAATTATTGTCACAGTGACTTAATCTGAGAGTTTTCCTTTTTTTTTGTTTCTCAACAAATACTGAGTTCCATTAGTTGACGACAAGATGTACAAAACCTATTCTAAGCCATCATGCTAAATTTATTCCCATCAGGGTCATTAAGTCTTTTTAGTCAGTGTTTATTTGGTAATTTGGTGACTCACCATGAGCCTGAATGTACCGAAGCTGGAAAAAAGGAACAGTGGGAGGTGTGTCACCAATCATTAAGCAACACAGAGTAGTATTGATAGAGGATCAACATGACTGGTGCTTGCAACGCCTAAAAGGTGAATGCCGCAGGAAGTAGATATGTTCTGTGATATTTTGTAATTTACCAAGTGATGCATACACAAACAGATCCTAATCAAAAGCTCACCAGTTTTTGTGAACTATATATCAGCCTATATAATTTAGTCTACCCACTATAACCTATTTATTTATTGGTATGTTGTTCTTTGTCTTCACTAAAGTAGATATCCCTAGAAGGGAGTATAACAATCAGCTAATTTTGCTTTATCAAGTAGCAAGTTATCAGTATCAATGTAATGCTTGCCTCATTAGATTAAACTGCAGGAAGCGATAGGGCGCCAACATTTCTGAGGAGCATAAGCATCAATTACACTTGGTTGCATTTATAATCTTGCTGCAGCACCTTCAAGAACGCTTTATTTCTCCAATTAGAAACGTTTTAACGACAACAGATAAGAACAATTTAGTACACAATGGTTGAATCATTTAATATAATTTAAATTATTGCATTTTAGTAGCCTACTGGAAATTCTATGTCCTTTTTGCAATTTCAAAGAGAACTAGACGCAATTCGAAAGTTAGTCCACTGACCCAAGGCAATTGAGAACCCTTGAGCATCACTGAAAAGGGCTTTCACAGGTGGTTTAACACACATTTATATGCTAAGGCAGGCTCATGCCCTCAGACTGTGCACTCTGCCAGGATTTTGTTTAAATTACTGCATTTTATTAGCCTGCTGGTAATTCTAGCTCCTTTTTACAATTCCAAAGAGAATCAACATTAATCAGAGGATTAGTGTATCACCCAACGCATTATCAAGTCTCAGAAGCAGTTACATCCAGGTGCTTTCGTTCACAGCTTCAACTATTTTTTTTTCACAGCTACAAGAGAGAGACAGGGAGAGAGACAAAGAGGAAGGGAGGGAGTGAGATGGCGAGAGAGAGCAGAGAAACAGTGCGACATTCACAGACAGCAGCGGGGTCAAAGTGACAGACAGAGTTAAAATGTTGAATGCATAATCTTATCTATGTCAAATCCGCAAAAATGAACTGCACTTTTCCGAGTGTAGTTTCAAGAAAATAAAACTATTAGGCCATATTTGGCCTAATAAAGTTTTATACGTATAACCTACAACTATACGAACAGTTATGATAACAGGTATATTTACATCCATTCATGCTGTATAAGTGAGAATACATGAAAAACACTGGATGATAAATATATGCAGACCTATTTGTCATGTAAATTCTGGTCTTTTCAGAGCTGAATACTTTAGCATCACTCAACTGTTGGTACAACCGGGAGAAAAAAAATCCTCATTAAAATCAATTTTAAACATACTAAAATGTCCATAATCCACCATCCCCACCGACCCGACACCCATTGCTCTGCTGAAGCACATCGCCAACCTCTGGAAACACTTTGGTTGAGTGCTACTAAGTGCGCATGTCACCCACTATAATCTATATAAGGTATCTGATGGAGAACGCAGAAATAAGTACAGTATGATACATGAGATTCATATTAGTAAGTATGACATTCAATTCCCCTCGCTGTCTGCTCTCTCCCTGGTGTCTGTAAATACACCCTTTGAAGTTGACACACAGATGAATAAGTTGTGTGCTCTTGTTCCTTTGCTCTCCATATATACTTTTTTATTACCCCCCTCCCTCTCCCACCCATCTCACTCTCTTTCTTTCTCTGAGTGACAGATTGAGTTCAGTAGCAGCCTCAGCAGGAATTCCACACACAGGAGCAGAAAAGCAGGGAACTCTGGCTGACACCACTGTGCGTGTGTATGTGTATGCGTGTGTGTGTGTGTGTGTGTGTGTGATCACATCATGTGTAGGTTTTTGTGTATCAGTGCATTTCTTCTATGGATGTGGAGGTGTGTGTGTGCCTGTGTCTCACATAAGCAGATTGAGGATTTAAAACACTGAATGGAGATTAGGTTTCTCCTTGGGATTTGAGGAAGATATAGGAGAGTGTGTGTATGTGTAAGTGTATATTATGCTGCAAGACAAATGATGCACTTGCATGAGTACACAACACATCCACCACATCAAACAAAGTCACTTGTCACTTTTTGCGGTAAATCACCAGACAGACAAATGACCTCAATCATGAGTCTAAAAGGGAACACTGTCACTTCAAATTTCGATATTTTACCAGAGCAATGAGCTTCCACTTCAGGTCAATGGAGATTATCCAGCACATCACAACTAGCTCACATTCACCATCAACTATGATCTTCATTCTTTAACAGTTTCACATGTTTGTGATAACGACAGAGATCCTGTGACAACAATGGAAACAACTGACTTGCCATCACAACAGATAAATGTGACAAATATTATCCATTCACATCCAGCCAATAGGGCTGACACATTAATTTGAAATTTGAACTGACATTTGAAATTGGCAAAATATTAAAATTTAAATCTCTATTTGATGTTACTGGATTCAAAATTCACAGTGTCTAAACACAAGAGCTTTGTAGTCTAGTGCAGGGCATTGTAAAAAATATGTTGTACAAGTTATACAAGTTGTATATGTTAAACAAGTTGTACATACAAGTATAAAAGAAACATTAAAGAAACAGCCATGCAACTTTCCGATCTACCCCCTAGGCATGTTCGCCTATATGCAGCATGGAGAGACATGTTTCAGTCCTAATTATGTCACCAAACCATCTGAGATGTAATGTGTGGAAGTATTTCGGATTCAACATCAAGGTGAGGAAGTTTGCTGCCTTTCAAATATAAAATGGCCTGACAACAAACCTGATATTACCCGTTAGCTAGTAAATCAGGTGAGGCAGCATATGCTCTGCAAATGAACCGTACTGTGACAATTTTACAACATAGTTTAGGATTAGGCTACATGGGTTGCATTCAACTTAATTAAAACTAATTATGTGTTACTTCTCATTTGTTCAAACTTGATTTTTGTGAAAAACTGACAGCGACTACTATCTATCCATATCCATATATCCATCCATTGCAGTGTAACTTGTGCGGTCAGATTTTAGTGGACACTTACGGGCTGTTGGCTCCACCTCCTGAGCGGAACTGGACATATGGGGCAAGTTGTAAGAGAAGTCTGACAGCTTCTGGCCACTCCCCCTCATTGGAGCGAAACTCACAGGAGGCGGAGTCACACTCCTCAAAGCTGAACTGGTAGTAAGAATTTGAGTCCGAAAACACCACCCGCTGGTCCACTGGGGAAAGGACAGACACACAAATGCAGAAACACACCAAAAAGAAATGTGAATGGCAGCTTCCTCTCCTCCATCACACATCATTTACTTTCTCCACATCATTTGACTTCACAGCTTTAGGACTGTAAAACAGCAACCACATTATTGTTTAATAGCTGTATTTAAATGCGTTTCATTTTATTCTTTGAGTATTATAATTATTATACCGCTATAATATAAACATTGATGGAAAAAAACATTGATCAAAAGAAATTACGTAAAATAATTATTTTTTGTTTATTGCAAACACTTCTTCCTCCTAAAGAAAGAGTAAAGACATGGTGCCCACAATAAAACCTATATAAACTCTTTGTGTCAGTTATGGCGGATTAGTCAGACCACTGAACTGAGCAAATGTCCAAAAGCAGGCCGCCTCAAGAGGATCATGGTTGTTTATTCTTTAAAGAAACATTAATCGTCTTTTAATATTATACTGTCTTCACAAACATGAGTCATTCGTAGCATACTGAGTGTGGTTTCAACACAACATGGGTTAAAAAGGAATATGAATAACATGATGGCATTTCCATTTTATTTTCCTTATGTCTGCTCCATTGAATACAGAAATATGTATCACACCCAGGAACTATCAGTGTGGTGATATTAAAATTACTAATTTCTCATAAGATTTAGTGTGTGGTAAAATGTTAGCCTCTGGTCTCTGGTAAATTGTCTCTGGTGATTCATGAGGGAATATGTTTAAGGCAGAATAATTACTGAGATTATTAGAGGGGGGCTTAGATACACAGTGTACTGAAGCCCAGTTTCAGTGGCATTGTCCTTTATGAAAAGTTAATCTCAGAAAGGTAATGTCACTATCTGTGCTAGACAAGATCTCAATTAAAAGCAGGTTCATGTGCTTAGCAGGTGAATGAGGCAGTGAATTAATCTCTCTGTTTTGTTGGAAATCACCTGGTGAACCGGGTCATCATTTGTCACTTTAGAGATGTGTAGATTGTTGCTGATGTTGCTGGAAGGTGACTATAAATTCGAAGCGCCTCCGACCTCCGGGCATGTTAGTGTGAGCATGAGTGTGTGTATGTGCGATTGTGTTTTTACCAGACAGCAGGACTCCCAGCTCCAGCAGCACCTGCCAGACACGCACAGCAGTAGTCCGACAGCGCACGTACACACACTGCTCACACAGCCACTGCACCAGCTCCACGCCCACATAGCTGCGTCTGTTAAAAGACACACACACGCACACACACATACATTTTCAGCACACAAACAAAGCCGCATAGTGTTATGATGCACATACACACTCCTCTTCCCCCGGCACAAAGCTTGTCTTTTTTTATTTAATCAATATCTATTGATTATTCATTAGTTCTCTGTAAGCCTTTTCCTCTGAAACACTGAATACTTTCCATCTGCTCCCCCCCCCAGATAAACTCCTGGTGTACGTGTGTGTGCGCAAGGATGATTAAGAGTATCTATTTATATTTGCGTCCAGATGTTCACATGTTTTTTGCATGCATCTGTATGTTCTAAATATACAATATATTGCACAGGACTGCATGTATTCCCGTACCATCTTGTAGTCTGCTATAAAATGTCCAACCAGAAAAGACCTCAACTGTGGTTGGTGAGCCAGTGTACATGCTTCACCGGACACATCGATTCAGCCCTACAGACAGATACACACACTCATACTCACGGACACACACACACAAACACACACACACACACACACACACACACACACACACACACAAAGATAAGTGTACCGTATGATTCTGGCCAGGTGTATCTTGTCTTTAGCTGGGTATGGTCCATGAGAGAGGAAGGCATTCCTCACAGCCCGGCCAGCACATGGAAAACTCTGGGAGCAAGACTGATACATACACAGACAGACACACACACATACACAAAAACAAATAAATTACTATGAATTCTTTAAACATTTGCACTGTTTTTCTAAAATATGAATGCTAAACAATTCATAAATGACAAAAGTCTTATCTAAAAAATAGTTTTGGACATGAACATTAGACTACAGAGAGCTGGTCTGGCTACTCTGTCATTGACCGGCTCACAAGGACAGCTCAATTTCTTTCCCCCTCAGGAATGAAACATTGACTGTGTCTACATGCTCTGCAATAATCCTGCTATTGACACCATTGTAAATAAGACAGTATTTCAGTTAAGCTGTTTATATGTATTGCTTGTGCTGTTCCATTCATATTCCCTTTTACATGCTTCAAAGCAGAGCCCACTTAATGACTGATGAGGCTCCATTCGCATTATGTTACGACTTGGGAGACTTCCTCCAGTGTCAATTCAAACTCAAGTTTTATCCTGTCTCTGCTATGAGTGCAAATTTAGCAAAAGACTTAAGTCACTTTGACTTTTATAGTAGAAAGGCAGAGCATGTGTTAGTTAAACTCTCCCTTGTGTTGCAACATTAAGTGCAAATATATATCTACTGACACTTCTGGACACATCATCATGTTCCTGGAATCATGGGGTGTTTCAGGTCTTTCAACATCATACAACTTCCTCCAGGCGACCCAGCCTAGGCTGATCAGACCCCAGCTTGTGCCCAGATGGCAAACTAACTACTCTGCCCCAATTGGCTGTCCTCTCTTGATCATAGCCACCTTGAGGGTCTCTCTGCCGCATCGGTGGTACTATGGATAGCTCTTCTCCTACTCTCTCCCTCAACGCCCAGCAAGCTAAGGGCTCTGGATAGACATTGGGCTGCAAAGCACCTGCACCCAACCTTTATTGGCAAGCATCTTGCTCTCCAGCCACCTTGCAGACATTCTCTGACCAGACTGTTATACTTGGTGATCTTCCTTTCAAATGCCTCTTCCAGGTTGTTCTCACAGAAGGTCCTGGCTACTCCCCAGCTCTGAAAAAGGCAATGGCTTGTTTTGAGGGGTGAGCCAGCGCTGATGGATTCTGCAATGGTCTTCAAGACCTGGTCATGCCTCCATATGTACTGCCCCTCTCCCAGTGCCTTTGTGCAGCAGCTTAGAAAGTGATTGAGGAGGTTTGACAGTTTGGGATGCACATCATAGACCGCCTGGACAAGGAACTTGATCCGGTTGTGCTCAGCCTGCCACAGCTCAGCCCAGGTCACTTTCCACTCCATGGCATTGTCCTATCTGGTCCATGCTCCTTGTTGGCTTATCGCTACTGCAGGTCCTTTCCTCCTCCACCGCTACTCTCACCTCCTCCTGGACTAGGTGTCAATTTCCTTCCCTTTGGTAATGTCAATGTGGGGGGTTGGAAAAGATCGCAGTCCACCACTCCCACCAGCCTCTTGTGACAGAGCTGCAACTTTGCCTGCAAAACAGCTTCCTCTGCTCTCCACTTCCTCCCAGTCCTGACCTGAATTCCAGCTTTGGTCTATGTCCTCCTGCAAGCATACCAGCATGCCACTGCATTTTCATCCTAAAAGCTGTTTGGTGAATTTGTAAGGGTTGGCTATGAACACAGCCCACTTACAGGCTCTTTCACAACGGCATCTCCGATGCCTCTCCAATCAACATAGCACCATGATCAGGACGCATATCAGCCGAGCTAGGCCTGTGCGTTCCTCTTCCCCTGCTTGCTTATGCTAGCGCCTTAGGGTCTTCAGCTCCTGTCTGATGTTGTGAATCTTTGCCATCCTTTGATTCTTTGAATAATGTCCTCTGACACCTTTCCCTTGCTCTTCCCCAAATCCTTCCGAGGCGAGGTTCACAGCTTGCTGTCATAGCTTGAAGTTTCCTGTCAACATCTCCCCCTGCAATCACCTCCAGAATCTGATCTACATCATTATCTAGCTGGTTCCACAGAGATGCCTTGTTAGCTGCTGGCCATTTGATCCTCTTCCTCTCGGACTTGATGCTGAGGTTAGTCTTTTGCAGCACTTGGAGGTTCTGGGCACTGTGGGGTGGCTGGCTCCTCCTGCGTCTTTCCAGGTTGCTTGCCTGTGCATTGTGCGTCTCCTGTTAAAAAGGTATCCTGTGGATTTTTTGACCATTACAGTGGTGCTATGAAGCAATGTTTCCAAAAGTGGGTCCCTGTTTTGTTTGTAATTTGTGCACATACACAAAGATGCACATGCACATGGGAGAAATACACATTCTTGCTGACGGTTTTCCACTTTTCCATTTTTCAGCAGTTGGTAGCATAATGCAACAAAAAACAGCTATGTGTCAGTAAAAGGCAGGTAGGAAGACAGCTAGTCAATAGAAACATTAAAGTAAACATGTAAAAATATTCAAAAACTCTTTGCAAATGTGTTATGATGAAAGAGAAGCATTAAACACATTTGTTAGGCCCCAAAGAAAGTTTGTTCTAGAGATCAACACTACATGAAAAACCTTAAAGGTAGATTAAGGTACTCGTTAGTTATTGTTCTAATCAAAACCTTGCAGTCTATGTGAACACAGTCATTATGCACTTCAATATGTGACCGACACCCAATTTTGATTTCAACTTTGTACAAAAGGGCCCAAAGGTTTCTGGCTGCAAAGCAGAATCACTGATCATTATATTAGGGGCAGCAAGGTGATGTCATCAATGCCCTTCAAACAAAGAGGCTGGATTTAATCAGGCTCACACAGCCAGCCCTTGAATTTCACTTCACACACTGTGGTCTGCTGATCCTTGATAGCCATGTTCTTCAGTTATGGGTGTTGCTAATATAACAAAATTACTTGACAGGCAATTGTATCAAGGTGTGAAAAACAATGACAAATAATTTACAACACCTTTGCTGAAACATGTTTTCGTTCAGATTTTCAAGATATCCTACAAAGTTGCTTCAGTTGCCTGAATTGGTTTTTGAATAAATATGAGGTGACATATCAGCTGTTGAAGAATCATATGTAATGTTGAAGTAATTGATCACAAAGTTCAAGAGTCGAATGGTGGCCAGCCAGTTCTGACTTAAAATTCAAAACGAAGAACTACTCGTTGTCACGATCATCCAAACTAATCTCCATAGTTTATTGATTGGTCCAGCATCAGCATCCAGGTTAAATCAATAATACTCAGTGAATATTTTCAAGACTAGAGTCTTGTAGCAAAACTGAGGCTGGGGGATTTAGACTGGCTTAGCAAAGATCACGTTTAAGCCCCCATTTTTGCAAGCGTTTTCTTAAGTGCCTGTGAGCAAAGACTTTAGTTTTTACGAGCGTCATACAGTACTGCATTTCCACTGAGGCAAGGTATAGAAGAAAATCTAGTGAAATATAATAATTCTGAGGGACAAACTACCAAGCAGATACATTTTTTGGCACAGGTGCACATGTAAGCAGAATCTGAGCTTTAGATGTTGATTTCCCTCATTTTTTAACCTTGTTATTTTTTTAGCTGATGTTTTCAATGTTGAAAGAAACTGTACTGGTGAGATATTTAAACCCTAAGGCCTTTTCCACAGTACAGACTTTACCAAACAGCATTATAGTGATGCATGACAAATTAAGACTCTCTCTGAGTGTGTGTGTGTGCATGCGTGTGTGCAACCTTAAAAGTCATTATAAAATTGAAGTTGAAGTCATTATAGAATGCTTCATAATGTGTTTTGATTATTTTTATAAATCATTATGAATATTTATGAGTGCCGCTTACTATAATTATACAGTGCTATAAGCAGATTATAATGCATTATAAGTATGTTTATAATGCATCATAGACATGGGCGCCATAGAAAGTGTTACCCATGCATGCGTGCGTGCATGCGTGTGTGCGTGCAGTTGGTGAAACTAGCTTGGAAAAATCCCAAGGTAATATCACCACTGATGTCACCTATATTGGGACTTAGCAAACAAATTTTTACCTCGTAGCAAAACTTAAGAGAGGACATCATCTGTGTGTGTGTGTGTGTGTGTGTGTGCGTGTGCGTGTTTCCTTACCTTGTGTACTGTAGGTCCAGTGCTCGGGCCAGGGATAGTGTCTGGTGATTGCTGTTGAAACAAAATACACACAAGCCATCAGAGCCAACACACAATGACACATGCACATAGTAAATACACTGAACAAACAAGCCTCTGAGATGAGAAAGACCAGTTTTTCCATTCCAAAAACATTAGTGAGGTTCTGTTTAAACCAACAGCAGTAACAACTATTGCTAATACACACTTTCAGGTGATAATTAGTGGTTTATTGTAAAGTGACACCTATAAATGCAACATTCTTTTATCAAACTCAAAGAATGTGGCCATTTATTTTACACATAAAGTGTATACTTTATAAGGTTTTTATAAGGATTATCTGGCCTAACTGGTTTATCAGTGAAACCTGACACATATTCACTCAGGCACGTGTTACTACTAAGCCAATACAAGAAATATCATATCATAATATTACAGCGACGCCGTAGTAAATCTCTTCATGGTTTCTACAGTACCATCATGCCATGTTAGAGCCTTTCCCCTGGGCAAATCTGTACCTCTTCTTCCCCTATCACGAAATCAACACTTAATCTTTATGGTTTATTATGGTGCCAGAGGAGCTAGTTGACACCATGTTGACACTGTGGTGACACACTCATCATAAAACAGATAAGAAATGATAGTAACAGCAGAAATGTTTTTGTATTTCACTGCAGTGTAATACATTCCGATGTCATTTAGTAACGACTCATCTCGATTGCTCTGCTGCTGACTTATAAGCTTGCTCCAAATATTTCGAAGCCGCATTTTCAAACTCCAGCAACAATTTTTGAAGATAATAATTCATAACAGGTGTGTTTTTTTAAACACAAGCAATAAAATATCAACTCAAATGTAAACATAATGAGGAATGACAACACTGTGTTAATTTTTTTTTGACTATTTGCATATTTGTTTGCAACTATTTGTCCTGTATTAGGGCCTAATATTGAGTACTGAATCACACATTGCATTATTGTATAGTAACTATGTCATACCAGCTTTGAAAAAAAATGTATGTCTAGTATTCAATATTCCAACATTCATCTTGAAAAAACACTTAATTACCTTACTTTAAGATCAGATTAAGATGTATCTGTTCTTTTCCAACTCACACAAGGAAACCTTTACAGTGCCTATAAAAGTATTCAGTGTTTTTTTTTTTTTTTTTTATAACAGAGTCACTGTGGTTTAAACATTAATTTTTGATGCCGATCAAAGACTCTTTGATCTTGAAGTGAAAAATTAATCTTAATGAAAGTACAAATATAGAGCACAGAATAACTTACCCCTTTACACTGACACACCTAAATTATGACTAGTAGGCCAATTGTTTTTAGAAGTTGCATTAGAAGCTCAATGGAGATCACCTGTGTGTAATCAAGGTGTGACAAGTGATTTTAGGTCAAATGCACCAGATGGTCTAACAGCTGATTGGTCTAATTTGACTTATAATAAAAGCACAGGTGTCACTAATAACATTAACGATGGCTTTGTTGTATTAAAGTACTTCAGTAAGCTATGACAGTGTGACAGTGAGCCGGGACGCACAATAGCAGAAAACTTGAAAATGAAGCAGCTACTGTAAATGTAACTAAGACATCATTAGTTGTATTATTTACACCTGTGCTTCTCCTACTGTGACATTTCAAAATGTCTTAAATGTTTGTTTTTTGTTAGAATGTTCTAACATGAAAAAGTCCAAGTGAGTGAATATCTTTTGCAACAGTTTTTCATCTGATTTGGACTGGGAGCAATCCAGCATCATTATCAGCGGATATGGGTGAGTAAATATCAGATACTGTTAACTGCTGTGAAAACACCAGAGTAAAATACAAACTGTACAGTTGTATTAGGATGACGATCATGTTGCCAGTGTTCATTAAAAACAGACACATGAGAACCTTCTGCAATAGGAGTGCAACTGGTCTGTGAGCTCAGTCTGTAAAGCAGGATCACTGTAAGAGTTGTAGGTTTGATTCCCACTGGAAACCTTCAGAGAAAACTGAGCCGGTGCCGCTGCTCTTCGCCTCTCACTGGCTGACGATAACAAACCACCAGGTGAAGACGAATAGAGAGATCAAATGAGGGAACAAACGAAAAGCACCTCAGCAACTGTAGAGGATGAATGTAGATGAACAAATACAAATGAGTTTGAATGAAAAGAGGAGAAAAAGGAAACTGAACAATTCACAACAGTCTATGAATATATGACGGGGGGGGATATGAGCATGACAGATGGAGAAGGAGAGGGATGAGACGTGAGAGACGCAGAGATCATTTTAATTGTGATTGTGAAAAAGAGAGTGCGCGAGATAAAGACAGAGACGGAGAGAAATGTACTGCTGTGGCTTTGAGTTGCGGGAAAATGAAATAGAGGGATGATTAGAGAGATGTGAAGCAGTGTGTGTGATCCTCATTAGAGCGATGATACTGTCGGGGATGTCGCACACACACACACATGCATACACACAAGCAAGTGAGCGAGCATACACAATTAAATACACACCTTATCCAAAGCCAGTGACTGTACTACAGCTGACTTAATCTCGATTAAGACTGTGCTCACACTAAGGCTTGAATTGTAGTTCTCTGAAGATACACCTAAATGTCTCTGCAGGTCTACATAAAGAGGGGTGTTACTGGGAACTGTAAACAATCCTCAAAATCCAAACAATTACATAAGAAACACGTGTAACCTCTGTGCAAGTTTGCACACATGCAGTTCCAGCCTTAAGTTGGCTAAATCTGAAAAACACCTTGAGTGAAAACGATGTGCCTCCACATTAGCATTTTCAGGTTGTTTTCCTTGAGATATCTGTCCATACGGAAACGCATAATTAATAAGTTAAATGCTGAAACTCTTCTTCTTACTTCTACTTCAGTCAGCAAACAGCAAAACTATGTATCACAGCAAACATCTGCTCAGGAATTGTTAAGACAGAGTGGTTACTGATATCAGATGGTTAAATTCTCCCTTCCTGCTGTCTGTGATCATTTATACTGTGGTTTAATACAACTGAACTCACAATTTAGCTGTTTCCATTTACATATTTCTCTCTTTCTGTTGTCAGACAACTGAACAACCAAAAATAGTGATTGATCACAGCTCCTAAAAGCTATATGACAACCAGGCGAACAGTAATTCTTACTCTGCTGCATTGAGACATACATCAAATCACCATTTTATGATCAACGTTGTTGGACAAATTACACATAAATACATCTGTGCTGTGTGATCAGCAACGGTATAGCTGAGACCATCAGTCAATGAATCAGTCGATCAACAGAAACCACTTTCTTAATGGATTTAACGTTTCCTTTTCTATGCACAAACACACACTCCTCCACTACACGGTGTACAGCTCACAGCTTTCTCAATTCTGAGATTTTCCTGCTTTTCTTGGGTTTTTTTTTTTGTTTTTCTGGAATTTCTTTACAATCTTTTGACATTCTTAAGACCAAAACATTTAAAGAGAAAATAATTGACAGATGAATCCAAAAGAATCGTTAGTTGTAGACGTATTGACATTTAAAACCAGTGATCATAGAGAAAGTTAGAGGTGACAAACAGTACAAAAGCATAATTTTCCCCTTTATAATGAAATGTTTCAGATTTATCCACACTGGAAAATGTTTTCAAAAAAGTGTTGACATCCTGCTAGATATCAGTAAAGATGAGAGCTTTTTTTCTGTATTTAAGTGTGAAGACATGCAGTGTTTGGACTGAGGGTTAAGTAGAGCACACCAGCCAGCCAAGCACATAGACTAAATAAATTGTTTCTGACTCTCGACAAAAGAGAGACAGAGCTCTGTCTTGCTCTTTCTTTCTCCCTTTTGTCTCGGATGCTGTATCTTATCTCTCCATCTCTTTGTCTCCCTGTCTGGTGAACACAGATCTCTCGAAAGGTCTCTGTTTCTCCGCCATCATCTCTTCTCACAAACACACTCAGACGCACCAGCGCTAGAGGGGTTTCATTCATACTGTATCACACGACGAGAGAAATGTCTGCTGGCCGTGTTCCTGTGAGTGTCTTTGTCTGTGCTTCGGTTTCTTCTTCTTTGCACTCCTCCATCACACGGTGTACAGTTCACTGCTGTCGGTACACCGAAGGCCAAACAAGAGTGACACAAGAGAAGAGAAGAGAAGAGAAGAGAAGAGAAGAGAAGAGAAGAGAAGAGAAGAGAAGAGAAGAGAAGAGAAGAGAAGAGAAGAGAAGAGAAGAGAAGAGAAGAGGAATGAGGGCTATAAAGAGAGAGCACATGCTGACACGCTTATCTGTGTGATGACTTCAAAGTGTGTATACAGAGAGAGAGAGAGAGCGAGCGAGCAGGAGAGAGCGGGTCATTATCTGCAAGAAATGGATTACTCTCAGATTAGATTGCTGAGCACAGTGAAGAGCTGTAGCACGGTAAGCTTGGCAAGCCCCCTCACACACACACATTCACACTAAGCTCCTGTCGACTCCTCGACAGATTCGTCATACAAGGAAGTCAAAATGGAGACATCAAAGCAGCTACAGCTCAATGGACATACACAAATGCACTCACACATGCGCGCACACCAAGTACAGCTGTGAACAAACCCACCTGCCAGCCCATGACTATCTGCTGCCACACGTGACCTTTGGCTATAGGCCTATTTGTTCAAAACGACAAACAGAGCTGAAACAATTAGTCAACGATTTGATCAGCAGTTTAAGTATTTTTTAAAGCTAGACTAACAGTTTGCAACCATGCTAGCTTTAGTGTGAGATTGCACTTAAGCACAGTGAGGCTTTGAGCTAAATGCTAACATCAGCATGCTAAAGTGCTCACAGTGACACTTCTAACATGCTGATGTTTAGCAGGCACCATCTTACTTTAGCCTGTTAGTATGCTAACTGTTGCTAATCAGTGCTAAACACAAAGTACAGCTGAGGCTGATGGGAACGTCATCTGCGTAATCTTGCAGGTATTTGTCATAAGCAAAAGTGTTGAATAAATTCATCTGATGATGGCACCAGTCTTTCAAATTTATCCTATGGGGACCTGCAACATCTTTATGTCAGCCAATAGTTGTCAAGACAAACCAAATTGTCAAAATGCATAGTGGCATTAGAGGCAAGGGGGTCATCAGTCAGTATGCTTCGTCCTCTGGGGACCATGAATGTCGGTACAAAATTTCATGGCAATCCATCCAATAGATGTTGAAATATAGTCTGTACACAAGTGGTAGATTCACTGAAATTGCCGTCCCTAGAGCCATGCTACTAGTGAGACTCACAATGCTAAAAATTCTCTGGACCAAATTTCTCAAATGTATTTGCTGGGTTTTGGTCTTCTATGATAAATATCTTGGAGTTTGGACTGTTGGGCTTCAGGAAATACTAATCTGTATCTATACATCTATCTGAAAATGATAGTCACAGCCCTGAACAAGAATATTTTTGGACTTTATGTGACCTGAGTTTATGATTATGTTGTCTTTGAAAATCGATGTGTCCCAATATTTGAAGTCTTACAGTTAAGGTACCTCTTAGACAATCGGTGTAAAAGTCTAATAATCATCATTTATGCATGGTAAATGCCATA
Organism: Thunnus albacares; assembly: GCF_914725855.1. Classification (NCBI taxonomy): domain Eukaryota; kingdom Metazoa; phylum Chordata; class Actinopteri; order Scombriformes; family Scombridae; genus Thunnus; species Thunnus albacares. The sequence goes on from NC_058124.1 coordinate 12,137,761, forward strand.
TTCAGTGAAAAAGTATCAGATTCTCGTTGATTTTGTTTGTGAATTGATTTCGTGAATTGATTTAGCCTAAATCCCTAAATATCTGAAAACACAACATTCAAACTTTTAAAGACAATGTCTCAACATTTACTATTTTGAAAAACAACAAATGGCCTTATATTAGATACCAAGCTAACATAATGGTGGTCTTAAGAATAATGACATTTATATGACTGCTCATTTTCCTGGTACTTGTTTTTTCTTTTGCTGTCTGCATGTTTTATTAGGCATTGTTCATTCTGCATACAGTATACGCTTTTATTAGTGTGCACATTTTTCTTTGGCGAAGCAATTATATTCTAAGTAATCATATGAATATGTAAGTTGTTATTGTAAAGTACGGGGTTTCTCGTGATAAAGTGTGTGTGTGTCTATAAAGTATACAAGTGTAAAGTGTGTTTGAGTCTCTCTCCACCCCTCACATACCCTTTCATCATTCCTATATTAATGTATAATGCAGTTATGGGTGTGAAATATAGCTGGCAGACATAAAAACACATCACAAGCTGATGCATGTATAATACAGATATTACACCATCTTCTGAGGAATATCATAAACTTTCCTCTGACACAGTGATTGTAAAGTCTGATAGCTTACATTATTAGTGTGTCATGCTTCTTAACCTCATTTCACAGTCTAAATGATATAGAGCAGCATATTCTACATCGATATACAGTATTAATGGGTAACATATGTTCTGTAAGTAGGTCTGGGTTTGTGTTGAAGTTTTTACCCATAATAAGGGTTTTACATTTTGGTGGATTTGGTCACAACTGTGGCAACATTTTCATTATACACATTCAAATGTCCTAATGGCAATAGTGAAATAAGCAGTCTGCCAGATATCAATACAAAGTAGAAGGAAGAAGCAGAAACTGTGACCCCATATAATATGATTAAACTGTAAATGCACAACTGTGTAGGTTCTCTTTCAAAAATATGCCATTGCTGCCAGCATGTTAACTTCATCCACCTCCTTAGATGTTCCTTGTGTTTTTCATGTTCTTTGTTTCTCTTTTATTGGTTTGTGTTTATTGATTGACTTAAGCAGAGCTGCAACTAATGATTATCTTCATCAATACACACTATAATTTCCCAGAGTCAATGGCTGCTTCTTTGAATGACTTATTTTGTCCAAAACACAAAGATATTCAGATACTATCATGTGTGACAGAGAAAATCATTAAATAATCACATTTGAGAAGCAAAAACCAGCAAATTTATGGCATATTTGTTTTTAAAAGATGCATAAAACATATTATTTGATCATAAAAATACTTGGCGATTAATTTCCTGTCCATCAACTTATCGATTAATCAACTAATCATTGCTGCTCTAGCCTGAAGAAACTCCTTGTCCTTGTATTCATGTGCAAAAGCAAATATCGCATTTGAACCTGAATCGTAGCAATTTACAAAGTATATATTAAGACACTGCTGGCCATTGACAAACAGAAATAGGTTACAAAAAGTCTTAGTGAATTTATCTTGGTTCTCATTGGAAGTTGTCTCTCATTTATCACTAAACAATGTTTCATGTGCCACATTGTGATACACACATTGGTCTCCCTCTGTTGGCGTTAGCATTAGAATCCAACCAAAACTCAAAAGTGAAACCAGTTTCAGAGGAGTTAGTGGGATCCTGTGGGAATTGTTGGGCAACAGCACAAAACACTATCAATCAGGTCTACCAGTTGGCTCCAGGGGAATCTATCTTGCCCTACATTTCCCCACCAAACAAGTATGTTTTACTTTGACAACATGTCATAAAATATGAAGTAATTCATAATAGTATCTGCACAATTTTGGCTGGCTGATTGGTAGATCTCAAATCTGACATATGACTGAGCTGAAGTCGACTCTCTTGGGGAGAAGGAGGGAAACTAGCCAGACTTTCCCTGATGGGTTTAGTAATCTCAGCTTCACCCTGGCGAGTGTAGTGAAAGTTAAAAACTAGGTAAAGTGTTCCTTAGAGCAAATCTTTCTGCTCCTGTCATATTGTAGCCAATAAAAAGACTAATAATTGAATACTGGAGCAAGTCACAACAGAGATTAATTTAAGACGGGATTCTCCAAGGTGAGGTTGCTGCAGGCTGAAACCAAAGGCGACAGATGGCTCTTTGCAATACAATAGTTTCAATTCATTTCATAAGCTGTCTGCAAACATCAAAGACGCACATGAGGTAATGTGAGAAACTGCTTAAGTCAGGAGTTTTTTTTTTCTTTGTAGGGCAACAAATATTAGAACAAAAACAAACAATTGTTCAAGATGCTCCATGGATCAACAAAAAAGAAAAGAGTTGTGTAATATTTTAGTGCTATTTTGCAAAGTAATGCGAAAACAATCCATGGCAGCTCCTCGCTAACCTCTTTTTGGAGTATTTTTATATTAATATACAAGTGTGTGTGTCTGTGTTAGTGTGTGTGCCAGGTGAAGCGTAGGAAACTGCCAGTGTCTAGAGAGAACCAGTCTGCCAGAACAGCCATACCTTTACACTACTTACCTACGCCTCATCACACTCACCCACACATGCACACAAGCACACAGGCACTGAGCTAGATGAAGAGATGAGATGGGAGGAGGGGGGGGTGGGGTGGAGGGTAGGGGGGGAAATCAACATATTTCTTCATCTACTCAGTCTTCCCTTGTTTCCTTCCCTTCAATGAACAAAAACACAGAGATGATGCAGTACATACTACAGTTAAATGATTGAAACACTGTCTGTTTAATCCAGCTGCTGATGTGATCGGTGCTACATCATTTTGACACATCTGTAATTTTCAATAGGCAAGTAATCCCTTCATTCACCCATGCTCTCTGGTTTCATTATAATCATGTTTATTATTTAGGTTTTTGCATATTCTGTTCGGATATTTATTATAGGATTTGCTGGAGTTGATTTGTTACCCGAGAATTGAATCATATTAATCAGACAGGTGGCAGGAACACAAAGTGTCTTCAAACTGTAGGTCATTTAAACATCACTTAAAAATAACAAGATACAACATGACAAACTGTTCATCTCCTTGGTCTAAGGAGCCGTTACACTACAAATGTTGTGTATTTTTAGCACATTTTGGCGCCAGTGGGACTGGAAGTCCTGCCGCTCTGTCTCTGATTCCCAAAGAGGGAAACAGGGACACATTTTCTTCTGGCTGCTACCGATGATGAAGATGAGCGGAGCTGACACTTGGAGCAGCTATTTGACTTGTCAGGTGTGCTCCTTCCACAACAGGGCACCCGGAGTCACACACATTTACTGCTTAGTTGAAGAGACAGAGTACCCATGAGATAGATTTCTGATGGCTGCATACAGATTTTGGGACTGATTGTCTGACAGCTCATCATCCCTAACTGGTCTCACCTGAAGACGTGATGGCTATATGTTGTTCCTCAGCTTTACCTAATGAAGGTCTAAGGACCGAAACGTTGTATCTCTAATTAAGTTTATTGCACGTAAAAGGACAGTGTGCAGGAGTTCTCTCTTCTCTTGCCGATGGTTGATATAGGCCTACAAATTTGCCCCATTAAAATATGGAAAACTGATATAATAATAAGATATAGAAATATTAGTTTATTTACTAAAGATCAGAGCTAAAACAATCAGTTGATTAATCAATTAGTTGATCAACTGAGAAGCAATATGCAATGATTCTGATAATCGATTATCTGTTCATTTCATAATTGCAGCTTCTCCAATTTGAGGATTTGCTGCTTTTCTCGGTTTTTATATCATTTTAAACTGCATGTCTGAGTTGTGGATGGTTGGTTGGACAAGTCATTTGAATACATTACAGTGGGGCTGTCACAACTTGTGATGGGCATTTTTCACATTTTTTTTAACATTGTATGGTGAATAATCATTTAATCTAGAAAAATCTGAAACATTAACCAATAATCAAAAAATAATTGATAGTTGCAGACCTGCTAAATTAATCTGTGTGCAGCTGCACACTGCAGTTTATAAGAATATTGTGTATATAGGCTATGTGAGGTGTGTGTTTGTGTGTGTCAATGTGTGTGTGTGTGTGTGTGTGTGTGTGTGGTGGTGGTGGTGGTGTTGCCTTGACTACTGGAGTGTGAAGGTATGGTGTCCAACAGCAATTCTGGTTATTATGGATGTAACGCACTCACACCCACACACACACACGGTGCCTCTGCGACAGTAATGCTTGTAACAAAAATGAAAACACCTGAGTCGTGACAGTGTTACGAAACAGCCTCATACTAAAACGGTGTCGAGAAAACGGCTGGTTGAAAAGATTAAAAAAAAAAAAAAACCTGCGCCAGCCGTTGCTAACGTTCACCAAACATCAAACACGGAAGGACGGACAGTCAGCCAGCGGTCGGTTTGAAATACTCACGCTCTTCTTCCGCAGGTGCAGCCCGTGCTTCAGTAGCCCCGGCAGATCCCGGATTTTGTGCTTGAGCTGAGCCTGGTCCCGTGCGCTCCGGTTCCACCGCAAGCCCGCGAGCAAGCCGTCCTCTGCGGGCTCCGAGTCCTCCATGGTTCCTCTCCTTCTCCCGTCTGTCCTCGAGCTGCCGCCTGCCACTACTGTATCCTCACAAGGCGCACCACCGCCGCCCGCGCCCGTTCGCCATTTCCCCCCACCTGCATCTGCAACCTAGCCGCGCGCGCAACGTTAACGACCTGCTGAATGTTAGAATGTATTCCGCAGCACGCGACGCTGCTGCTCCACCCAATGGCTCGCGCGTCCTACTCTGTATTATCAGGTTGATGTGGATGTGTGTGTGTGTGTGTGTGTTTGGAGGGGGGGTGTCACAGGTGCATAGAAACATTGCATCACTTCCACCTATCATTCTCTGACCAGGCTGACAAAAGGAAAAGGAAAAGCGCGAGGTACATTTAGAAAACATCACATTTTCACCATTACTGGCGCATTTGACGTGTCCGCGTCACTGTGATGTATAATTAGGTGTCTCACAAGTTGTAAGTTTAATAGGAAGAACAACAGAAGTCTTTGGGGGAGGTGAGGTGGGGATACGTCATCACATTACCTGGCTCAAATTTCCATAGGTAAACAAAGAGCAGCCACAGATCCTATTTATGAGTAGGTGTGGGTGAGTGGGGTACTTTCAGGAGGCAATTTTTCAGGTTTTCGAGCTGTATTTTGTCCTGATAGCATGTGAATACTTTGGAGCTTGGAGCCTTACATTCCAGTTTAACCTGAAAAGAAGACAGGTGAGCTGAAACATGAGACCCTGCAGGGCTCTGGCTGTGGGTTGTTGGAGATGAGACACCGACAGTGGTTCCTCATTCTATAAATTTTCATAATCCATTTCATAATGCTATAATAGTAATCATCAGACAGTACTTTTAAACTCTTTCCTCTTTGTTAGAGTCAGTATACGCATAACATGCTGGTGAAAGTGTGTGCCTTTCATGTATTAACTGGAGTCTTAATACTTGATAAGTAGGTTATCAGTGTATTTTATAGCTCAGCAGATAAGGAACAAGACTTTACAGCACTAAAATGGCAAAGATATGTTTGAGACGGTTTAAACATTTAAACGGCACAGTTACATCATTTGTCCAGTAGAGACCACTGAAAAGTTCATCTTTAGTTGTAATTATGTGTCACACTATTGATTTCTATAATCACGTTTATTATTGCCACTTGCCATGTAGTCACTTTAAGATTTTATCCCACCTTTAATGTATAATTATTGTGCATTGCTGTGTATGATGTGCATTGTCTTATGTGCCAGTGCCAAAGACGAATTTCCATTTTATGTAAATTTACTGGACAATCTGAATCTGAATCATTATGCAGCTACATATCTTGTCTCAGTTCTTTAACAACCCAAATTAAGGGATTATTATCAACAAAGTAAAAAAAAAAAAAAGAACATCCCACATATCTTGCTATCAGATTTTTTAATTCTAGAGTACCAATATGTTTATTGGCCTCAAAAATCTAGTATCAGTGAGGCCCTAGTATTAGCATGTTCATGTCACAGAGCAAATGCGTTTGTTTTTCTGGAAAATGAATACCTGGTAGATTTGACAAACCCACTTACTAAACAACACTTACTGTTAATTCTGAAGCTATTTCAAGAATCTTAAAAGATTCCTATAACCATCTAAATGAGAATGAGAAAATATAAAATGATTTTTTAAACTCATTTCAACTGTCTTTCCTAATCCGAACAAAGATTTATTGACCTATGACCTTGCTCAATTTGTACAACAGGATCCAAAATGAAAATGTTGTTTATATAAATGATACTTTCTATTATTTTATATTTTCATAAGTTTACAAAATAATGCATTTGTCTTATGTCATAAAAAAAACAACCAAGGATATATGTAATTTATAGCAATCTGTATTGAAGTTCTTTGAGGAACTGAAGGAACACAGTGCAGCAGTGTGGCTCATTGATGTGTTAGTAGTTTTTGGACAACAGAGGGCTATGGCACAGAGTAATAAGATATATCAGACTTTGGACATTAGCCCATACAACTAAATTGGCTGTTACAGCCTACATGTTGTATTCAGTATATTTTTTATTCTGTGCCTGCAAATTTATGTGTACAGATTTGTTTTTAACTTATTCATTAGTGAGATACATCAAAGAACAATATCTATCACATTATGATGAAAAACAAAGCTTTTTTTGTACTTAATCTGAATCTAACAACAACATTATGTGTTCAATTAAATTTTGTTGCTTATTTTTACATGCAACATGCCATGTATTTGCTTCTTTATCTTCTTATGGCTTTACATTTGCAGCAAAGAAGTCATGAGACAAGAGGAAATTTGCTGTATGGCTTAAAAATGAGCACGGCCCTCTAAGGAAGAGGGTGAAAATACATGAAATTTGATGAAAGAATTCAACTGAATATGATATGAAAGAGAATTAATTGAATTCAGTAGATCTAAGGGGATCTGTGCTTGATACTCTAGATGACATAAAGCTGAGCAGAGTTCAGCTCCAGTGCACTTGCCTCAGTTGTATAACTCAGATGTCGAGTCTGCTTTTCTGATATGACTTGTAATATGGAATAATTGGCCCCTTTCGGGGACTCAGATACCAACACCATCGCTGTCAGAGGTAATGGGCTAGCATACATGCTGCTTGGCAGCTGAATAACACATCACACACACATGTGAAGAAAACATCTTTATTTTAGTTTTGTTCAAAAGTTTGCTGTAACATTTAATTTATTCACATATTAAACCCAAGTTGGGTGCTGAATCTAGACTCAAATGTGGGAAAGGAACAACAACACAGACATAAAATCGTGACTTATTTTTCCTCCTTTGTCAGTGTCACCTTTCCTGTGACAATAATGAACATTACAACCTAACAAAACCTCTAAGTCCATACATGATCCAGGTAAAGATTCAGATTTTACAGACCCTTTAGCTCTGGCTGTGTTCACTTTGAGTGTAGCATTAAACACAACAAAGCCGTTTTCCCTTGAATGACAGTAAAAACTGATTTAATTGAGGGTAACACAATGCTTGCAGTAGTTTCTCGGGCTTTAGACCTATAATTAAATCAAGTTTTTACAGTTGTGCAGTCATCTCTCAACAAAAATATCCTCAATGGGCATTCTCCTGCATATTTGTGTTCACAGATTACAATTGTCCATGTAGTTTGGGTTTTAAAATCCTTGAGTGCTACATGTCTTGTGTCTGTTTCTTAATATCTTGGGACCATGTTGGAAATAAGTGTTCTCACTTAAACATGTTATCCCTTGGATTGCTGTGTTCTTATATATCCATAAATAGAACAAATCAAACAATAGAAAGGCATGTCAGCAGCAACTATTGTATGTTGTGATCAGAGATAGAAATGAAAGAAAGTAAGCTTTTCAAAACAGATGGTAACAGTAAGAGCAGATCTATAGTACGGTGTACCCTGCTGCGAGAATGCAAGCTTTTGAGATCAACTTGAAATTTTAGTCAAGGTGTCGGGAAAGTGAAGAGAAAAGCCAGCGATGTTGGAGCTGTTGAGACATGTAGGCTCAGGGTTAAATATTGTGAAGTATTGATTTCACTTCAACATATAATACAGTTTAGCTGGCATTCAGGTTGGAGTTTGTGCATTGAGGTTGCACACAGGCCTGACACACCGTAGGGCTCTGTGGAAAGCTCAACATGCTGCATTTATAGAGACACACGCAGTCAAAAAAATGCAAAGCAGCAGTTCACATCAGTTAGTAAAGGAAGCTTGTGTATAATGGAAGGTTTTCAAATGTTTGTGTTTGTGATCTACTCAGCAAAAGAAAAAAAAATCTAATTTCTGGCCTCATGGGTGCCATAATCTGCCAAAGTGCTACAGGAGAGCTAAACACAATTACTGAGAACCCGAGGTCATCAATCCCTTTTCAGATCATTGGGTAGATAGCTGCCGTCTGAATCTGATAACTGTTTAAGGGAATACAACCAAACTAAAGATTTTGCTCACACACACACACAAACATTGGATATGATTCCTGCAAAGTGGTGCATTTTGTCACATTGGACAAAACTGACGAGGACAACGATAATCAGAATTCTCTCTTTACAGAAGCCCAGAAGCTCCTTTTCAAAAGATTTCAGTGAGGAGTTAGCATGCAGCACATCAATAGCTCTACAGTAAGTCTGAAAAAAAGCAGCAAATTTTGTATTTAGACCGCCTGAAAGTGAAAGAAGGAAATAAGGAAAACACTCAGTTTGCTGAATTGCTGAAGTGGCAAAAGAAGAGAAGGGGACTTTGGGCTTTCTTGTGCCGAGTCTGGAGGATGATGAAATATGCTGCTCTGCAGTCCCCGGGGACCACCGAGACCAGCCGCTGATATACACATACAGAGTCACACATGCACACACAGCAAAATCAAATTAACCTGATAGTACAGCATTTGAATGAATGAGCCCTATACGTAGTAGAGCATACAGTACCGTAGAGTATAGCAGGTTTACATGATGATGTACAGGGAGAAGAATTGATTACTGGGGCAGGGAAAAGTGGAGAAAAGGATAAGAGGTGGGGAGAAGAAAGCGTAAGAGGAACAAGAGGGCCGAAGCCGGGAGAAAGAGATAGTAAACCAATTACCGAGGACTGGAGAAAGCCTTTCATCCCAAAACTGTCACCACACACGCAAATATACACAGTTCTATCTTTCTTTCTGCCTCTCTCCTGCATACAAATACAGTATCCACACACACACACATGGTCAGACATCTCTCTTTATCATTCACTCACACACATATTCAGAGCTCTCTTCAAACAAATGCACTCTTGATTAAATATTGAAGACTGCCTGTGGCGAACTGAGCGGAGATACAATTCCTTTCGTCTCTTCTGGAACTCTCCATCCATGGAAGGAGAAGAGGAAGAAGAAGGAACGCCAGAGGAAGGGAAAAAGAGGAGAAGAGGCGAAAACAGTGGCCTGAGAAAAAGGCACAAAGGGAAGGGGATGAGGAGGAGGAGTGGGGGGGGGAGTGAAGGATAAGAGGAGGGATGGGAAAGAGGGAGAGACGCCAGCAGGGCAGTGAGAAAAAGACAGGAGAGCAGACAAGAGGATGGAGCTGAATCAAAAGGAAACTGAGTAGAGGAGCGCCATATTAAAGTGAACTTGAAGCTATAACTAAACACAGTATGACAGATAAGGTCATGTATAAAAGAACAGAAGCAAGAAGGAAGCGAGGCTCACACCATGAAAGTGCTGATACTATTCTGTGCACTTAAAGGCAATTGACCTGCCCTTATGTGCATGACAGACTAAGTTAAAGATATACTTTCTTTAGCCATGGTATAAGCATCGGTTGGACCACTACTTTGATGATGAAATTTAGTACAGACATTCAAGGTCCCCAGAGGAGGAATCCTGCCCACTTTGGTCATCCCCTGACTTGTCATGTAGCGCCACCAGGATAGATCTCTCTCTCTCTCTCTCTCTCATTAGCGTCGTCATCAGGTCAAGATTTCAATTTGTTCAATATTTTGGTTTAATATCTGCAAACCTAATGACATTCCCATCAGCCTCAGCTGTACTTTATAGCTTTTACACTGGGGACAAAATATGAAATATGACTCTAAAACCTTTGCTTCCAAACATAGGTTGCCAAACTTCCTAACAGACTTCAGGGTGATGCTGAAATTCCAGCTGAGACAATTAAAAAGCCATTATATGGCTGTATTGCTTGGGCAAAGCACTGAACAGTCCTTTGCCTCAGGATGTCAAAGATGACTATGAACTGTGATCATAGCTGCTGCAAGATTGCCATCTAGCAGCAGCCCAGATGAACTGCAGTCTGAACTGCATTGCGATGTCACAGGCTTTATTCCAACCTCTTCAGCAATAAACAAGTGCAGTAGACGGGCACATCCAATAAACTTCAAACAGGACCAAAGAAACAATGTACAAAAGAAAGATGAAAGTCCAGTCACTGTAGCTCCCTTAGATGCAGTTTAATGAGACATCCACCGGTGACGTTTCCAGGTACATGCTCTTCTTCTACCTTCAATTATCCTCACTCAGGAAGAAGCTTCAATATCAAGGGCATCATATCTTGCAACATGATGTAAATGTTATATGCTTAATATTCTTAAATGTCCCTGTGGTCTTACTTATATTGGAAAAACAACAAGGGCCCTCAAAACTAGGATCACTGAACACAGATGTGCCATTTGTAACCAGGGTGTAACAAGCCCAGTGGCTGTCCATTTTAAAAAAGCCCAGCACAACATATCCACTCCTATTAAATGCCCCCAGAGAGGAAGCGACATTGACTCTCGACTCCTGAGGAGAGAACTGTTCTGGATTTATACACTGGATACTCACACACCAAGGGGTCTGAATGAGGACTTTAATATCAGACCATTCCTGTGATTGTTTACTTATTGCTCCCATGTTCTTGTCAGGTAAAATTAATTCTCATGCTGTTTATTAATATCTGCATTATTTTATTTATGACATGGTTATCCCTTGTATTTTTCATATTTGGGTAAACATCCAAGGGTTTTCTATTGTAGTATATATTTATTTATTATATTGTATTTTAAATAATGATGAAATGATGGACATTTTTTTAGAATATAGAGGTGCATTTATATAAATCTAGCCATCTATTTCTATTGTGATCTGAGTGACCTTTCTATATTTCTTTGTATTATATATTTGTTTATATTATATGTATTTATTATTGTTATCTTTACATGTGTGTCTTGGCACTTGCATATAATATGTTGATCAGTGACAGAATGGGTTTTGCACATATATCATGTGATTGTCATGTGACTGGAGCCTCTGATCTATTTAAGATGGTGAATGTATATATTTCATTTAGTCTGAAGAAGAGCATGTAGCTCAAAACGTCATCAGTGGACGTCTCATTAAACTGCATCTAGGGGAGCTACAGTGTGTGGACTTTCATCTTCAGCAATCACATTGTTTACTTCAATCGCCTTGGATACTCTAGTGATTTTTCAAGCATGTGACTAGGAGCCCAAGGTTTGAAAAATTCAATGTTTTTAAGATCAGACACTGTAGTGCACAAGAGAGAGCACCTTTGGGAAGGTGGGAGTAGAGAGCTTAGAGAGACACCAGTGCTCACATACTGCACTCAGTCTTTTATATGAAAAGGTATCTTAGGCTAGATATAGCACTGAGCACTTTTTTTTTTTTTAAAAAAGTACTATTACATTCCTGTGGGAACCACAGAGGTACGTGCAACTGTTAACCACACAATATTTCCAATGACTGCAAAACTTCATTTTCACTTTCATTTTTTCAGTAATGAAAAAGAGTCACCCACTCATCTTTAGTTTTTACTTTATTGTATTGTAAGTGCGCAATTTAAATTTCAGATACTTACACTGCAAGATTATTGCATTCTTACAATATTATGAATATGTTTGCCTTAAGAGAAAAGAAAAAAGAATAGGGAAAAACATCACAAACGGGAGAGAGAGAGAGAGAGAGAAGCTATAAACTATAATACCAAAAGGAAAATGTAAAAACATAAATTCATCAGCTTGGGCATTATAATGACATATACTGTGAGATGATTGTCAATTGTCAGAGATTTTGCCATATTGTTTATACTGAGGTATCTATCTCTTTAATATCCCTGGTTGTATTAGGTCATAGGAAGCAATGTTGAAAACTGATGAGAAGGACTTTTTATGGTAATATTGGAGTTTCAGGATTATTTGCATGAGTGTGGTGAAGTACCTCGATTTGTAAGGATCACCGTATTAGCCAAAAACAGACATCCCCATTTCATTATTTCTATGAATGGTTACTTAGCTGAATTCCTAGAAAATGTAAATAAAATAATACAATCTATGATAAAAAAAATTGTATCCATATCACTGATCCCTATTTCTTTATGATTAATGAAGGTTTGTGTACATTGTTTTGGAGGATTATTTCACACAGATTTGATATAATGTTCTGTGGTATCTTAATATTACATACTGTATGTTTTTTGTATATGACATGATGATTACACAAACATGTCATACTGTATACAAGGGGTGTGCCCAAATACTAATACATTATTCGGCAAAGCACAAATAGTGGGTTTTTTATGAATATTTGTTTCATACAAATATTTTCAAAATTATTTGTTTTCGGGAAGAAAAGTCAAATACCAGCGCACAGGTGGGTAACCAGACTGGTTAGCTAGAAACAACGGAGTTCTGTTAATAAACAGACAAGTTGACCAACAGCAACTAATGCAGTGGGACACTAAATATGACATAATTCCCTTCCATGAAAGAAAGAATTTATTTTCTTTATCTTCTTAACAATAATGCAGCAAAGAGATCATATAATGTATTGTAGGTTTTTTGGATACTGAAGCTGTTGTGTTACAGTGTTCTGTCTACATGTAGTCAGACGAAACTTAATTTCTGTCCTTCATTTCTTTAGATGTAGTTTTGTCATGATGTAATTTCTTACATACTAAATTATTAAATATCTTTCTGGCCCCTCTAAAACAACAGCTAGCCCCAGTCTGGCCTCTTTGGTTAAAATGGGCTAGGGCTGGGCAGTATATTGATATAATATCAATATCGTTATATGAGACTACATATTGTCTTAGATTTTGGATATCATAATATTGTGATACAGCATAAATGTTGTCTTTTCCTGGTTTTGAAGGCTGCATTATAGTAAAGTGATGTAATTTTCTGAACTTACCAGACTAGCTGTTCTAGTATCTGCCTTTATCCACTTAGTCATTATATCCACATTACTGATGATTATTTATCAAAAATCTTACTGTGTAAATATTTTGTAAAAGCGCCAATAGTCATCCCTACAATATTGTTGCAATATCGATATCAAGGTATTTGGTCACCCGGACTTTCTCCAGATGTGTATGTGTGAAAAAATAAACTTAATTTGGAAAAAGTGTCTGCCTAATAATTGTATTACAATGTAGTAGAACACATACAGTATAAATAAGTGGAACTAAACTGCAACTACAAAGAAGAAATAAAGAAAGAAAAAAGAAATACTGTGTGCACATATATACAGACATATAGTGTATATTGTATGTTCACATTCAAAGTCAGTAAATTATGTGCAGGGTTCTCCTTATTTGCCTTATTTTGACAAACGGATGAGTTTATTTTAAACTCGTGAGAACCAGACTACCCTGATGATACACCATTCATAGAACATCAATTCATAGAATGACTTACTCAACAAAAAATAAACAGAATTTCCCCGAATTTGGTTTCATTGATAACGAAAGGAAAAAAAAAGAGGATCTGACTGATTTTGATACTAGACTTTCTTTTCTCAGGGTGCAATTAAGACAGAGATAGTATCTTAGAGTGAGTTATAAGATAATACCAGTTTGATGGATTCATTAATAGATAATAGGCAATTATTGTCTCTAATATAACTGATGCAAGTAAATGAAATAAACAAGGCAAGATGTATTAATAAAGGTATATGCACATGCTGACCCACAAGTGAAGGTGGGGGGTTATGATCATAAAAATATATACTGTAACCAGTTTGATCGCTCTCTTTTTAATCATTAGAGTTTAGAAGCATAAGAGAAACAAAAACAAAACCAAAGAGCAAGAGGAAGCCTGCCAAGTGGCCAGAGAATGCACTCAAAAATGCTGAATAATGTTTTTGAGAGTAACTATTATGTAACTATTATTAGCCTTGTACCCCACAATGAACCTGAGTGAGATTGAAGCAGTTTGTTGACATATGAGTTATAATGTTACAATATTATTCCTCATATGAGTTGTAATGTTAGTCACAACATTGAGAGGAGTATTACCACAGTTCCACTATACTGGCTGATCATCATTTCTACTGCGAAACTGCAAAATCAAAAAAGTGGGAAATTGAGCAAGAGATACTCTCACTGCTTACGTGAAAGTGTTTCATAGTGTAGTTAATCTGTTTGTTCCCTGTAAAGGGAACTAAATGTGTTGTGTTGTTTATTACATGGTATTCATTACAATCATTAAAGCATAATAAGTATAAAAACAAATAACAGCTAAAACGTATTAAAATGTCATACATATGATCTTTGTTCATTTTTTTCTCTCTTTTTCTTGAAACCACTGTTTTCGATTGTAAAGATATTCAGAAAGACTGATGAGGCCTTCAGATGATGTCATTTTAGGTCATTCCAGTCCTGCCTTGGATGAACATGATTTAGTTTGTCATTGGTTTGATGCGGGTCTGTGTGGTTTATAACATTATAACTCATATATCAGTGACATAGGCCCCAATTAGCAGGTGGATTTGAACCCAGCACCTTCTTGTGAGGTGACAATGCTAATCTCAGAGTCACACTTCTTTTGCATGACATGCATGGAGGGGCTCACTTGTCATGTAATTGTAGATGTTCAAGTTTCTGTGTTTTTTGGAGCTTTTTCTTTCCAAGAACTCATCATCCACATTGGCTTCACAGTTGAGTTCACTTTGAAAGCAAGAAATAACAGCAATGCTGTCTGCTGATGAAGATCATGTGATATGATCAAAAGCTCCAGAACAGCAGCTAAATTGACCTTAGGGTGAGATTGTATTGTGAACTGCTGTTCCCAAGATCAAGAATCAACTATGGAACTCATCCTCTGTATTGTATTGTACTGTATTTTATTTAAAGGTACTGTAACCATGCATTATTACACCCAAATAACCATCATAATAAGTTTGAATCATCATTTTATAAAAACAGGGGTCACAGGGAGGTGATATGGATATTTTCAATGAAAGTTACATTGATACTTGGAAGATTCTTTGTTTTCTTAGAGCATCCACAGTCAGAGAAATAGCCCGCAAAAACCATATTGTGCTTGCACGCCAAGCTGCTTAGTGTTATCGATGCTAAGCCCCTTACAAAATGCAAAGGAACAAAGTAGAGAAGTTGAGTGCAAACTTTACACACACATAGTACATGTGTACACAAACCCAAATACACACATCCTAGACAAATTGCTTTGCGTGTTAATTTTAGAGAAGTAGACATTGTATTTTATGACTATATTAAGTTAATTTCCAGCAGTAAAGAGGGGGATGCCTGTGGTTGATGGAGTGCGCATACTGTGGATTTTTGCAATAGATCATAAATTAATTTGGTTCCAAAACCAGAAAGCAGAACTGAGAGTCAGAACTACTGCTTCTAGCTCACCAGACTTTCCTCCCAAACAAGAGAACCAAGCAGGATAATTACACAGAAATTAAATCCATGAATACATCTCAATGCATTAAGAGTTCAGAATTGGGATAGATTTATTAGTCAAAACTTTGCATGTCCACTGTTCAAATTCAAAGTGTGTTTTTAGCTCCTCAGCAGGGGAAGAGAATTCAAGATTCAGTACTTAATTGCCATATCAACATGATTGGGATTTGTGAGCTCACTTAAACAAAAACAGAAAAAGACAAAAATAGTAAAACCACTCACTCATAAAGCACATAATATGTTAAACAAAAATATAAAACAGATCGGTAATATCCAACCCATAAAATAATTGTAAAAGTATAAAATAAATGGGTAAAATGAATTCCAACGCATAAGAACACCATAGATAAAACACTAGGGAAATTAGCAGCAACATCAAGCAACCCACTAGATAAAGTGCTTCAAGTGCATTATTTATAATAATTAAACAATTATTTAAACTCATTGAGTGGCCTGCAGTGCTATGTTTGGAGTGTTAAGGAGACAGACAGCTTCAGGATATGCTTTATTGCCATATCAACATGATTGATTGGATTTTTTCTTAGTGAGCTCACTTAAACAAAAACAGAAAAAGACAAAAATGAAACAGATAAAGACAGAATTGTCTAGGTTCGGCACTTCCCAATAACCTCACACACGGCCCTGCAATCACTGAGCTATTCTAAAGTCTCAGATTGTCCACTGAAAGTACCAAAACACCCCCTGATCAAAAGTGGATGTAAACCCATTGTTACAACATCCCCAAGAGAGCAGAACTGCATCAACTGGTACGTAGATTGGGTACTGACCCAATTTGGGAGTTCTTCGGTTTGATTCCCCGTGCGTAATGCCATCTGACAGAGGGAAAGTTACATATCTAAAATAGAAGTAGAGGGGAATTGAAAAGAATAAAATATTTTGATCATGCAGCATCTCACAGAGCCTGTGGAATGTAGCGTTAATGGACACATAATGAACAGTATGTTGATGGCAGCAAGGTAGCTGCACATAATTGGTATTTGAAAGGAGAATGTGAGGAAAGAAAGAAACATATAACTGAAGGTTTGTGCAGGAAGGTGACTTTTCTCTGAACGTTTAAGGAAAAAGGAAATGAGGTATTCAGGCAAGTTACAGTAGTGCCATGATGTCTTTCACATGCTTCCCCCTCATTCTCTTGATTACAAGAAAACAATGTGTGTAAGTTACTGGTATATAATATATCGGAAGTACAAAGCTCATATCCGGGTTATGAGTGTCATATCCCAGTCATAAAATGATGATGTACTGTAGAATACTCTGGATAGTGATATGCTTTTTTATCATAGAATTTGAACTGATGAACACCACACAACCAAAGTCAAATCACATTTCACACTTCCATTTTGATACAGAAAAAGAAAACATCAATCTTACATACTAGTAAGGAATACGTATGGAATCTCTTAAGGGGGAAAAAGAAACTTTTGCAAAGGCCTTACAGAGAGCAATCAATCCTCCTGGCGAGGGGACTCCACCTTGGTCACCATAGGCCAGCGCTTCACACATGACAAGACAAAAAGTCTAGGACCATAAATATCATATCCACAGAAAAAAAAGGAAAGGAAAAAGGAGACAGCAAATACTGACACGTACCTGCACTCACGTCATTCCCTTCAAGAATATAAACTGTTGTGAACTACAGTATCCTAAACTCAACTGAGTCACTTCTGGAATACAAGGCGGTGATTAGCCCCATGATAGAGAAAATAAACAAGGTTTACGTGGGAATGAAAAACACATTTGAGGATTTACGTCTAGTATCGCAGCAGGGAGAGCATTCCAAGGAAGGGAGGAAGATGAGGAAACCCTCTGCTGGGGTCGCATACAGGAAGCAGATGGAGTGCATGGTGGTAAATGGTACGGTGATAGCTCATGTCATCTATTACATCTTATCAAAACCAGCTACAAAATAATAAGGAGTAAGGAGTACAATACAGTAACACAGTTATCAAGCAATATTTTTCATATTTAATTCATGATTCAGGCAGCAGCCGAGAAAAAATCTCTCTGAGCTGGGTCAAAGTTAAGCAATATAGTGGAGAAGATCAAAAATTTTGTTCAGTTTAGGAAATATTCTCAGTACATATAATGAACAAAAGTATAATATTGAATGTAAAATTCAATCTGGCTGTTTATTTATCTGCATGGCAAATAAATGCAGTGTACAGATGGTATTAGTGAGATGAAGCATTTACAGTATATTGACAGAATTACAATGGGATTATAACTGAGCCTTGTGGTGCACCAAAATTTACTTTGTGGAAGATGTAACATGATCTTTCTATGAAATGGCAACATAAAAAGCACCAAACCTGGAATGACATTTCTCAAGTTCACAAAGGTTGCTCTCAAGTAATTGGAAGGTCATTTGTTCAAGTGTTTTGAAATGTTACAGTTCTTAACCTTTTTTGAGCTACTACGTAAGGCTCCAGACAGAACTAGGAGAAAAACGGTGTGAAAAATGGTGTGTTTATTTAGCCCATGAGACAGATCTTTCATAATTATTATTTGTATCATGTGCGATATTTTATTTTAAATTAGGCAAATTTGCCTTGATTTACTGATCATCCCATGACTTCATATTAGTTTGCTTTTTTTGTTTCTTGTTGGCTTTTGGTTCTAGCCCCCTGTGTTGGGAACCATGTTTGAGGGAACCTCTTGATTAATTACAAGTTAATAGAATAAAAAAAGGTTTTAAAGTCAAGCCAATCTATTGCTTCAACACAAGTGAGTAAGTCCTGATAACTTTCTAATCTTTGGCTCTGTTAACTTGACTTCTTTAGTTGTGGAATGCAGGAAAATCACATGACACTTACATGTATCTGTTTATACTATTATTTTCATAAGTGTTGAATATGTAGATTTTCTTTTCAGTCTGTTAATCATTTAGTCTGTAAAATATCAAAAATTGTGAAAAATATCCACCACAAGTTCTGAAAGCCCAATGTGACATCTTCAGATGTCTTGTTTTGCCTGACCAACAGTCCAAAACCCCCCAAATATTTCATTTTCAATCATATACACACAGAAAAGCGTCAAAAACTCACATTTGAAAAGCTGCAATCCCAGAATGTGTGGCCTTTAGGACTGATTAAAGAAAACTTAAAGAATTAATCTGTCGTCAAAATTTTTGCCAATTAATGTTCTGACAATTAATTGATTAATCAACTATTTTTTTCAGCTGTAATAATATTTGATTCTAGTTAGAAACAGCTAGCTAATTAAATGGAGTAAGAGCTAATATGTTATGTTGTGTGGCTCATTTTTTCCCAAGATTAAGATTTTAATTTGAGATACTTTCTTCTGGTAGCGAAATTAAAATTTTTAGCACCCAAAGAGAGATTTTATTGCATGCAACTGGGAAATCTAATACTTTTGTTGTTTTGCATTTCTAATAGATCTGTGTGGTGTTTCATGGAATTACAAACAAGAACCTAATGGAGAACATTAAAATAGCCATAAACAAGCACAGCCCCACTCTACCAAGTGGGACAAATTTCCACTTTAGTTGCCTGTACATGATTCAGCAGGGCAAACATCTCCACATTTTCTTTAGCTCATCATTTTGTACCCTCATGTATGTGTAATGTAGAATTCTCACTCCACCCTGACCCGTTACACCCTGTTAAGACGAAGAGACTAATGTGTCTCAATAGTTCCTCTTTTCTTGGTAACTCGATTGGTAAGGTTCTTTCTTTTTGACTTTCACTTATAAAGTGGGCACAATGTACAAAATACAGTCACTTAGATTCTTTCATTCTTTCATTCATGCAAATGTCCTGAACTGGTCAAACTCATGCATAGAAAACTCTGGTATCATGACTAATACTGGAAAAGGAATGTGACAGACAGTGTCACTGTAAAGAAACAACAAGAAGACTAACAAGACAATCTTTGATTTTCAGGAGATATAGCATATGCTCAAAAATGAATTTGTAGAAATATATCTTTGTAGAAACATTAATTTAATACAACTATCTGGGTAACAAAAATACCTGCTTGATGGCACAATTTGATGGATATTGATCATTTCAGCTGGTCATGTGAGGGGAAGAATATCTTACATAATCAATCAATCAAACTTTATTTGTATAGCTCCTTCCATACATGCCACAAACATGTTGGTAAAGTCAGCAGAAGTGGAGTGTAGAGGCCCCCTGACCAAGTCTGGAGTCCGACAGCCCCCTATCAGAGCCTTCATGTATGACCTAATGGTGACAACTACTTTGGTGCCTGGATGCAGATGGATCCTCCAAGGCCTTGAGGGAATCATCGTATGGGTACGAATGTGCTTCAAGCCAGAATATCAAGGGCACTGGTGTTGAAACAGGGAAAGGTAATGGATAAATTCTGCTTCGCCATAGGAGGCATCCAGATCCAGATTACTGAGAAGCTAGTCAAGAGCCTAGGCAAGGTCCTTGATAGCACCCTGAAAGACAATGCATCACTCAAGTCAATCAGTGGGGAATTGGAGTCATCGCTGATGACAGTGGACAAATCAGGGTTGATATCCTTTGTCATCTCCTGTGGCCCCTACTGGTCTATAAGGTCTCACTGACAACAGTTGAGGATTACGAGAGAAAGGTCAGTGATTTCCTCCGCAAATGGCTGGGCCTGCCATGAAGCCTGAACAGCATTGCCTTGAACCACCAGAAAAGCAAACTATGGCTCCGATTCAGCAGCCTGACTGAGGAGTTCAAGCCCCCTGTGTCAGAGAAGAGAATCACTCGAACACATCCTCAGCTGTTTCCCGAAGGCTTTGGGAGAGGGACACTATCGCTGGCTTCATGACCAGGTCCTGAAGGCAGTAGCCAATTCCATCTGCATGGGGATCAGCCAAGCCAAATAATAGCGCGCAACAAGACAAGACAAGAGTTTATCAAGGCAAGGGAGACACCACAGGCTCAGGGTGGGTGTAGGGTGAGTGTAGGGTGTAGGGTGGGCTCCTAGTCATTGTATGGGATTGGCAGCTGAAAGTTGACCTGGGGAAGAAGCTCAAGTTCCCAAAAACCATCGCAGTGAGCAAAGTAAGGCCAGACATGGCGAATGGCGGGTGAATGTGTCCCTATTGAATTGAGGTGGGCTGCAGAGGCTTTGCTGGCCAGTCATTCTACAGGGCCCTCAAGCTCCTTGGTATCACAGGATTGCACAGGAAAAAAAACATCAAAAACACCACTGAGGCTGCAGACAAGGGATCCAGATGGCTATAATCAAGAGGGGGGATCCGTGGATTACACAGGCCACTTGGACACAAGCTAGGGCATGATCAACCCTGGCTGGTTCGCCTGGGCAAGGGTGCATGAATGTTGAAAGACCCGAAACACCCAATGACTCCATATTGCATCACTGATGATGTGTCAAAGTGCACTGTAAGATGTATGTAAGAACTAGTGCGGTTCAAAGTGATTCACAGATGACTGACAAGCCGATAATAGGACAGATCAAGTGTAGACCACAAAAACAAAAATAGACAAAACAAAAAATCCCCAAAAAACAATTTGAAACATTGAAATAAAAATCATGAAAATGTAATACAATAGATTTTAAAACTATTATAACAGTAATAGTAGTTAAAATAAATAAAGAAATAATAATAATAATAATAATAATAATAATAATAATAAAAACAGAGTTAAATAAAAGCTAGACTACAAAACTAGATAAAATAGATAAAAAACATAACAAAACAAAGACAAATAAAATCAATAAGATGGGTAAATATACATATATATAATAGGCCTATTAATAATAATGAAATCACATAAAATAAAATAGAATACAATTTTACGATACAAATGTAATGTATATAATGTAATGTCTACAAACGATTCTTAATCAAAAGCCATGCTGAAGAGGTAGGTTTTAAGTTTACGTTTAACAAACAGACTCGTGCCAGAGGACCCCAGGGGCCGTACTGGTCTGCACACTGTAAGCATATGAGACATATGCTTTTGGGGTAAGTCCAAGGGAATTTAATTTTGCAACCAAAAAGTTTCTCTCTCTGAGCTTATGACTAAATTATGTTGGGGGGGTTAAAGAAATACTCCAGGATGCAGACTGGAGAAGGCTAGAAAACATTTGTTATTGAAATTAAAATTCCACCTTAACATTGACGTCTTATCCGGGTGACACTTGACTTATTAAGTATTTATTTGATCTGGATGTTGATTTTACTATCACAAGTCATTAGACTATGCAAATGTATGGTTTTGGGTGGGTTTTCCGTTTAATTAATTAGCTGAAAATATCAGGGATTTTTTTCTGAACTGTATGTGCTGTACGCGCACACAAACGCACGTGTGTGCGCGCACGTGTGTGCGCGCACGTGTGGTTTTATTAGTTTCAATTATTGAACTAATTGCTCAAGTGGCACTTTATACTTTAACTTTGATAATCAAGCAAACAATAAAAGCAGTTTTTTAAACGAAGTTCCTGCTCTCATCGGTCATTTTGAAGATGAACACTCCCACAATCTTCATCAAAAATCACCATCAACCATTGGTGATGCCAAACCGGATGCTTGACGCAAATCAATTAATTCCGTGGCTGTTCCAGGGAGTTATTGGGAAATCCCTCCAGTCCGCAGAATATAAAATGTCAGCCCATCGCAAAGACAAGACAACTCCCTTTGGCCTTGACAGCCCTCAGCATCAGTGGAAACTCAGCAAGTGGTTACCAGCAGCGCAACATGACCTCTATGCTCAGTAAGTGATTTGCACTCTGCATGTTTCCTGCGTCTCTTCCTCTTTTCGTTCATTCATTCATTCATTGCTCTTCCCCACCGCACAGATGCTTACTGGCTCTCTGCAGTCATTCTAGCAGCTCTGGTGCTGTGCGCTACCGGAGCTCCAGTTACAGACGCGACTACCGAGAATCCGGCAGGTGACCCCTCAGGTGAGGAGGATGTGGTGGCTTCTGACGAGCTTAGCGACTCCCAGATTTGGGACTCGATCCTTGGTGCCACCAAACGCCATAAAAAGGAGGTAAGCACTTTATCAGAATCAGTTTTATTGGCCACATGTTTTTATGCATACAAGGGATTTGACTCCGGTTTCTTGTGGCTATAAATGTACTTAGACACAACAATGTTCAGAAATTTTCAAAGACTTTCACTAAACTGTGGTATTGTTGGAGTTGATTATTAAGTTTTACAGTCACAGTTGGAGTTTTCATTTTCTGGGCAACGTAAACTGCATTCCTGTCTTCTATCATTTCTCTCTTATCACCCCCTCCTCTCATTAGTTTGAAGTTGAATTCAAAAATGAAATGAAATATCTATTTCTGGAGCACTACAAAACCTCATCACTCCCTGCAGGCTGCCCCCTCTCCAACTTCAGCAAGGTTTGTCTTCTCCTTTCAGATTCTGCTATACTGACCAAAGAGACTAAGTTCATGTGATTACTGACAGCTGGTTTCCTCTCCTCTCTTTCCAGGAGGCTTGTCTTCACAGGTTGGTCAGTGGCCTGCAAACATACAAGGTACTTCTGAAGCATGTGGAGAAGGAGTACCCCGGCAGCTTGATCCTCACAGAGGCCAGATATTACATCGGCCACCTGATCGATCTGATCAAAGGAAAGGTGAGTTAGAGATGCTGCATCTTTCTGGATAAACACTTCAAAAAACTACACATAACATTTGAATTTGTAGCTGTGTTTATCCAATGCGTTGGCCTGTGTGTGTCACACAACCTCAGGAACTTGAATTTGTCTTTATGTTTTATGATGTACTTTTACTGAAGTACATCAGAAAAACATACTTAAAATATCAGTTAAGTAAAAGTACTCATTATTGAGCAATACGCCTCCTGTCAGTGTTATATTACATATTACATTACTGGATTATTGTTACTGATGCATTAAGTAAGTACTGGCAAATTCATGTACTGTATAAGAGTAAAAAATACAATATTTCCCTCAGAAATGTGGTGGAGTGGAAGTATTTTAAGTAGCACCAAATGAAAATATTGAAAAACATTAAGTATGAACACTTCAAAATTGTATTTTTGCATAAACATCTTTTGTTTTTTGATCACATCTTATTGTGAAGGGCCTGCTCCTGCATTATATGTTAGGTTTGATATCATGATAAAGCACTTTCTTGTCACATTACATCAGCATGTCACTCCCGCCCCACAGATGAGGCATCCCGAACGGGTCTCAGAGCTGAGCAGTAGCCAGGAGCAGCAGTTGCTGAAGGAGCTGGACAACCCCAACACTTTCCACAGAAAGATGACGGCGCACTGCATCCTGCGCCAGCTTCACTACTTTTTGCGTGATGGCAAGCTGGCGTTGAAAAAAAGAGAGATGCGCATGGGAAGCATGGCCAATAGGGATATGGCATATTAGGCCTACCAAATGTTGAAAAGAGAAAAACAGTGAAATCAGAAAAGAAGGAAATACCTCAGGGAATCTTTAGTCTTTGCTGTAGCGACAGGGGGTCTTTACTGTATGAATGTTATATGTTCAGCCCACTATTGCATAACTTATTACACCTATTTATACGTGGTGAAAAGTGTTATTTATAAGTCATAGGAAAATCCATTATTGTGGGTTACTTGTACTGGAAATACAATGTATACTTAACACAGTGACTTGATTTCAATGTTGATTTCTAGATTGAGAGAAATAACTTGTGCAGCGTTGTTACGAATACTTTTTATAAGGAAATATTTTTGGAAAGCAGTGATTATATAGTCTATTTTTGCAAACAATGCTTTTATACTTGTAGTACACTGTTAACTATTATTTATTTTCATGTGTAAACTGATGTCATTACATTGATTGATTATATTCTGTACACATGCAGGAATAAAATTCATTTGGAGATATTTAAAAAAAAAAAAATCAAGTTTCTTCATTTCAAAATTTCATTTCAAGCTGTTGCAGGGTTGTGACACAAAAGTCTGAATGGGAAAGTGGTCTCAGACTTTTGGATCCTACTGTATTTGAATGACACTTGCAGGTTTTTGATCAGTCTCTATCTGTATGTGGATGGAGGCTGGAAGATAAGATTTAAAAAAGACAATCTCACTCTTATAGATGAAGCAAAAACCAAATGACCAGTGATCTATATACTGTAGCAACAGCCAATCAACATTTCAGAAATTTGTGTGGCATTTCCTAACTTAAACACATAAACCAATTACTTAAACATACAATTCAGACAGAAAGCATTTGGACAGTTGTGCTGTCCAGGCTCTGTGCTTCAGCGTATTGAATTGGAAATAAAAGAATTGATATTACACTAAACTTCCAAGTATCAGCTTTAATTTGAGAACATCAATATAGTAAGAAATGTGTGGGAGCACTTTTAACACATAGTGGCCAAAGTTTAGTTCAGACATGGCCAGATAAACATGAAGTCACAATTTTTCAAGTCTGTCTTAAAACAATAGTCAGGTGCCCATATGAACATCCAAACAGGTTTTGCTAGCTGTATTTGATGTATTTAAGTTAATCTGAAGATAAAATGAGGCTTCAGCCATCTGAATTAGTCAAATAAAGTGGATATCTTTCACAATTATAGTTTTTTTTTTGCAAAGAAATCCTTTGTGTCTTGAGTGACAGTGTTTTCCTGTTCAGCTGTAGTGGAAGGATCATAACAAAAAGAGGGAATTTGGCACTAAAAATACTGTAATGTTAAAAGATACTGATTTGATTTGACAAATTTCGATGGCTGAAACCTCATATTAAGTAAACCTTAAAATACATTTTTGTGCAGGACTGTCGATTTTGTCCCCCATCATTTACGCTGAAAGGACGAATGATTAAAACAAGAAACCCAACAATTTTTTGAGGACATACAAAAAAATTGTGAACCTGTCCTTTAATATATAACATGACATATGACTGCCTGAAGTTCTGGACCCATAGGTTTGTATTTTCTTCTGGTGATGATCTCCCAGGCCTTCCTTGCAGCCACCTTCAGCTCTTGCTTGTGGGATCTCTCTACCTTCGTCTGGTCTTCAGCGAGTGGAAAGCATATTCAGAGATCAGGTGATTGACTCGGCCAGTTGAGGATATTCCACCTGTTCACCATGAAAAGCTCTTTGATTGCTTTGGAGCATGTTTAGGATGGTTGTCCTGCTGAATGATAAAATGTGATCTGGTGAGTTTTGATGCAATTCCTGAACGTATACCTCTGCATTCATCCTGCTGCTTCTGCCAGCAGTGAAATCATCAATAAATGCCAATGTGCTAATTCCACTGGCAGGCAGCCATACATGCCCGAGCCATAACAGAGGCACCACCATGTTTGTCAGATGAGGAGCTATGCTTTGGGACATGATATGTTCCTTTTTTATCCCACCACTTACCTATTTCCATCATTTTAATATAGGTATATTTTTCACGAATCAGTCCATTGAACTTTGTTCCTGAACTCTACTGGGGCTTTTTTTTTGTATGTTTTTGTAACCTGGCCTCTCTGTTTTTGAGTTTCTTGACGAAAGCATGTACGCCTACATCCTCGAGAGGATTCTTGACGTGCTGTGCAGTCATACAGAGCTTTTTCTTCCTCATGCAAATGATTTTCTGTTCATCCACAAGACTTGTGCTCCTCGGTCTACCAGTATGGAGCTTCTCTTTTTAGAACTGTTGATTTTAGTAAACCATCAACTTTTGATATCTCCAACTCATTATTTTCTTCACTTGCATGGTCATCTCTTTACTCATCATACTGACAGACAACTCCACTTCAATATTAATAAAGACCAGAATGACATTTCTTTTGGGATTTATTTTCAGACAATTTACAACTGAAAGAGTAAAAACATGGAACAAATGGTTTATCCATTTGACAGTGCCACACAAACCAAATATAAATATTTTCAGCGACACAGTCTTGATTCCAGCTTGTTCATCCAAACATCTTCCATCCACGTAGCCAACACTCTCCGTACATGTACAGCCACAAACAATGTGGTGACAGATAACATTCATTCATCACTTCTCGGACATTGTATGATTCATGGAGAAGAAGGTGAAAAATAAAGTCAATTTCCAGGATTTCCAACGACAGGTGGGTCACATGGTCTCTCGAGGAAGGGAGGGGATTTGCTGTGCGGAGAAGATGTTCCTCAGCCCCATAGCAAACTATAGAAAAACACAAAACGTTCAAACAGACTCCCAACATTTTACAGTTTACTTACAGATCGTTAGTGCTGCCACTGAAAAGTCTATTACAGATTTTGAAATTTTATATATTTAAAAAATGTCCGTAATGAAAAAATGAATGAAAAAAAACAAACACATATAGAGGTGTGGGCGGCAATACAGAAGAGGTGGAACAGTGAATCAGTGAATCTTACAAATTTTCAGGAGAGACATTATTGAACTAATTTCTAAATGAATGGAAAATACTGTGGGGAAAAAAAAAGTTAAGTAGTTGATTCATTTTAAAAATAGAAGCCAAATGTCAAAGTCCTGGAAAGATATTCGTTGCTGTCGATCATTAAGACGGACTGTAGGAACGTTTGACAGTTAAATATTCCACTATCAAAGGAAAAAATCTCCATAGCTATGAAAACCGCCTTTTGTCGTTACACTTCACACCTTTCCGTGATCTTTATTTTCCCGCGGTTTCTAATAACACACATACGTCTTTAAAAGAAGCACAAATTCTTGCGCTAATGTCCTTACCTCAAGACTGTGGGTTCAGGCATCCCTGGATCTGCTCCTCGTTTGAAACCTGTAAAACAAAACCAGAAAAGAACATTTACATTTTGGAAAAGTGGACGGAAAGTTGTGACACGGTGAAGTAGGACTGCAACTAACGATTATAATCATCGTCAATTAATCTGACGATTATTTTCTCCATTAATCGATTAGTCTATAAAATGTCAGAAATTGGTGAAAAGTGTTGATCACTGTTTCCCAGAGCCCAAAGTAACGTCCTCAAATGTCTTCTTTTGTCCCTAACAACAGTCCACAACCCAAAGATACTCAGTTTAATGAATTTTCAGTTTAACTGAATTAATTAATTTTGTAAAATGTCTGTGCACTTAAAAGAAGACAATAAGGTTTATGCTTTTGCCAGGGGATGCCTTAGCAAGTGTTTCACTGTGCGTTGTAACAGTTTGTCAGCAGATTAGCTTCCGCAGTTTGATTAAACGCCATCGTTGCACCAGAGCTGCTGACATCACCCGAAGGCCCTGCAGATCTCGTTTTTGTGGAAGTGGGGTAAAAGGGGCCGATGGAAATACATCAGGAATGTATTGGGCAGCACATCTGACTCAGCGCCTCCGACTCACATACACACACAGAAAGGAAACGCTTTCATTTCTGAAATATGTTTCTTCTAACATAATTCATGGGTCAAAGACAATACCAACCATGATGCAACACATTCTTCAGAAAGAGGCATGAGAGATTACTAGAAGACTAAAAATAGCTGCACATTACTTCATGTGTGTTTTTTTAACTAATTGATTGTTTAGCCCTGTTCACATTAGAAAATCTAAAACCAACAAATGTTTGACATTTTATTTACTTTTTTATATTTATAATCATTTAATTGAATAGACATTTCAACATTGTCTCAATATAGTTCTTAAATGCTATTTTTAGAACTCCTTTTTGAAATTTGGTGTTTCCAATATGTTGAAGGCTGTGAAGATTCACACATGAGGGCAAGTCCACATGAGGTAACACATGCAAAAGTCTAAATTTCCCCATTTCTACTTGAAACCACAAACATCAGAGTATTTAGATGCAATACGTGAGACATGTCTGGGGTATTTACAAGACAAGCAAGTTATATATAAATACTGTTGACTTATTGCTTAAGTATTTCAAAGTCAGCCGTTTCATTGCTGCTCATATTCACAATAGCAGAGACGATCATTCGAAAATGATCTTCCCCTCTCTCACAAACTGGAAGTTTTTATGCAAGTCTTATCTTTATGAGAAACCCACTTACACTAATCAATTAAATCATATCTGCTTACATTCACTGAATTAACACAACAGTTAACCCACATAAGTATACAACTTTGACTTTTTCATCATTTAAAAAGGACAGCTTCACAGTTTTTCAAGACTGTCTTAAAACAACAGTCAGGTGTCCACATTAACACTGAAAGAGGTTTTCCTCGCTGTAATCATTCCTCCTGTTCATACTGGCTGTAAAAAGATCTTCATATGCGCTTATATTCGTTGGCTTTGTTGGTTGTGTTGGTTAGGTTTAGGCATTAGGAGTGAGACTGGTTAGGGTAAGAATATCAGTGTGAGTCAATCAGAGGCAGAGTAGGACGGGTCATGACTTTGCCATCCTAGGGAGAAAGAATTTCGTGACCCGCTCCCTATGTAAATATGAAGGATCAATTTTAAGGTAAAGAAAACAGTTCTTAGTTTCAGGTGATTATACACTAATGAAAACTAAGTTAGAAAAAAGTATTGATACTTTTTGGATATCACGTGTTTAAAACAACACCATCTCCATTAATTATGCATTTGATGGTATCAAAAGTATCAAGGCTATAAAAAAAACAAAAAACAAAGCAAAACAGATATACAATCAGATTTTCAACCAAGGCTGCACAGATGAAACAATGGTGAAGAATATCAACTGGTCTTCAACATGTGGCTGTTATAGCATTCTCTCCAGCAATGAACCCACCACATGACTGGTGGGTCACGTGGTGCCATAGCAAATTTAATTTAAAAAATTTGTGTGCCTAGGTCTTTTTTTCCATGATATCGAAAGAGTTAATTATGAATATTATATTGCATTGCTGCAACCAAATTCCACTAAATCCTACACACTGGTCCTTTAAAAATTGAACTGAAGCTTATATGAGGCTTCAGCAGTCTGAGTTCAGGTGGTCATATTAAGTCACATTTAGTCTTTTTAACATCAAATCCCCTTTTTGTGTTTCCTCGCACAGTGTTTCCCTGATGAGCTGCAGTGGATGTATAGTAACAAAAAGAGGGACCTTGGCCCGAAAAAGACTGTAATGTTGAAAGATATCTACATGGCTGACTTATTTGGACGGCTGAAGCTTCATATTAGCGTCAAATAAACTTTTAAATACATTTTTACACAGAAGGAGGGCTGGACTTTTTTTCTATAAGAATCCTGTAATGGTCAGTATGAAGAAGAGGAATATTTTTGAAATTATTATTTCAATGATCATCTGGGCACCTGGCTGTTGTTTTAAGACAGACTTGAAAAAAATGGTGAATCTATCCTTTAAACATCATGCATTACAGTACCTCTCCAAAGGGAGGCATTAGACGGACGCTAAATGCTACAGTGGCAGTTTGGGTCTTACAAAAGAAGAAAATGTGGGACCAAAAACCTCGTTGTCTTGTTATTTTCTACACGTTGTTTCTACACAGGCTGCCAATAATGACCTATACACCTTCACACATATCCATAACCCTCACTCGCCCATCCACAGCTTGATATGAGCTGGTGGTTAAAGCACACTGTGCTAAGCTAACTGGCTAACATCAGACAGGCATGTCTCCTGCTCCCGCTACACATACTGACCCAGGTACAACACGGTTGGAATAAAACCCCATCGGATCACAAACTGGCCGCACTGGAACAGCTGCTGCAGCCGCTGTTTGGTCTCTTTGCTTAGCTTAGCCATGTGTTTATCCCGAAAAGCGAGGATGAGGATGCTGTTCCTGCTGCTACTCCTGCTGCCAAGGACACGGAAGCGGAAGTGACGCAGAGGCAACCAGGCCGTAAAGTGACATGTTCAGGCGTAGATCACCATCTAGTGGACAAAATGCGACAGTTTACTGGATTTAATAAATGCCACAAGAGCTCAAAGTTTTAATTTGAGGATAAACCCCTTGAGATGCACCATCCCGTTTTCAAGGGGTCCCCGGGCACAAAACAAGGAAATTAAGAAACATTTAAGTGAAAAAAAAAACAAAAAACATAAATAATAATGATAAATTAAGCAATCCAACAACACAAAACAATCAACATAATAACATCAACAAAGACAAACACATCCGGGCTCTCCCACCATCCCAAACCACACATACTACATCTGTTACAAGTGTCATCTGTTCAAAAAATGAACGAGAGATAAAATAAACACACAGACCAAAAACCATTATGTCAAAGCACTGAGCTCACATTCAGTTCAAACTCCTCTCCTCTCACCAAATGTTTAAAGATCCCCTCCAGACATGTGTTAAGACATAAAAATACTCTGCTTGGAACAATATTGTGTGTCTGATTTGGTTTTTCCACAGAAAAAAAAGTATAATTACCATGTTAAAAACTTTAATAAGGGTAAAAATCATATACTTAAGTAATGCTTTACTACAGCATGTCTCGTGATGATTTAATGCATGAATTCATGATGTATCATGAATTCATGTTGCTCAACATTAACAAATGATCAAGTCACTATGACTTTATGTGACTAGTTCACACTTAATAAATACGTGTATAATAATTGTGAATACATTCATACATTGATATATGACCAAATTAGCTGAATTCCATCTCCATCAGCTCACATATAACACAATAATGTGCAATCTGCAAACTTTTCCTTTTTTGCTGCTAAAACCTCTCTACTTTGACTGAAGTGAAATGTTGAAAACTGAATATACACATATCTATATTGCTATTGCTATATTAAAACAATCTGAGTAGTTCTCCCACCAGGTCTTGCATGATTCCCTGATCTTGTTGCCCTTTGTCAAAATATAGTTCTCAGACCTTGATTATTTTAGTTTAGATTGTGCTCCATATTCTTAAATTTAGTTGTTTAATCAAATTAGCACAAACTAAGCGACTGCCTTGTCACAAAAAAGTTAAAAATGGTTAACAATAGTACATAATGGTTTGTTTCTCACAGCCCAAATAAGCTTCAGCTGTAGATGCATACAGTATGTAGGAAAACCCAACATTTTACAAAGGGGGTCTTCATCTTGGATAAAAATAAATACTAAAAAATAGCTAATATTGACTGCTAAGTACCTGAATTTTTTTGTTTTGGTGAACACAAACTCAAGCAAACAAGTGAAATATAGAAACACTTTATTCCCAGAAGTTGTAGCAGTGAGTTACTCATCTTCAGACATAGAAAGGCCAATATAAACCGACTTTAGTACAACAGTATGATATACAACAAAGAGCATACCCATTCACATTCTGTAAACCCACATACAGAAACACAATGATTGTTATTGTCCCACCAAGCTATGGACACTCGACAGCTCTAGTACACAGACAACAGAATACACTTTTGCTTGAGGGTGGGGGGCAGCATTAATGCTCGATTTAGGACATCAAACGTAGCAGATGGGTTGGGTTTTATTCCTTTTTTTGGTACAAGAGTACCACCACCACATCCTGTGATGTGGCGGTGATGATGATGATGATGATGATGTGGTGAACAACGAAGAAGGACACAGGAAACACATCACCAAAGTACTACAAATAGCTGGAATGGTGGGTGGATCAGAAAAGAGGAAAGATGCCTTGTTGACCCGTACGAACCTCCGACTGCAGAACACACAGGAATAGATTCAGTTACAGTTTTTGTCAAGCTTACACATCCTGGACTCCAGGTTGGTGTACTTTTAAACTGTAGGTGTTGTACGGAGCAACAAAGCAGAGCTCTCTCTCGAAGGAAAATACCACAGTTGAGAGTCAAACCTCTCTTGTTCATTATAAGAAAATACCAAAGTTGATAACACAACTCTTTTTGCTCTTGCAAGTGCAAAATTCAATACTTAACAAATCATACACACCCACTGTCCCCAAAATCAAATCTTCCTCATCATTTGTCAGAAGTTGGATTTTTAAGTTTGCTAAATACACGGCAATTCAGCAAGGTGCTAAAGAAGAGAGGGAGGGAAGGACACAAAAACCATCATGATAGCAATACTGTGCAATTGTAAACATAAAGAACTGATTCTTCATACTGGTTGATCATTTAGTGGTTGCTTTTCCAGATGTTTTAGGGAAGAATGCAGATTTTCAAAAGAAGCACAACTGTAACTGTTGAGAAAAAAAGTGTAAACAGAGGGAGTTTGAGTAATCTTAACAAAAGATGGAAAACATTGTAAAGGAGAGATTTGTATTGCTATGGGAAGGGATCTATTATCTTTTTAAAAAAGTAGTAGAAACACTTGTTTCAACTAGGAGAATCATACCTTGTTCATTGTATCAATAAGCAGCCTTTATTCTAAAAACAACTGTACACACACACACACATACAGCACACACACTCAGACATGCTCACACATACTCAAAGTCTGCCCTCTGACAAACCTGGGCAAGGTAAGGA
This sequence comes from Thunnus albacares, assembly GCF_914725855.1. Classification (NCBI taxonomy): domain Eukaryota; kingdom Metazoa; phylum Chordata; class Actinopteri; order Scombriformes; family Scombridae; genus Thunnus; species Thunnus albacares. The sequence continues at coordinate 12,170,768 of NC_058124.1, forward strand.
TGGATGTATGGAAAAGCCATGCAGGGCAACAAATGCCGATTAAAATACTTTCCAAATACTTTTCCACACAGTTTTTTTTTTTTTTAGTAATGAGTTTTAAGTGCACCCATTTAAGCGATGGGCTGCACTGCAAGGGAGTGCAGTTTTGTCCTGGCACGATTTCACGGCAACAGTGCACTACAAAAAAAAAAAGAAAAAAAAAAAAATCAGTGAAGCTGGAAGTGGAATCCCTGACTTCCCCTCTCCATCAAGCCAAGAGGACACTCTGCTGTGGGAGAGGCGCAGAAGGAGCTCATGGTGCTCTGGATGTCTGAATGGAGCAGGGTAGCAGGCTGGTTTTACAGTACAGAGAATCAAAGACGCCAAAAAACGGAGTGACAGGGGGGGAAAAACTCATGGGAGTGTTCGTCGTCTGTTGCAGTTGGCATGGCTTGGAGTTCCAGGTCACAGGTGCCGGGTCACTGGATCAGAGGCGAGAGTTCAGGTAGTTACAAAGGGTTCAAAGGTCAGAGCCAAGGTGCACGCTGATGCTGGGAGAACGCTGCGTGTGGTTTGGCCCGGGACTCAAGTACCCCAGCCCTTCCTCCTGCAGGCTGCACGAATAGCGGCCAGCTTCAGAGGCGATGTGGTTGCTGGAGGGAGGGGCGTTGCCGCCGGCCACCTGCTCAAAGGAGCGGGAGAAGACTGCGCTGGCGGTGCGCGTCAGGCTGGTGAGAGCTCCTGCCTTGGGCACCGATTGGCTGGAAGTGAGTGTCAGCCTCTTGATGGACAGCTCTGCGTTCTCGCTGGCAGCCCGACCCGTTGTTAGAGGGCCCGCCTCTTTGTCCTTGTCCTTGCTGGTGCGCACACCGAGCCGACACTTCTTCATGGCCTTGGCCCCCAGGTTTAATGTGGTGACGCTGTTGCTGATAGTGATGGTGGGTGGAGTCATGTCAGGCCCCACCCCACCTGGCCACACCCCTTCATCCACCTCCGAAATATCCATCAGCTCATCCGGGGAACCCAGATCCACTGCGTCTATGAGACAGACAGACAGAGACAAAACAAACATTGAAATGAAAAACAGGAGGAAAATAGCTCCTCTGTCATCCAGTCCATGTGATTCAATCAAATTGTTACTACGATGACTTGAGTTTAAGAGCAATACATTCAGTATCAAAAGTTTTGGATGAAAGTATGCATGGACTGAGCTCTATAGAGGGCTGTGTGACAGAGGAGCTCTGTTACTGTCTTCCAGCAGGTGGCGCCTTCACACTGCTAACATCTCGCCACCTGACATGAGACAACTCAAGTTCTGTATTCCAGTCCAGCACACAGGTTAGGTTAACCAGCAGCACTGTGAGACAACAGTAAGTGGTTTATTGGCGGAGGAGTGCATGTTTTGTCCCAAAGGCAGGAGAGGACAGAGTCTAAGAGCATAAGCCTAGGAAAGATCACAAAGGGAAAGTGAAGGACGGCAAGCAAAGGCACAAGTAAGTACACCCTACATAATAGTTATCCTCTTCACCAACTCTAAAAAACACAAAACACAAAAAACCCTTTCCTGCTCTCTTCAAGGCATGCATCCACACTCATGTGAGTGGCCAACCATCTACAGATGCACAAATACACATTTCTGATCTGATGCCATCACTGTAACAGAACACCAGTAAACAGCTGGTAAAACAGACATATCCAGGTCCTGTTAAAATCTCGGATGGTCAGATTCAGCCTGTTCAAAAAGAGGCCAGGAGTCGTCAGACTCAAGTCCAAATTTAACACCGTGAGCAGCTTTTTCTTCAAATAATTCAAGACCTGCATATCTCTCATCAGCTCCTAGCTACTAATCAGAAGGAAGTAATCTGTCTCCAAGTGCAACCCAGGAGTAATGTGTTGAGGCGTACCAAGGTGTGCTGTAAGAGACCCAAAAGCTCACATAAAAAACACTATGAGAGCACAATCTCTTAGTACTGGCAGTGCAGACAGAGATGATATTGGGCTTTATGATTCAAGGTCATCAGTAACCTGAGGCTTTAAAATGACTTTTACTGTACAAGATAAAACTAGCAAAAGAGATTTACAGGTTTATATCTGTCAAATATATTGCATACTGTTCATATAGCTACTTTTTTTATCTCTTGTTTATGTTCCTTATTTAACTGATGTTCTGCTTTCACAGGAATCCTTTTATTTTTTTCCGCCTAAACACTGTCACAACATTTTTAATATGGGATTTAGCAAAGCACATTTGTTTATTATGCAGTTTTTATTAGGTTATTGATCCGTTATTCAGTTAGATCTTAAATCATTAATTTGACTTTAAAAGGACTCTCAGCGGGAGATCTTCATGAGGAAGCTCGAGCCATAAAGGAGAGAGTAAATGAATGAATGACATTGGATAGACAGATGAGAGGAATAAGTGCAATTAGGCGAAGAGAGGTTGGTGGAGCCCAGCGCAAAAAAGGTAAAAAAAAAGGGGGAATTCATCATGCAGCTTTTCAGACCACGCCCCCACACACGGTTACCTAGGTTACCCCAGGAGTGGGGCAGGGGGAAGGAGGGGCAGGGCCTTAGTACTGGCTCCTCCCTGTGGAGGCTGACCCAGAACCCTCATTCTCCACCATTCGCCTCACAGACTTCTGCCTCCTGACCTCCTGACCCCGTGTGCCGGAGTCATGACCTCGGGGGTCCAGGCTGACCTCGGAGGCGCCGCCCAACGTTTCGCCGTCGGACTGGGCGCGGCCGTCAGGGCGTGGCCGCAGGGAGTCTCCGTTGGTCATTCGCTCGCCGCCCACGCCTGTCACACTGATCTCGGGGATGGCCACGCCCCCCAGCGCGGCCTCACTGTCTACACTCACCTCCTGGGACTCTGGTGGGGGGGAGGGGGAGCATTTGGAGGTGGTGGGACAATACATAGACACATATATACACACACACACACAAACACACACAGATGGACAGACAGACATATAACATGCACACATACGTGAAAAACAGAGAGACGGCCGTGTGCACAGGCACACACGACCACAGTAACAAAAGACACACAGAGGTAATCAATGTAATGGCAGAAAAATAAAAAGACAAAAATCATAGTGATCAGAACATAACACAAAGTACATGCTACATGGAGATGAATATGAAAATAATATCTGAATGGAATCAATCACCCCTACACATGAATTAATATTTAATAGTATTTTCCTCAGCCATCTGCTCATAACAAAAGCTTTACGCATCAACAAGTAGCTCTGATAAAGGCACCAATGAGCAGGATCCATGAGATGAAGAAGGGGTGTTAGGCTTGAGATGAAACCCACTCATTAAGCGAGCTGAAGGCTATAATTTACCTGCCTTATCTGCTTTCTAGAAAAATAGGGAGCTGCTCTCTTGTAATTCTACAGAATTTAAAACAAACTGTCATCAATGACTCTACAGAGCAGACAGTAAAAGAACCATGTTTGTCATCTAAATATTAAAAAAAACAAAAAAGTTTCTTTGGCACAGAACTAAAAACAACACAAACAACAAATCATACTGCACCTTATCTGTTTTATTCTAAAAATACTCTACCTGCTGTCTGGTTTCCTGCCTTCTCCTATCTGTCAAATTAAGTTCATGTCCTGCGTGGAGCATCTCTGTGCCTTGACTGCTTCTGCTTTCACTGACTGCCCTCAAACTCTGAATGCTTGTCTGTTGCTGTGTTGCCACCAACTTGAGTATATCCTAACAGATCAGACAGGAAGTAATGCTTCGGAATGAAGAGATTCTCAGGAAGTCGACTGCGCTTACTAGCAAGCTGAGGATCTACGAGCTTAGGGGCTGATGATGATGACAAACATTTACGCAGCAACTGGACAGTGAAATGGTAAGGTGAACGAACAATGACAAGATCTAAACATCTTGCTCTCTCCTTTGGAATGGATTTATTTCATATAACCTTCAATTTTATGTTTTTTTAGTGTTTCATAAAAATGTAATCAAAAGTTTACTTGTGTTTCAGCGAGTTGAGCTTCAACAGTTACGTCCCTACATCTCTGTTTGGCTTTTTTCCTGTGTATGCGTCTCACCGTGTCTCTTCCAGCGGTGCCCTCTGATAGAGAGGGAAGTGACAGCGTTTCGGGAGATCCTGGAGGAGGTGGGTGTGATCTCCACCTGGATGCTCCGAGCACCTTCCTTGTTGTTGCTCTTCAGCGCTGCACCGTGCAGCGACGACTTGATGGCATTACCCACCTGAGGGAGAGTAGAAGCCCACCATCCACAATCGTTACTGCTTCAGAAGATGCAAGAGATTTACAGTACAGCAGGATTACAGTAGGATGCTTCAATCCAACCTGCATGGATGCTGCAACAGTTACTGCTCACTAAATTGTGTGGAGCTAATATGATAACTTGTGTTTCAAAAATACACAATAAAAATCATTTCATGTGGAAGAGAAAACCTTCCTCAAGCAGAAAACAACAGAATGATGCTCTTCAGTTTGCACATGGCTCATTTTTAAAATCACTGATAATTAGTGCCAACTCAATGCACATGCATAGTTTCCCCTTGATAACTGGCACTGATTGTGTCTTAATACATTTATACAAAATTACATTTGCACATTAAATTACAATGTCCTTCATCACGTTGCAGTTTCCTACGCAATATCCACTAGGGCTGCAACTAATGATTTTCATTTTCATTTTCGATTAATCTACCAATGATTTTCTCAGTTAATCGTTTTGTCTATAAAATGTCGGAAAATAGTGCTGATGCCTGTTCTAATTTCCCCAGAGTCAGTGGTTGCAGTGTCTTACTATGTGCAATCAACAGTCCAAAGATATTCAGTTACAATCATGTATGACAAAGAAAAGCATTAAATCATTACATTTGAGAAGCTAAAAACACATAAATCTTTGGCATATTTGCTTAAAAACAGAAGAAGACTAAAATGATTATTCAATTATTATTCAAAGTAGTTAATTAAGTTTCTGTCAGTCGACTAATTCCTGCAGCTCTAATATCCACACATGCATGTACAGATTTTTTTCTAATGAGAATTGAAAAAGAATTTGACATTTTCACATTTTATAATTTTTCAAAATCTAAGAAAAATATGTCTCAGACATACGGCATAACTTTGGACAAAAAACAGTTTGGATTTCAGTTAATACAATTTCCTATAGTATACTGTAATGTTAACAGTAAAGAACTAAAATATTTCTGTTTTGTTGACCTTTTTTCCACTTTTTAGCCATCGGCTGCAGCAAATTATGAAGTATGAACTGTCAATATACACAACATTTTATACTGTTGAAACCAAACCTACCGATTAAGAAAAGTCTGTTTTCAGCTTTGTCTGTTGGCCACTAAAAGATCAGTAAAAACATTTAGTACTGTTTAGCAAGTACAGCTACAGGAAAGCCTTTCTTGTAAGACAGACACAAGTAGATCATGCACATGAGCCAACTGTACAGGCACTGGCCCGTCAAACTATAGCTGTAAGAGCAGCATTGCTGGTACCACAAAGACCTGTTCTCTTCTTAAGTCAGACTGAAGTTCACATCATGTGACCAAACCAATAACATCTTATCAATAATCCCATTTCTAGAGGGATAAACCTGAAAGCTTAGTACACACTGACCGAGATACACACAGTAATGATATAAAGAAAACAAAAGGGCTTTCTACTTCACTCTATACAACACTGTTTCACAAGTCTTTATATAATATCCTCTGCTCTTGCTGGAAACTCTCACTAATGAACATGTAACAATTGAGTACGTAATGTGAGGTAGACGGCATCATAATCACAACACAACGTGTCTTTTGTCTCGGTGGCTGCGACGTATTGGTCTCATGAGGGACGCATCACCAAGCTATGCTAAGCTAGCAGCCACCTGGTGCGTTCCACTGCTACAAGTAAACCCCCGGAAAAAAAACAACAACCTCTTCTTCAACAGCGTGTGTGTTCATCGCATTTGTCCACAAAGCTGTTTCTTTATTTTAAAAACATATTTCTCAACTCTGACACCATTCTTATTTATGTAAATCAAAAAGTCGTGTGTTTTGATTGTTGTGGAGGAATACACCTTGACTTGTGTAGTAATACTGCGAGCTTAGGTTCAATCCTCTACTCCCTGGGCCTTAAGGATTACAGCTTAACGGAGCAGAGTGGAAAGCATGTAAATAATCTAGTGGGATTACACTCTGCTTGCACTCTCTGACAGACACAGACCAACACAATACGGCATACTGTGCTGCATATGAATCAAAATCACAGGCGAGCATGTGCGTCCAAGTCACATGCTCTCTCTCAGACACACACACACACAAAGCACAAATCCAAAAACACACATAGAGGGAGATGCGATAGTAGCAGAAAAAAAAAAAAATTATTTCACCCACCAGTAGAGCTTCAGGGAACAACTCTAACTGGGCCCGATATAGAACGTCATCCAGCGCTTTGGATCCCAGTTCCACTTCGCCATTACACCTACTCACAGACACATTAACACATCGCACACAGCAAATGAGTGTAAGAGAACAAGCTTGATTATCAGATTAGAACCAAAACAGTTTTTCTTTACATATTTAAAAAAAGAGGATAACTGCAGTTTTTGGCAAAGATACCATGCAGTCCAACCTCTTTTTAACAGGTACATAAAATCAGCTGCACATAATAAGTCAAACACTGTGATAGACACAGGGCACATGTAGCAGATTTTAAGAAAAAAGTGTAACAATAACCAGACTGTGAGAAATGTAAGACAGCAGAAGTTAAATCTGAACAGCGAGTGTGTGCTGCGTGTACACTCACAAGGCGTAGTGTATCCCCGTGATGAGCTGAACCAAGAACTCTGATGTGACCGTCAGCCGCGAACTAATGCCTTTGTAGCGCCGCATCTGTTGCCGCGGGTAACCACATATGCACACCCTGGAGGAAAAACCAATAAAAGCACAATAGGGAGAGCTTGTATCAGTGAAACAGGGAAGCTTCAATTAGGGAAACACTCCACTAAGCCACTTGGCTGCAGCTCTATTACGACAATTTACTTCCCTGCGGTGTGTTGATATCAAGCTCAATAACGAGAAAACTGTTGCTGGATGTAACACATGCACACACACACATACACACACAGATTACAATGCCTTACTACAAACATACATAGTTAAAGTGCAGAATAATTTCTGAGCATAAACTGTAGATAGATAATGATTTTTAAAACAGGTGTCATACAATACAAGTTAAATGAAGAGAATTCTGCTAAAACTGTTAGCCTATAACACATATGCCTTTGAAGCTATGGGAACATCTGACACACAAAAAAACTGTCTCAGGGAAATCAAAGCTGATTACTTCTCTTTAGCTCTATGCTTATCAGACCATTGCTCAGCTGCAGTTGGCAGATTACCAAAATAACTGAGCTGAGATGTGTGTACATCGCTGCTCCCTGCAGAATAGCGATATCTTGGCTCTCTCTCTGGCAGCAAAGTCTCTAAGAGGATCAGATAAGCAATTCTGTGTGCGTGCTTGTGTGTGTGTAAGTTGCCTTCCCAAAAAAAAAAAAAAAAAAAAAACATTAATAGCCAAGTGAATGACACCCACAAGGGAAATTCTCATGTGTGTGTGTGTGTGTGTGTGTGTGTGTGTGTGTGTGTGTGTGTGTGTGTATAAAATCCTTAATGTCTCATGATAAAGTGACCCAAGTAAATCCAGATATGCTGATAACGTGTGTGTTTGTGCTTCACCTGGAGCTGAGCTGGCAGAGGGACTGGAGGGAGGTGGAGGTCATGTAGCTGAGAGCAGCGTTGTAGCACAGCAGCAGAAAGGTCAGCACCTCAAATCTGAACAACACAAACACACGCTTAAAAATAGTACGTCGTACATCCAACTGCATTACCGCATGACCATAATACAGCAGAAATTTCACAGTTAAGCTTCCACACATAGATAAAAATACCACAAAGAAGAGATTGAAAGATTACAGAAGCAGTTTTGAAGTCATCGTATAATTGCGGTGTTTGTGAAAATACAGCATGCAGTTGCTTGTATATTAGGATACCCAGGCCACCTGGGTATAACTTAGTAACCTCAAAAGATCCGAGATTAAGATCAAAGTATCTTTGTGTGATCTTGAAAAAAGCAGCCAGACTTGTTTTGTCACATAAAAAGTTGAAAACAAAAATTTCATCACCTATTTTTAATCATCCGTCCAGGCAGTCTCATGCAGTGTACAACAATGGTACTGAGAAAAGCTTGAAGATGTTTTGATTAGATGACTTATCCTTTTTCATGTCACCTCAAATCACCTAATAAACCAGGCCAGCACAGATCTGAAGGCCAGTCTGACAACTCAGACCATAACGACCTCCGGATTTGGCTGCCATGGGGCTTCATTATAGTAATTTAAGAAACTCCAGCAGCGATACTTAAAATGCAACAAAGCTAGACAACTGCCACAGGCCCTGACTGACACAAATGCACCATGCAGAATATAATTAGCCATGGCGGCAGCTGAACTCACCATCACTACATACAGTAAGTCTGATGGTGAGGACAGGAGTCATGGCTACAGGGAGCATTTTAAAGTTAATTAAAAAGGTCAAGTTTCAGCTAAAAGTCAAAAACACATGATGGATAAATGTCTAAATTTATCTTCCCACTGACTGCTGCAAAAACAGCATCAAAACAGAATACGTTACTGGCTCCTTATCACTAAACTCCATGGATTGTTGTATTAATTTCTCACACACGTCCTGGTGAAAAACATGCTGCCTGACAAGAATATGACTACTTCTAATTTAGATGGCAATGTTTTTGAAGATATGTGGTGAAAAACTACACTTCCCACTAATTTACTCAAATTCTCTCTCTTGCAAAACACCAACCCGAACCTTTCAAGAAAGTCAGAATATAATCTCAGTTTAGAAATGCGTGTGTAGCTATAAATGCGTCATCAACATTCACATTTCTGTCAAACTGAAGTTGTTATACGAGTCATTCATACTGAAATTTAACTTTTTGAGTAAAGTGACTAACTGAGAATATAATTTAAACAGCCAATTCTCACAAAAGCTCATAAATTAAAGTCAAGACGGTTTTTGTTTTGACATATTTGGTTACAAAACTCTACAGTGCTTCTTTGACCGACTGTACGCTCTCCTTCATGTGCATTTCTATTTTGGTGGTTGGCTGGAGTTTGTTGCCAGCTGCCAAATCAGAAAGCACAATCTCCACCCCTGCTGATACGTCACCACACATCCTGGAGATGGAAAACAAGTGCACCCATCGAGGCTCTTACCTGTTCTGTGCGGTGAAGGTCTCTCTCTGGAGGTGTGGCCCACTGTATACCACCCTGCTCAGCCCATGATTGGCTAGTGCCCCTTCTGTTAGGGCCATTGAGCCGATGGCTGAAGGCTAGAGGTGAGAAGATAGAGATTTATTTTTTCTAACCGAACATTCCTGCAAAAGCGAATTAGAAGATTTGTGCTCATTTGTGCATGTTTCTCACCTCGTGGTACACTGAGGGTTTGGAGAGGGAAGGGACGGTAAAAGATAACACTTTACTTTGTCCATCTTTATCAACGATTTCCTGTGAAAGAGAAAGACAGGAAGACAAAAAAAAATGTTTCTGTAGAAGAGAAAAACAGAAGCTTTTTTTTTTTTTTTCTGCCTGTGCCCTAAACCTCTAAAGAGTGTGTGCTTATCTCTTCAAGCACACTCATGGGTGTGTGTGTGTGTGTGTGGGTGTTTGTGTGTGGACCTCAGGGTCTCCGTTTCCCAACTCGGTCTGTCAGTGTGTGTGCGTTTGCCTACTTGTGTGTGTCGTGTGAACGCACATACACCCCAAGGTTTGGTGTCCCCTGTGTACATGTTAATGTCAAATAAATTAATGGGAGGCAGCCAGTGTGTTGAGTGACAGCTGACCTATTCTGCTATTCAAAGAGGAAGTTAAGGGATACTGCACTTTGCTGATAGACAACATCGAGAGCCAAAATGGATAAAGAGAGGACTCAACACACTTTTAATTACCAGCGCTGGCATCTCTCTGTGGGAAGTTTGAGGGCATTTGAAAGGTGAATATTGTATATTTGCAATGTCACTGAGTTTCAATTCCTCTATTTCTAACTCATACTTCCTGTCACTCTGCATAACTGTTTAATGAGGCAGAAAGGGCATAAAGTAATCTTTCAAAACACATGACGCAGATCCCTGAAATAGTTGAGTGGTTAAGTCCCCTGCTTCTGAAACTGCACAATTACGCCAAATTGCTAAGGATCAAGGTCTTTTTCTAGTGTTTTTCCCAAAACAATGCACTTATCAGACTGAAAACATTTAATTGTTTTTATTAGCAAGAGCAGCTCTCCTGTACTGATAATGAATGTAATGGATCAACTGTGACCTAACAATGTGGTACTGATAAACTTATATAAACACACACACACACTATTGCCTCCGTCCTCTCCCCTACCAGGTTGTAAATGCCCAGCAGCAGGGCCTCGATGCAGCCGGAGGTGTGCGGGTCCCTGGCTGCGCTGACGGACAGGAGACTCCACAGGAGCTCAGGCAGGAACTGTAGCGTGAAACGCTGCAGCTGCGGCTCACCGCTCCGGTAAAATTCAAACAACTGGTGACAAACTGGCTCCAGCAACTGTGGATGACAGAAAATCGACAACACAGACACACACACACACACACACAGGGTTATGTTACAATATCAGGCTACAAAAATCAACAAAATCAAAACTCAAGTGTTGGCTAGAGTCTGTGTTCTTTTATGATCTGTAACATTTAAACTAGTAAAAATATGGAAGTGTGTGTCCATACATCGCTGTAGTTCTCTCGGATGACCTTGTAGAGTGCAGGGACCAGGACGCCTTTGTCTTTCAGTGAGGCAGCATAGGTTGACACGGCACTGTCAGGGAGGGTCTGTAACAAACACACACACAAAAACAAACAGGTGAAGTATAATGCTGACTTAAAGTAAGTTTTTTTTAATTTTTTTTTTTTTTATTCCTTCACTTGGATGTTTGAGCTTCACTGTGCAGAGTTTGACACTAGAAGGCTGTTGTCACATTCATCTGATGACAGGGGAAAAATGCATGTACCGACAAGCAAGATTTGTGACATCACAACTAGTTTGAAGCCATGTGTGGTCCAATGTGCAACTTACACAAGTGCGAGATGGAAACTTTAATAAGGGAGAGAAAATAGATCCAATTTTAATCAGACAACAATTTTAATCTTATCAGACACAAATTATTAATAAAGGCAGAGTATTTTTGTGCGGTGGTGACCTTTAAGTCTTACCACTGTTCTAAAAATAAAACGTACAGCATGAGAATGAATTTAGTAGTCTGATTTTGATCTGTGGAAACTTAGAGCCCACTGATTCACATCATGACAAGGCAGGCCGAAATTAACTTTTTGACTCACCTGCCAAGGAGACTGGAAGACTCCACAAGCCCAGCATATTTTTACCGAAAAAAATAAATTTCCTTTTTGTGTCACACATACATTTGTTTCAGTACATTTCATTGAGATAATAAAGGTATTATGTTGAATACAAACACACAGAACAACTCATCACCACACCCTCAGCATCATGCTGTAGTCAACCTCTTCAAACTCCTTTATCGCCAAACCTCCATTTCTCACAAAACTTTCTTCTTTATGTGCTTTGTCCTCTTTTTTTGTCGGTGGGCTTTTGTTTTAAAGGTTGGCTTACTCCTTGTAAATGTCGCCAAATAATAGCTATTTAATTAACGGTAGCTAGCAGCAGACCAGCAGCAAGTGACCTTTTAGCGGAGAGCTGCGATGTCGGGTAGTTGATGTCCCTAATGGTAAAATAGTGCCGCGAAACTAGGAGCGCTCGAGACGGTCTGTGGCTGGCGCTCCTTCGCCTCAGACTGTCTCGAGCGCTGCTACAGTTTTGCGGCACTGTTTAGACGCGCATAAAACACACTTATGGTGTGCGAGTCTACAACGTATATGGACAAACATGAGTAATTTCCTCCGATATTACATTGCTATTTTGGTACAAACATTTACCCCCCAGTGTGGTGGATAGCCTTCCGAGATTTACTCGCCAAACGGAAAATCTACCCGCATTTTGGCGCTTGGCGAGTGTTAATTTCGGACCCTGAATACACACATTATTATGGTTTCCAATGAATGAGACAAACTTTATATCAAGAGTGAACTTTCAAGAAGAAGCAAAGTAGCAAATTAGCAATACATTGTGTTTGCTGCTGTAAGTGCAGGCAGACTGCTGTTTGCATTTAGAGGTCAACTTCACCGAGAAGTAATGACAGATGCTCGGGCAGGGAAACCTCATCTGCTCTTTTAATATTACACCTTATGAAGCCTCGGCGTCTTCGGTAGCAGTCGCGAATCAGTGAGTGCTCATATTTGAGTGAGGGCATGCAATTCCCCAGAAACTGAGCACTTCAGTTTTGTTTTTGTTTTTGTGCATGAAGCATGAAATGTTGCCAATAGCGAACAGCAGCAGAGAATGTACTGCATGCTGACCGTGAGGTATGTGCTCTTTCTTGTTGCTTTACACACACACAAACACACACACACACAGTACCTTAAATTCTGACAGCCATTCTTCCACCACTCCTTGGTCCATAGCCAACATGTTCCCTCATCTGCAGTGGAGTCACCTCTACCTGGAGAGAGAAAATGAATTGTAAAACACACACTCTGCATAATTATTGACACATAGCAAATATGCAGTGCATTGGACGCGCGCGCGCGCACACACACACACACACACACACGCACGCACGTATAAGCAATCACAGCTTGAAAAAGGCTCCTTCAATGTTTGCCAGCCTTCTATTATTTGGTATCCAGATAAACATATTCTATAACAGCAGACAATGACAGTAGTGAATAGAGAATGTACATGCTCCAGGCATCGATTCAATACACTGGCAAAAAAAAAAAAGTCCCTCCTTCCCCTTCACTCTCCTCCTGTTTCCCTCTCATTTCTCTCCAGACGCACACCTCTGCAGCAAGTACCTAACCTATTCTCAACTCGGACTCACAAATCGAAAAATCACCCACACAGAAAAGCCTGGCTGGCTTCACTGTTGAAGCGCTGACAGAAGAAAAAAAAAAAAAAAGAGGGGCACAGCAGAATTAGAGGCTTGATGAACAGGCTGTACAGTACTGAAGTCTTTAGAGTCAGACAGAAAAAAAAGGCTCTTACCTGCTTTAGCTCACTGTTAGTAACTCATGGTGAAATAAATGCTTCGCTCCCTTCATTTCTGCTTACGTCCCTTTTTCCCCCCATTTTTCCTCGCTATCCATCACAACCCTTACACTGTCTGCATCTTGACTCCTCTTTTCCTCTTCTAGGCACTGAACTTGCATGCATGTAGCTCCTTTTCCATTAAACCTCCAATGTCATCTATTGTATAAGCCTTTCCTTGCTTGCTTAGTCTCTGTATAGTGTTTCTTTCTGTCTCAATGTCATTTTAATTCTCTCTCTCTGTGTTTTAATGAAGCACCTGCTGGTTTCTATCCGACACTGCTGTCCAGCAGTCACACCAGAAAAAGGGAGAAAGCAGGTAATAGAATCAGAAAAATGGAGAACAATAAAGAGACTGAAAAATAATATATGTAGTCCAAATGATAAGATCTGTGTGTATAACAGTGAGTAAAGGTTTTTGCAAATCTTTCTTTATTTTTGTAACTTCTTGTGATGCTAGAGCATACACATGCCAATCTCTAATCAATTATACTTCCCTTGTGCTGGCACGATTAGTCGATTAGCAGTTACTGATAAATGAGTTTTTAGGTAATTTAACAAGATTAACAGTGTGCGGCCATGCTTGCATCTCTAGGAGGCTGTACTTAAGCACTGGGGTACTCTGAGGTAAATGCTAAAGCTAGCATGGCAAAATGCTCCCAATGGCAATGCTATCATTCTGATATTTAGTCACATGTAAGGTTTACCATGTTCACCTTCTAAGTATAGGTTAGTTTTAGACATAAACCAAAAGTACTGGACAACTAAATTGTGACTTCATGATGGCGCTAAAGGAAAAGTTATGTGATCACCAACATTATAACAATTCATCCAGAGGGGGGCATGTATGTGTGTACCAAATATCACAGCAATCCACCTGTAGCTGCGTAGACATTTCACTCGGAACAATAAATGTCAACTGCGGTGCTACAAGGAAATCAGGGGATTAATCAAATCAGAAGGATACATCCTCTGTAAATATGATTTCATGGCAATCCATCCACTAGTTGTTGAGATATTTCCGTGGTGCACCAACCCACTGAATGTCATTACCATTCTTGGGGACATGCCACTAGTGTGGCTTAAAATGCCAAATACATGCTGGTTCCGGCTTCTCAAATGTGAAGATTTTCTCCTTTTCACTTGTCATACGTTATTATTAATTGAATATCTTTGGGGTTTGGACCGACATTTTATAGATCAAACATTTCATCATTTATTTAAAACAGAGACTAGAATAACTGATAATTAAAATAGTCTGTAGTTGCAATTCAAATCTCCCCATGTACTGGTCTCATCTTAACCAACTCTGCAGTGTGACTGTCATCAATTCTTCCTAGTGAGGAGGAGGACACCATCTATTCTCCATGTATCACTGGTGGATTATCTGTTTTCAAATAGCAGCCTGTTTTCACTGCGGGGTATGTCGTGTCAGTGCTCTGTTATGTCTGGACTCTGAAGCTGGAAGCACAAGGCTAAATTGGCCGTTGAATGAAAAATGAAGTCCATGTTTGGTATGTCTGTTAACAGAGGCTGAGGAAAAGATAGAGGTAGGGAGAGGGAGGGGGAGAGTGAGAGAGCGAGAGAGAGAGAGCAAGAGTGTGAGAAAATTTTAAGAAATATGTGAGATTACAGATGCATAAGATTATACGCCCTTGCATCATCGAATTTTTTTTTTTTTTTTTTTTTTTTTTTTTTTTAAATCAAAAGAATTTCCAACACCAACATCGCAAAATTTGTTTGTTTGCACAATAACCTAATGTCTGGTTGATGTTCATCTCGCTTATCTACATCATACTGGCGGCTATTCGTCTAGATCATTCTGTAAGGGAGTGGCCTAGGTGTGACAGAGAAACCAGTGATCAACCTGTGTGCAATACAAAATTACAAATTAGGTTTATGGTTGATTTTAGTCTCTTTCCTTCCCCTTTTTCTGCTTTTCCTCCCTCTGTCCCTACACTCATCCTCCCACACAACATAGTTTTTCCCTCTCCACTGCTTTATAATGTGCCTTTCACGCATCAAAATGCTTTATTTTGTATTATTTTGGTGCTTGGTGCCTCCATGGCAGCCAGGTGTCTATTTATGGACTGTACCAATGACAGAAATGACAAGGGGGGAGGGGAGCCAGTGACTCATGAAATGGGGAAGGATTATAAAGCAGAATAGCTTCCATTTAGAGAAATTAGTCCTTTGTGGCGGTCTGTTCTGTTCTTTCATACTGGTGAAGACAACAAGGAGGACAGCGGTATCTAAAGCCAGCATGTGCATTTTAATGGCAGCCTTGCTGAATAACAAAATAAAGGCTGTGATTAGAGACTGGATGAGTCAGTCTTGTAAGAGGACGGGCTCTCCTCCTACAGAGTCACTTTTAACTCATCAACTTTGTCTATGCTGGCGTCTGGGGCATGTCATCTGTATCATCTGCATCACCTGTATCCAGAAAAAGATACCTGTAGACTAAAATCAGCAGCTGCCTGCCATGTCGCCTACCTTCGTGATATATTTGCCTCCTGCCTCGGCAGCAAGCACCGACGCTACTGCGGCGACACAGATGAAGAAACAGTGGGTGGACACTCAGGGGGAAAAGTTGCTGTAAATCCATAAATTTAAATATATTTGTACAAAAATTTCAGTGGAAACATGTAAAAAACATGTTGAGAGGGCAAAAAGTGTCACACTTTTCCCACTGATCTTCAGGTGACCGTAATGTACCAAGAAACGCAGCAATGACTCTAGAGCTGCAACGATTACTCGATTAATCGATTAGTCGATCACCAACCATTTTGACAATAGGTTAATCCTCTAATATTCCTCTATGATTGTAAACTGAATATCTTTGGGTTGTTGACTGTTAGACGAGACAAAACGAGACATTTTAGGTTGCATCTAGGACTTTGGGAAATGGTGATCAGCATTTTTCACAATTCTATGGACCAAACAACTAATTTATTAATCATTAGTTGCTTTAAATGAGTCAAAAAAAAAAAGCAGTCAAACTGCTAGCAAACAAACATGGATGTAAATAATGCAAGTTTCAAAAGGTTAAAAAAAAGATTGGCTTTGCAAATGTTTTATCAGGCAGAAAATGCATTGTTAGACCATCAAGGATACACATAGGGTTTGGGTACTGAAATTGGTACTTTTTAAGGGTATAAACCAAATCACGCCAGTACTACCGAGTATCTATTCACACTAGATCAATCAGTGCCAAATTTCAGTACCTTGAGAGTGGGTTGTGTCGTGAGTTCAAATAAATACTGGTAAGATTCCTTGTGAGTCTTTCGAAAAATCCCTCCTAGTTTACTGACACACATGCGACTGAAACTTCTCTCCTGCGGTTCTGTTTGTACTATCGGATATCAGCCTTATTTAACTGTTTCCTGATCGCTTTCAGTCGTATCGGAGCCTTGTTAAGGTACTGCTGATGAGAACATTTCCTGCTTCTGTTGCTTCATGTTAAAACCCTTCCACTGACAAACTAACAGAAGGCTTTTATTATGAAGACCTAATAGGAAATTAAATGTGTTAATCACTGAGTTAGTAGAGATTTGTTAGCAGTGTTATTCTTCCATAGCAACAAGTTGACACAACAAGATCTGGAGATATTTGGAGCCATTCGTTCAGCGGATCAGTTAGAAATACTGCAGAGAGGAAGAGCACAAGCAGAAACAACCAAAGTGAGATGTTTGATGAAGAGCTGCAGATGACAGGCTTTTTGGCAGCACATCTCCAACAGGTAGCCTAAACACTTTATTTTACTCTGTTTATTATTAATTTATTATTTAATATTGTTAATTTTACCTTACACACAAAAAAGGTCAAAATAAATACTGTTGAAATTGAGAAGTTTGGACTTATTTTCTACAACTGAAATTACATTTATTGTTATTACAGAAAAAGTAAAGTACCGAAAAAAAGTACAAAATTCCAGGTATCAGTTCAAATGTGAACAGTACCCAACCTTAGATACACACAATAAATATTGATGAGTAACACTGTCTCGAACCTTTCTATGCACTATTATGACACACTGCAGACAGGCACAAGCAACTTGTGGAAGAAAATACAAAAATAATTGCTCTGGGAATACACAATAGAGTGTAATTATGTTATTAGGCAGCTGTTTATCTTCCATCTTAGTCAGGTTTACTTGTTAAACCATCTCTGTGTCATTATGGACTCACGGATCATTACAGATATCAATAAAAGAGAGAGCGACCACTTATACAAACTGGTGAGCTTCTTCTGCGCAGCTCAACCACATTGACCAGCACAAACACACATGAATAAACCAGTGTTAAGGATAAGTGGCTGAACAGGCTTGACAGGCACAAGTAACAAACCAACTGATGAACAACTAGATACGCGACGAATGCAGGAGAGGAACAGACAGGCTGTACGGGAGCATGAATAGAGATCGATGATTAAATGAGGAGAGGGACCCATGAATGGATGTGTAGGTATACAAGGGATAAAAAGAATGTAAGACAACCCAAGGAATGGATAACTCAAAGGGAGTGAGACAGTAGGGTCAATAAAAGAGGAGAGTTCATTAGGTTTCCATGTGTGCTGCCCATGGCAACCTCCCAGGCTCTGAGAAGCACACTAGATAAGGAAAGATACTGAAACACGCACCACTCTGTGATCTAAACAAGATGAAAAAAAAAAAAAAAGAGTCCAGCCAATGCAAAGCTCTGATGGAGCCAACTCGTTGCTAAGAAGTGACAGAGAATGTGTCATGCATTGCACAAGTGTGCATGCGCGCAAGTATGTTTATTCAATGTCTGGTTTGACAAAACCTGTTCCTGTGAGCTAGCGAGTTGACAGCTCGTTCCTTCTGAATTTACACCCACGCCCCTGTCTTATACTCTCTGACAAACACTCACAAACACACAGGGCTGGCAGTATAAATTAGCTTATTTTTGATTCCTCCTTCCAAAGACTTCTTCCAACATAAACAGGTCTCCTGCGAGTTTACATTCCTAATCCTTGTTGTAAGCGTGCCTGCATTCCTTGACAGTTACTGCAAAACACCTGAGACAAACAGACAACACACTGCCACCGATGCCTTCACATGGATTCATAAGAAGACCTCAGGAAATCAGCACTATCAAAAACACAGTGTCCTCTGGTGCACTGTAGTGAAATGAAAAGAGAGAAGAATTGAGTGTCCGAGTCAGAATGAAGACGGGGGGGGGTGGGGGGGGACACCCACACACATACACATCCCTCCCCGCTGTTTACCTCATTTCCTATTACACACATGCTCGGGAACCTTCTCCTTTTTTCTCAGGAAATGAGTGGGCCAATAAGAATGAAGGTTTGAATGAAGGGAAGAAAGACAACAGAGTGAGAGAAAGATGAAGTAGGTGGTTTTGAGAGTGGTAGAGCTGCCCCGGCTGCTTTTTCCTGTGGTACAAGGTGGAAGCCACAGGAACTACTGGTTAGGCTGATAATGTCGCACACAACAAATGAAAGCTACAAAAAAAAATGAAGAGCTGTAAAATATATTTAACAACATTTAGGCAAATCCAAATGAACTGAAACTTGACAAAAGTAAGCCAAGCTGACTTCAGCTCTTGTAAAGACACACCCAAACCACTAATAACTGTAAAAGGACCAGAATCTACAATATTTTGCCTCCACCCAAAATCTCCCAACTAGATTACTAGGAGGCTGGATATGTCACTACAAGTTTGAGCCATTGAGGAACTATTTTGAGGAGGTGCGGGGTGTCAAACTAAAAGGTAGAGGCCGTGTTATATAACTGTGGTCATAAAGGGCAGAGGCTCTAACATGCCCAGAGCTCACAGCTTGACCTTACCTCCTGTTTACCGGCCACGCTATGGAGCATTTTACACCATTTGTCCATTTCTAGACTTGAGCATTTTGTTTTTATATCTCTCTTCGGTTGTATCACACCTTTGTTATGCTATCTGTCACTGTCTTCTTTATTTGGACTATCATGGCCTGTGGTTAACCCTGTTACATCACACCCTCCCACCTTGCTCTCCCCTTAGGTCTTCTTCAACAGCAGGTTGCTTATAGTGCAGAGGTTCTGCTTTTTTACTTCTGTTTTCTTTCCCTTTGCACACACACACAGATATAGAGAGGAGGACTGCCTGTAGCTAAGTAGACATGACAACAGAGTCTGTGGTTTGTGTGTGTGGTTTTTGCCGCTGAGGGAGACAGAGAGAGATCTAACAGGGAGGAATCCTCTTATAGCAGCCTACGCTCTGTTCTCTGTTGCCTCTAAGCCAGTGATGCATCTTCGTCCCTCCAATTCCCTGTCTTCCTTCAGCAAGTCAGCCTGAAGAGACCAATGATTAACGCTGATTTTTCAATTTTAACTTTCTTGGCCAGCAGCGTTTCTTGTCACAGTTAGATAGCTCTTTCCTTAACTATGACTGTTCAACCCTTGAATTTCACATTCAGATACCACTTTTGCTGCAGATAATTAGCTTGATTGCCTTGATTTTTCATGCAGCTGAAAGGACACAACATCTAGTGGCATCTATGCCTATAAATACACTATTGCAAGGAAAAATCAATGTCTGTATTACACATCTACAACGTGTGTGTGCAGAATTTGGTGCGGAGTAAAATGAAAGAGGGAGGGATAGCAGCAGTTTCATTCGCTCAAATTGCCGGGACATTTCATGGAACCGCTGACATGGTTGACTATCTGTTATGCTGGATGACAGCAGAGCCCACGCTTTCTTCCTGCTCCATGACCTGCCGTGCTTCACTGTCAAAAAGCATTAAGTGGCCTGAGACACTAGCAGCCACCGATGCCACGCATTAACAAGCCTGCGCATTGTTTCACGCATGCACACACACACACACACACACACACACACACACACACACACACACACACACACACACACACACACACACACACACACACACACACACACACACACATCCTAATGACACCACTTTTCACAATCATCCACCCAACAAACCCATCTACTGCTAAAGGGCAAAGCCTCTCCCCTGACAAACAGAAACAAATACATGAAAAGCAAAGGGCAACCTATGAATTAAGCTTCAGCCAGTATCATATTTAAAGATTCTCTCCAGACATGTTTTAAGATGTATATAAAATACTCTACTTTGAGTAATAATTTCTGGCTGATATGGTTTTTCCACAAAAAAAAAAAAAAGTTCATTTATCTACTCCTTCTCCCTCATTAAAAATTCCAGAATCTATAAATATGCAAATACATTTCATTTCAGAAGTTCAACTACTGGACACAACACGTCTCCTACTTCACTGTAACATCTATTCTCAATGTCTGTGCATGGGAGGCTTCAAGTTTCCACATCACACTTGTAAAAGTTGAATATTGGACCAGGATTGGCTTCCAAACTATTAGTGATGTCATAAATAATGCTGGTAGGCCATAGACTGTAAAAAAATAAATAAATAATGGACATAGCCACCATGACGTCACCCATTGGTTTGTGGAGTCCTGTTTTGAAGCCTCGAGTTCAGCATTTTGACTGTTACCATCTTGGTTTTTTGGAGCCAGAAGTGGCCATATTTGAATGAGAGGCCGGAGCTGACCCTAATGCTAGCACTAGCTGCTAGTTTGGTTAGCACTGCGCATTTACAGTCTATGGTTAACTGTGATATAGCTAATGTGAATGCTAGCGGAAAACAAGCTTAAAACAATATTTACTTACTGAAAAAAACTGAACAGCTGACTCCTTAGAGGGTCTTTTAGTACAACCAAACACTTACCAAAACTTTTTACACGACTAAAATGTTACAATTGACTTAACGTACGTAATGTACGTAACCAACGTTATCACCGTGGTAGAGACTTGTCAATAACGAGGTAGCCATGCCCTAAAGGACATCCTGCTTTATCGTCTATTTTACTCTAAATCGGACCATAATTTACAAAATGAACATCATGCTGTATCGAAGAAGACTTGAAACTAGCAATTCAGACCATAAACTCATTAGGAAAGTGTTTACTGAGGTAATAAATCAAGTAAGAAGTGGACTTCCACAGAGAAGTAGACTTCCATCCTCTCATAGACTTCCACACAATACGATTTCTTTTTGCGACCAGTGGAGTCGCCCCCTGCTGGCCATTAGAGAGAATGCAGGTTTAAGTCACTTCCGCATTGGCCTAATTTTTCAGACCTGGAGATTGCAGTAGGTCCACCCCTAAAACTCTGATTTTCAATGAGCACAGGGAAACTTTCCACTTTCAGAAGATGAATTTGATAACTGCCTTCTGGTGTCAAACTCTGCACGTACATCATTCTGCACAGTGAAGCTCAAACATTCAACTGTAGGAACAAGAAGAAAAACACATTTTTGACAGGAAGGTGACTTTAAACAGTAACTGAATCTCAGCCTTTAAGAAGGACACAGTATAACACAAACATTTGGAGTGGAGGAGCTCATTTCATGAACTCTAACAACAGATATGTCTTGGGGCGCTGCGGCAGAGTCACACTAGTTCCCCTCATGCAGGAAACCCCTGAATTGCTTGAGTGGTGTGGAGGGAAGCTGCATCACATGATCGCTATTACAAAAATCCTTACAACGCATTATCATTATCATACATACCAGTCTCTGCCAAACAGGATAAAGTCAGGTACAAAGTCTCTCTCTCTTTCTCTCCCTCTCTCTCTCTCTCTCTATCTCTCAAGATGTGACTAAGAATTCAATAACAATGCTGTCTAACATGTTTGCCACGTTGGAAAACAGTCCCCTTATTTCTGTTGCTCTCTTCCAAATGTTACCGAGCTAATTTAGGTGAACTTGCAATTAAAACTGTCCTAACTGGTGACCTAGCTGGCGTGAAATTCACAACGTGAAATTCTGCCTCAGGTCACCGGTAGCGCTACGGGAAACATCAGCTTGACCAACCCGATAATTCCGTGTGTTTTTCTAACCATTATCAGCCAGGCACTTGTAAATGAATCCTCTGCCGTCACACTCTTTCTCTGTCTCGGCTTGCTGAATTGACTTCGAGCTGTCATCACGGTTTGCTTACAGATTAGCTAGTTAGCTAGCTCGGCTAAGGCGCGACACCAAGTAAACTGGGCAAGTTGCTGTTTACTTACCCGCATGCTATCTGTCAAATTCCTGGAAATCGATGTCCCCCCTCTCGTTACGACACGACGAGTAAACGGCTATCACTTCCCTACTCCATAAATCTCCTCAATAATTCAACATCAGCTCCTTCCATCTTCATTACTTTCTCCACTCAAACCAGCTTTTAGACGGCAGGACTCGGGTCTCCACGGACGGACAAGCGTCTGAGCCAATGGGGGAGCAGTATATAATCTAACCGCCGCACCCCCCAAACGCTGCATCCAATCAAATTACAGGTAAGGCCGCATGTTAATAATTTCCACGATCAGCGTAGGTTGTCACGGTCATTCACTGCTCTTTGACAGCTGACAGCAGCAGAGTGGTCTACCAAACATGCTATTAATGAATCACATAAATAAGAAATTTATTGGCATTTGGCAATTGATTGCAGTGTAAAAATAATCGATTATAAGGCAACATTTAAACCACAGTTGAATTATGTTTTATTCTTAATAATTAACTTCTTTATTATGAACATAGACAATTACTCCTTTTTTGAACATGTAATAACATAGGGTGATCTAAACAAAGCAACAAAGGACATGAATAGGTTGCCTGTATTAAACATGCATACAGCTAAATAATTAAATTTACAATATGTATTAATTTACTTATTTGTACCAAACATTTTCATTGCAAGAAAAACAACTCAATGTTCTCTCTTCTTACTCACTATATCCGCCACAGTCCATACCAAATTAATCTGTAAAGCTTAAGGCAAAAGCAACGCTCTAAAACTGTATCTCCCAGATAAATAATGCATGGCCACTTGACAATGACCTCTGTAACAATGGATTTTCCAAAATTAATTATCAAGATGGCATATGATCATGTGTTTGTTGGCTTTCACATTAACAGCAGCTGGAAAACTGCTATTTTTAATCAGTTAATAAAAGCAGTGGAGCTTCTGTGGAAAACAAGCCGACAATCTGCTCAATTTGAATCTTACAATAACAAAACTCTACATGCAATTACAATCACAATATCAGAATAAAACCTCCAGTTAAATTCTCATTGCTGCTGTAAGAGGCTGTGTCCTGTTTTATGGCAGGCAAAAACTATCATGGAAGAAATGTACTAATCTAGTGTCACAACCAGAATACTTGTGCATCCAGGACTCCAATTAATAGTCATTCCTCGAGGCAAATTCTGCAAAAATAAAAGTTTCTATATTGGTACAAAATTCTATAATAATATAACAGTGATATTAATAATAATATTTTTTTGACACAAGGAATTTTTATACAAGTAAAAAAAAAACTACAGTATTAGAATTTAAAAGTGAGTGTGCGATGCCCCCTACTGTTAGCTGGTTACATTTCACATATTCAAGAAAATACATACACGTTTTTTTTTTTTTAAGATGTTGATAAAACATTTTAATTCTGTGTGTGCATGTCTCGTTATCTGCTCTGAAACATTGACACTAACAATCCTGATGTTGTTTTCAGAAGTAGGGACCCAATATACGTTTTAATCCTAGAGATGGGCTGCAGTTTTGATGCATAAATGGACTTTTTTTTTCCTGATTCCTTGGCTGAGTGGTGCAGGCAGTGGTTTATTCTACCCACAAGTGTCAAAGAATGTGTATAATCTTTGTATCCTGTATACTGTAATGCACTTGGTGGACTCAGCTGAAGTATTCAAAATGTGTATGAACTACAGAAGAGTCCCTGTTATCTCTGCAGCCTCAGTGAGGACTTCCCCAGCTTGTTGTCTGTAATTCAGCGACAGTTCCTTCGCCCTCCTCACTTCCTTCATGTTCTCTTCCAGGTTCTCATTCAGTCTTCCTTGCTCCTGGTAAGTTGCTGCTGCCCCCTTCACTTGCTCAGCCATTTGATCCTTGCTTCGGAGCAGCCAGCCGATCAGCTCTTGCAGAGTAGTGCCCTTCGAGATGGTGGCCTTGGCGCTTTCTGAAGTGCCCTTCAGTTCATCCTGAGCTAATCGCAGAAGAGGAGACATCGGTTCCTCCTCGCTTTCACCCTCTGACCCCACAGGGATCACACAGAGGGAGAAGTCGTAGCCCTTCATCTTAAGGGAGATCCTGTACTTTGCCTCTAAACACAAAAAGAGATGGACATTGAAAGAGAGAAACAAAGGAAACAGAAAATTGAGACATGGCAACCTGGGAGCTCTGAGCAGCAATATGACCTCTGTTTGTGTCACTCACTGTGCTCCTCTCTGATCATCCCCACACATTCAGATATAGCCAGGCTGTCACCCTGAGTACAATTGCAACTCCTTCGCAGGTTGCCGATGTGTCGGGTCATGGACTCATAGTGTTGCTGCTGCTCGTTGAAGGTCTCAGCCATGTCTGAAAACCTCTGATCCAACTCTGGCACACACACCCTCCTCATCACCAGCCTGCCGATCCGCCTCACAGTCTGTGCATCTGGGAGGAGAAAAAAGAAACATCACATCATAGACACTCAACACCGCCACATGTAGTGTTAAAAAAAAATCAGAATATAAAGAAGTATGTAGAATACACACTTACAAACAAAACATGTCTCAGGTGATATACAACATTTAAATGGCTGTGTAGCAGAATCAGTTGTTAAGATGAAAATATGAAAATATAGGTTAGCGACGGATGATGTACCATTGTGTGCTGGCCGGGTCTGCCTGGCTGATTCAGGTTCTTTCAGTTCAGGTGGTGTGGGCTGCAGGAGAGGCTGCCTCTGAAAAGGTCAAAGGGAGCCTGAAAATGACTTTTCTTCATATAATTTTTACTGGCACTTTCCAAAAAGAGACATAAAGCAGTAATTGTGTGCTTGTGTTTACCTGGATCCATGTAATAACACCAACCCGGTACTTATGATTCACATCTACTACAAAATACTCTTTTTTAGAGTATGGTGTGTTTCACATTGCCTTTATGAAGACAGTGTAAACACCTATGGCCTATGTGCTCTTCTCCTTTTGTATCATTGTACTTTGTATTGTGACAGATCAGTGAGATTAAATTTAATTTTTAATCTTCAAAGAAACATTAATCACTGTTTCGAGGTTTTTTCCCCCCCTGTGACATCTGTAAAGCATGCTTTAAAGGCTTATAATGGTTGCCGTTCTCACTATACTTACACTAAATTGGGCTATTAGTAATCCAGTAAACTCACTGAAGCAACGTAGTGATCAAGTTTCCTGCATGAACTCGAGGGGAAACACTTTATAATCTCATAGTCAATAACACATAACTGAATACAGTGTAAACACGTACCTCGTTGCCGGAGGTTTCACTTGAGAAGCAGCAACAGCAGAGAAAACGGGGCATTTTCTGAAGCTCTGAGGTCTCAATTTGTTTTCAGGTCAATTATCTCGGACAATACGATCCGCATTCCGCGTGACGTCAGCGTCACGAGATTCCTGAAAAACTTTTCTTCCTGGTTATCTTTATTAAGATTACTGTGCAGACATGAAATATTGCCCACCTGACAGGCAGGTGCACCTACAGGTGAGCTGTAAATTACTGCTGTCGCCATTAGCTGTGTTAGCGCCTTGATGATAGAATTAAATGTAGAAATCTGCTATTCTAATAGACACAAACTACCAAAATGTTTTGTTCTGAACAGCAAAACGTACTCACTGGATCTATAAACCTTGCTGAAGAACAAAAAATCAGTTTCGCAATCCTGCAGGTCAATTTGTAATGTGACAGGTGTTTCGGTAGAGGGCGAAAGCGAGTATATTCAACCAGAATTAAAACCGTAGAAGAAGAAGACACTACAACCTGGATTGGCCTCTTTGGGATTGGCTGGCAGGTGGAGAAGCGTGGACAGAGGGTGAGGAATTATGAAAGGTTTGGCGGATTTGCAACATTTGTGGCTTGAATGTAGAAATCATGGCAGAGAATTTAGATGATGATTGTGATTACAGTGGAATGGACTGGTATCAGGTCCACTACCAGAAAAGGAGGAAAAAGACTAACTTTGAAATATCCAGTAGTTAAAGTGAGGATTCTGATGACAATGTCAAAAGGGTGAAATCCTCAGACAGGGCCTCAAGCAGTAGGCCTACAACTAATGTTGAAATAGCACAGAACAAAATAAAGAATGGAAAGCAATCATTGTGGTGAACAAAGATGGTAGTCCCCTCACTTCAGTAAAAGTCACAAAGGCAATTGAAAAGGAGATTCAGAAAGTTATGTTTGCAAAATACTTGAACAACAGAAGACTACTAACATTTGCAAAGGATGCAGAACAACAGAGAAAGGTTTTGGACGAGAAAAAGATTAATGAAGAAAAAGTCAAGACACACATTCCAGGTGCAGTTGCCAAAATAGTTGTAATATCTGGTGCTCTACTATCAATATCATTAATAATAAGACATTGTGTCAGAACTTGACAGAAAATGATAGTGAAGTGCTGCAACTGTGGAGGAGAACACAGTGCCGCTTTTAAAGGCTGTGTTGTGAGAGACGTACAAAGATACAAAATTATGAACCAGGTTTCATATGCTGAAGCATCAAATAAGGTAAATGAGTAAACAAGAAAATAACAGAAAAACAAACGGAGAGCCTCAGTCAAATACATAAAGAAAATCTCCCACAGTAAGGAGAGCAAACACTATGCAAGAGTCAAGGAGGGGACTTAACTTGTAGATTTGACTTTGTTGAGTTTATCTGCAAAGTGGCTTTTATAGCTCTCCAACAAGAAGATGGAAGGGCATGAATTGATACAATTGTTGATGCAGCAAGGAACTACAGTATTTAGGGATCACAAACACTGAAGGAGATACAATATATGAAATGCTCAATCCACTGAACTGTGATGCCTTTGAAAGTAGTGATCTATATCGTAATGGTAATCCATATTCTTCAGTGGAATGCTAGAGGATTAATTGCAAATGGTCAAGAGTTTAAAATGTAGGTTTATTGACTAGATGTTTTATCAGATGCAATTTGTGTTCAAGAAACCTGTTTAAAACCACATGTAGACTTTACAATACCAGGATATACTTCAGTGAGATGTGATAGAAACATTAAACAAGGTGGGGAATGTGCAATATTTAGGAAATTATCCTGTCCAAATAAATATGAATGTGTGGTTATTGAAATATGCAGACCAAAAGGAAAAATTAAGCTTGTTAACTTTTATAATCCATGCCAGTCACTAACTATGGAAATGTTCCATGAAATAGCAGGTGAGAATAGCAAAAGAGAAATATGTATTGGAGTCTTTAATGCTCACAACAATTTATGGGGAAACAGTAAAACAGATAAAAATGAACAAGTGATTGCAGACCTGATAGATGATAGTTTGTTGGTTTGTTTGAATAACAGAAGTGGTACAAGGATGAACAGAAATGTGATCATAAGCTTAGATTTTTCACTAGTGAGTGCTCATTTAGCAAGATCTAGTGAATGGAAAGTTTCAAACATCTCCACTATTGGTAGTGATCACGTCCCAATTTCATGCTCTTTAAATATAAAGGCATTTTCAGGAAAAAGGTTCTCACAGTAGATGGTGCTTTCCTAAAGCTAAATGGGATGAATTTAAGGAATACTGTGCAGAATTAGGAAGGAGTATAAACATGGAAGATGAATGCACAGATACAATTACAGATATGATAATAAATACACAATCAATCTATGTTCCAACGACTAAAATATGTGGTGAAAGGAGAGTTGTACCTTGGTGAAATGATGAGTGTAGCGAGGCCATAAAAGTACGAAATCAAGCTTTTAAAATGGTGAGAAAGAATTTAAATCAAGAAAATGTTATTGACTACTGTCATGCACTGAACAGGGAAGGCACAAGGAAACACAGGTTTGGAGTTCAAAAGTTGGGTTTATTTTCCCAAAAATAATTTAACAAAACAAATAAAAGCAAATTAATTAAATTAACAGAGTTATAGGGCCCTTAAAAAGAGGTCAACAAAACATAACTCTACTGAAAAATAAGGCTAACGAAACAAGATGTTTATGTACTAGCTAATCAAGCCAATAAACACACACAGAGGAAGACAACATAGACAATAACTGAAACTCAACACAAAGAAACCCTGATCATCCTCCATGCTGTCAGAGGTCTTGGTCTAGTCTTTGGCTTGGGCCTTTGCATAAAACCAGGCTCCACCCTCAGCCCCATCTTCTGTCAGACCAGGAAGGAAAATTCAGCAGCCAGGTAACTCAAAGCCCAAGAGAAACTAATTAATACATTCATATAACTTAATTCAACCAACTAGCAATGTGACAAAACAATGTAAAATGTAAACTAGTGACTGCAAATGAAAGTAACTGAACATGTGGTAATGATGTGGGTGATTGTGTGAAACCTCAAACCTTCAATTGTGCGGCATTAAAGAAAGAGAGCCATGGTTAGGAAAGTTATTAAATGAACAAAGAAAAACGTGGAGGTAATTTTGCTCAAGCATAAGAGGGGAAGTCCAATTAAAGGGTATGGACAATGTTAAAGAAAATGAGTTGGAAAATAGTATCTGTACAAATTCCTGTTCTAGTTGATGGTAAACAATTATGGATAATTATGAGGAAAAGGATAATTTGCTTGGGAAAATATTTGCAAGTGTCCACAGTGGAAACCATCTTGAGGACAGGCACAGAGGAAAAGAGATATTAAGAGAAAACTCTGAAGTGAACAGGATCAGAGATAGAGTCGATTCTTGTCTGGATTTAGAATATACAATTTCTGAGCTGAAAAGTACCCTGGCTGTTAGTGGTTATACTGCTCCTGGACACAATAAATTATGTTATGAAATACATAAAGCAGTTACCTGATAATATTTTGAATGTTATTTTAGATTTGTTCAACAAGATCTGTAACACAGGAAAACTTCCTAGTGGGTGGAAAAGTGCTCTGATACTTCCTTTTGTTAAACTACAAGCATGGTGTCAAGCTCCAAGATGAAGAGCGAGAGGAAGTGTGACACCACAGATGAGTCCAGGCAACTGTCCAGCATCATGAGTGTCATAAACAACATGAGGAAGCAGGTGAGTCTGTAAGAATACCTTGCTTATGTTATTTGTGCTTGAGCATACAGTTTTGTAGATGTATGTTCTCCACCCTGTCTTGACATTTTGTGTGTGTGTTTTCATCAGGGTACCCTCTGTGATGTGACCCTGGTGGTTCAGGGGAAAAAAATTTCTGCCCACAGAGTGGTGCTGGCTGCTGCCAGCCATTTCTTCAGCCTCATGTTCACCAGTAAGTGTGATATTTTGTACGTTGAGCCCCAATGGACCACTACAGTGAGGAAATTGCCTCTGCTGCTGGAGATAATGTGATTTCTGATAGAACATTATATCACAGATGCAGGGATGTGTTTAAAAAATGCTTCAAAATGAGCACCTTTATTCTAAAATATTGAAATCTTTGCTGTTTTAATATTAAGATTTGAATAAGATGCAAAAAGAAACAAAGTTAACTTTAACCATGAACCTCACGTAAAACCCCTGTAATGTATTTAGATATTGTAATCATCATTACTAGTCTTAATAATCTAAGATACTGAACTTTTATAATAATATAATTTTAGCTCCAGACACAGAAGCAGAATCTTTGATTATGGCCAATTTACCAAAATGATTAATTTTATAAACCAAAATCATGATATATGATTATACTTTATTAATAATGGAGTTCTGCCCAAACTGTTGCCACGCAAACCAGGAAAAATTGAAAACCATTTCATTTCATGTTGCCATATATTGTTGGATTTGTTTATTTCCTATGAATTCTAAGCTTTTTCTCTTACTTCTAGCCAGAATGATGGAGTCGATATCCCATGAGGTGGAACTCAGGAGTGTTGAGCCTGAGATCATTGAGCTGTTGATTGAATTTATCTACACAGCTAGGTAAGAACCTTGGCTAAAAGTAGAGCGCAGGTGTGGTGGTTAGTGTTGTCCTCTATTTAAAAAAAAAATACTATGAATCATAATTGCTTAGAAAAGTCACTAAACTTTACAGAAGATCCACCTGTTCCAGCTGCTGCTGTCACCTGTCTTGACACTTTGTGTTGTGATTTCACCAGAACCACCTCAGTATTGACTTTTAATGGTAAGGTAAGTATGTGTGTGCCAGGATTTCAGTGAACAGCAGTAATGTCCAGTCGTTGCTGGATGCAGCCAACCAGTACCAGATTGAGCCAGTGAAGAAAATGTGTGTGGAGTTCCTCAAAGGACAGATTGATGCAACAAACTGCCTGGGTGAGAACTGAAATACAATTAAGTAACTCTTATATTACTTGCTGAGCCCTTTGAGCATTAAGTTATTGAGTCACCTGCATCAGTTATTAATTAAAACCTAGACTAAGGGCTGATGAATTCCAGCTGAGCGAGTTATGCTTTTTAAGGCTAGGCAGGAAAACTCATTACTCATTGCTCCTTATTCTGTCCTCCTGCAGGAATCTCAGCCCTGGCAGACTGTATGGACTGTCCTGAGCTCAAGGCAGCAGCAGAGGACTTTTCCCAGCTCCACTTCACTGAAGTCTACAAATTGGAAGAGTTCCTGCAACTGCACGTCACACAGCTCACACATCTACTGCACCAGGACAAACTCGCTGTCCGTGCTGAGGACCAGGTACACATCTATAATATATACACACAACAACATTCTTTGACTACATGCTTGATTTATTTTGTGCTATAATTTTAAAGAACATACTTGAGAACCAAAAAATCCACCTTTTTGCAGAAATCTCCCAGTATTACTGTTTTATTTCAGCAGGACTTCACCAAAGATTGGGGAAGTGGCACAAGAATAAGTCCCTAACTCTTTTTAGAAAAGTAATATGTGCAAATAATGCTTATTTTGAACAAGCTTGTACCAAATAAATAGGGTTACTCACAACAAAGCAAAATTAACAATAGAGAATTGGCCTGCAAACAGCCTTCTTATTATCTGCTGTAAAGTACTTGTACTTTGTATTTTTCTGACCTGTATGGTAACCTTTAGCCATAAACCAGCAAAATTATATCAAGTTTTTTGCTTTGCCATCAGACAGTTCAAAACCTAGAGAGACAGGAGAGTGAATTTTCAACTAGGACACCCTGAGCAATAGATTTTGCTACAGAGAATATCCCTTGTAAGTAATATTTTCATCCATGTTTTATTGTTGTATTTTGTAGATTTATGACGCAGCGGTGCGCTGGCTGAAGTACGATGTGTGTAACAGACAGCAGTATATGGTGGAGGTGCTGGGGTGTGTTCGCTTCCCCCTGGTCTCCAACACCTTTCTGTCCAAGACAGTGCAGGCCGAGCCTCTCATCCAGGAAAACCCACAGTGCCTCAAGATGGTCACCAGTGCGTATAGAGACAAAATCCATACACACAAACATATGGACATACATATAATTATAGACATAATAACATATATAATACTGATTGTATCATTCTCATGTGAAGAAACACAAAAAAATAAACATTCAAACTTGATAAGTTTCAGGGTCTGTTTGCTTTACATGAGCACACACACTCACAAAACAAAAAACAGCCTGTGCTTTTGTCCCAGGTGCGATGCGCTACCACCTACTGTCTCTGGAGGATCGGGAGGACCTGGGAGAGAGCAGCCGCCCACGACGCAAGAAGCACAATTACCAAATCGCCTTGTTTGGAGGCTCCCAGCTGAAATCCTGCCGCTACTTCAACCCTAAGGTACCTGTTTGCACGTACAATCAAAGAAACCCCCACCAGCTGTCAAGTCAGCAAATGTTGGGTGTATATATACCCTTATGTATACTTCAGTGTGAAACTGAAAAACTCCAATTTGGGGTGTCAGTTGAGAGAATTTTTTACTACTTTTGAGCTTAAAATTGCTCACTGTTAGCAAGTGAAAATTAAGGTTAATTTTCTCAGATTATGAAAAGTTGACAGTATATGTATCTCACCCTGTATGGACTGTATATTGCACAAACAACAATATAGCATAGCTTTGTATAGTTTAGTCTAGTCTAATCATATTTGCCAGTGGTCAAGTGTCAATCTTGGTTTTTATGCAGGACTCCAGCTGGACAGACATCCGCTGCCCCTTCGAGAAGCGCCGGGACGCTACAGCCGTCTTCTGGGACAATGTGGTGTACATTCTGGGTGGCTCACAGCTCTTCCCCATTAAACGTATGGACTGCTACAACATCCTGAAGGACAGCCGGTACTCCAAGCCCGGTCCTCCCACACCTCGTGACAGCCTGGCTGCCTGCGTCGCCCAGGGCAAGATCTACACATCCGGGGGATCTGGAATGGGTGAGAACAGGGAATATGAGGGACCTAGGAGCTTATAGCTTGGATAACTAAAGTTTGTAGTTTGGTTTGGTTAAGAAAAAAGTAGCAAACTTTGAATTGATATCTTCCAAGTCTTGAGAAGTTGAATTGCCAAAAAAAAGATAAATTCTGCCAGAAATATAGGAGAGTTGATTATTCGTTATGGGAGAAATACCTCCTACTTTTGAACATATTTAGTCATGATGTTATGTACTGTATGCGTGTGTCTGCAGGGAGCTCAGCCCTGGACCTTTTCGAGTGCTACGACACCAGGACAGAGTCATGGCAGGTGAAAACCAGCATGCTGAGGGCCCGCTACAGGCACGGCTCAGTGGAGGCCAACGGGCTCATCTACGTCTGTGGAGGAACTGTGGGCAACAATGTCTCTGGCAGGGTCCTCAACAACTGTGAGGTCTATGATCCCAACACACAACGGTGAGTCAGAGAAATACGCTGTACACAGTAAGAAGGTAACTCTGACGTAATATAAAAAATGTAAGGATGAAAGGGAAATCTTTACCATATTAGCAAATTTTGAATAATGAGTTTTACATGACAGTGATACAAGCAGTGATGCACGTATTGTTCTTGTCGCATTGCTGTATGTGTGTATTCTCAATTTTACATTTTAACAGATCTTTTTCTTGTCTTCTCACCTGCCTCTGTCTCCCTCTCTCTGTCCTCAGATGGAAGAAGCTGTGTGGGATGAGAGTGGCCAGGAAGAACCACGGGCTGGTGGTGGTCAACAACAGGATCTATGCTATTGGTGGGCAGGGGGCACTGGGTAATAATACAAATATTACCACAACTACTACAATGATAATGAGTAATGCAGTACTATTAATACCAGTGGCCACTGTAGTCATAATATTCTGTGTGTAAGTACAGAGACATGATATAAAGAAACTCACTATCTGCTTTTGTGTGTTTTTCTAGGTGATCTGGACTCGGTGGAGTACTACGACATCGCCAGTAATGAGTGGCGTGCTGCCTCAGCGATGCCATGGCGAGGTGTTACGGTGAAGTGTGAGGCTGTGGGTGATACCATCTATGTGCTGGCAGGGTTTCAAAAGGTCGGGCGGCTCGAACATGTCCTGGAGTACCACACTAACACTGACAGGTTTGTGTACCAACTTGACTCAATATTAGTCAAATAAAACTAATATCACAAAAAATAGGCGTTGACACCTTGTTGCTGCTAATATGTAGCAGTAACAGTAACTAGTGTCTCAATATCTTTGATATAAATGAAATAAATAAACTCTGAATTTAGTTTGGATTTCTTTGCAAAGTGCTTTTTATTCCAGTTTCGTGTTTTTAAATCAGTTTTTTTCTGTGTGTCCAGGTGGGTGACTTGCAGGAAGGTACAAGCGTATCCCTTCACCAACTGCCTGATCTGTCTGGTCGACACACACGGATTGAATAAAAATATAAATAAATAAAAATGGACAAGTAACGAACATCGGCAGTGGGATGGACATGCCTACAGCTGCTGTTGGGGGGGGGGGGGGGTATTGTGCATTGTGGCCTTGTTTAAACTAAATAAAAAGTATTTTTTTTAAAAAATGGACAAGTTATTGTTTGAATAACGGAAGTGATACAAGGATGAACATGTGATCACAAGGTTAGATCTTACACTGGTGAGTGCTCATTTAGCAAGATCTAGTGAATGGAAAGTCTCAAACATCTCCACTAATGTTAGTGATCACTTCCCCATTTTATACTATTTAAATATAAAGCCATTTTCAGGAGGTTAACGCTCACCTGATAATGTTTTTAATGTTATTTTAGATTTGTTCAACAAGATCTGGAATGAAGGAAAACTCCCTAGTGGGTGGAAAAGTGCTCTGATACTTACTTTTGTTAAGTCCATTGATTGTCTATGGTTAAACCAGGTAAGGATCCAGGGAATGCAGATAACTATAGACTTATAGCTTTAACATGACATTTATATAAATTAATAGAAAAGATGATGCTGAAAAGACTAGATTACTTTTTAGAGCATAAAGGACTGCTAAGCCCATCTCGAAGTGGATTCCATAGAGGTAGATCTACTATAGATGCTTTAGTGAAGATGAGTAATGATGTTGAAAAACCTCGTCATATGAAATAAGTAATGGTTGTCATATACTAAGATATCAAAAAGGCTTATGAGACGGTGGAAAGAAGGGCTACTAATTAAAATGAGTCAGCTTGGTATTGGAGAGTGGGATCAGATATGTCTAGTGAGTTTGAAATAGAAAATGGAATTCCTCATGGAAGTGTAATTAGCCTTATCCTTTTTAATATTATGATAAATGATACATTTAGGGATGCAAATAGAGATATAAGTACTTCATTATATGCAGATGATGGGGCAAATCTGGAAAAGAGGGAGAAATGTTAATTGTGATTAAAAATCTTGCTTTACAGATTGTTGAAAGTTGGTCATACAACAGGTTTCAAGGTTTCGGTTGCTAAATCATGTTTTATGTTGTTTACATGAAAGAAAGCACCAATTAACATCGACTTATATCTATAAGGACAACCTTTTGAGAGAGTGCCAGAATTTAAATATTTAGGGTTATAGTTTGACGAAAAGACCATGTAGAATTCTCATATAAAGCAAATACAAACAAAATGTAAGAGCTTTAAACTTCATGAGGAATGTATGTGGTTAATATAACTGGAGGGCTGATAAACTATCACTATTAAATATATACTGGGCACTAATAAGATCCACTATTGATTATAGATGTATAGAATATGGTAAAGTATGTAAAGTATGTAAAACAATTTTACAAAGATTAGACAGGGTTCAGAACAGAGCATTAAGACTATGTTGAGAGGCTATGAGAACAACTCCAATAAATGCTCTGTTAGTAGAAGCTGGTGAGTTGCCATTACATCTTAGACAAGAGAAACTATTGGGTTCAACTAAAAGGATGTGGAAAGGAACACCCCACCACTGAGGTTTTAAGTGAATGCTAAGGTTGATGACAGAGGTTTTGGATGGATTATACTGTAGGCAAGATTGCAGGAAAGATGGGTCTCAAAGAGTAAAACTACAGTCCATCTGTTGTTTTAAGTAATGTTCCTCTATGGATTCTCCCAGATTCTGCTTCAAAAACAGTCATTTGCTCAGACTCAGCAGCAGCTCTCAGAGGTTTGTCATCAAAGCAAACAGTCAGAGAAGATCTTATGATAGAAATTCATGTTATGCTTTTAAGATTACAAAAGATGAGTATAGAAGTGCAGTTTTGTTGTGCCCCTGCTCATATGGGTGTTAAATCATTAATCAATCATTAATTAGAACAGCCACAATTAACGCCTGGCAGAAGGAATGAGATACAGACCATAAAGGGAGACTTTATTATAATATACAGAAGTCAGTTCTTTAACAGTTTGAAGGAGGATATCATTACACAATGCAGGTTTTCACTCCACATTATATATAATGGGGAAAAGTCAATCAAATCTGTGTCAGTGGTGTTACACGCTGGAAGATGTATAGAACACATCATGCATTGTAGTAAATATAATTCAGAGAGGGAGACATTAAGAAATATAGTACATGAGACAGGGCAGGAATGTGGTTTAAAAATTACTACTGAGCACAGGACGGGACTTCTGGGAAATCAGAATGATAATAATAAACTTTATTTGTAAAGCACCTTTCATATAAGAAATGCAGCTTAAAGTGCTTTATGACAAAGAAATTACATGCACCGAGTGCTTCAAATGAAAATAGACATAAAATTAACATAAAACCATGTTAAAAAACATTAATGTAACATAAGATAGAAAATAAAACTTGATCATAATAATATAAATAAATATACATAACACAAGAAGAGAAGGGGAGGGCAGGATTAGGAAATATGGGTGTGATTTTTTTTCTTTTCTATAGACCAATCAGTAGTC
This sequence comes from Thunnus albacares, assembly GCF_914725855.1. Taxonomy (NCBI): domain Eukaryota; kingdom Metazoa; phylum Chordata; class Actinopteri; order Scombriformes; family Scombridae; genus Thunnus; species Thunnus albacares. The sequence continues at coordinate 12,207,236 of NC_058124.1, forward strand.
AGATGATCTAATGCCATGAATCTAAACACTCCGATCCAGCAGGTGGCGGTATGCACCTTTAAAGTTGGTTTGCGATAGGTCAATAAAAACAAAGAAGAAGAAGAAGAACTACAACCTAATAGCTAAAGGCAGAAGAAAGCTTTTACCACAGTAACTGTTGCTAACCTGTTTGGAGACTTGGTTAACACAGGGGGTTTTTTTCTTTCTTTGAGAGCTTTCTGGGAGACGCAGTAGCTAAATTTGCGTCTGTTTCAATCTCATCAAGCTGCCAGTGACTCGCAAACAGACTGTCAGTGGCTGAGCGACAACAAAGAGACTGCAGCTGCACACTGCTGGCTGGCAGCGGTGCTGATGTGTTGTAGTTTAATTTGACTGGTAACAGGTAACATTAAGCAGCCAGACATGACGGGCATGGCCTCACCGGAGAAGGCGTCAAGCACCAAGAAGAAGAGCGAGAGGAAATGTGCCACCAAAGATGAGTACAGGCAGCTGTCCAGCATCATGGGAGTCATGAACAACCTGAGGAAACAGGTGAGTCTAAGAATACCTTGCTGATGTGATGTGATGTGATGTGATGTGTGTGTGCGTGCATACGTGCGTGCATACGTGTGTGCGTGCGTGCGTGCGTGCATTTGTAGATGTATGTCCACCCTGTCTTGACACCTGTGTGTGTGTGTGTGTGTGTGTGTGTGTGTGTGTGTGTGTGTGTGTGTGTGTGTGTGTGTGTGTGTGTGTGTGTGTGTGTGTGTTCTTCAGGGTACCCTCTGTGATGTGACCCTGGTGGTTCAGGGGAAACACATATCTGCCCACAGGGTGGTGCTGGCTGCTGCCAGCCATTTCTTCAGCCTCATGTTCACCAGTAAGTGTGCACACACAAACACATAAACATAGACAGACACATTTGATAGTTTATACGTTGAGCACCAGTGGACCACTACGGTGAGGAAATTGCCTCTGCTGCTGGAGATAATGTGATTTCTGATAGAACATTACATCACAGATGCAGGGATGTGTTTCGAAAATGCTTCAAAATGAGCACCTTTATTCTAAAGTATTGAAATCTGTGCTGTTTTAGTATTAAGAGTTGAATAAGCTGCAAAAAGAAACAAAGTTAACTATAACCATGAAATTCAGGTAAAACCCCTGTAATGTATTTAGATATTGTGATCATCATTACTAGTCTTAATAATCTAATGAAAGAGATACTGAGCTTTTGTCAGCATGATTGTTTTAGCTCCAGACATAAAAGCAGAATCTTTGATTATGGCCAATTTACCAAATGATTAATTTTGCAAACCAAAATCATAATACAAGATTAAGGTAAGACATGATTAGCACTGGTGATGTAGCAGTTCACAGTCTCTCCATATATACACAATATATTTGTATACATGTAACTACTGAACACTCTTACTGTTCAGTAGTTTGATTGATCGTGGAACTAAGGAAAATTTATACCTGTTTAACTTCCAGCTTGGTAACCTGTACCTTCTGCCTAAAGACATCCAAACTATTCCACATGAACCAGGAAAAATTTCAAACCATTTAATTTCATGTCGCCATGTATTGTTGGATGTGTTTATTTCCTATTAATTCTTATCTTTTTCTCTCATTTCCAGCCAGAATGATGGAGTCGATGTCCCATGAGGTGGAACTCAGGAGTGCTGAGCCTGAGATCATTGAGCTGTTGATTGAATTTATCTACACAGCTAGGTAAGAACCTTGGCTAAAAGTAGAGCACAGGTGTGGTGGTTTGTGTTGTGTCAATCGAGTCACTAAACTTTACAGAAGATCCACCTGTACCAGCTGCTGCTGTCACCTGTCTTGACACTTTGTGTTGAGATTTCACCAGAACCACCCCAGTATTTACTTTTAATGGTAAGGCGTGTGTATGTGTGTGCCAGGATTTCAGTGAACAGCAGTAATGTCCAGTCGTTGCTGGATGCAGCCAACCAGTACCAGATTGAGCCAGTGAAGAAAATGTGTGTGGAGTTCCTCAAAGGACAGATTGATGCAACAAACTGCTTGGGTGAGAACAGAAATACAATTAAGTAACTCTTATCTCACTTGCTGAGCCCTCTGATCCTTAAAGGGGACCTATTATGCTCATTTCCAGCTCTCTATTTTTATTCTGGGACTCCAATAGAGTAGCTTTCCATGATTCACAGCTCAAAAAACTCCTTATTTATCTTATACTGACCCTTTATGCAGCCCCTCAGTTCAGCCTCTGTCTCTTAACAGGCAGTCTTAGCTCCTGTCTCTTTAAGGCCCCCCTTCTGAGGAGCCCACTCTGTTCTAATCGGCCAGCTTTCCATAGGCTGCCAAGGGGCAGCTGTATCAGAGTCGTGTCAAGTTACCGCCAATGCAAACCCAGTATTTCCTGATTTATTGCTTCATATTAAAAGCTTTTATACGACTAAATAACAGGTCGACACAACGACATATGGTGATATTTGGGGCTATTTGTTCAGTTAGAGATAATCCAGGGACGAATAGTACAAGCAGAAACAGCCACAGTGATGATGATGTTTGATGAAGAGCTGCAGACAACCGGCACACCTCCAACAGGTAAACAACTTATTTTACTTTGCTGTGCTGTGTAATGGAAAAACACTGACAGCGTGCCAACTCGACTCAAGTCATGGCTCAGTGTGATTAGCAGTTTATGATTAGCATAATGTAAGCAGAGCGGAGCAGTGAACATGGGCACTCTGCATGGAGCAGATGACTATACAAAGAAATCCGTCATGAGCCGAGGTTGGCTTGGGCTGAAAGTTTAAAAAAAAAAAAAAGAAGAGCATTCAGAGTAGTCTGAAGCTGTTGCTTTTTGCTCAAAGGGATAACTTCTACATACATTTACATCATCATTTGACACTTTGGCCACATTTAATATGAACATCCGACATAGTAACATCATATATATGACTGGAAATAAAGAAAAGCATAATGGGTACCCTTTAATTTATTAAGTCACCAGCATCAGTCACTAAATAATACCTAGACTAAGGGACTATAAATACCAGTTTAGAGATGCACTGATACTGATACTGATATCGGATATCAGTCTGATACTGACTGAGATAACTGGATCAGGTATCTGTGACAATGGGCCAATCTGGTATTGTGTGCCATAATTTTAATAAATAAAAATTCAGGAAATTTATATATATATGTATTATTTGTTTAATTTTGTTTTACAAAGTTAGGAAATTAATGTTTAAGACAAGCCTGATTTTTCACATAAAAGAATGATCCCAGTCACACAGTGACAGTGAGGCATACAGCATATTAATTAAACACTGGTATCAGATTGGTACTCGGTATCAATTACCAATCCCAAAGCCCATGTATCGGTATGGGGACTGAAAAAGTCGGATCAGTGCATCTCTATTCCAGCTGAGCGAGTTATGCTTTTTAAGGCTAGGCGGGAAAACTCATTACTCATTGCTCCTTATTCTGTCCTCCTCTAGGAATCTCAGCCCTGGCAGACTGTATGGACTGTCCTGAGCTCAAGGCAGCAGCAGAGGACTTTTTTCAGCTCCACTTCACTGAAGTCTACAAACTGGACGAGTTTCTGCAACTGGATGTCACACAGCTCACACATCTACTGCACCAGGACAAACTCACTGTCCGTGCTGAGGCACAGGTACACATCTATAATATATACACGCAACAACATTCTTTGACTGCATGCTTGATTTATTTTGTGCTATAGTTTTAAAGAATGTACTTAAGAACCAAAAAAATCCACCTTTTTGCAGAAATCTCCCAGTATTACTGTTTTATTTCAGCAGGACTTCGCCAAAGATTGGGGAATTAGCATGAGAATAAGTCCCTAACTCTTTTTAGAAAAGTAATATGTGCAAATAATGCTTATTTTGAACAAGCTTGTACCAAATAAATAGGGTTACTCATCACAACAAGGCAAAATTAACAGCAGAGAATTGGCCTGCAAACAGCCTTCTTATTATCTGCTGTAAACTTGTGCTTTGTATTTTTCTGACCTGTATGGTAACCTTTAGCCCTTTTGTACCGAAGTATCAGTTGATACAGATCTATTAAGCTCAATCATTGTAGTAAGAAGGGTATAGACATGTTTTTTGTTTTGTTTTTTTTTTGGGGGGGGGGGGGGGGTTGTACTTACTTTATCTTTTTCTTTATCTATATTTAAGAGACCTGAAGAAGTACAACTTTAACTATAACACAAGCAGCGAGATGAAAGAAAGTTTTTTTTGCCTTGCCATCAGACAGTTCAAAGCCCCGAGAGATAGGAAAGTACATTTTCAACTAGGACACCCTGAGCAATAGATTTTGCTAGAAAGAATATCCCTTGTACTGGTATTTTCAATCATGTTTTATTGTTGCATTTTGTAGATTTATGACGCAGCGGTGCGCTGGCTGAAGTACGATGTGTGTAACAGACAGCAGTATATGGTGGAGGTGCTGGGGTGTGTTCGCTTCCCCCTGGTCTCCAAAACCTTTCTGTCCAAGACAGTGCAGGCTGAGCCTCTCATCCAGGAAAACCCACAGTGCCTCAAGATGGTCATCAGTGCGTAGAAAGAGATAAAACCCATACACACAAACATATGGACATGCATATAATTGTAGACATAATAACATATATAATACTGACTGTATCATTCTCATGTGAAGAAACACAAAAAATTAAACATGAAAACTGTATTAGTTCTCTTTCATAGTATTTGTTTTGTGTCTCACTATGGGAACGCCTCCTATGTGACCTCGTCACAAGCTCAAATAGCATCATGTCAGCCCTAATTGGCTGGCACTAGTGACACCTATGGTTATAGGACCTTCCTCCTATATATTGGGCTGACATAGCGTCAGTTATCATTCAAAAACCTCTTGTCGCTTCTCACAGAAGCCTGTTGTCAACTGAGCTGTCAGGTACTAAGCTGAACTGTCATGGACTCGAGTGCACAACTCGGTCACTGGGCGCTTCGGCTCCAGCTGTACAGTTACACACTAGTTTACGAACAGTAGTGATACTCTTCTTCGGCTAGTCTTAGGGTGAAGTAGCAGTACTTTTGCTAATAAAGGTAGCAATACCCCCCAACAGGTAGCAATACCCCTTAACAGGTAGCAATACCTCCAGAAAAGTAGCACCGCTGGCTAACCACGGCATCACCTCTCCTGAATCTGGACATGCAGGATATGTGCAAGTGAGCAGCCACCAGGCTCAACATCCCATGGCCCGTCGCTAAAGCAGAGGTTGTGAAATCTCAGTTTGATGGCAAGAAATTGCCAACAGCGAACAAGACAGGGAAGCAAGTGCTGCCTTTTTTTCTGGAACTACCAAGATAGTGGTGATGTGGAAAGATAGGCCATACAGCGAGAGACACCCCATTGTTGGAGGTTCCCTGCTGGATTGTGAGGGGACGGAGTACAACGGTGTCTGCCAGATGCCGCTCATAGAGCCACTGGTAGGGAGCCACCTTCATCCAAAGACCTCCCTGTCTTCTTTGGCTCTATCACGTTCCTCCAAGACAGACTCCTTCCAGTCCAGCCTCACCGATAAGTGCTAAAAGGCAGCAGCTCTGTCAGTGAGAGTCCTCAACGCCTCTGCTAGCCTGACGGCATGATACCTTCATAGGGCTCATCCTGGACTCTGTCCTAGCTAAAGTATTTTTATCCACTGAAAAAGGGTGAGACTATGCATACAAATCTAGTGCTATTTTGCAGGGGCAACAGGTTTACCCTCAACCAATGTCTGATGGCCCAACTAAGGTCAGTCTGCAGCCTAACCCTGCCTTTATCTCAACGGTTATAGGCTTGTGCTCTCGTATAGAACTAGCCACTCTTTATACCCTGCCTTTCTCCTCTGAGGAGCATCAGCGTCTGCATACTATGTGTCCAGTTCATGCACTGCGAATTAATGTAGACAATACCCAGGGTTTTAGAAAGGGCGACCAGTTATTTGTGTCTTGGACAAAACCACACGTGGGTAAGCCTGTGTCCAAACAGCATCTGTCCCACTGGATAGTGGGAGCTATTGGAGTTTTAGCAACCTTGTGGGCTCTCTTTATGGGAGTTTCTATTTAAGAAGTGTGTGTGGCTGCATGCTGGGCCTCGCCCCACACGTTTGCTAGATTTTATAGGTTGGATGTCACGGCACCAACCCTGGCACATTCAGTCCTCAGTACAGGCTCTTCTTAGAAAGTGGCTCCTCCTTTGTGAAGTGCCACTGGGGACAGTTGTCTTCTTCTCAGGCATGTCTGGCAATCCGGGAGACAGTATTTTTCCCATAATGAGACACAAAAAGAATGCTATGAAAGAGAACTTAAGGTTATAGGTATAACCCCGGTTCTCTGATTAGCATGAGTGAGTGTCTCATGAGACCACCCTCCTTGCTATGGAAGTGAAGAAGAGGTGAGATTGTTTTGAATGACAACCGACACCATGTCAACCCAATATATAGGAGGAGGGTCCCATCCCCTTCTGACATAGGCGTCACTAGTGCCAGCCAATTAGGGCTGGTGTAATATTATTTGAACTTCTGATTGGCAGGAGGCGTTCCCATAGTGAGACACTCACTCATGCTAATCAGAGAACTGGGATTATATATGTAACCTTAAGTTTTAGGGTCTATTGGTTTTACATGAGCACACATACTCACACGAAACAAAAAACAGCCTGTGCTCTTGTCCCAGGTGGGATGCGCTACCACCTACTGTCTCTGGAGGATCGAGAGGACCTGGGAGAGAGCAGCCGCCCACGACGCAAGAAGCATGATTACCGAATTGCGTTGTTTGGAGGCTCCCAGCCACAGTCCTGCCGCTACTTCAACCCCAAGGTACCTTCTTGTACGTGGGGGGCACAGGGGCTGTCAAGTCAGCAAATGTTGGGTGGATATACACTCTTATGCAATTTGCAAAAGTCCAATTTGGGGTTTCAGTTGAAAGAATTGTTCAACTACTTTTGGGCTTAAAAGTGTTCACTGTGAAAATAAGGTTAATTTATTTTCTTAGATTATGAAAAGTTGACAGTATAAGTATCTCACCCTGTATGGATTATATGTTGCACAAACAACAATATAGCATAGCTTTGTATAGTTTAGTCTAGTCTAATCATATTTGCCAGTGGTCAAGTGTCAGTCTTGGTTTTTATGCAGGACTCCAGCTGGACAGACATCCGCTGCCCCTTCGAGAAGCGCCGGGATGCCACAGCCGTCTTCTGGGACAATGTGGTGTACATCCTGGGTGGCTCACAGCTCTTCCCCATTAAACGTATGGACTGCTACAACGTCCTGAAGGACAGCTGGTATTCCAAGCTAGGTCCTCCCACACCTCGTGACAGCCTGGCTGCCTGCGCCGCTCAGGGCAAGATCTACACATCCGGGGGCTCGGAAGTTGGTGAGAACAGGGAGGTGGGGGAGAGGGAGTTGGACCTAGGAGTCAGGATTTTCTGTATCTACTGAATGCGTTGAGGGGTAATTGAGTTTTATTATGGCATGGATAAAATAGGTTTGTAGGTTGATGTGGTTAAAGGTCCGGTGTGTAAGATTTAGTGGCATCTAGTAGTGAGGTTGCAGGTTGCAACCAACTGAATATCCCTCTCCCTCCCCCTCCTCTTCCAAGCGTGTAGGAGAACCTACAATGGCCGCAAAACTCATGAACAACGCCCTCTCTAGAGCCATTGTTTGGTTTGTATGTTCTAGGCTAATGTAGAAACATGGTGGTGCAACATGGTGGGCTCCCTGCAAGAGGGCCTGCCCCCTATATAGATAGGGCTCATTCTAAGGTAACGAAAACACAACGATTCTTATTTTCAGATGATTACACACTAATTACAACATACTTATGAATATTATATTCCATTTCTGCCAAGCCACTATATTCTACTCACTGGACCTTTAAGGAAAAGAAGAAAACTTTAAAGGGATCATTTTTACCTTGAAGTTGAATTGCAAAAAAAAAAGAAATTCTGCTAGAGATATAGCAGAGTTGATTATTCATTATGGGAGAAATACCTCCTACTTCTGGACATATTTAATCATGATGTTATATACTGTATGCGTGTGTCTGCAGGCAGCTCAGCCCTGGACCTTTTCGAGTGCTACGACACCAGGACAGAGTCATGGCAAGTGAAAACTAGCATGCTGATGGCCCGCTGCAGCCACGGCTCAGTTGAGGCCAATGGGCTCATCTACGTCTGTGGAGGAACTGTGGGCAACAATGTCTCTGGCAGGGTCCTCAACAACTGTGAGGTCTATGATCCCAACACACAACAGTGAGTCACAGAAATACACTGTACACAGTAAGAAGTTAACTCTGACGTAATATAAAAAATATAAGGAAAGACAGTGGCTTACAAAAAAGGGAACTCTTTACCATATTTGCAAATTTTGAATAACAAGAGTTTTACACGACAATGATATGCACAAAAAAGCAGTGATTCACGTATTGTTCTTGTTAAATCGCTGCATGTGTGTTACACTGTTACACTGCAATTTTACATTTTAACAGATCTTTTTCTTGTCTTCTTACCTGCCTCTGTCTCCCTCTTTCTCTTCTCAGATGGAAGGAGCTATGTGGGATGAGAGTAGCCAGGAAGAACCACGGGCTGGTGGTGGTCAACAACAGGATCTATGCCATTGGAGGGCAGGGGGCACTGGGTAATAATACAAATATTACTACTACTATTAATACCAATGGGCACTGTAGTCATAATACTCTGTGTGTAAGTACAGAGATGTGATATAAAGAAACTCACTGCACTCCTTTGTGTGTTTTTCAAGGTGGATTGGACTCGGTGGAGTACTACGACATCGCCAGTAATGAGTGGCGTGCTGCCTCAGCGATGCCATGGCGAGGTGTTACGGTGAAGTGTGAGGCTGTGGGTGATACCATCTATGTGCTGGCGGGGTTTCAAGGGGTTGGGAGGCTCGGACATGTCCTGGAGTATCACACTGACACTGACAGGTTTGTGTACCAACTTAACTCAATATTAGTCAAATAAAACTACAGTAATATCACCAAAAATAGGCGTTGACATTTTTTCTTTGTTGCTGCTGATATGTAGGACTTACAATAACTCCTGCCTCAACATCTGTCTTATTTAAATGAAATAAATAAACTCTGAATTTAGTTTGGATTTTTATTCCAGTTTCATGCTGTAAATCAGTTTTTCTGTGTGTCCAGGTGGGTGACTTGCAGCAAGGTACGAGCGTTTCCCGTCACCAGCTGCCTTATCTGTGTAGTCGACACATGTGGAGTGAACGAGGACGAGGACATGGACCTCATAGACTCTCAGACGCACACCGCGGCTGCTGCCTCTTCATCTGCCTCAACCTCATCATCCTCATAGGACACAAGGGAGATTTTATGTATATTCATTTGTGACGTTTAATGGCAGTTTTGACAGCCACTGAATTAACTGAGCTCATGTACATGAGGAGAGTCTTCATGTCATGTCAGCACACACTAATGTGAATAATCACATGCGTATTCAGGCAACAGACTGGTAATGTTCTGTATTCAGCTATCTCTTGTGTCCAAATTTCTCTTTATTTTTTAGCCATACTAGCATTGTAGACTCTACTGTTAGTGGAACACCAGTGGAACACAATCCACAAATGTAAGAAAAGCGAATCAGAGCGAGTTGCAAAATCAGTTCAACAGGCTGATTTAGAAAATATCTTAAAGACAAATACAGTCTGAGAATATTGAAGAAATCTCAGCTTGTCAGATTTTTTTAAAATTTGATTTCTTGGTCCTTAAAGAAGATCTTTGTGATTTTGTTTTATTTTTGCTTGTGTAGTATGTACTAGATAGTAGATGGAGTATATGAATCTTTTTTGTGTATATATTTAATTACTATCCTTTGGTAAGTCATCGTAACTCAAAATAGACTTTACAAAGAAAGAATAAACATCTTATTATCAGCCATATGTGGAGTAAAAACTATATGAATGTGATAATTAAAAAAACGTGTCGATGATTTTGACAATTTTTTTTATTATAGAAAGATGTGCAAACAACTCAAGATCACAATTCATGGGATATTAAGGCATCTGTGATTAAAATACATTGCTCACTGAGATGACATTAGCTGCCACTTTTGGAAAATTTTGTGTTGATGTTACTGAACACAAACTGTCCACTTGAAAACAAGTGATAATCTGATAAAAGCAGTCATAAATCTGTTAAAATATGGCAATAATGTGCTTTGGGAAAACATTTGATACATACAGTATGTCTTGACATCACATGATTTGAATCAGCAACATCAAATTTTAACATCAAAAACAGGTTGCTATTAGTGAGGAAGGTTAAATTAGTGCAATATAGTTATAAAGATAGAAGCACGGTGGAAAACTTTAAGATGTGTTCACTTGAAAATGACAATTTGTGTCATTCCCTGAGCATCTGGAATGTCATTTGGCCCCTATTAAGTGCTTCATATCAATCTGTTGATTTCTCTCTGCCTCCTTATCAATCATCATCATACTCTTCCTCGCTCATAAGTAGTGCAAACCTGTTGTTGATCTCCTCAGATCCTCTGCCCCTTCCCCCTGCTCCTCTTCTACCTCCCCCTCTTCCTCTACTTCCCCGTCCCCGTCCCCGTCCCCGGCCTCTGCCTCTTCCCCTTCCCTCTGCAGAAGAGGAGGGATGGGCTTTGGAGCCACAGATCCTCACAGCATCCAGCAGGGAGAAGTAAAGATTTCCAGACAAGGAAGCCCCAGCTAAGAGGGATTCAGCAGCTCGGCCGCTTTTCAGGTACCTGAGGAGGCCATGCACCAAGGTACCGCTGAACAACCTGAGAAACACACAGAGGGAGAAGATGCAAAGGTTCACTTTGCCATGGTGGTATCTGCAGATATTAATCTTGAGAGATGGTTATTTAAAAACTTATGCAAATATATTAACTGCATAACAAGATTCCACTAGAGGCACATGGGGAAAGTTTTTTGTACCAATCCTTTAAGTGTATTGATTTGACTGTCATGGACATAAAAAGCTTTGGGAACCTTTGCCAAAAGCATCAATCACCAGAACTGATAATTCATCATTTAAGACAATTATTAAGCAAAAATGCAAAACATTTGTCAGTTTCTAAAATGTGAATATTTGCTTCTTCTCCCTATATTATGTGATGGTAAATTGAGGTTTTGGACTGTTGGTTGGACAAAACAAGCAATTTGAAAATGTCACCTTGAGTTTCTGGCAAACTGTGATGTCTATTTTCCACTACTAACGATCAAAGAAATAATTCACAGATTAATCCTTAATGAAAATAGTCATTAGTTGAAGCTCTAGTTCTCATTCACCTTATGTGGTTGATAAACTGGTGGAAAATGCAAACAGTTTATTATCTCTCTTTTTTTTATCCTTCGGTCTTACCATGACAGGTTGGGGTCAGGCAGTGGCAGCAGCAATAGCTGATTAAGACACAGCGCACTCCAGAGGCAGGCCTGCCATTGGCTGAAACTGTGAGCCACTCCTATATCCAAGCCCCGTCTCTCCCCTGCTCTCATGCGTTGTCGATCCAGCCCTGCCAACACATTGCGCTCTGCTGCCCAGTTTGGCTGTGGGACTGGAATGGTGCACATCAACAACAGATTTTAGATCATTTAGTTTAGATCAATGTTTGCTTTGTTACTTTTTTAGCAAACCACAAAATGTGCTTGGGGAATGAAATAAAAGATGCCAGACAGCATGACTAACCGGCCTGTTGGTGGTGGGTACTTCCAGGCTGGTTGTTCCAAGACAGCTCTCCATAAACCATGCCCAGCACCAAAGCCTGGACCTGAAGTTGTGAGGGTGTTGGTATGGCCTCTCGCAGCCAGAAGCCTGTTACTGCTACAGCCAGCCTCAAGTGGATAGGAGCAGGATTCAGGGCAGACTCCTTCACCCCTAAGACTTCTAACAGGACACCAAGACGAGCTGCCACGGGAGCCTGGATGAAATCAAGGCACAACATTGGGAAATTACACCAAATTACGTGAACAATTTATCTTGAAAACTGTTCCCAGACAATATAAACCTAACTTATATTATTTTTGTTGTCATGTTTACCTGGCCGAGTGTATCCATGCATAAGCGGGTTTTGAGTGGATGTGCCTCCATTTGGTTTTTCTTCAAGTTCAGGTCCAGACGGTCGTATTCCTCCACACACATAGGGGCGCTAGAGCCCTGAGTCTGCATTGTAGCTACACCAGCTGCTTCTTCAGTGTTGAATCCCACATTTACACCCTGCTGTGTGGGTAAAACACTGCCCTGACCCCTACCTCCATGTCCCCTTCCCCCTCGACCTCTCCCACCTCTCATACCCCGGCTGATATTTTCTTGTATCCTAACATCCTGTGAATGGACAGCACCTTCTGCTCCATAGAATTGCTGTATACTTCTACCTCTTCCTTGAGTCATGTTATCTTGACCTCTCTGTAGTAATATCCCATATATAGCCTGGCGTATAGCTCTGGCACTACAGTGGCTGCTGGGTAGCTTGCTGTTCTCTACCTGTGGGATGAGCAAGACCCTGTGCATCACCAAAGCATCCACTACCAAGGGAGCCAAAAGCCCCTTTGCTGCAGCCCATGACAGGCACTCAGGTAACTGTGTAAGTGTAGAGGTCTGCCCTCCCGGAACTGCCTGACTGCCAGAGAACCAGTGAGCCAGAGAGCTTTGAGGGGTGACATGGTACTCCTGCATAGCTGCCCACAGCTGAGAACTCAGCCCACCCTTCTGTCCTCTCTTGCCCCTACCACCCGTCTCCCCCATTAGCCTGCTTACTTCCTCCAGGGCCTCCACTGGACTTGGGAAAGAGGACAGCCAAAGGAACAGGCCTTCAATGCGGGAAGAGGGTGCTCTACCTTTACCCCTGCTACCACTTCTCCTAAATGCACTCACATCTAGCAGAGAAAGGAGTGTTTCAGCATCCTTTGGAGTTCCATAATCATTACCAGTCAGGACAGCAAATAGGGGTAGCAACTCCTGGTTCATGCCCCCAAACCAGCGACATAGACTGTTAGTGGTGTAGCACCGAGCTGAGATGTAGCGGTGAGAGGCTTTACCATTAAGGTTGGTCCACTGGAAAAACTTGAGAGGCAGATAACCACCTAAAATAAGACATACAGAATAAAGTATGTAAAACCAAGTGAGATACTATCACTCCCATTCAATACAAAGTACATTAAGAAAAATCTTGTCACTATCCACACCTGGCAGGTCAAATATATAAAAGTCACTGTCATTGGTCAGAACTGGGCAGTTCCACTGGTGAGCCAAACATGCAATCTCCCAGTCAGCCTCAGCTGGACACTGGACCAGTGGGACTCCTCTCTGGATGAGAACCTGAGTGAAGACATCTCTGGTGAGGAGGGGGAGAACGGAGCCATTTCTGCCATGAGAGATACTGTCAGCCTCCTTTATTTTGGACTGCAGACGCTGCCGCAAAGTGGGAAACTTCTTATCACTGGGGTCCATCCCTTATAATAACAAAAAAAGAGACATAAATGAAATATTTGTGGGTCTTACAACTGCAGAAAAACCTAGGATTGGTGTAGGTTGAGCAAACTGCTTTTCTAAAATTTAAATTTATCAATTAACTGCCCACATTGACCACATCTGACTTTACTTTATTATTTAAAGACCTCCTCCACTCAAAATATGTTTTTCCTTTATGTTCCTGAAGTTGAAAGTTTGAGCTTCACTATACAGAATGATGTATGTGCTGAGTTTGACACTAGAAGGCACATTCACCTGCTGAAAGTGGAAAGTGTCCCTGTGCTCATTGAAAATCCAATTTTAAAGGGTTGACCTGCGAGCATGATTTGTGACATCACAACTAATTTGGAGCCAATTGTGGTTCAATATTCAACTTACACAAGTGTGAAGTGGACACTTGAAGTTTCAAGTGCACATACACTGAGAATGGACTGTACAGTGAAGTTGGAGACATCTTGTGTCCAACAGGAAAACTTTACAAATGAAATGATGATGATGAATGATAATTGAACTTGGAAAAAAACATATCAGACACAAATTATTACTAAAAGTAGAGTCTTTATACACATCTTAAAATATGTCTGAATGGGATCTTTAATTCAAAATAAGATAACTTAGAACCCACAGATTAAAATCAATGACATTTAAATGAATATGCCTCTGCAAATAGGAGGGAATCTCTGAATTGGTTTGAAATTAAGATCGATCTAAAGAAGTAAATATTATAATAATTACATATTTTCATAATTAAGTATCAATATTATCATTAATTGTAATAAGTTCAGTTTGCTGATGATAAAGGAGCTGATAGAGTGCAAGAATTTGCGTTGGTTGCGATCCTTACCTCCATCCAGTACCACATATGGCTGTATGTTACAGGCTGCCAGTGCAGACAGGAACTGGGTGAGTAGGCACGCAAAAGCATCATAGTCTCCTCCATGCTGTTGGTCAAAACCGTGGTTAAAGTAGAGGCGAAAATATAGACTGCAGCCGTCGATAACCAGGCGACTGTCCCTGAACTTCACATCTTGAAGGAATTGTCTGTTTCCCTCCACATAGGTAGTAAGACCCTGGACACCCATGGGATCTCAGGGTCTAGGAAGACATGGAGAAAATTGAGTTAGTTTCACTCTCTGCGGTGTTTTCAACTTGCAAATCCCACGCTGAGTGGCTTATAGAGGGTAAGTTATGGCTCTGAGGTTTTGCAGATATCCAATTATAGAATGCCACGGAAAAGAAAATCACACTGGAAACCTGCTACCACAGCTTAGCAGACAGTCGGCTGAGCAGGAGTTAGTTTTTCCTAACGGACACTATGACTGTATCTTGAATAATTGCGACACAACGGAATTTGCTGCAATAAAGCAATTCTAATAAACTGAAAGCAAATTATTGAACCGTATATGAAATACGCCTTTTCTCACTTATAATCGTAAACGAAACTATATTCAAGAGGTGGTCGTTAATTAAAGCATTAAAAATACATCATTTGCTACAAACCAATGCCACTTCTACTCACATGTCTTGCACAGCTATTTCCTTGTTCAAAGTAAAATTCCTCGCCTGTAATATGTCTGTATATGTTGGTTTGCATAAAAATATTTTTTTGCATATTTTACGCATCTATTATTGAATAAAATAGAGCAAGCAATCAATCAATCTGAAAAACACTTGAAAATAAAAAAGCAATATAAAAAATGACAAAAACCTATGTGGAACTGCGGAAATCACGGTTTATCTCGCGAGAAAAACCGATAACCCCAAAACGCTAGCAAGCGCGCTAGCCAGTTTTGTCCCCCCGTTTGAGATTAATCTCGGTTTATAATGGCTACAATGTCCGGAGGTACAAACCTCGACATTCCCGGGACAAGCCAGAGCAGCTCTTTGACGGCCACACACCGGAAAAAAGACAGCAGTCCGTCCGCCAGGTTCTGGGAGAGTCCTGATACTTTAGCCCAGCTGGATGTGGTGCGACAGTGGATCGGGAAGCACTACAAAAAGGTAATTAGCAAAGAAGCTAGCCGCCTCCTCCCCCGCTAGCAAGTCCTAATGGCTCAGACTGTAAACAAACATCTCATGCTGGATAACGTTGCGTTTACACTGGCCAGCAAGATTTGATCACTAAAGTTAAATAGTGCAATACTTGCTTGAAATAGAAATACAAAAGATGAAGTGAAAATGTGGTTAAATCCTAGAGGTTAATCAGACCAAATGCAGCTGTTAAGTTAGCGAGACTGTCGATAAAATGCCGCATGATGATGAAAAATGATCCTCCTCACAATCTCCAAATGTGTGTGTCTGTTCAGTATGTGCTGGTGGATGCTCCATCCTGTCAGGCTCTAGCTGCAGTGACCCTGCAGCTTCTCCAGTTCCAAGAGGATGCTTTTGGCAGACAAGCCACCAGTCCCACTCTCACCAAACTGCCTGTGAGTCTGCCTCTCACTGTTCATCACTGTCACACTGTTCACCCTTATTTTACTCAATCTAAAATAGCCCTGACTGTTAGCAGCCTCCAAAGTCTCCAACTGTTGTGATGCATGTTGATTTTATGGGTTTTAAAGGTGTTTGACATCACTATAATGTTATATGACCATCAATAGATACACAGACAATAAAGGTAAACACAAGAGTTTAATCACTCAGTCTTGACCTTAGAGAGGATAAAAACACAATAAAACTAAGTCTAGCTCAATTGTGGTCCTTGTTACAAAGGTAAAAAGGTGAGATGACATGTCTTTAAATCCAGCAAGATTGGGTAAAACATGCAAAACGAACAGTTTTAGTAGCTAGTAACTTCTCTGCAGGCACAGTGCTTCCTGGACCTGCGGGCAGGAGGTGGACTCTGCCACATTCTTGGCACTGCTTACAAGTTCAAGGCTGAGCAGGGCTGGTGAGTAGCAAGTCTCTTATGTCTTCGCTGTTTCACAGTGATATCCTCAACCAACCTGGTCTGCATTTGTTTGATTCCCCCTTAACGTGGCATTGATGTCTCTTTCTTCCCCTGCCTGCCTTCACAGGCGAAGGTTTGACTTGCAGAATCCATCAAGAACTGAAAGGAATGTGGAGATGTTTGGTACTATTGAAAGAGCATTGACGCAGGTGACAGACACATACACACACACACACACACACACACTCCAGCCCACAAAGGACACTCCATTGATGAATGTGTACATGTATTTTCTGTGTCACCAGAACAACTGTATATCACTGCCTGTGGTCTATCTGGACCCTACACTGGATCAGGAACTGGCTGGCAGACTGACCGGTATCATCACCAAGCACCAGGTAAAGTTCTTCAGAGGAGGATAAGGGATAAGTGGACGGAGGGTTACACAGGCCAAATAAGGAGAGTAAATGTTATGCTAGTATTACAGATTAAAGAAAAGTATCCTTAGGCAGGTCTGGCTGATTAAAAAGGAGCTCTGATAATGTAGTTCAGTCTCATTGCTACTGGATCACATTCTGTCCTTCCACAGGGTACACTCACTGACGACCGAGTGCTCGCCAGTCACCACATATATCCCTCACCTGCTTCTACAGAAGAAGGTCAGTCATTTATTCTGTGTGTGTGTGTGTGTGTGTGTGTGTGTATGTTATCTTTATAAAGCAGCTGGGACTTAACTTGTTACTTTTTTTTTTAACACACCTATTTTTAGATGAATGGATGCGTCCTGTCATGCGAAAAGACAACCATGTCTTGGTACATTGGGGCATGCACCCTAACAGGTAATGCATGAGCGCACACACACACACACACACACACACACACATAAACACATACAGAGGTTCTCGCACGCAAACAGAATACGAAACCATTATTTCTTTTGTCTCTTTACAACAGTTATGACAGTTGGTTGTCCTCCAGCGATGTTGAAGGAGAGATTGAAGAGCTGCCACATCCAGAGAAACCTTGGAGGGTGAGCACACAGATGCAGACAACCTCCAGTGCTGTTCCACAAGCTGCCACATTTTACTATATCAATAGATATATATAGATATTTTACACTGCACAACATGACACTACAGTGAGCTGTATTCAGTGTCCAAAATTAACTTTCTTGCACCTGTTAGAGCCGTTGGCTAGAAATTTGTTTGTTACAAGCAGTGTTGATGAGATGCACCAAGATATATTACCCTACACCTGAACTCCCTATTCAGTACTCATTTTATTCGGGTGGATGTGTGCGCTCCAGGTCCATGCTGGCTGGGTTCTGGACACAGATGTTTTCAACGAGTGGATGAACGAGGAAGACTATTGTGTGGATGAGAGGAATGTACCAGTCATCCTCCGCCAGCGCATTCACCTCCGAGACAATCAGGTTTGTGTGAAGCTGTAGGCACAGGAGGGCTTGTGAAGGGAAAGGTGTTTTTAATTAGTACACAATTAAATATTTAATTAAACAATTAAATTATGATACAGAGAGTGAATGGATTTGAATAGATCTTACAGTAATAGAGGAGTTTTTTCAAAATATAAAGGGTCTTGATCTTTTATGTTATAGTCCATGACACTTAAACTCCGGCTTTCTTTGTATTTCTGCAACTATAACAATGTGTAGCAGGACTCAAAGTCCACCCCCTTCAAAAAGAGAAGACGCTCCCCATCACCTCCTTCCTCTGAAGGCAGGAAGAAAGGAAAGAAGGGGTAAGACATGCCAGTTTCATTCAAACAGGGTTTGCTCTCTGTATGGTATTTCTTTGCATGGTTTCATCTTTCATTTTTATGTGTGTGTGTGCACAGGAGAAGGCGTGGACAACAGGAGGAAGAGCCAGAGGAGGACCTGACCAAAGACATGGAGGACCCTACTCCTGTCCCTAACATGGAGGAGGTCGTACTACCCAAGAATGGTAAAATACACACATTTACCACAAACTAGAAAATGCCCTGTGTTACAGGAGAGTTTCACATTTGTTTCATTCTCTTTCTCTTTGTAGTCAACCTGAAAAAGGACAGTGAGAATACTCCTGTCAAAGGAGGGACGATGGCTGACCTGGGTAGGTTATTGTTAATGTTTACAGAAGAATGTACCATGTGTACATACATCTGAATACCTCAAACAAAACCCATGTGTTTCAATAGTTTTTAGATTATGTTTTAATCTTGTTGTAATCCCTTCTTCAACAGTGTGTTGCATTTAGGTGACATGCATGCTATCAGTTATTTGGATTGTCTGTACACTTACAAGCATGTAGCTGGATTGCGTTTCACAGTTCCTTTTGAATTGCTGAATAAATTAGAGATTCAGAGGTCTGGCACCAGGCTTACAAGAATATTTGTTTCTTGTTTAGAACATTAAGAACTATAACATACCAGCTTTCTTTGTTTGCATGTGTGTGCATCTTGAGTTTTCACCCATCCCTCAATTTCCCTCTTTCAGATGAACCGGAGGATGATTTCCCAGGAAGGGTAAATATGACATTTTCATATGTTCAGAATGTTTGCAGCAGGACTGAGGTAGTCTGTAGGGTTTGCTTATTTTTTGTTTCAGTCAGTCAGCAACGTAAAAATGTTATTTAATTTACGCTGTTTGGATGCTACATCAGGAGGATGAGGAGGGGAGAGGGGAGATACCACGCCTATCAGAGGGAGAAGACAATATCACAGAACAAACTCATCATATCATAATACCAAGCTACACATCTTGGTTCAATTACAATAGGTAAGTAAATACACAGAAATGCACAAATTTTCATTTGACATTGAGCAGCACTTTGTTTGTAGTCCTCTTACCTGACTTTTCCAAATCTGAACCCAACTATAAATCTAAGCTTTAACCCTAAAAACCTTTTGTGTCAATATTTCCCAGCATCCACTCGATAGAAAAGCGTGCACTCCCTGAATTCTTCAATGGAAAGAACAAGTCAAAATCTCCGGAAATGTGAGTATAGCTGACATTCATACATCAGCAAAAATGTCAAATCAAAGGCTCGATGAAGCTAACAGCATGATCTTCCCTGTACATTGCAGCTTCCTGGCCTACCGTAACTTCATGATTGACACGTACCGGCTGAACCCCCAAGAATACCTCAGTTCAACCTCCTGCAGACGCAACCTCACAGGAGACGTCTGTGCTATAATGAGGTATAACTTAGTGTGTGGGTGTTTGCAGCCATTGCTGGCTAAATTAGGTGTCGTATGTGAGTGTTCAGCTATGTGAATGTGTTAATGAGTTAAATATGTTAATGATGGGAAGGAACATGCAGTATGAGGTGTACTTTATGGGTCTGCAGTTCAAAAGCAGCTTTTATTTTTAATTACAAAATGACAGATTCTGGTTTGTGTATTTTACATTTTTGAATCTGTGGGGGCAGTTTTACCTGGAACACAACAAAATGAAAAACAAAAAATATTCTTTGTGTCCAGGGTTCACGCGTTTTTGGAGCAGTGGGGTATGATTAACTACCAGGTGGATGCAGAGAGCAGACCTCTCCCCATGGGACCCCCACCCACTCCTCATTTCAATGTACTGGCTGACACACCGTCCGGGCTGGCTCCCCTGCAACACAAACCCCTGCAGGTAAAACACACACACACACACACACACACATACATACAGAGCACATGACAACAAACAGCTCAGCAAGCTTGTATTTGAATCTTAAAATTTTCCTAATAAACTCTGCCACTCGCTCTCACTCTTGCAGGTGTCGGCGTCGCAGCACATGTTGTTTTTCCCAGAAAAGAGCCGAGAGAAGCCTTCAGACAGCCAGAACTTTGGTTTGCGCACCGACATCTACGCCAGGAAACACCCTAAGGTGTCACACAGCAACAGCACAAACGCACAGAAAATTACATCTTTGTTTTTAAAGCTTGTTTAAAGTTGTTTTAATCTTTTTTTTTGCATGTTTAGTATATTTTGTACTGCATGTACTGTATTTGCATTGGTTTGCTTATTTTCCTCAATTTGTTTTCCATTCATATATTTTACTTGTCCCTCTTCTCATCAATATCTGCAGTTAGGTGTTTAAAAAGTTACTACTATCATTCTTAAATGACTCTTATGACCTCTGTTTCAGACCAAAGGAGCCAGTGCAGGAAGGGAATGGACAGAGCAAGAGACACTCTTGTTATTAGAGGTAAGACTATCACTTTTTGGGGGGGACTTTTAACAATATAACAACTTGTATTATAACAGTGGATTAAATTTACACTATAATGATATTTTATAAAAGTGTATATACTTGTCTCTCACCTTCTCTGACTCTCTCAGGCCCTAGAGGTCTACAGAGATGACTGGAACAAAGTGTCAGAGCATGTGGGCTCCCGAACGCAGGACGAGTGTATCCTCCACTTCCTTCGTCTGCCAATAGAAGACCCTTACTTAGAAGACTCCTCGGCTTCCCTCGGCCCATTGGCGTACCAGCCTGTGCCTTTCAGCCAATCGGAGAACCCCGTGATGAGCACTGTGGCCTTCCTGGCATCTGTGGTGGATCCACGGGTGGCATCAGCGGCGGCTAAAGCTGCACTGGGTGAGAGGATAGAGAGAGAGGAAGAGAGTGTTCATATATGTGTAGTCCATGTTAATATGAGTGGATGTATGATTTTTAAGACTGTTTTGTATGTACGGTGTGTGTAAAGGAAAAAAAAAATGTGTGTGGTGACACTACATCTTTGTCCTCAGAGGAGTTTTCCAAAGTGCAGGAGGAGTCCGTGGATAAAGTCTTTGAAACTTCCAGCCAATCTGAAAAGACAGGTGAGATTGAAGTACATACACACGTAGTCACACACTGTTTTTTCTATAATACATGTATTATATTTTTTCTTTCTGTCCCTCAGAAGCAATGGATGCAGAAAAAATGGAGACAAACTCCACCTCCCATCAGGTGATACACCAATAAGAGTTTTACAGGCATATTCTATCTGCTGATGATTTATGTTGTTTACCTTGAGTGTGTGTGTGTGTGTGTGTGTGTTGGATCTGTTTGAGGTCCCCGCTAGGGCGGATGGACTGAAGGTGGAACCCAGCGCGGCACAATCGGAGGCAGTACGAGTCAAAAGAGAAAATGCTGAAAATATACTTGCAGAGGAGAGAGACGGTAAGTATATATGTGCAGGGTGTGTATTTGTGCGTTTACTGTATATGTGTTCATGTGCATGTCTGTCTATATTAAAGAAATCCTCTCTTTTATCCAGGGAGGGGAGATGACGATGAGAGCATAGGGCGGCGGGAGGGAGAAGGGGATGACGGGGGGAGAGTGATGGAGCAGGACCTGGTGGAGGGCAGCGTTGCCACGGCGGCAGCAGCTGCTCTGGCCTCCGCTGCTACAAAGGCCAAGGTAAAGACCCGCCCTCCCACTTCAAAACGGACAAATCACAGGATTTTAATATGAAGAAATTGTTGTAATTTTAAATAGAGGCTTTTTTCAGTTGTCGGACGTCTCCTAGCAACCAAGACTTTAAGACCTGGCTTTGCACTTCTAAATGATGTAGAGTATGTGGAGAATATATAGTATCCTTGTGAGATTAGCACCAAAAATCAGGTTACAAATAAAAGTAAATGATTCTATAAACTCACTCTGTTTCCAAATTTGCAGTTCATGTTAACCAGTGAGGTGTTGTGTCTTACCCTGTATCTACACCATGCGCCATAAGTATATTAATGGCAGCTCAGTTAACTAAACAGCTAGCTGTCTGGATAATTTAGCAAAGACAGTGTTTATGTTAACACGTAGCTACTAGCTATTTGTGTAATTTTAGCTATTTTCCAATTTACATGTGTTAACAAGACAGGTGCTTTGGTTGGCTCACTAATGAGTAGAATCACTAATTATCAAACCTCAAAAACAGCCAAGTGTGTCCATGATTCATGATCTGTTTCCGGTTAATAACATACTTTTAAAATTTTGATTTTATTTTCTATCATCTGCCCTCAGTAATTTTGGTATTATAAAGACCACCAGAGGGCGCCTTACCTCACCTGGAAGCTTGCTCACAGGCATATGCTGATATAAAAATGTATAGTATGATGACAAAAATTGACACAGTATACATTGTCATCTTCATAATAATGGAATCCAACAGTGGAATTGAAACATACAATACTTACAGTACACGTTTGCTTGTTGCAAAACATACATAAGGATGTTTTTGGCCTTTGTGTGGCAGTTTCAATGAATTTCCAAAAGTAGTGTCCATTTTACAACTAAATTGACTGACCCAAACAATATAACACACCATTTTATAAACCTAAGATTATCCTCAACAGAAAGGGGTGTCATGTATGTTGCTATGAGATTAATGGGTATTTTAGATTCCAGTGTAAGTCTGTCTGTGTGGCAGAGAGGCGTTCCCACCGACTGTCATGGCCAGCTACCGTGACAAATAGTTTGAGTGATACTGCAAACCTGCGGTGGTGTGACCACGTTAAATGTTTTCCATAAAGATGTATAGTTGGATCAATTATTGTCCCACCCCTAGTTGTGATGATTGATTAGGTAGTTTTCTTCCTTGCAGTGTCTTTTTATTTTCTCTCTGCATCCTCGACACGCTCTGTCACGCCCAATTTATTCTAGCCTCATCTGCCTCCTGTCAACTCTTATCTTTCCCTCTCTTCCTCAGTGTGTTCCCTCTTTATCTCTACCTCCACATTTCCTCATTACAAGCTCTTACCACACCCTCTTTCTTGTGGTGTCTCTTTTCTTCTAACTTGTAACTTCCTCCATCTTTTTCCTCCTGTATTCACAGCACTTAGCGGCAGTCGAGGAGAGAAAGATCAAGTCCCTGGTGGCTCTGCTGGTGGAGACCCAGATGAAGAAGCTGGAGATCAAGCTGAGACACTTTGAGGAGCTGGAGACCATCATGGACCGCGAGAAAGAGGCTGTGAGTGAACGTGCTTGCTCTTTTTAAATCCAGCTAAATTTCATCTTTTTAGCATTTCTTCTCCCCGGGGTTTATATATGGAAGCTCATATCACTCATACAATATGTGTATGCGTGTTGTCATGCAGCTAGAGCAGCAGCGGCAGCAGCTACTGTCAGAGAGGCAGACTTTCCACACTGAGCAGCTGAAGCAGGCAGAGATGAAGGTGCGCCAGCAGAGGGAGCAGCAGGGGCAGCCGGGATTCACAATGCAGCATTCAGGTCTGGCCACACACACACACACACACACACTGAAAATCACACTCCTCCTAAGATATGACACACTCACAACCTTTTAGGACACAACAAACCACATCTGCATCTGATGTCACTCAGATCTTTATATTTCATCTGTCATATCATTGTTACTTTCATGCCTCCTTCTTCAGGCCAGTCCATGCCCAACCGAATGATGCCTGTTGGAGGAAATGCCCAGACGATGGCCCCTCGACACCCTGGAGCTCCCAATGGCATGTGTGAGTACTTTTTACTGTTATAAGTTTAAAATGCTGGTTGTATTTTGAGCATGGTCGGATTCAGTGGGTGTAATTAGGCTGACTTCTTCTTTTATTGTCTCAGACCCGTCCTCACAGCCTGATGGGATAGCACCAGCTCAGCCCGGTCCTCCAGCTTCAAGCCACACTTGATCTGACCACAAAACAGGACAGATGCATCAGTCCTCCTTCAGCAAGGACAAACACATGAAAATGTCACACTGGCATAGATGTTCAGGAACAGTAAAAATTGAAGTCTGTAACTCTCCAGTAGTCACATTTTATAGACTGAACGCTACACAAGCACATAAAACACAGTTGATGTGTATTTGGTCAAACGGCTCAGTCTGTCTTATATCTGTGAAATGTTTGTGTTCTGATGTCAGAGTTGAGAAATCTGCAGAATGAACTCAGCTCATTAAAGTTGTTTTATACGAAACAAACTCCTGTTTTGTCTTCTGTCCTAGTTCAGCTGGTTTAACTGTGAGTGTGTGAGCTTGTATCTGTTTGTGTTTGAGAGAATGTGTATTAAGTTCTTTTCTACATTAAGTAGTGTGTGTATCTTCATGGTACGTCCCTCATGTCCAGCAGTTACACAGCATTTAAATGACATGCTTTTCATTTCACTTTGTACAAAAACTTTAGAATACTCTCCCTTTCATCAAGTATGCTGAATGAATTAATGAAATCAAAAGTATTCATTCAACATGTTTTCAAGTTTTCTAAAAGTAAATTACATACACTTTATGAACTAGTCAAAACATCAGGTTTTTACAATGTAGGTGAATGAACTAAAATATTGGCTTTACATATTCTGAACTTGTCTGGTTGTTGGATTTTATTTTTATTAGCTGATTCCTGGTTCTCCTTCATAGACAAAAGGCCCAGTATGAGTAAGTACAAAACCATTGAATCCACACAACAAATAGTTTCCATTTAGAGAAAATTGGTGACATTCAGTGCAATCACTCCCAATGACCATCATGGTGATGTCTTGATTTTAATGTACACTGAGTGAATCCAAGTAAGAGTTATCCTCATATGAACTTGTTTAACTGCATGCTACCCATTTTTTTCAAACAATCCCCTCTGCAATAAATCTGAGCTGTTTAAAGAAATGAAATGTAACTAACTAACTCTCTAATGTTTCTAATATTTTGTCTACCTGATTTACATCAATGAGGGTCAAAGACTAAAAATTAGAAACTCAGTGTAGAACAGTACAATCCAACAGCACCACAAACAACAGCCTCTTTAATACAGTTTCAATGAAAACTCAACATTATAACTTCAATGAAGGTAGGATTTATTGCAGTGTAGAGACGTCACATGTAGGGCGAACACTCCAACTTTTTATTAATATGTTATCATCAGCCTTCTTCAGTCTTGATCTTGAACATTGGGGCAAAATAATAATAGTGATAATAATATCTGTTGTACTATCTTGTAGACTGACGCCTCGTTATCATCACACAAAGTGAATCTACACAAACCAACCAGACAAGCTCACAGAAATGTTTGTACTCTAATGTCGGAGTTAAAGAATCTAAAGTTCTTTTATATGAAACTATTTTTGTTTTATCTTTTGTTCTTAATTGTGGGTATTTACATGTATGAGAGAGGATCCTAATGCCCAGCAGTTACACAACAACGTTAATATGACAGCTTTTCATCTTCCCTGTGCCCCTCTGAGAGACTGGAGTTTGTATAATATAATAATACCTCAAAGCAAACTGTGGTTCATTCACTTCTTTATTTAATCAAGTTGTAAGTGGTCATCCAACAAGTTTTTAAGTTTTAAAGGCAAATTATATTATTAATCATATGATATTTTTCTAGAACACAAAATGTCAAATTTTTTACAGTGTTGCTAAATGAACTCTGAATTAATGAATTTGTTGGCTTTACATCTTCTGAACGTTTCTGGTCTGGTTTCTCCCTATTAAGTGATTCCTGGTTCTCCTTCATAAACAAAACACCCAGTATGAGTATTACAAAAGCACTGAATCCACACACTAACTTAGTATCCTCTTTAAAAGTCCAGGATATCATGACAATTACTCTAATGACCATATTGGTGATGTCTCTGGAAAAATAGCATGATACATTAATTCAAGATGAGTTTTAGAACAGACGGAGGTTTAAGTGTCTCACAGCTTATGACAACTGGATCTGCAAGGTGTCCTTTGTAATGTGACTTATGCTAAGTATATTGAATATAAAGGTCAATGAGGAAACAAAAGTTTGTATAAGCAGGTTGAATAAATGTAGACTTATGATGAAGACAGCTATCTTTACACAAGAAGGTGGCAATGAGGATCAAGAGGGCTAACAACGGTGTCCGTTCAGAATATGGAATTTCAGCCTGTGTAATGTTCAATGTCATGAGACCTCCTAAAACAGTTAAAGCAATTTCTTTCCTGGGAAAAGACAGCAAAATTAGTCACTTTTCCCAAGATTATGGGGCAGAAAAGCAAATGTTTCAGATTTACAGACTGACTCTGTAGCACTCAGTATTTATACACAGAAATTCATATGTTAACAATTATTATGAAGTGACAGAGTGTACTCATAGTTTGATATGATCCATCTTCTTGAGAGAATATTTTCTTTGTTTCAGTCACTGCCCGATTTGCACATGGATGCATAAAGAGAAATTTTGAAATATGAGGTATCTCACTATGGGACATGCTCCCTGCCCTTGTCCCCACAAGCTTTTTTACACTACGCCAGTCCTGGCTGGCAGTCAGACATGACGTCCGCTCCCCGGAGGAGGGACTTCCTCCAGCTATAAAAGCCTGACTTCACGTCCTCTTTTCAGTCTGAGTAAGCAGACCTCTTCCTTGCTCCAGGCAAGGAGAGTAGTCTGGTGAAACACCTTACTGATGTTTCAGAGAACTGGGTTTAATTTCAGATAGAGGCATTTTGTCCTCTGCCCCATGGGGGCACTAGGGAGGCAAAATTGCACCTCTTGTGCCCAGTACTTGTGTTGGTATGTTATGTTGAATGCACGACCTCCTTTCAACCCACTGTTAGTGCGCTATGGAGAGGTAGTGGCTGGTAAAGCCTTATCCAAGAGTGTGAGTACATCGCCCAAGCCTCCAGGCAGGCCGGTAGGGATCCCCTCATTGTGGTCCGTGTGCATTCCATGTGTTGTGTGGAAGCGCCTATGGCCTTGTTCGGTGGGGTGAGTGTCAGGGACATATGCACAGTGGCGTCCTGGTCTATGTCTTGTCCATTCATAAGTTTCTATCTCTTGGACATGATGGGCTCCTTTTCAGGGTCCGTTATTGCAGATGTGACTCAGGACTTGTGAAAAGGTTGGTGTGTGTGTTAGCTGTGGTTCACCTGACCCCCCCTGGGCAATTATACATCTGCATTCTCCCGTGATCCAAGAAGACTCAGGAAATGTGGTTGCAGCAGTTTGGTATATGACCTATGACCCCTGCGAGGTCAGGCATTTTTTTTCACCCAGCTCTAGTCCATGTTATCTGGACTGGGTTGGGCCCCCTACTGCTCCGCTAAGCAGCTGGGATTATAAAGTAGTAGGTGGGCCGTGGCGACTAACCTGTGGCTGGCCTGGCTCAGTGAGGCAGTCTGATGATATGGTGTGGCAGGGCCTACATTCTTCCAGCTGTGTGAGCTAGATGGTGAGGTGGCAGCGAGACACTGCTTATATGGGGTGCGGACGCGCGTAATCAGTAGGCACATCCTGATTTGCCTGCTACATTCATGCAAAGTGAGTGATTGTGTGCGTGTGATTGGTATTACCCATAGAGTACAGTAGAGGGCTCCACCTGTGCTTATAGACCAAGAGTTACAATATCGTAACCTTCGTTACATTGAGTCATGCAGCATAGATGTACTGTAGAGCTGTAAAGAAGACCCACTTTTAAACAGAACTTCATTATGTTCAGATGCTGTGTGGGTGAGTAAAACTACTTGTGTTTGTGCTTTTGTCCAATGATATCACACCATCAGTGCAGACAGCCTCTCTGAAGCAGATAAAAGAAAGCAGCCTTTCACCAGTCTCTGCAAGATTTTTTCCAACTGATCAACCGATTGCCAAAAACTTTGGCAATCAGTTGTCAATACATTCCCTTTTGTTTGTGCATCTCGCCCATTTTATACTTAGGATCTGAGAAGGTTATCTCTGATTCAATCCAATGACTTTCCACCTGTTGTACTGATGACTGATTAGAAACACAAATCTATATGTGTGTATAAAAGTCATTTCACCAATCCTCAGTTCTTGAACTTTGGACACTCACTAGTTAAAACCAGTAGTGGGTCAAATCCCCACTCACATGGCACTCCATGCCATGTGCTGTGTTTGTGTGTGTGTGTGTGTGTGTGTGTGTGTGTGTGTGTGTGTGTGTGTGTGTGAAAGGGAGGTAGGGTCATTTATTGTTGACACCCGGCAGTGATAAGGTTTGCTGATGTAGTCATCCTGACGAGTCTTTTACTCAGCAGGCGTCTGCCAACTAAACAACGGTGGAGGATGATGAAGAAATGAGGGAAGTGTCAGACTTTTAGAATTACTGAGGACAGTCCCCCTCACCCAGAAAAAATGTTCACACATTTTTTAATGGTCTGAATGAAAAAAACAAACATTTTATTTATTCAGTTTTAGCTATATAGAGACAGCACACCATGTAATGTGTAGGGAAGAGCTTTAAAGGTGGTTATTGCTCTGCACTTTTCATTTATTGCCTATTTTTTACAACCTAACTTTGTGGGAAGGAGAGGGGGAACAACAGGTTATGGAGAGTCCTTTGGGAGTACTTCGCTCGTGTCAGTAGCTCAACTTTAACTCTGAGAAACACCCCCAACTCTGGGAGTGATGCCCAAATAAGAAAATATGCACCATGTAGCAGGTGGATGTGACTCCCCTCGTTGAGACCTGCTGATAGAGTATCAGCGGAGCAGAGGAGAGAGACTAAGATTACGATGTAATCAACCTGTGCGCTGGTATTTTTTTTTCTTCCTGAAAACAAATCAATACAAAGCTGTTCTGAGTGATCACCTTTATCCCATGATGAAACATTTCAACACAACATTGTAACACTTGTAATAGTGATCAAACATTAACATGAACAGTGTCTCTAGTCTCTAGAATATCAGAATAATTTTGGGGGGTAAATTGAGCCATTGACTCAACTTGCCCTAGCATTACTGGCACATTTTACCCCACAACCTCCATTTTGACAAAACTGTTTCACACAGTGGCTCATATCCAGTTATGCTAAATTTATGACCTTATTTTGTAGCTTACACTGACTTAAAATAACATGTATTAATGTCCAAAACTTATCTATTTTAATTAAGATACAAGACTGACAACTTTAGTAACATGATGAACTTCTTCAGAGTTATGTTAAGTATCAATAAGAAAATATAGTAGCTTTGTTTGTTTGTGAATATCCAATGTACAGTTGGCAGTGTTAAGTTATTAATCCTGTTGTCACCCCACACATTAATACAGTAGCATATTGCTGCCACCATGACAAAAAACATATTTGCTCAGTTTCTCGATATGATGAAAACTCTCTTATTATAACAGCTGCTCTTTAAGTGCTGAATTTTCTTCTATGGTATTCAAAAACAACTCATGAAGATATTTTTCGTTAGTCAAACTACAAGTGGATCTTTATGAATAATGACAGACAGGTACATGATGAAAAAAGAGGAACCTTTATCGTAATATTAGGGGAGATGATCTGGTCCTTTCACTGTTAAGCAGAAACTGCTAAAATACACAGACTGACACAAGTACAGCAAAGTGATGTTTTTACTGCTTCTCACTTTCTGATTGTTTGTGGGAAAATTCATGTTTTGTGTGCTGATGTGCGTATGTGTTACCATGGTAGCAGAAGTGAAAAAGAGAAGGAATCAAGAGATTGAAAAAATATGTTTTTTGTCATGGTGGCAGCAATACACTGCTGTATTAATGTGTGGGGTTGCAATAGAATTAACACTGCCAACATTGTTAAGTTATTAAAAAATGAACTTTTTGTCCTTGTCTCTTTGCTCCTCTACAATGAGATCAATATCACCTACACAGGTAATAACTTACACTTTCAAAGCCATCCTTGATATCTTATCTCTCAGCAGTTGTCTTGCTGGATCAGTAGACTATATCTGACCTTCACAATCACTGAAGTTTTGTGTTTAGTTTTGGTTTCACATTGTATTGACAGTCCTCTGTCATGCATGTCTTCAAACGTGCACTGCAGTGTTTTTCAGCCCTTCCTGTAAATCCTCCTGAAGCAATTCAGAAGTGATATCATGAGCCTATCTGAGGCCTACAGATTTTTAATAAACAGATATATTTGCTTTGTACAATCTATTTTGATACATTTCAAGTTATATTTCTTGTACAATGGTGTAATTTCACAAATTATTGCCAACTTATAGTATGTACCACTGCGCCACAGTGGAAAAATACTGTTATGTAATGACACTTTCAGTTTCATTCTTAATCACTCAAAGTAAAGAATACATATGTTGAATGATTTCAGTGATTGACAACACACAATTACTGTAGCTATGAATGTTTTCTCATGCAAAAACTGAGTAATACAGAACTACTGTATATATTGATGAGATCTAGCAAAATAAATCAAACAACAGTGTAACAGTGTTACTTGTAAAAACAATACAAAGTTGAACCTTTTCTTGTCTTATTGCAACAATTTACTGGTAAAATCTCACGAACTAGAATTCAGATTCAGATTTGTTCACAGAATAGTCTACTATTCTATACCCAACACTTTTTTTATCATCCTCTCATTATGGCACTTATCATGCAGTCATATTGAGTTTAAACAGCTCTGATGATGCCTTATAAAGTTGTATGGCCACTACTACATGTGAAGTGCACAGAATCTTTGAGGGAGAATGTGCTTTATTGTTTACTTTCAGTGATGGATGTATCTTCATGGTACACTCCTGAGTTGGAAATGCAACACAATTTCCATGTTTTCAGTAGAGATGTTAAATCATGTTGAGAAGAGGAACAACATTGCTGTCACACCTAATACCTCTGTATAGACACACCTATATTTTTGTGGGTGTATTTTTATTTTCATTTCTCATCTGTAATGCCCAGCAGTTACACAACAACATTAATATGACAGCTTTTCATCTCCCCTGTGCCCCTCTGAGAGAGTGGAGTTTGTGTACTGTTTGTATAAAAATAACAATACCTCAAAGCAAAATGTGGTGCATTCATTACTATATTTAATCAAATTGTAAGTAGTAATACAACAAGTTTTTAAGTTTTAAAGGCAAATTATATTATTAATTATGTGATATTTTTCTAGAACACAAAATGTCACATTTTTTACAGTGTTGCTAAATGAACTCTTTGAATTAATGAATTCTTTGGCTTTACATATTCTGAACGTGTCTGGTCATTCGAGTTTCTTCTGTAATGGTTTTTGCCTTAGATAACAGATACACCCTGCCAGTGTTGATGAGGTACAGGCAGGTGGCTGTCCTCTACCTCTGACCTAGTTATTGAACAGATTCCCAAAATGCAAAAAAGGCAGGACAAAGCCTTGCGACCTCTTTGGCCCCACACTTTTATATAATTTGTCTTAAAGCATCTATATCTCAAAATCCATATATGGTCACCAACCAGAACATCAGCAAACTGATAAAGAGTGTTAACTTGCACTTGCACAAAAGTTCAGTTACAATTCAGCTCAACTGACAATATTTTCCATCATGTGTTTTAGTTAATTGTCAGTTTTCATTGAGTCTTTACAGAGAATCAATTTAGAGGTACATTTGGGTGGAGTGTGTGTCTCGAACATACTATGGTGATTAGCTGATTCCTGGCTCTCCTTCACAGACAGAACGCCCAGTATGAGTTTTACAAAAGCAGCGAAGCACACACTCAC
Source organism: Thunnus albacares (assembly GCF_914725855.1). Taxonomy (NCBI): domain Eukaryota; kingdom Metazoa; phylum Chordata; class Actinopteri; order Scombriformes; family Scombridae; genus Thunnus; species Thunnus albacares. The sequence goes on from NC_058124.1 coordinate 12,238,967, forward strand.
TTAGTATCCACTTTAAGAGTCCAGAATACCTTGGCATTCAGTCCAATCTTAGTGAGGTCTCTGGAAAAACATATAGATACAATAATTCAAGATGTGTTTTAGAACAGACAGCAGTTTAAATGTCTCACAGATTATGACAACTGGGTCTGCAAGATGTGCTTTGTACTGTTACTTATGCTAAGCAGATTGAATATAAAGGTCAATGAGGAATCAAACGTTTGTATGAGCAGGGTCAATAAATGTACACTTACACTGAAAGAAGCTATTTTTTCAACAAGATGGTAACGACGACAATGATTAAGCCTGTTAACTGTACCCATCCAGGAATTGGAATATCAGCACTTGCTATGTTCACTGTTATGAAACCTCCAACAGTGATAACAAGTTTTTTCCTGGGAGAAGACAGCAAAATTATTCAAGTCGATCTCAAGATTATGGGGCAGAAAAGCAAATATTTCAGATTTACATATTGACTCTATAGCACTGTTATAGTATTTATACACAGAAACACATATGTTAACAATTATTATGAAGTGACAGACTGCACTCACAGTTTGATATAATCCATCGTCTTCAGAGAATCTTTTCTTTGTTTCAGCAGTTTTTGCTTTGCTTTTGCTTCTTCTTTTGGTTTTACTGGGTTATGGTTCGTGGCTGCAGTGAGACCCCTCTGTTTATACATTTATGAGTGAGACGATGTACTTCCTGTCTCCTCCTACTTCCTTCCTCTCTGAGCATGAACCAGATACAATATTTTTTGCCTATAGGATGGTGAGGTCATGACCTGCCCTACTGATGTGTCACCATGATAAACAGCTTGTGTTCTTTTCCTCAGATGATGTTTTCTGAGATGGAGGCTGAGATACTAATAGCAGCCATTAAATCAACAAGGTGTATTTTACTGGTATAAATAGTGAATGTGATGACAAAGCACTGTGACAAAGAGGAGCATCATCTGGGAGCACTGTCTCAAGTTTGCATTTAGGCTAAACTACATAGACTATAAATCAAGTATGCATAAATGTGTTGATATAAAAAGTACTTCACAACTACAAGTTGTCTGCAGTTTGTGTCTTTTATTTCATAGTTATGAGGAGATGAATGAATATGTCACTTCTTCTGTTTATTTTTGCTGTCTTTGTTTCCTAAAACAAACAAAAATCAAATGATATTTGACACTTTAAAGTATGTAGGAGGATTAGGGCCACATGAAAAATGTATTTGAGTTCTGAAATTAAAGTCAGTATTCTGATTTTAAACTCAGAACTCAAATAAAATTTTCACATATGGCACTAATCCTCTTCTGTATTAAAGGGATTGCAGAAGTGTAACAAGATCTAACATTTGAAATGCATGTTTATCATAGAAAAAACACCCAGTAGGAGTATTACAAAAGCATTGAATCCACATAGTTTCCATTTAGAGAAAATCAGTGACATTCAGTGCAATCACTCCCAGTGACCATCATGGTGATGTCTTGATTTTAATGTACACTGAGTGAATCCAGGTAAAAGTTATTATCCTTGTAAAACTTCTTTAACTGCACGTTACTCAGTTACCCATTTTTTTAACAATTACCTCTAAAATAAATATCAACTGTTCAAAGAAATGGTGATTCAGCTCTGTTTCTGATATTTTCTCTGACAATTTACATCAATGAAGGTCTAAGACTAAATATTAGAAACACCTCTCAGTATAACATAGTACAATCCAACAGCACCACAAACTACAACTTCAATGTTTCTGAAAATATTTGAGGTAAGAAATAGGCAATGCAGTAACAGAATCTTGATCTATATTTGATCAGCACTGACTAGTTTGAGCTGATTTTGGTTTCAAGGACCGCTTTCTTTTTTTTTCAACTTTATTGAGTAAATGACACACATTTGTTTTAGTCTGAGATGTAGGGGCTACAGTGCAACATCTAGTGGCTGAATGTTGTGTACTGCAACTTTAAGATGAGTTTTTAGGATTTTATGTAGCTTCATAAATATCTCTGACTATGAAAATAACAACTGGGTTCGTAACCTGTCCTTGCAGTGAGACACTGTCCTTTGTAATGTTATTTATGCTAACTATTGTCCTAAATGTTTGTTCTTATTGCAGAGTTACGATTTCATAGGCATGTTTCAGTGTTCATTTCAAATAAATTATCATGTCAATTCTTGTTTTTTTCTTGTTGTTGTCATTTCCCCCCTAAATTAAATGGATTGTGGAAGTATAATGTTCTCTACCATATGCACAATGCACTTCAGTAATTTCTAAATCAAAATAAGCTTATTTTTGAGAGATTGTTTAATCACTTACTAGCAAGCACCACAGCTGCCTTTGCAACAGCCACAGCCACCGCTATTACCGCTACTAACAATAAACACCAGGTGCTTATGTGAAAGTCCTCCACTTCCATATGGATGCTATTCTTTGACATTGTACAGGTCAAAGATGATCTATATTGATGCCCTATAAGATGCCCTTTTCCTAAAACTGGAGTGAGCAACACAGTCAGCATCTGTACAGACTCAGAGCAGCATCACAACATTTTAAACATTTTTAAAACTAAAAGCTTTGTGTCTATGTGCTAAGAGGTTGGCAGCGTAAAATTGGTATTAGTGTCATGAGGATTACAAATGATTTTTATTTAAATTATATTCCTTATTCCATTGTTTGTAAACACATTCTTCTTCTTTTTGAAATTCAGTTCAGTTTTTTTTCTCTTTTTTCTGAAGTTCAGTTCTTAGGAGTGAAAGCTGATCCTCTGAATCCGAAGTTCATGTTTTGTTTATTTTTTTCCCATTCTTTGTACATTCTTCAGAATTATGTTAAACTTCAATGAGAAAATACTGTAGCTTTGCTTGTTTGTGAATATCCAATTTACTGTTGGCAGTGTTAAGTTATTAATTCTATTGTCCCCCACACATTAATACAGTAGCGTATTGCTGCCACCATGACAAAAAACATATTTGCTCCGTTTCTCAATATGATGAGAAAACTCTCTCATTATAACAGCTGCTCTTTAAGTGCTGAATTTTTTTCTCTGGTCTTCAAAAGCAACTCACGAAGAAATTCATGAGTTATCCATTAGACAAAACTACAACTGGATCTTTATAAATAACGACAGACAGGTACATGATGAAAAAGAGGAACCTTTATCGTAATATTAGGGGAGATGATCTGGTCCTGTCACTGTTAATGAGAAACTGATAAAATACACAGACTGACACAAGAACAGCAAATCGTTGTTTTAACTCCTTTTCACTTTCTGATTGTTTTGGGGAAAATTCATGTTTTACGTGCATATGTGCATATGTGCTACTGTGGTTACACGCTTCCTTGTCAAGGAAGTGTAACATGTCTTCAAAGATGCACTGCAGTGTTTTTCAGCCCTTCCCGTAAACCCTCCTGAAGCACTTCAGAAGTGATATCATGAGCCTATCAGAAGGTTTAGGCCTACAGATTTTTAATAAACAGATATTTACAGGTATTTGCTTTGTACATTTGATGCATTTCAAGTTATATTTCTTGTACAATGGTGTAATTTAACAAAATGGTTTGTAACTTCTGCGCCACAAAGGAAAAACATTGTTATGCAATGACACTTTCAGTAAAAAATAAATAGCAGTATAACAGTATAACTGATGATGATAATTCTTGCTTGGATGATCTCCATCTTCATCTTTAGGCCAATGTTAGTTAATAGTCTGTTTATGGTTACCTACTAAAAACAATACAGAGATGCCGTTCTGTGAACCCTTTTATCTTATTGCAACAATTTACTGTAAACTCTCATGAACTAGAATTCAGATTAAAAAAAGAACATAATCACAGAATAGTCTACTATTCTTTCTCCAACACTTTTATTTTTATCATCCTCTCATTATGGCATTTATCATGCAGTCACATTGAGTTTAAACAGCTCTGATGATGCCTTATAAAGTTGTATGACCACTACTACATGTGAAGTGCACAGAAAATTACATTTGTTCCCAGTGCTTTGCAGTACAATGTGCTTTAAATGTTAAGATGGTAAATGACACAGGTTGTGTCACTGGTATCTTCACCAGTGCAAAAGGAAAGTTAAGATGCACATCAACACAATGCTGTATACTTAAAGACACATGCTTAAGCTTTGTCATCACGTAGTGGCAGCACTGCTCCCTTTATCAAAGCTCCTTCAGTTTATTTCATATCAAGTAGACTGAAGTGACTCCCCTTCAATCTTATGAACACACTAACCAGACAAGGTCACAGAAATATTTGTGCTCCAAAGTCAGAGTTAAAGAATCTGCAGAATCTGTTTGTACACTGTATAAGAACAACAATACCTCAAAGCAAATGTGATGCATTCATTTCTTTATTTAATCAAATTGTAAGTAGTCATCCAAAAAGTTTTTAGGTTTTATAGGCAAATTATATTATTATTAATTATATGATGTTTTTCTACAACACAAAACTTCAAATCTTTACAGTCCTGGTAAATGAATGAATTAATTCTTTGGCTTTACATCTTCTGAACTTGTCTGGTCATTCGAGTTTCTTCTCAGCAGCTGATTCCTGCCTCTTTTTCATAAATGAAACGGCCAGTATGAGTATTACAAAAGCATTGAATCCAAACGCAAACATAGTGTCCATTTTGAGAATATCAGTGACATTCAGTGCAATAATTCCAATGACCATGATGTCTCTGGAAAAAAATAGGAAGATACAATAATTCAAGATGAGTTTTAGAATAGATGGAGGTTTAAATGTCTCACATACTATGACAACTGGGTCTGCAAGGTGTACTTTGTAATGTTACTTATGCCAAGTAGATTGAATATAAAGGTCAATTACGAAACAAAAGTTTGTATAAGGTCAATAAATGTAGACTTATACTTTGGTCAGCATACAGAGTCCAGAGTCCAATGCCTAGCAGTTACACAACAACATTAAAATGACACTTTTTCATCTCCCCTGTTCCCCTCTGAGAGACTGGAGTTTGCACACTGTTTCTATAAAAATAATAATACCTCAAAGCAAACTGTGATGCTTTCACTTCTTTATTTAATCAAATTGTAAGTAGTCATACAAGTTTTAAGTTTTAAAGGCAAATTATATTCTTATCAATTATATGATGTTTTTCTATAACACAAAATGTCAGATTTTTACAGTGTTGCTAAATGACCATGATGTCTCTAGAAAAACAGGAAAACACATTATTTCAAGATGAGTTTTAGAATAGATGGAGATTTAAATGTCTAACAGATTATGACAACTGGGTCTACAAGGTGTGATTTGTAATGTTACTTATGTTAAGTAGATTGAATATAAAGGTCAATGAGGAAACAAAAGTTTGTATAAGCAGGGTGAATAAATGTAGACTTACTCTGAAGAAAGGTCTCTGATTATCATGTTAATTCCGAGGAAGATCAATGAGATTGTTATTGTCAGTGTCACAGAAGATGAAATCAATATTTGCTGCTTTCACTGATGCAACACTACCAAAAGTGAAAACTATCATTTTTCCTGGGAGAAGACAGCAAGTGAGTCAAACTGACCACAAGATTATGGGGCAGAAAAGCAAATATTTCAGATTTAGATACTGACTCTATAGCAATGTAGTAGTATTTATACACAGAAATGCACGTTAACAAGAATTATGAAGTGACAGACTGCATTCACAGTTGGACTGGATTGAGCACATTGAGAGAATCTTTTCTTTGTTTCAGTAGTTGTTACTTTGTTGCAGTGAGATGATATTTGTCTTCGTAAGTTGTCCCAAGATGTGTCTGCTCAGGTGATACAATAATTTCCTTGTCTGGGTCCAGACTGTTGAATCTGATATCTGCCTGATGTCAGGCAAATAATTTCCTTCTTTCAATATCTTATCATTATGATTATATATGATATATCAGGTGCTCCATATAACCTACATTCACTCTTGAGAACAGTCGAAATCTGCCTTATAAAGGTCTAACTGAGTTAAGTTAAGTTGTACATTGAGTTTGCCTGTATCTCTACTATTGAAGTTGATGTGTCACCAAGATAAACAACATGTGTCCTTGTCCTCAGATGATGTTTTCTGAGATGGAGGGTGAGAGTTGAGAAACTAATAGTAGCCATTAAATCAACAAGGTGTATTTTACTGGAATAGAAACTAAATTTTATGTCAGCTTGAGGTATCTGAAGCAAAAACTATCTTGAAAACTGTGACAAAGAGGAGTGTCATCTAGGAGCACTGTCATCACTAACATAACTTAAATTATATGTTCAAAATGTTCAAAACAGTACAGACTATAAATCAAGTAAGCAAATATGTTGATATGAAAGTACTTCAAAACCACAGATTGTCTGCTTTTGTGTTTTTTATTGCATAGTTACGACTCCATAAATTGAAGTTGATTGGAGAAGAATCAGAGATGAATGAACATGTCACATCTTCTATTTATTTTTGCTGTCATTTTTCCCTGAAACAAACAAAAATCAAATGATATTGACACTTTAAAGGGATTGCAGAAGTTTAATAAGATCTAACATTTAAAATGCATGTTAATCAGACAAAGGAAGCCTCCTTTTGAAAGATTGTGGAATCACTTACCACTCATATAGATTTTCACAGCTACTACTGGTGCTGCTACTGCAGCTGCTATTGCAAGCAGAGAAGAGGTCGATACTGAAAAACCGGCCACTGTGATTGCAAACCAACCACAAAACTTCACCACTAAACGTTTCCTAACAAAAGGAGTGAGCAACAAGAACTCACAAGAAAAAGAAACATGAGAATATTTTCCTTACATTTATAAATCAAAAGCTTTGTGTGTGTCTGTGTGTTCGTGTGTGTGTGTTTGTGTGTGCGCACACTTACAATAGTGTAATAATTTTACAATACCAGTGTAAGAGCTATTTGTTTTAACAAGCTAGTTTTATTGCCACCCCACACATTAATGCTGCTTGAAAATGACTTCAATGGCTCTTAGTCCCTCCACAACCTATACAATCATAGCAGTGTCACATACGGTATTTTTAAAGATAAATTACTCACGAAATCATAGCTATCCTGGATGATTTATCTCTTAGCAGTTGTAGTGCTGGAACAGCTGTAGTGTTCAGATTCAATGTGACTTTTTTTTAAGGTTGGTTTTAAGTCACACCCACATTGCCTCATCGTCCCATGTAATATGTCTCTTAAGGTGGACTGCAGCTGCACCTGAAGGTCCTTCTTAAGCAAAACATAACCTTGGTCTGTAAAAATATGCTTGTGTGGATTTACTAATTAGACTGCAAATAAGTTTGTGTGAAGTGGTGAGAGGAGAGCAGAGGAGGACGGGCTCCCGCTGTCCTCCTTAAAGTGGGATGTCTTATATCAATTTAATGTACTTCAGGACAGATGCACCAGTCCTCCTTCAGCAAGGACACACGCATGAAAATGTAATGCTGGCGTACAGTGCCACCGCTCCGCATACGCAGAGTACGCAGAGCGCGTGGGGCCTCAAGTACCAGGCAGGGGCCCCCAAAATTAAGGCTGATAAAAATGTCATAATAATTATCACATTATTACATTTTAACACAAATTGAAAAAATATATAAATTATATACCCTATCACTCAATTCAAGCCCCCACCCCTTCCTCGAAATGGTACAACCTTCAAAGGCCTCGTCTGTTCGCTTTGGAGTTTGCTTCGGTTCGCTTGTAGCCTACTACTTGCCTCTTGCCTGAAGTTTGCCATATTAGCCTGCTTTATCAAGCTGTTTTTGAATGAGGCATGGTAGCAAGTAAGAGACAACATGAAAATGGCACTGAAAAACAGAATAAGAGAAAATTGAGAGATGAAGCTCGTGCCAGTGTTGTAGTACTCGAGTCCAGGACTCGGACTCGAGTCCAACTAGGGTCCTGATTTTCAGGACTCGTGACTTGACTCGGACTTGCATACTGATGACTCGGACTTGGACTCGAGCATTGACTGCATTAGATGATAAAGAAGTAATATATATCCGATTTTATTCCAGTCAAATTTTCGCATAGCTACACTACGGTTCACGTAATACACACAGCAGCAGCTGAGGCACAGACATTGTTACCACACACAACATGCAGTCACGCACACAGCGCACAGAAAGCCACAGCCACACACACACTCACACACACACTCACACACACACACACACACACACCATGCACTACAGCCACACACACACATCATCGGTGGTATGGAAGTTCTTTAGCGTGAGTGAAGAAGACATAAAGCTCGCAATTTGTAATCCCTTAAAGTCCAAAAAAAAAAATCTTATTCTTAATTCTTATAAAGAAAATCAGAATCGCCAAAAATCCAATAAAATTGCAATCAGTGCATCATTAATATTAATATGAAATCACAGCTATGTCATTTTTGTTTAATGTAGACTTTTTTTATTTGTATGTCAGCTCTTTGACCGTGCCAGATTGGAGCACTGGAGCCCATCTTGGGACTCGACTCAGACTCAACTCAGGGACCCCGTGACCAATTATGCTTAGGGCCTCCAAAGTTCTTGCACATCAACACAAAGCTTTGTCACCACCTAGTGGCAGCACTGCTCCCTTTATCAAAGCTCCTTGAGTTTATTTATTGTATATATCAAGTAGACTGACTGCCCTTTATTATTATTTCACACTATGAATCTTATGAACACACTAACCAGACAAGGTCATAGAAATATTTGTGCTCCAAAGTCAAAGTTAAAGAATCTGCAGATTGCGCTCTGCTCATTAAAGTTATTTTATATGAAACTCATTTTTTTAATCTTTTGTTCTTAATTGTGGGTGTGTATTTACATGTATGAGAGAGAATGTGCTTTATTGTTTACTTTCATGGGTGATTCATCATGGTACACTCCTAATACCTGATAGTTACACAACAACATTAAAATGACAGCTTTTCATCTCCCCTGTGTCCCTCTGAGAGAGTGGAGTTTGTACACTGTTTGTATAAAAATAATAATACCTCAAAGCAAACTGTGGTTCATTCACTTCTTTATTTAATCAAGTTGTAAGTAGTCATCCAACAAGTTTTTAAGTTTTAAAGGTAAATTATATTCTTATTAATTATATGATGTTTTTCTATAACACAAAACATCAGATTTTTAAAGTGTTGCTAAATGACCTCTTTGAATTAATGAATTCTTTGGCTTTATGTCTTCTGAACTTGTTTCTTCTCATTAGCTGATTCCTGGTTCTTCTGCATATACAAAAGGCCCAGTATTACAAAAGCGTTGAATCCACACACTAACTTAGGGTCCACTTGGAGAATATCAGTGACATTCAGTGCAATAATTCCAATGACCATGATGTCTCTGGAGAAACAGGAAGATACATTAATTCAAGATGAGTTTTGGAATAGACAGAGGTTTAAATGTCTCACAGACTATGACAACTGGGTCTGCAAGGTGTGATTTGTAATGTTACGTATGTTAAGTAGATTGAATATAAAGGTCAATGAGGAAACAAAAGTTTGTATAAGTAGGGTGAATAAATGTAGACTTACTCTGAAGAAAGGTCTTTAATTATCACATAGATTCCAAGGAAGGTCAGCAGTTGCTATTTTGCTGCAGTGAGACAATCTTTGTCTTTGTAAGTTGTCCCAAGATGTGTCTGCTCAGGTGATACAATAATTTCTTTGTCTGGGTCCAGACTGTTGAATCTAATACCTGCCTGATATCAGGCAAATAATTTCATTTCCCTCTTACAATATCTTATCACTATGAAGGTATATGACATATCAGGTGCTCCATTTAACTTACATTCCCTCTCGAGGATAGTCTAAAGTCTGCCTTATAAAGGTCTAACTGAGTTAAGTTTTAGAGGTGTATATCCTAAATTAAGTTTGTCTATAACTTTACTATTTAAGTTGATGTGTCACCAAAATAAACAACATGTGTTCTTTTCCTCAGATGATGTTTTCTGAGATGGAGGGTGAGAGTTGAGAAACTAATAGTAGCCATTAAATCTACAAGGTGTATTTTACTGGAGTAGAAACTGAGTGTGATGTCAGCTCAACTAAACTATCTTGAAAACTGTGACAAAGAGGAGTGTCATCTGGGAGCACTGTTATCACTACCATAGCTTAAATTATATGTTCAAAATGTTCAAAACAGTACAGACTATAAATCAAGTAAGCAAATATGTTGATATGAGAGTACTTCAAAACCACAGATTGTCTGCTTTTGTGTTTTTATTGCATAGTTACGACTCCATGAATTGAAGTTGATTGGAGAAGAATCAGAGATGAATGAACATGTCACATCTTCTATTTATTTTTGCTGTCATATTTTCCTGAAACAAACAGAAATCAAATGATATTGACACTTTAAAGAGATTGCATGTAACAAAATCTAACATTTAAAATGCATGTTAATCAGACATGTTAATGTAAAAAGTAAATATGATTTCAGTAATTGACAACACACAATTACTGTAGCTATGAATGTTTTCTCGTGCAAAAACTGAATAATACAGAACTACTGTATATATTGATGAGATCTAGCGAAATAAATCAAACAACAGTGTAACAGTGTTACTTGTAAAAACAATACAAAGTTGAACATTTTCTTGTCTTATTGCAACAACTTACTGGTAAAATCTCATGAACTAGAATTCAGATTCAGATTTGTTCACAGAATAGTCTACTATTTAATACTCAACACTTGTTTTATTTTTTATCATCCTCTCATTATGGCACTTATCATGTAGTCATATTGAGTTTAAACAGCTCTGATGATGCCTTATAAAGTTGTATGACCACCACTACACTACTGTATTTTTGCTGTAAAATGTGCTTTAAATGTTTAGATGGCAAATGACACAGGTTGTGTCACTTGTACCTTCACCAGTGCAAAAGGAAAGTTAAGATGCACATCAACACAGTGCTGTATACTTAAAGACACATGCATAAGCTTTGTCATTAACTAGTGGCAGCACTGCTCCCTTTATCAAAGCTCCAAGGTCATAGAAATATTTGTGCTCCAAAGTCAGAGTTAAAGAAAGTGCAGATTGCACTCTGCTCATTAAAGTTATTTTATATGAAACTCTTTTAATTTTAGTTTTATCTTTTATTCCCATTGTGGGTGTATATTTACATGGATGAGAGATAATGTGTTTTATTGTCTACTTTCAGTGGTGAGTGTATCTTCATGGTACACTCCTAATGCCCAGCAGTTACACAACAACATTAATATGACAGCTTTTCATCTCTGCTGTGTCCCTCTGAGAGAGTGGAGTCAGTACACTGTTTGTATAAAAACAACAATACCTCAAAGCAAACTGTGATGTATTCACTTCTTTATTTAATCAAATTGTAAGTAGTCATCGAACAAGTTTTTAAGATTTAAAGGCAAATTATATTATTATTAATTATATGATGTTTTTCTATAACACAAAATGTCAGATTTTTACAGTGTTGCTAAATTATCTCTTTGACTTTACATCTTCTGAACTTGTCTGGGTTTATATTTTCTTCTTATTAGCTGATTCCTTTTCCTGGGAACCAGATGAATCTGCATACTCATGTTTCTTAATTTGTTGATCGCAAAAAATCCTCTCCAAATTCCCGGGGATGCAAGACTACTACTTGCTGGTTCTTCCTCATGGAGAAATAGACCAGTATAATTATTACAAAAACATTGAACACCCACACCAACCAATTAGTTTCCACTCTGAGAATATAAGTGACATTCAGTGCAATCACTCCAACGATCACCTTGCTAATGTCTCTGGAAAGGAAGATACAATAATTCAAGATGAGTTTTAGAATAGACGGAGGTTTAAATGTCTCACAGACTATGACAACTGGGTCTGCAAGGTGTGATTTGTAATGTTACTTATGCCAAGTAGATTGAATATAAAGGTCAATGAGGAAACAAAAGTTTGTATAAGCAGGGTCAATAAATGCAGACTTACACTGGAGAATGATTTTGGGTCGCCATGTAGATTCCAAGGAAGATCATTGAGATTATAATCATCAGTGTCGCATCATAAAATGGATTTATAGTAGTTGCTATATTCACTAAAAGACACCTCCAATAATGAAAGCTATAGTATTCTTGGGAAAAGACAGAAAAATTTGTCAGTGATCACAAGATTATGGGGCAGAAAAGCAAATATTTAAGATTTACACACTGACTTTATAGCACTGTAGTAGTATTTATGTTATATATATTAACAATTATTATGAAATGACAGACTGTACTCAGTTCATTCAGATCCATCGTCTCGAGAGAATCTTTTCTTTGCTTCAGCAGTTGTTACTTTGCTTCTTCTTCTTCTTCTTTCAGTTTTATGTGCTATTGGCAATTGTTACTTTGCTGCAGTGAGACAATTGTTAAATCTACTTCCAGTCTCCTCTCCACAGACTAACCAGACAGGGTCAGAGGAATATTTGCGCTCCAAAGAGTTAAAGAATCTGCAGATTTCACTCTGCTCATTAAAGTTGTTTTATATGAAACTCATTTTTGTTTTATCTTTTGTTCCCAACTGTAAGTGTGTATTTACATGTATGAGAGAGAATATGCTTTATTGTTTACTTTCAGTGATGGGTGTGTATTCATGCTACACTCCTAATACCCGGCAGTTACACAACAACATTAAAATGACAGCTTTTCATCTCCCCTGTGTCCCTCTGAGAGAGTGGAGTTAGTACACTGTTTGTATAAAAATAACAAAACCTCAAAGCAAACTGTGATGTATTCACTTCTTCATTTAATCAAATTGTAAGTAGTCATCAAACAAGTTTTTAGGGTTTTTTTTTGCCGTCATTTTTCCTGAGACAAACAAAAATCTAATGATATTGACACTTTAAAGGGATTGCAGACTGGACTGCAAGTGGACAGCAGTGTGTTTCAGCTCCAACTGAAAGTCCTCCTGATACAAAACGTAACCTTGATCTGTAAAAATATGCTTGTGTGGATTTATTAATAAGACTGCAAATGACATGGGGTGTGTCAGTTTTCTAACTACCCTCACCAGTGTAGAGGGAAAGGTAGGATGTCCAGCTGCACATTGTTGTTCATCACCCAGTGGCAGCTAGACACCTTCAACAAAGCTCCTTGCGTTCATTAACTGTATCTATCTAGCAGACTGACCCTGCATATTGTTATTTCACGCTATGAATTTAAAGTACATTTCATAGATTTTTCACCTGTGTGCTACCATAGCCTAACTCTCAGCACAAACCATCACTGGCCTAATAAACCCTACAATTTGCGAGAGAAAAAGTAAGGACAGGACCAAGATCCAATGTGCAAAAAATGAGGAGTATAGGATAAAAACCTGCCCTGAAGCTGACAGATGTGGGTAGGATAAACCAACAGAGGAGCAGGCAAAACAGGAGAGAGACTCAAGGACTAGCATCTGTCTCTGAAAGATAAATCCCTGGCAATCTTTCAAAAACCCAGGAGGTTGTTTAACAACACTTTAACAACACCGTGCTGTTTTTGAAGGTATTTCCAGAATCTCAGAAGACGCTTCTGCACATCTGGATTAAAATATTGCTGACAAATAAGATAGGTATGTTTCCTAAATTGGGACTTTCCTTTTTGATATACATGAGGATAGTAGCAGAGAGGAACATACTGTATATCTTCTTGCCTAAGTGTAAGAATATCTATCACTCACAAAATAGAGTTTCACCTGAAATAGCTGTTAATGCGGTGCTGTGTGAGTGAATTCTGGATATATGTCACTCAATCTGTCTTTTCAACAGCTATAACTGTGAAGGTGACATATCACATAACTAATCAAATCACAGTTTCAGAAAGTCTGAAAAATCAAAAGGATTTTGATGCACCTGAAATATGTTGTTTCTGCTTTCCGATCATGTATCATCTTTTGAGCCTTTGTGGGTGTCACAGCCCGCAAGTTGGGCATAGTGTCCATAATAGACATGCTATGATTTGTTACAAACTGAAGAAGAAATTGTGAAGCAAATTATAGCACATGGATGAGGAGGGATGTGGTGAGAAGGAATAAAAGTTACTGCTTGTTGAAGAGACTGCTGCTCTGAAAAGACCACACTGCTACCTGCTCACTGATAGCCATACATATTATAGGTTGTTTGGATGTAAATATAGTTTCATGCGCAGCCTCTCCTCCCTAGAGTCATGTTGCAACATTGGACATGCACACGGACACACAGAGAGAATGCTCTGAAGGGGATTTGGACATCCTGTCTGCCCCTCACTGTTCAACACGGGAACAGGATGGAAAAAACTGACGTGGCCTGAGCACAACATGCACAAACACATGCGCACATAAGGCTTGGCGTCGACTAAGGTGTGCTATTCTTCCATTCTGGTTCTCAGTAAGATCCATCTGTTCATCCTGAAGAACACACTGAGAACACTTCTTCTCTTTCATTCCCTTGCAGTCTGAAAACTAAGCTATCCTTCCTGTGAAAAGCCTAATACTGGAATTCATTCAGTCACAATATAGGCAGAGTTGAAAGATAGGATGCTTGTGTGTATTTATCATGGTAGGTATGTGTGCGTGTGTGTGTATGTGTAGGGGGGGGGGTTGGCGGGTGCGGAAGCAATTTCGTTCTGCTCTGTTTGGCAGTGCATCAGTGAACATTTTTCTGTTTCTCAATCCCCACCACTCTCCATGTCCCTCTCTTCAACGCTCGCCCATGTCTGTCCATCCTCTGATTCCCATCACACACGCTCTCGCTTTCTCTTCCTCTCCTGTGGCGGTCCTTTTCTCTATCTTCCCTTCTCTCACTATGCCAGCTCCCTCTCATACAAAATCCCACTCGTCCGTCGCTGAGAGCAGGGATGTTCACAGAAGGACCGAGTTTAGATTGGGGTGTGTTTTGGAAGATAATTGACGGGGAACAATGGGAAGCTACAGCACAGCAGGGGCTTGGATCGATTCACTCCTGATTCAATGAGCGATGAGTGAAACTGCAATTTGGTCACTAGGAAAAGAGCATTTGGATCTTAATTATTTCATACTGTATTTGACATAATCCCATTTAGGAGGAGAGTAGGTAGTCATCCCTCTGCAGGCATGTTGTTTGTTGTTTATGACAGTAAAGGAGACAGAAACAGGAAAATGGATTAGTGTCACAGAGCAGTCATTACATACATGTATTTGGAAGCAATTCTATGATGGTATTTAGGGTGATAGAGCAAAAGATAGCATAATGTGGAGGTTCAAAAGGCCCTGTGAATGCAATGGTGTGTCTGTGTTTGTGTCAGTGGGAGGGGGAGAGGAGGAAAACATGAAAATTGTACTTTGACGAGAGTGTGATATCAAATGGTGGGGGGCATGTGGAGACAAAGGCGGGTCAGACCAATGTATGTGTGTGTGCGTGTGTGTAGGAGGGATACAGGAGCAGATGCCATTGTCTGGAGCCTATATCACAATATAACAGTAAGAGGATTATCCACCCGACATGCACATACACACACACACACACACACACACACACACACCTCCCTGCCAGCCAAAGGCTCGTGCACCCAAATAACCCCCTGACATATAAACACCACCCTCAGAGAGTGAGAGAGAGAGAGAGAGAGAGAGACTTGGACATAATGTTCACACACTAGCTGTGGTGTAAAATGGAGCATATTGACTTCCAGTGACAACAGACGCTTCTTAAATCCCCCACTCAGCCCCATTCTACATCAGCTACAGCAGACTGACGCTGGACACTGGCAAGCAATACTTGGGTGCATGTCTCTCTCTCGCTCTGTGTGTGTGTGTGTGTTTGTGTGTGTGTGAGTGAGTGTGTTTGCGCGCTGGCACTTGGCACCAAAACGCACATAGGGTGAATTAGTGTAATGTGGGACACTGCCAAATGTGTCCTAAGCTCAAATGCATCTATCTCTTTCTACCAAATGCTAATGATTAGGACAGCTGTCAAATTAAACTTGGAGTGTCATGTAGCCTAATTGAAATCACACGACTCCACACATGTGATGCCATCGACTGGGGCAGATCAATGGTAAATGCTGGGCTGGATCAGCTGAGGGTTAGAGTTAAAGTTAAGGTTATGCGCACAATGAAGAAACACAACATGTTCAAATCTCATAAGAGTTTCGCACATTGTCCCTCCAGCTGATCCAATCTAGCACCAACCCAGGGCGATCTTCCAACAGGAAGTACTTGCTGTGAAATCCAGTCAAAGGTCGGTGACAAAGGATTTCGAGTAATTTAATTTTAAGGATATAAATTTGTCATGAATGAAGCAATGTTGCCAATTGTTATCAGATTGTGTTTATGATATATTCATGATTCAAACTATGCTATAATATGTTGAAAACATATTTCATTTTTTTTTATTTTAATCAATTTTTCATTGTCCCACTTTATAAAATGTGGTTTGAAATGTGGAACAGCATGGTTTTACTAATGTGGGACAGTCATATATGTTTTTAAATTGGTGAAATATGCATTTAAATAGACTACATTAAAGGTTCAATGTGTAAGAATTTGCCAACTGATCCAAACTAATGGGGGGCAGCATATCACCCCCCACCTTCCCCCAAAATGCATCATCTCACCACCATTATCACTCACTGAATATAGCGTAAAGCTTACTGTTTACAGTGAATCTGTGCTATGGCATTGTCAAGATATGAAAATGCTACAGAGGCATTAGAGCCAGCAGTAAATTACAAAATATCTGCACAGATCAGAAAGTGGTTAGGAATCTACTTGGTTACTTTCTCACCTGAAAAAATATTAAAACTTAAAAGAGTGACATATTAACATAACCTGACGCATCAGATGGTTTCTTCCACAGAACCATCTGAGGGCAGGCACTTTCAAAAACCTAGGCTGGATTTGCAAGATCACAAGGTCACGCGAGAATCCTCATAGGACACTGATTGGTCCGAACCACCAGTAGTTCGGACACAAGCGCATAACTTGAAGTCTGACAGGATGGATTCTCACATGATGTCCTGATCTCACAAATCCAGCTTCCTCATAAGTTAAATATTAACAGTCCTACAGCGGAAATTTCAACAGCATTCAGCCTTGCTCCACCATTACTGCCGGTGGCTCTAGGTGGCGCTACTTCTTCTTCCTCTCATGTTGGACTGAGGGCAGACTGGACGCTACAGTGACTCATTATCACCCCTGAGGTACAAAGATATATTACTAGACAGTATGGAAGTGGACAGGGCTAGCTGGTTAGCATGCTAACTTCAGTAGATATCTCTGCAACATGTATAGGTCTTTGAAATAACGTCAAAACTGTTATTTCTTCACATTCTGATGATAATTTTAGTTAATTTTGAAATATTTTATACTAAAATTCTGGGCAATTCTTACACATTCAACCTTTCAATGTGCAATGCCAATAGTTACTCAGCGGTCTTAATCTTGTAGGCCTTATGCTTATTTTTAGGCAGGTTGCAAATTAAGTTATTACTAATATTAAAACATGATACATAATATATATCTGTACTATCTGTGACAGCAAAAACTTTATAATCACTAAAATGACCAAATGTGGGCATGCACTTTGACCTTGAATGTTACTGACCAGAGAAGTTTTTACTACATGAATTAAGGTGATTTAGACCTTTCAGCCTCCCACTGAATGTCCATTTCAGCCTGAACTGTCCCACATTAGGAAATGCACATAAACTGAGACAATTTGGCACAAGGAACACTATTATAGGCCTATTTGTCATTTCCTCTGCCAGTGTGACATTTGCATTCTATTTTCTGATATGATTAGAAAAAACCTTGGGGATTTCAGAATGGTATTGGGTGCGCATATAATATATGGGCTTCATATCAAAATTGCTGGAGTGCCAATTGCAGAAATTGTCCCACATTACTGTAATTCAACCTAGCGCGCGCACCGTGCAGTTTTGCGCTGCGCAGTGCTCTGCAGCTCATCCTTTCACAGCCAAAGGAAGGACTTAACGGATTGCAGGCAGACAGGCAGACAGGCAGGCAGGCAGGCAGGCAGCGACGAACCCGGCTCATTAAAATCTCATCTGCAGACCCTCCACCGGTCGCGCGCATTACTACTACTACTACTCGCGGTGCCGCTGACGGACCCCAAAGCGCAGAGTGACACGAGCGCGCAAGAGGTGTCGGCTCGGCACAATGGGACCGATCCAGAGTCGTTAAACGGTTCTGAGATAAACACACACACACACACACACAGAGAGAAGGAGAGAGAGAGAGAGAGAGAGAGAGAGAGAGAGAGGGAGAGAGAGAGAGAGAGACAGAGAGAGAGAGACCAGACGTTGGTGAGGATAACGGCGACATGGCGAAAACGGGCAACATCTGAACTTTGGTGGATCCGCTGGGAGGATTATCGTGCAGCCCCATCAATCTGAAGCGAAGAACGGGACCTGATCAGAGTTCAGCAGACGTCAGTGTGTCAGAGGCATAGATTACGGTATGGCGCGCGGTGACGGTCGGTTGGGAACCTGGCAGGTGCTACTGACCATCTCCATGGTCATCATTCCCCTGTCTGCTCACGGTAAGTCCGCTGCTGCACTACCGGAGTCCCACCCTGTGCGTGCGTGTAGCTATGTGTGTGTGTCTGTTGCATGCAAGCGCACACTTGCATGAATCAAATCGCACCTGCATTGACATGGCTTTGATGTGGAAAATGGCAAAGCTTTGCTGTCAAATACAATAGTCCGTGTATGCAGCATAAATTATGGAAAGCAATTATGCATTTAGAATTTGGGCATTGATGGTCAATATTCAATAATTGTTTGACTGTCAATCTTAAAATCTATAGTGACAGTAATATATGAAGTATCCTTCCACATTTTTATTAAAATTCTGTTTGGCATAGGCATTGATATTTTTAATGCACTGACAGTCTATTTTTGGCATTAATAATCTCATTAGGCTATTTTTTTTAAAACAATTTGAATTCTTGACTGTCAATTAAACACTTTTCGGGTGACAAATCCGATGACATGATGTGATATTTTTTCTCTCGTGCTGTGCTGTATCGATCACTGATGACACTTGAACCATTGGCTGTGACCATGGTCAATCTCATCATTCATTCAGAGTGCAAAGGAGTGGTAACAGTTTAATTCAAATGCTTGTCATAAATGATGCTCTATTATCGTGCATCTATATAAAGGTATAAGCCTGTGGGTGATTAGACAGAGACATTTGACAGTTTAGTATTGCAGCTGCGGCTCGCCTCGGCGGTGCGTGGCCCAGACAAAGGCGGGATTAAGCGCACCGTGGCCAGGCTACAGGAGGTCCATTCACGGTGCTGAAAGGACTGAATTCCTCCAGACATTCATGGAAGCCCGAGACAACCGATCTCGCACCACCGCTCGCCCCCGCCGCCTTCTCATTTACTGTCCATCCCCTGAGATATGGAGGCAGGCAGTGTGAGAAACGAAAATCTGACACTCTGGTCTGTCTTGTCTGGCACACACACAAGCGTGCGCACTGAGCAGTGTAAATGTGGAAAGTCTTGGAAATGTAGAAATGAGCTGCTGCTGCTGCTGCTGCTGCTGCGGCTGCTGCTGCCCAGCAACAGGGTGGCTCGTGCACGCAGAGGGTCGCCGGGGTTCACGTGAGCACGCGCTGCCACTGTAGCCCCCCCACCCCCTCTTTTCTCGCCGCCCTCAATGTGTAACCAGGCGTTAACACTGTGACATATTGACCGGTAAATATACGCCAGGCGTCATGTCTGATGTTTTAAACCACCGTGTGGATGTGATTCATTGGCTGAAATGCAAAGGAGATTAATTAATTTCATTTGTCACCAGGGGAGAAAATGGATAGAAGTGTGACATGTTTTTTTTTCTTTCTATACGGCCCCTAAACAGTAATAGAAAAAGCAAATCAAAAGCCAAGCCATAACAGAGACAGCACAAAATATAGCCTTAGTATTCTTATAATGCTCCTATAAGAGCTCAGCCTATTATGAATATGTGGTACTGTGAGTATTTCTCAGGCATGCCAAAT
The DNA here is from genome assembly GCF_914725855.1 of Thunnus albacares. Taxonomy (NCBI): domain Eukaryota; kingdom Metazoa; phylum Chordata; class Actinopteri; order Scombriformes; family Scombridae; genus Thunnus; species Thunnus albacares. Next base: position 12,258,888 of record NC_058124.1, read on the forward strand.
TGAATATATGCTGTAACTCATGCTTTCACGGCGAATTTAAATGGTCATATAAAATCAGCAGTCAATCCACACACAAACATAGGCGACAGGAACACATGTTATCCTTGACAGCCCCATAAAGCAATAATATGTAGGCCTATAGTATACAGACTCGTGGGTGCTGTGCCGTGTGTATGTGAGTGCCCACTGTTTGAATGAATGCATACTGTGAGGTCCATCTGCCTTGTTGCTCCAGAAAGCTCATAATATGTCAAACCAGATCAAATCATCAGCATCTCCAGGACTCTCTTTCACACGCACACACAGAAGCAAAGGGAGGGAGGACACTGTTTATATTCTTAAAAGCTAAAATGCACACTGGTCAATGGGTGGAGGTTTGTAGGCCAATCAGAGCTGCCAAAAACAATAGCCAGAGAGCAGCTGCACTCAGAGACACATGCAGTTTGAAAAGTTTCAATACCAATCAATCAACACAGTTTGTGCTGATTGACTGTGTAATAGACTGTTTGCAGTAAACATTTTTCTTTTCTCATATAGCTGTTAAGTGTCCGAGAGCGGGTTGATGTGTGGCTGGTAGTTGCAGAAATAGTTGTGTCTGCATCCTACAACAGGGGTGCATGAAACCAACCAATGATTCCCACTGTGTCCTGCTGTTAAAGCGCAGGGTGCTGGGAATCTGTACTCTCAACCACTCACAAGTGACCTCAGGTAAAACCTGTTACCATGGTGATATGCTCAGCGTGATGCCAGAGGTGAAGAGCTGAGCGGCAGTTAAAGGCACAAATCACACCATTTCTACGAGGGAAATCAAATTGCAAAGCAGGGGCTCGTGCATTCAATTTGCTACTCTTGTAATCTCTCCATGTTCCCTTTAGCTCTTTTAATCGCTAAGACTGCCAGCTGCTAACAGGATGCGGCATCTCAATCTCAACGGGGAACAAATAGGCAGATTCAACCTTTAAATGGAAGAGTTTGAATCACTTGTAATCGGTCAGAGTATGTCTCTATCTTTCACAAATTGTGAAGCATTGGAGCTCAGTCCACCTCAGTTTTCCCAGAGATGGAGTTGGCACATACCACTTACAGACTGGCTGGCTGATTGATTGAAAAACAAGAGAGAGAGAGTGTGAACACTGGATTCTCTGTTTCCACTGCAGCTCCCTCGCTCTACTCCTCCTTTTAGCACAGCACCTCTTTACATCTCACCATGGCAACTACACTGTGTGTATGTGTGTGTGTGTGTGTGTGTGTGTGTGTGAGGTGAATCTCATGGTTCCTCTAGCCACCACTAGATTTCGTGACTTGAGGCACGTTCAGATGGTTTTTGTATTAGCTCTGAATGAAGTGCCAGACACTGAAAGCAGTGATCTCATTGGACACGGTGATTTCAGGGTGGCATTGGGAGAGAAGTCGTCAAGCCAAGTATTTGGGTTGAGTGTGGCCGTTTGTGTTGGTGGAAAAGTGTGAAGAAGTGGCTTTTTGAAATTCAGTCATCTCTGGGAACATTACCTCCAATGCAAGGGAAAATATTCTCCACTCTGTGCAACAGCATTGTGTTCTTTCTTTTGATTCCCCTTAAATAGCTCTAAGGTTGTTAAAATGATCTCATCCCACATTGCCTGACAGCACTATAGAAATTATGTGTTGACTTGTTCCAACTCTTCATCAATTAAAGTAAAAGCACTCAAGAGCTAATGATTTTTATGGCCGCACCATTCCATCAAATAGAAATCTTATATATAGACATATTTACCCAAAATTCAGCCTGACTGTGACTTTGGCTTCACATCATGAGTTTGTAATGACTGCCCGTTGCATGTTAAAACATTTTAAATTCCTATCCGTCTGTATCTCTCTGTCCTCTCTGCCTCTGTGACATGTGTACATCTTTCCCTGCAGATCACCAAATACAGAAGTTCCTGACTGTTCAGGCCTCTAACCTATAGCTCTAAATCCTAATCTAATCCTCACCCAGTCTCGGTCACTAGAGCACATTAGTCAGGCACTCAATGTGCCTAATCCCATATAGCCATAGTCTGATTACACGTCAGTCTTCCTCCTTGTCTGATTTATTTTACAATTAATCACTTAGCCTTTAAATTTGAACCACAGCAGGGTTTTTTTTTTCAAGCTGAGCTGTACGTTTCCACAAATCAACTCTGTCATGAAAACAGATTTCGTGCATATTGCACTTCTTTATTCATTGTGTTTGTCAAATTCAGCTAAATTTACATGGAGGGATATGGTGACAGTAGAGGAAAACTAGCCTGGTACAGCCTGAAGGCATTTCTGCAGAATACTGTAGGGATCCATTTAAATTATTCATGTTTCATCCTAGGGCCTGAGTCTTTATCTAACAAAACAGAGTCAATACTTTGGGATTACTTCCAATATAAAAATGTTATATGTGTGTATACAAGCCTTTTTTGTCATCTTTGTTTAGAAAAGATCACAGAAAATAACTCCCACAGTACTCTGTCATTGATGCCGTGTTGACAATAAGATTATGTTAAAGGGGCACTCAATTGATTTTACACATCAGTTTACGTGTCGTGTGGAGTACAACTGAGTCAATGAACAGCTGTACAATGTCTTCTGCAACTCTGGAGGAGCTTTTTCTAGTCTGAGAAAAAAAACCCTGGTGATGTCATCAGGGGAGACTGTCCACCCAAGATTTGTAACAGTTTTGGAAAGCAGATTTTATAGAAGTACAATTTTAATTCGCTGGAGAACCCCTTTAATGTCTTTCTGTGTCTGATTGGCAGGGAGGCATTCACTGGCCAGGCGTCATCATCACCACAACCAATCATCTGTCAACAAGGAGGCCTTGAACACCAGAATGGTGCTCAGTGATGACTCCGCAGAGAGGGACCACCTGATTGGAGCAGGGCTTGGGCTCGGGGCGAAACTCCCAGTCAGCTCCACCAGACATCATCATTCTCATAAACACGCCCACTTAGACTTCGCAGAGGAAGACCCACCTGTGGGGGAGGAGCTCACAGCCGGAGGGGCTGGACCAGACCAGCCCGGGAACCCCTTGTCTGATGACGTCATCACCGTGGAGTTCCACAGCCCTGCGCCAGATATCGTGCCCTCTGATGCTGCTGTGGATTGGACCAAAGTCCCAAAAGCACAGAAGCAAAAAGGGGGAGACCCTACTGCATGGACGCTTTCTGACTTTTATGACTACCTGTCCCCTGACGACGACCTCTCTGCATTGGAAATGACCCCAGAACCTGAGCCCACCCCTTCGCCCCCGGCTGACATGGAGGATGAGAATCCACTCCTGGCGGGCTCTCCTTCTCTCCCAGACAATGCAAGGCCTAACGTGGATAGTGGGCCCTCCTTACCTGCTCCTCCAATGCCAGGGCCGGACAAGGGTGAGGGGTTAGACTTAGGCGGCGCCATGGGGGCTGACGGCTGCAGGCTGGGCTTTGTACGCTCTGGACCTGGGGTCTGTGTATCCCAGTGTGAGGTTGAACCCAATTTCTGCTTCAATGGAGGAGTGTGCACCGTAGTGGCGGGAATGGGAGCTTTCTGCAGGTAAGAAAAACACACAGATTTTTTTAATCTAGAGGTAAACTGAGCTGACTGTTACATAAATTGTATTCATCTTGTTTAGTGATGTAGAAGGAGGAAATGACACTTTTTTTATTGGTATTTAACAGCAGGCATATGTACAGTATGTGTGTGTGGGATGTGAGAGGCAGCAGGGATCATTTTTTTGAGGAGGGGGAGGTTGTTGGGTACTAAAAACATTCAGTGCTGGGATGATTTCCAATATGTACATTCTGCAACACAAAAGAAAAGATTTAGGACACTTCAGACAAGCGTACACACACATTGAAAACACACACACAAAGACAGAAGGCTGGCTTAATGTGTCATGAGGGTTCGTCAAGATCACAGCAGGGTCGCCAAAGGATTATCTCCGTTTTGGAAGCAGGGGGTAAAGAGTGTGTGTGCTCATAGGCTGGTGACAGCTGATGCAGACACACGCAGTATGCACACATAGAAAAAGTACGAGTAGGATGACAATACAGTGACACACATAACACACACGCACACACACACACGCACGTACACATGCACATACACCACGCCTTGATAGCACCATCTGTCCTGTCCTGCAGTCTCACTGTATGCTTGGAGGTAAACTGTTGCTCATCTCACCATACCTGCTGAGTAACAGCATACACACACGCACAAACACACACACACACACACACACACGGATATGTAAGTGATCAAACACTTACATGCAATAGCACACAGAGAGACAGGAATATGGAAAAGATACAGACACACACACACACATCCACGCATGTGTCCTGATCCTTTGATCTCATTAAGGGTTAGGCTGCAGGCCGAATCCCTGCTTTGCTGGACAGACCTCAGGACACCATGTCATCTTCTCTGAGCACCACTTTACATTTTTTTTACTCTGGATAACATGCTCTAGCTATAAATACTGTAAATACACTAATGCAGTGGGCACACTCTCATAATAAACCTTGTGGCTTTTTTTGGACAGCAGAAAACTGACGAGCTAAAAGTCAATTTGATATAGAGGGCCAATATTTCAACAAGACAAAATGCATAATGATTGACCTCTCTCCTTCTTTGTGTGTCTCTATGCAGGTGCAATATGCAGGACTACATCTGGAACAAAGGCACGCGCTGTGATTGGGCGGTCACAGAGTTCCAGGTGATGTGCGTGGTGGTGGGCGTGTCCTCCCTGGTGCTCCTCTTCCTCCTCATGATCATCGTATTCTTTGCCAAAAGGCTGCACCGCCTCAAGAACGAGAACAAGCGCCTTCGCAAACGCAGGTGTGTGTGTGTGCGCGCATTTTTTCCTGTGTGTGTGTGTGTGTGTGAATGAAAGGTGAGAATTTAAAAAGGTGTTCTGTGAGTTACACTATTTGGTGGCTGTCACAGTGTCTGTAAGCCTGTATGCACATGGGCTTTCATGAGTCTAATTTCTGTGAAGCTTCACAACCTAACGACTGAAAAAGTAGTGAAATCAAATGATAGAGAGAGCTGAGGAACATCAAAGGAAAAAGCGAGGGAGAGAGGAGTTAAATGCAGCGATGAAGACATGTGTAGACAAGCAGGGAACAGTGAGAAACATTCATCTAATCAAATCAAAATTGCTCCTACAGTCCCAGTGAAGTCTTGATCTCATTCCCTTTGGTTTCCACTGAATTATTTACATGGACTGTGATGATATATTTTATATCTATGATGTGGATGTGCACATCCAGCCCTTTCGTCTACCCAGCCGCACTGTGCAGATCAATGTAGGAAATGTGATGAAAAAAACTAACCTGAAGAGATACAAATGCACTGAATCCTATAAAAAAATAAATAAATAAACACTGACTGGTAATATTCATCACACAAATCTCTCTCTCTCGCCCTCCTCCAGTAAGTACCGCCCACAGAGCACCGAGCCACAGACGGATGGCCTCTCAGTTTCGACAACAGCAGACGGCTCGCAGCCAAACGTAAGGAAACTGTGTGACACCCCTCCGCCCGCTCCCCAAGCTCACACTCACAACCTGGCGTACTATGACAACATTATCTGTCAGGTATGCCCCGCCTCTCCTCATGTTTACTCTCCACTCTTTCTCCTTCCACTCATCTTCCTTTTGCATTTGTATTTGAACTTTTTTTGTCCAATCATCTGCATTTACGCTCTCCTCTCTCTTTGCTTGTTTTTCTTTCCTTTACCTCCATCTATTTTCCTATTTGTTCATTATGTCCTACCCTTTGTATGTGATTTGATTGAGTTTGTGTGTCTTTCTGTCTGTGTGCATGGAAGTCCGTCTGTACTAACTTACCGAGAGCTGCTCCAGAATACCCAACTACTAACCAAAGCTTACAGTGTTAGGCACTGTGGCCAAATTTCACATCGGGATTTTCACTTAGAGTTGTGTGTGTATGTGTGTGTGTGTGTCTGTGTGTGTGTGTGTCTAATGCTTTTTACACTCACCAATCCCCTCAGAGGTCATCAACAACCAGCAGTTATACCTGGGATTATAAACCCAGAAACCCTTATAACAACTTCCAGGTAAGCAGAGTGGAAATGTCCACATTGCCTGCAGCAGTTTCCCTCCCTGGCTTTGCTTTGAACTTACCCGCTGTGCAATTGCTACATGCCAGATTTTGGGCATTTGCTGCAAACCTCACTTCCACCGAACCTATCCTGCATCCGATCTTTTTTTGTCTGAAGCAGCTGCTTTCCAGTCACATTGCGGGTGAAATGATTAATCACCTGCTGCGAGGCTTCCTGCAACCAGTCGTTCAGGGGTGTAACGTAGTCACCATTGTGTGAGTAGATAGCAATTTCCCACACATCCCTATACCTCTGCCTTTGCAGCTTCATGAGAAGCTCAATGAGGAAACCAAGCCTCCATTTTGGTTTTACTGCTCGCTTCGCTCTTATGCCCATAAAGCTCAGACAGCCATTTTAGGTCCCTGTGCAGTAAATTTCTCCTTTTCTACCCAATTTCCTTCCAAGATTTGTGCACGTATTGCTGCTATAAGGTGAACTGCATTCTGTAGCAGCATGCGTGGAGGTGTGTGTATATGTGAATATAAATGTGTATGCATCAGTGCATTTCTATCAGTGTTTCTGTGTGTGTGAGCGTGTTAGCAGATTTATGTATGTCCCTTAGTATTCATTAATCTTACTTGCCTACTGGCTTGCTAAGCTAATATAACTACAAAAGTCAGTGAAGTATTATGTTTATGGACACAGATATGAGCACAGATTAACTATAGACAACATGTAAATATGAGATCAACAAAACAAAGTCATCACGCTGACACAACTTAAAGCTTTTT